>NC_080706.1:3441250-4165000 GCF_943734765.1 Anopheles ziemanni
AAATCGGAGCGAAACAGTGTGCCACTTTAAAGCTGAACGAATTCGATGACAAATTCTCTGCTCCCATTTACCAGCTTTGATAGATAAACCCAATAAGTTATCCATTTGACTGTGGAATGAGGGCCACAAAAACACAAATCACGGCCAAGTGGAGATAGGATCTACAAAAACAAACTGTTTCTGTGAGCTTGTTTTGACCGTCACTACCTGAAGGGGGGGCAAGAGGCTTGGGAACGCGTCATTTGCGTCCACTTGTTGCTTTGAATTCCGCATACCGGGCGGCCAAATCGTCGATCCATTGGAATTTGAGGAATTGAGACAGGAAAATGGAAACGATTGCGACTTCCTTTTACTTCATGCACGGGAATGGAAAGAGGTTGAGATGTTTGGGGACACGAAGACAAAATATATAAATTACCGCGACCTCTAAAGTCACTTCCCGTCCCGTAGACCTCGTTTCAGGTCGTCCTATCCGACACACACACACTCTTGCCCCGTGTCACACATTTTCCGGACAGCGAACCTCAGCTGTGACCCTAAGTGGCCCTCACGAATCGACTGCGGAATGGAATCTTTGGTTCATCAATGGGGCCATTTCAGGTGATGCGAACTCGTAAGGAAGAGGAGGAGGAGGGGACTTTCACACACGCGCACACACACACACATGAGTTAGCACTCACCATGTAGGGCCGTTCCGATTTTTGCCTATTTTCGTCCACCTGGCCAATCATCATCGTCATCGTCATCGAAGTGTGGCTTCATCGTCGTCGTCGTCGTCGTCGTCTACGTTTTCATCTATTGATTTATCGCGGGTTCGCCTTCTTTCCGTCTTGGGGCGATCTGGGTAGGCAAACTCTGGGAGTTTGGGATTTAGATCAACTAACTGTACATCGTGATGGGCGAGTGAGTGGCGAGACCGACCTGCCCCTCTGCCAAGAGTCGTCCCTTTCAGAGCTTGGCGACGGATCGTGGCGCATTCTTACCAATTCTGGATGCCGCACTTCGCGGACAGCTAAGATTAAGTGAGAAAGTTTGTGCCTTTTCGAAGTCTATCGGTAAATGGCGCCATCGTTGTGGGTGTTAAGCCCATCTTGGACTTTGGTTTCCCTTTTCTTACCCCATTCAGTCAGCTTCCCATTGCTAGGACTCCGAAGACTTAGCTCTGGCCTACCGAATTCGAGAAACGGGAATGAGGTTATGAAGCTCGTGTAGGTCACGGGTGAAAGGAAGAAGACAGAGAAGGAGAGCCGGAGTCATGGAGGAACTCATACGCCCACCGACCACGTGACTCGCGTTGATTTTAGTGCGCAACGGAATGGTCCGAACGGAAGGGAGGAGGGAATTCATCACGCGCTGTCCCGAATTCGAACTCCACATTCGCGGATAAAAACCAGACTCGGAATCGGAGCACACGGACAAAAACACACGGCAGGCAGACAAACCGTAGCGCAGTGTGTAGTGATAAGTCCCGCTATGGACAAAACTACGCCCCATTCCGTGTGTGGAGTCGTGTTGTTTCTGACGCAAGTTTTTGGCACGATCAGTAAATAAACCTTAAGCCAACTAGAAGACTGCACAGATCTCGTAGAGATAACGAACCACCTCCTCCAGTCCACGATCATATTCTACATTGCGACGGGGAAAGGAGAAAAGAACGCCGAGGAAATGGACTGTGGAGATTTACTCCATTATCTCGCCAACCTCCCCGGTTCTTAGACATGGTCACGGCCCCCGAGGCTAACGCATCCGGTGTTCTCTCCGGAACGGTTAATGAGCTGGAGATATTTTCAACATTTAATCCACCATCGGACCATGGAGGAATGGAGCGCTAATGGTGAAGCTGATAAAATATATACCACACACACACACACATGATGATGATGGGAGGTGTTTTAGCAGCGCATCTCCGCCTTGCCTGTCACCGGGAAATAGAGACGGCAGAGCGAGTGGTTCCTAACGGTACTATGAAAAATGATAATTTTAAAATCATCGAAAGAAAGAGGAGGAGAAAGGGGGCACCGTCGTCGTCGGCCGTCGTTATCCGGTCGTTCTCCGCGCGACGAACTCCTAGGGGATCGTTCGGATTTGCATAAATCGCTTCGCCGTATTCCAATTTGCACACGCCTGAGACGACGCGGCAGCTTAAGTTTATAGATTTCTTTTCCTGCATATTCTCTTGTTTCGTAGTTCAGGTTAATATATTTGATTGGTTGAATTTTAACCGAGAGTTAGTCCTCACCATACCGTTAGTTTTGCTTTTCGCAAAACTGCGCATCACTTAAGATCGTTTGATAAACCGATTTCCTGCGGGGAGTAACCCAGTTTCCTTGGATTTCTTTTTCGGTTGTTCAAGCTACGCAGAGTTGGTGTACGTAAAAAATTGGACCATGAAGAGCATAAATCACAGTCTTTTATCGCCACTAATCCCGTCGGGGTTTCAGCTTTCTAAGATTCAGGAACTCCATCCGTTTAAGATGTGCTTCCATCTGCAAAGGAATAGATTTAGCTAGATAAGATATAACGATGTTTTCAACAGCATGTGGACGACGTCAACATGGTTGCACCTGTTTTTATTTGATTTCAATGTCTGGAAAAGGAAAGAGATTCCAACACCTCCAACCAAAACTCAGAAAAAGCGAGGATGCAGGCTACCGGACTTGTGCGGCTTGGCAACTACTGGCAAGTTAGGCTATGGTCACGTCCAGTCATGGTCATGGTGTTTTTGTTTTGACGCAATAAGTAACTGCTAAACACGATCCGACCATGGGACGTGTGGCTGGCTTATTGGAGTTGTTGTTATTGGATCGAATCGAAGGTTGCTTGTTGTTGAATTGTGCGATCCGCAATCAAGGCTACATAAGCGCAGTTTCAAATTCGGAGTATGTTGTTATACTGGAGCTCGCGATCGTGCCATTGATGGAACATTTATTTTTAGTTAAATCCTCTCCTCGGAGCGAACAACGGCAAGTTTCAACCTCCGCTGGGAAAGGTTGATTGATTAGAAACCGGTTGGAAAGGCAAATAGTGTTGCTTTTTCCTGTCACGTGTGCTCACGGCTTGTAATTGATTTCCACGTGACAAAGTATTTACGTCGAGTTTAACGGCCCTTCCTGGAGCTATGTGGCGATTCACTATAGTCCCCGGACGTGACGGTACTTTATTATCACACACCTCCAACTATTTCTTCCCCCATTTCGCAAATAAACGGAACGTGTGTCATTAATTCCCAAAGACGCGGTGTTCTGCACCCCGAGCCAAGAGAGAGAGAGAGAGCGTTCGCAATTAATATTCATGTCGTTATGTTTTCCCTCCCCGTCTTGCAGTGATCGACGACGAGCAGCTGGTGAAGGACGTGGAGTCACGGTTACCCTCACTCCCGATCGCCTACTGGAGCAAGCACAAGAACGCGGTACAGAAGAAGGCCACATGCGCCCGTTACCCGTCGATCTTCGAGCTCGAGTTCAACAACATCTACTGGCAGACGCTGCGCAGCTCGAACGGAACGTTTCAGCTGTTCGGTGCGTACTACGACATCCGGAAGCGGTCGCGCATCGGACCGGCCGTGCGAATCCTCGGCATGATCGATCGGATCGAGCCGCGGGTGAAGACCTTCTGCCAGCTTTGGTTCGACGGCCAGAAGGAGCCGTTCATCGTGAAGACGTTCGAGTACAAGTACATTTGGTTCAACAAGTGGGGCAACTACAAGCAGGGCATCTACCAGCCGTATCTGATCGCCTGCCAGATCCCGAAACCGTTCCGTGGACTGGTGCCGGCATCGGTGTCGCTGGTGGAGAAGCAGTGCGATACGGCCACGAACAACCTACGGGTGCTGTACGATCGTCCACTTGACGATGAAAAGCGCGGTTTTGCGGTGTGCGTGAAGGGGCTGGACTTTCTGTACGACGACCTTTCGGTGCGGTTGGTCGAGTGGATCGAGCTACTCGGCATTCTCGGTGCGGATAAGGTGTTCTTTTACGAGCTGCAGGTCCACCCGAACATCTCCAAGGTGTTGCGGTACTACGAGGAGCAGGATCGGGTGCATGTGACCCCGCTGACGTTACCCGGTGGCCAACCGAACGTGCCCGGTTTCCAGCATCTTTTCCTCTCGAAGAAAACGACGCACAAGCGACAGAACGAGCTGATCCCGTACAACGACTGCCTGTACAAGAACATGTACAAGTATAATTTCATCGCCTTGCTCGACATCGACGAGGTGATCATGCCGAAGATGGACGAGGATCGCACCTGGCACGACCTGATGGAGCGTGTCGTGGCGAAAGGCATGAAGCTGAAGAACGACACCTACCCGAGCTACAACGTGCGCAACGTGTACTTCTTCGACCGGGATCAGCACGAGCACGAGTGGGCGAAGGACACGCCACGCTACATGCACATGCTGCAGCACGTGACGCGTGCGAAAAACTACACCAAGCCGAACCAGTACGTCAAGTGCTTCCACAACCCGGAGCGGGTGCTGACTCTGCACAACCACTTCCCGATCGCGTGCCTCGGTGGCACTTGCCATTCCTACCCGGTCAGTACGGACGATGCGCAGCTGCAGCACTACCGGGCCGACTGCGTCCGGACGCTCAAGAAGAGCTGCGAAGAGTTCAAGGAGAATCAGGTGCGCGACACCACCATCTGGAAGTACAAGGACGAGCTGATCCAGCGGACGCGCCGTACGCTCGATGTGCTCGGGTTCTTCAAGGCGCCACCGGGGGGATCGGGAGGCGGTGGTGGTGGCGGCGGATCGCTACTCCGCGGTGGCAAAGACTCGCTCTACAAGCGGTGACTGTTGGCACGAGTCCGCAGTCTCTTTAGTCTCTAGTGCTACGAGCTATAAGTCGACGTAATCCAATCGAGGGAGGAAGGGTGAGGAAGAGATAGGCCCGTTAAGAACGAGCCAACCGAACATACGACTATTACTACTGTTAGATTGCTTTAGGCTATAAGTAGGCAGCGGCACCTTTTCCTTCGGTGTGCAGTTAATGTAAAAAAGTAAAACAATCGGGATATGGTGTGTGGGTAGTGTTTAAATGTCGTTTTAAGCTTGCAAGACCAAGCGCCAGCTAGGCTTCATTCCTTCGCGGTTTCGTTTGAGAGAGAGAGAGAGAATTAACACAAATATTTAAAGCTAAAAGATTGGGACACATTGAAATGTTTTCCCATCGTTTTTTGTTGTGCGGCTTCGATCGCTAAACCTGGAGATGAAAACGGAGCAGCTTTTATAGGATTGTGATAGCCACACACGCGTCATAGGCTCCTGCGACCGATCGAGTCTCACATATAAATACGTGCCTTTGAGTTTTCATTCCAATCGCGGTTCAGTTTCTCTAGGTAAATTGATGATAGCCTCCCGAATCCATCTTTCGAAGGGAAGGTTAACGAAACAGATTTCCTACTTGCTTTCCCTCAACCCTGCTATCTTTGAAAGCTGTCCCTGTAAAGCATAAGTGTTGGATTTCACCTTTAATAAGTACGTTGAAATTCGCCTAGCATAAGATAAGACTTCCGGAGGTTCGATAACGGCGACCGAAGCTTCACATATACACATACCGCTAAGTAAAAGAGGTGTCCTAACACCACCAGTGTAAATATATTTACTCCTCTCTAAACTACGCGCCAGAAGCTGTTACCTTTTGACGAGAAAAGACCAGTTCATTTCATCACTCGCGTACCGCACCGTGCGATTATTAAGCAGATAACATTTTCATTCCTCCGTAATTAGTAAATCTGAACAGAACAGAAGAAACTCCTTACCGATACAAGCCATTACTCTCTTTTCCTACCCTTTTCAACAATAAAATAATATTCCACTAGTTGATAGGAAGGTAAACTGTTCCAAGAAATAGTGTGTTTGTCGCTCCTCACAAGATAAACACCCACTTTCCCTGTGAAAAAACACCGAAGTCCCAATCGAACATGAAACGAAATGACAAAACACAGGCACAAGTGTGTTCGTAGCAGAGTGTATTAAATTATCGTAATGAAAGCTTCTTGGAAACTGCTGAAGCATCCAGTTCGGGTGGAAATTGTATATTAACGAAATCCGGTCGAGGAAAACCGCACGTTACTAAACGAAGACGCACTAGGGATAGTGCTTTCTTCTTGGGAAGAAGCATAATAAAGAACGAGAAAACTGTGGCACTAGGAGCAAATCGTTTAGCTAGGAATTTTGTTAATTGAATTTCTCTATAAGAATGTGTAAATATTAAAGACTGAATCGAACTGTAACCGAAAAGAAGGATATAATTATTGGCACCGTGGGGAGGGAGAGGCAACGTATGCGTTTAGTATTTTTTTCCCCACTTCTCCTCGGGCTAATTATGATGGAGGAAAGGAAGCAAAGAGGCGGAAAAAGTAGAGCATCGGGGAAGGTCGATTGTTTTGTTATTTATTCGTGCGTGGCGCGTGATTATTAGTCCCCGGGAAAAACGGGAATCGCGAAACCGGAACCATACCATTAATGATAGTCTCGCGGGTCAAACCCTCGCCGAGGGGGAGGGGGAGGAATGGAAGAAAAAAAGCGATTCATCAGAGCGATAAGGAGAGGGCGATATTCTTTACTGATACACGGCGACATCACACCGCCTGGATGCGAATCTCACCGGTTTTTTTTCGGGCATGGGCACCGTTGGTTATCGGAATGGAAGAATCATTTCATTTGCCGACTATTTAAAGCAGATTTCCTAATAAATGTTGTTAAGATAAAAAACCATTAGAATGGGGGCTGAGAGCACACTCCCGTCTCGAGCGTGAGCTGATGATTGATTGAAGTTGATGTGGCAATGAAGGTAGTCCATCCAATGTGACACCGTGAGTCGTGAGTCGCTATGAAGTTAAACTACTAAAAACCTGTAACTAGTGGGTAACGTTAAACAATTGAACGAGTGTGTGGGGGCAGAAAAGCATATCTGAGGAAAAGTAGAAAAGATTGGGAAAGTAAAAGTCGAGCGAGTGCAGGGAAGTCATTTACATGTAACATGGGAGGGAAGAAAACCTAACAATGGGACCGAATACAACACGATATAATCCGAGTGTGTCTGTCAGTGATTCGAGACGGAGTGAAGTCGAAGAGAGAATAAATATTGAAAATTTGAAAATTAAACTCATCTCAAACCTGTATTGAATGTTGAATGATATCACAACAGTTTTATCTAAACGAGAAACTAAAATGGGAGTTATAGATTCCGAAACCAATAAAAAATAAGTATAAAATGTAGATTGTGAAATTGAAGTATCTTTCGTTTATGTTTTGACAACATTTAAATATTACAAAAATATTCATCTCCATGCATTTGTTCTGCAGTTCCACATACTTTCCTGCTCGTTTGCACACAAACATCTATAACGTTAAACCCTGGCTGCGTTAACGAATATTTTGTGGAGTTTAAAATGATCCTCCCTTAACATAAAACACTGGCGTTTCACTTTATGTTTCACAGTTTCGACAAGCGATCGTTCTGCGATCGATCCTACAGTCAACATTGAAAATTTACAGAAATAGAGCGAGAGTGAGTGAAAAAGAGAGAGGGAGAGAGTCAGAGAGAAAAGGAGAAAGTATTTGCTAGAGATACTTTCGTGTTTGCTAAAAATGTGTCCTTGTTTTGTATCCACCATGTTTCCATTGGTTGCAGTTTGTTTCCTTTCGTTGGGAGGTTTTGTTTTCTATTTATCACAGTACAATCTCATTCGTCTCAAAATCGGCACAAAATTAAAAGTCGAACGTTTCCGTACTCGAATTGGAGCAGCGCTCCATAAGCACCAGCACCTGCACCGTCGTCGAGGATCGCTTCCGACCGGAAGGCCCTCCTTCTCTGCCGACCACCGAACCACCACCTCCTCCTCCTGCTGCCGCTGCTTCGCCCAATGGATGGAATCGTGATGGGTTATGATTTTGGCCACTCGGTTCGAACACTACGAGGGCCGTCATCTCGATCGGGACGTCGCGGTCCTCCCGATCCTGCTCGATGTTGGTGATGATCGTCGAGGGGGACGACGGCAGCGAGGGGATGATTCCCCGCAACGCACCCTGACCCTGGCCACCCTGGTTCGTCTTCTGATGGTGGACACTGTTCGGCAGGAAGCAGTGACGGTGGTTCCGGTGGTCGGAGGAACAATCGGACCCGTCCGAGGACCGATACCGGCCGCGGACACTCCTCCGACTGCCACTTCCGCCGTTCGACATCTGCTATTTGAACTCGTACACCTTCGTGTTGGTGGATAATCTTTCCTGGAAGGCGAAGGGGACACACGGTTTATTGATCGAACAAATCCTTTTCAACGGTCACTTACCCTTCGCTGGATCATTCTTTTGCTTCCGTTGTGTGTAAACTGAGCCATGCTGTTCCTGGAAGGAAAACGAATCGATTCGTACAAGGATACGCATAATAAATTTTACTTATTGTAGGAAATTATTTTTCCTTTGATCAAATTTGTCATCAAACTAAAAGGCTTCCACGTTGTTAGCATAGTAAACCATAGTATAATTTACTTTAAAGAGTAAACCCAAGAAAATGAAGTAATAGCTATCCTTTTCCTTGTCCACGCAAGCAAACAGTGGGGGTACAATCGGATGATTATAATTAAGACATGAAAAAGGGTTCACCGTAGTCCGGAGGTTTCAATTTCACTTACTTTCATAACGAACCGAGCAACAGCTCGCCAGAAAACGCGGCTCCATCACGAAAGCTCATTGTTGAAAGGGATTGAAAATCAAAAACGGAAAAGAAAAGTGGAAAACCATCGTCACCATTCCACAACCATATTCTTTACACGACCAAGCAGGTAACCAAGGGTTCTTACTAATTATTCCTTCCTATTAGGAGGGAATGGACAAAGAAAAACGAATCCTTTCTCCTTTCTAGAGTGCATTATTCTTTCCTGACTCGCACATCTCTTCCTTAGCATCGTTTGGAAAGATGATGCTCACTAAATCATTTCATTTCATTCATCGGAGTTCTGTCCGCGCACACCGTCCGCGAGACACTTTCCTTTCAATTTTTTCCATTATCCATCGAGCGTGATGATGGCGATATTACTGTGCGTTTTGTGCTTTTCCACCAGCCAGTCATTAAAACATCATTAGCCACCGTTTTCGTATTACGCCTGCAAAGTGGCGGATCGTATTGAGTGGGAAATCCCTAGAACACTTTTCAAGCACCTAAAGCCAGCCCCTTCGCTTGCGTGTTCTTTTTTCGATGTTTTCCCGAACGTAAGGAAGGAGATAAAAAAATCTTAAATCGTGAATGTAATTTTCGTTTCATAAGAAAACGAAGTTTTAAATAGCTTCGAATTTGTCTTGACTGTAAACATCTTGCTCAGCAGCTATCTTTGGCGTTAAGCATCTTGAGCGATGGTAAACTTGACGTTTTGATATTTATTCCTAGATGGCGCCACCAGCTTCGTTCGATCTTTCGTTGAATCAAACAAGTGTATTTGAATTCTTTGTTAAGCCATTGGGATTTAAGCGGAAAAACGACGATTTGAATTAGTTTTAATTTCCCTTACGTCCTCAATAATGAGTCAAGCCATGAAATACTTTTAAAGATCTACTTTTGTGTTAAAACTCACCTCGAATCGATGGCCGAATCATAACCGTTCAACTCCGGACGAGCGCCACATGGAAGCGAATAGCAGAAACGAGCCAGCTAAAACACAGGAAAAGAACCGTAAACCCTTTTGAAACCCATTTCGACCATAAGAAGCGTAAGAAAACTCACCTGTTGCTTGAATTGTGCGGTCGTCAGTGTGTAGAGAACGGGATTGAGGGCGGAATTGACCGGAAGCACCAGCACCGCTAGCCAAGCGTACAGCGAAGGCGAAATTTCATACCCTGCACAAGCGAAAGAAGAAGAGTTTAGGAAAGAGAAATGAAACTCATTACACACTCAATAATATTTTGACTGTTTCTCCAAAGTAACACAGCTGGATACTCATGGAAATTAAGGAGCAGTTGTTTACCAAAGCAAACATTAATAGAGTCACGTGGACACTTAATGATCGACAGAGGAAAACAAACGATTGGAGAACTTTGCTTTCCGAATCGTTTTACGCCGTGGGTAGAAAATTGTGCCACACATGCTCCAATTACACATTTTCGATTCAATTGGGAGTGGGTGTTACCATGGGAAATGCTATAATTTTGATATTTGGTAAACTATCATAAAAGCATGGATGAAGATGTTGACGAATTAAATTTCCTATAATGCGATCTTAAAATTGTGTTGCTTCAATCAAACTCCAAACCATACCGTCTGCATTGATAAAAAACATAATCAAAGGAAGGCATGAAAATATCTCGTTTCAGTTCCGGTTACAACCAAAAAAACGTGGACTTCACCAATGTGTTCAACCGTATGTTTTTTTTAATCCCGACAAGAAAACAAAATGCATCGAATAAAAACAGTTATCCGAAAAGATGCTTTAAACTAAAACAACCAAATCCTTACGGGGAAAAACTTAAAAGAAATCACCAAAAACCATCAACTTTGGACGCTTGCCAAAATATGCCGCCACCGGATACGTGACATATCTTTGCCGTGCTTTGCCTAACGAGACACCGCACCGATGCTTGCCCTGCCAGACATCCAGCCAGTATTCCAGCAGGTATCGTCCGGCAACACATCCAAGGAACGGAGCGAAGGAACGGAAAAAGCCTCAAAACCGCAAATTTGAACGGTAACAACCGATCAAAGTGACCGCGATCGTAGAGCGAAGGGAGCAAAGAAAGTCAACTACATGCCATCGACACCGCCGGTGGAGGGAGAGGGGGGGTGTCAGGTCGAGTTGCCTCGAGTTACCAAAACCGCCACGAGCCACCAGGCGCCTCCATTTGGTCCGATTTTCCCGAACCGACACCGGGCACAGGAAACCGATCGGGTACGGAAAAGAGTCGAGAGTGAAGCAAAAACCCGTAACACGATAATAGGAGTAATGCCGTTTTATTTATGGTTCGCTTTCGTGCACCCCGCACACCTTTCGCCCGCCATTCGCCGGGTGGCATTTTCTCTCCGGGAAAAGGATCCGTTCCGTGGGTGTTTGGCCCCAAAACGCGAGCACTTGCGCTTGCCCTACTTACGACGTGGGGACTTTGCGAAACATTCCATAACGCTTTATAACAATAACGAGCGGGCTTCAGCGGCACTTCAGAAATGGAAGGGGAAATTTAAGATCGTCCTAAGCGAACAGGCCGTAAGTATGACAAACCGTTTTCCTCGAGCAGCTCATCATTTGGCGTCAAATTGTGCCATTGTTTTCACCAGACTTTTTCCTCCGCGTTCGTTCTATTTTGCTGTTCCAGCCTGTTGCAAATGGCACCGAAGTGAATGATTAGCTAATCAATTGTGCTTTGCCACGGAAACGCCCCCCGTCTTGATATTTGTTAACTCATGTGCTCAATGGAAATGGGAACGGAGCCTTTCGATGGTACGTGTGTCAATCTCGCTTTCAGATTTCTCGATGCAATGCAAATGAGAGCTTCATTTAGCTTTTAAACATTTGCGCAGCTTTGGATGTTTATGTTTGTAGCAATATATTATCCTTAATGGACGCAATGTTATTTTATTTCCTCAGGGATACCAGTTTTAGGGTAGATTACCATAAGAACGGTAAACAATTTAATATATTTCTATAGTTAACGACCAATTTTAAAGTGTTCTGTTACTTTGACAAATTGAAAAATAAACCGCTCATTCTTATTAAAACATTGTGTATAAAAGTGTGTAATTGCTTAGTATTATACGGGCTAAGCACGGACTACGATCGGAAAATATCCGTTCGAATCGAGTTGTCAAAGGTCACTCACGTTGAAAGCGCGGGCAAATCTGGCTGTCAAGTTTCACTCACCTCCTCTCAAATGTGTTCATTTTACCTGCCATTTTGAATATGAACGAAATGAACTCTTTTCGCAAATCCGTTCGTACCCGTTTGTATGGGAAGAAATCCGCGAGGTTTTATGCCGCGGATTCTCAACGAATTCGTACATTTGAAGGTTCTTATTTAAAAAAAGAGTGTTAATTGCTTTTCCGAGGATCCTATTTGTAGTTTGTTATGAATTTATTATCATTTTGTGTAATTATTGAAATGATTACCACCGACTTCGTTCGGAAAGAAACAATCATCCACTTCATGGAAACACTTGAGCGCCTTAGGTATAAACGAAGCTGGAGGCTTCAAAGGAACCTTTGAACATACGAGGTTTAAACACACAGAGTTCATTTTTCACCGACCGTCGAACGGATATTTTCCGATCGTAGTCTGTGCTTAGCCCGATAATTACTTAAAACATTCAAACATTTTACAACATTTGTTTTCGCAGATTTTGTAATATCCGAATGGAGGCTCATGTAATAAATCTTTCAAAGGATCAACAGAGGTCGTAACGTGAAACGAAGCAAATATATAGACTTTCGTGCTCAGCACAGACTACGATCGGAAAATATCCGTTCGAATCGAGTTGTCAAAGGTCACTCACGTTGAAAAGCGCGGGCAAATTTGGCTGTCAAGTTTCACTCACCTCCTCTCAAATGTGTTCATTTTACCTGCCATTTTGAATAAGGACGAAATGAACTCTTTTCGCAAATCCGTTCGTTCCCGTTTGTATGGGAAGAAATCCGCGAGGTTTTATGCCGCGGATTCTCAACGAATTCGTACATTTGAGGGTTCTTATTTTAAAAAAGAGTGTTAATTGCTTTTCTGCGGATCCTATTTGTAGTTTTTTATGAATTTATCATGATTTTGTATAATTATTGAAATGATTACCAACGACTTCGTTTGAAAAGAAACACTTGAGCGCCTTAGGTATAAACGAAGCTGGAGGCTTCAAAGGAACCTTTGAACATATAAGGTATAAACGCACAGAATTCATTTTTCATCGACCGTCGAACGGATTTTATCCGATCGTAGTCTGTGCTCTACCCGTTTATTTGACTTCCATAATTTGGTTCTTGACTGTTCCATGTAATTTCAATCACCAATGAGTATGCTCTAAGTGGGTAAAAGAATTTGAAACATATTTTCAAACGAGAAAATCTCAAATATGACTGATTAAACGTGGAAATATACATTAAACAATAGCAACCGAAAAGATTCAATGGCAATCATAACCCGGTTTAAAATCACTCACCGTAGTCAAATCACTACAAATGCAAGGCAAAAATTAAACTGTATTAATTAATTAATCCTCAAAGTACAACGGTTCAGTCAGCTAAATGATTTGAAACAATTAAATTTTGCTGTACAAAAAACACACACACACACACACACACACGATAGAAAATGCCAATTAAAATAACACTCAACAACATTGTTCATCGTTAGTCGATAGAACAAATAATTGATAACTTCGACATCCGTTCTGTGGAATCCAAACAGTAACGATATCTACTCCAGCTTGCCAATCGCTAACACTGTTCACTATTTATTTTACCCAATCGTACAAACGTCCACCGAAGCGAAAGCCACCCGGCAATCACGTGCCACAACAAAAAGCAATACATTCTCAAAACCAAAACCACCCACTATCGGTACCCCAAACCCGCCTCATTATTATGCATTTGGATTGGATTGGATTGGATTGGTTTCGGCACATTTCACGGAACATACTCTCGAAGGTGGTTTTCTAACCGCAGCTAGCCGGCCGCTTCCTCTCGCTACCCTTTCGGGATCTCCATCTTGGTGTTGAGTGAAGACAAATGACTGAACTGATTTTCTTCCCGGGTCGAAATAAATGTGGGAAAATTCCAAAGTGTGCGAGGGATTGGTTGAGAGCGGAGCGGGGGATTTAATTACACGGCGTTGAAACCCGGGATCGATCGGACAGATCTGGCACATTTCCCAACAAACAGCTTTCCTCATACACAAGCGACGCTCTGCAAACTGCTCCGACGTTGCAGTTTTCCACCACGTAGTTCTCATCCGGCGGGTGCGAGTTGTCAATATTTTCCTACGCCATCCGGCAGGGTTGATCTGCAACAACTGCGGAGTTCGGTTGCAAATTGGCCAAATATGAACTACTCGCAGCGTGCGTGTGCATTTGTGTTGGGGGCCCGGTCATACCGCCGTTTCTAATTGAATGTTTCCGGGATGCAAACCCGTTGACATCGGAAATGGGTAAGAAGGAGAAAAGCGGGGTCCCCGAATTGGAAAACAGGTTTGATGAAGCGTAAACACACCGAACTGAGCACAAATCGCAATGTCAACTATTTCCACCAAGCCGGGAAAAGCGGCAATGGTTGCACTGCTTTGTGTTACATTGCGGACGAACCGAATTTCCCGGTCTCGTCCACCAACCACGAGACGGTAGAATAGATTGGAAAATCTATGGCTCTTGTTCCGAGCCCGGGAGCTGATGGATGTTTTCCGTTTACTCCGACGATTGACCAAAATGCTGCAACAAGAAAACAAACACGAACGAAAAAGGAAAACCGAACCACCGGGTCTCGGTGGAAAAGCCAGAAGGCTCAGTTGCGCCCGAGAGGATATGTTTTCCATCCTTCCAAGCTCGTGTTGATGTAGATTAAATTGTGTCCCACCAGTTGGTCACATTTGAAAGGACAAAGTTAACGCGGTATCGCCGAAACCTGGGCGGAAAAATCCGGCCGCGACGACTGTTCGAGAAGAAATTTATCAAATTAAAACCTAGGAAGTTCTTCGCCTTCACCGCTAGGATGGAGATTTCCCTCCCCATCCATCGTGTAAAAAAGCGTGTCTGGTGGAAAATTGTTTCCCCATTCGTGCAAATTAGCTTGGACAGTTTCGGACGACGCGGTTCGCGTGTCTGCATTTTTCGTTCCAAACTCGGTCACGTTTTTCGCCTCGTTTAGCAGCTGATCCGTGGCCTTGCCTTACCGGGGGGGGGGGGGGGAGGGGGATGGTTTTCCACTTCGCGGAACGCCCCGAAAGGTCCTAGGAGGCCAATATCTGTGTTGCGGAAAATTACATTAATTACTCACTTTTCATTCGGCCAATTCAAGTCTTCGGAACGATTTATTCGACTCCGGTGGGAGACGAGTTTGCTAAACAACTTTTCACTTTATAGAATTCAATCAATACGGTGAAAACAAAATCTGAATAAAGTAGTCTTGCTTTAAAATAATAAGATGAAACAGTTTCAAAGCAACAGCAAAGTTCGAACAATATTGCTTCACAAATCATTTTTTATTATTTATAATCTCTCTTAACTTTGAATTTAATATTGGTGTATAGGAGAAGGTGAGGCACGATGCACCAGAGGTGTAAAATTCATCGGCATGTTTTAAGCTGAATTACGGCATTTAAAAATATACAAAACCATACATATAATATGTTCATTGGCATGTCTAATGCATCATGTATGCATTTTACGGCTCTTCATAAAAATTTAACAAAGAAAAAGGACCAACTTCCATATATTCTGGTTATGTAGACAATATCAAAAACGTCCTCATTCTAGGATATTATGCACCGACTGATGTGTGCTCTAACAATCTTGCCTTTGGTTCAGTTTGTAAATTATGGAAACGATTTGTTATTTTTTCTTAGCAAAACAGCTTATAGAGAATCGATCAGTGAAAATTTGTGGTTTTCCATATAATGTGAGAAGTCCAAATTTTTCGCATAAGTGTTGTACTTTGTCTCTTACGTTTCTTTGACCTTACGAAAGAATGGGCGCCTCCATTTGTTAAATTTGTTTGCGTTGTTCGATAGGAGGAAAAAGTGAGTGTCACGGTTAGTTAAGTGAGTTAACTAAAGTGAGTTCCAACTAAATCGAATTAAAGATATTACTCTGTGACATGCGTTCCCAAATTTAAACGAAAGCATCTGAACAACACGTGCCTTTGTGGTGTTTACTGTATTTTGTTTCGATACTTCAGTAGAAAGAATGGCTTCTCGTAGGCGTTCAGATCAATATCGAAATTAATTCATGCATAATACAAACACCCGCTCCTCCTACTAACAACATCAAGAGTAAATGGGTCCCTGACGCTCGATGGTAAATATCGACACAACCACACCACATTCTCCCCAAAATCTTGTACAACGGTACTCACCTGCAAGGGCGACTAATTTGACTACAATGACCGGCATCCAGCAGACGCAATCGGTTGCAACGATGATGGCGAACCTGTGGCGAAGGTGAGAAAATTATTCATGGCAACATGTAAAACGGAGGACCAAGGACCAAACACCCATCGTTCGATAGCACGTACCTTCGGGCGACGACCTTCTCCCGGCAGTTGAGCGTGTTGCGGGTTTCGTTGCGGGACACGCGGATCGCCTGCAGCATCCGCAGGTACGAGATGCCGATGAACAGCAGCGACAGGGTGTTCACCAGAATGAACAGCCCCGCCGAGTACTCCCAGCCCATGGCGTACGGGTCGTGGATGTGGATCGACAGGCAGACGCCATTGCTGCCGTAGAAATGCGGCCCGAAGTACTCGGTGGCGGACAGCGGGGCAACGGCGGCGGCCGTCGCCACTCCCCAGAGAAGAGCGAGCCTCAGGATGACGCGAGTTTTGCTACTCGAACGCTGGTAGAGAGGCCTGGTCACCGACACCAGCCGATCCCAGGTGACGAGCGTCAGCAAAAGTGTCGACGACTGACAGCTCAGCGTACTCAGGAAGCCACTGAAGGCGCAGGTCGAGCTCATACGCCATTCCTCGTCGTGCGTCAGGTATTCACCTCTGTGGAATTCCGGGAGCGAAAGGATCGAATCAATCCGACTCCACCTCCGAGAAGTAGACTCACTCACCTGAAGATGATGTCGGCGGTTGCTATGATCGCGAGATAGACTCCCATCAGCAGATCGCTCGCCGCCAGATGGCGCAGGTAGAGCGAGTGTTCCGCGTGCGCCTGACTGCTCCTCGAGCCCACCACATACCGCCCGAACAGCACCAACAAGTTCCCCACGATTCCGACGGCCGCCATTATCCAAACGCTGTCAAAGATGCACCGAAAAATGGAATTAATGTCTCATTATTGGTGCCAAAAATTCATATTCCCGTGCGAGTACGTGCTCCCGGTGGCTTGGCCTGATGGAATTTCGATTTTGGAGCCAAGCGTTTGAAGCGGTTGGGAGGATAATTAAAATTTTAATTAAACCAGCGTGAAGGAGCACCAGTGTGTCGGAGATTTTCACGTCAATCGGAGGAAGAAAAAGGCCGGCGGGAAATTACTTGCTCCTCGGAACTCCTGAATGAATGTGACGCACTTCATGATTCAGCCCGAATTCGTACGACGAATTGGGGTGGAAAAATGTTCGGAATGTCTGGTGTCGCGTACCTCGCTCTCAGGACGGGATTATCGAGCAAATGGCGGTTGCTGCTGATGCCGTCGCCCTTCGGCTCGCACACGCGAACGTGCAAAGCCGCCTTGCAGTGGTGAAACTCGGTGAAATGGCTGCGAACGAAGCGAATGATTGATGAGGCACTTCGATTAGGCGCTTCGCCGCTGTCTGGCGGCAAACCACATTTTCCAGCCGATTTACTTACATGTGATGTAAGTTGCCGAGATGCTCCAACACTCGCCGATCGATCCGGTCGAACTTGTTTCCCTGGAGGTTGCTGCAGAGTGGAGAGGGAGGAGCTGTAATACCTCGAAAGCGAAGTCGTAGGATGGCTTTGGCCAAAAAAAACCCCCCGGTACTTACAGTGTCGCCAGCTTGCCGACTCCACTGAACGCATCCAGCTCGAAGTGTGTTATTTTATTGCTATTTAAAAATCTGCCCCCGGAAACGTCCCGAATGCGAGAGATCGGAAAGAAAGAAACGAACGCAAATGAATGGGATAGAATTGAACCTAATGCGAAATGTTTAGTCTCCAGTCTGCGCCACCGGAAGCTTACGTACAATCCTACTAAATTCGTTAGGTTGCCGAACGTATCGTTTCGGATCACGGTGAGTTGGTTCTCCGACAAGTAGCTGCGAAGGAAAACACACAAGAAGGAGGGAAAGATACAAGAGCTTGCAAGCGACTTCCAATTAATTTGGGGGATTTGCGAGCCTACTTACAGATGCTCCAACGCGGGAAGGTCGAGGGCGCAGACTTCGACGCTGTCGATTTGGTTCTTTGCCAGCGACAGTGTCTGCAGCGACGTCAGCTGTGGTATCATACCCGGTACGAGCTTCCGCAATCGGTTCCCATTAAGGTATCTGCAGCGATATAGGGGAGTCCGTAGAGTCTCAACTTTTCTACCAAAAAACCCTTTTGATACCTACAATATCCGGAGCCCCGTCAAGGGTTGCAACACGTCCTGCGCCAGGGAATCAATCAGGTTGTCTCTTAAATCTCTATAAGGGAATAAATCAATGCACCGATTCGGTTTTACACCCAAACTCCATCCATCATCCGTGCTGTCACTTACAGTTCCTCCAGTTGCGCCAGGTTCAGGAAGTTCCTCGCGCTCAGCCGGTTGATCCTGTTCCCGCTGAGAACTCTGCAAGAAGACAAATCCCCGACAATCGATCATAAGAGAGCAAGGGAGTGCACTTTGGATTTCGCCCCGCAACGCAAATGCAACTTACAAAATTCTCAGCACCGTCCCCGGCGGGAAGAAGTTCTCCGGAAGCACGGTAAGTGCGTTCTGGTCCAGGTGTCTGTAAGGCGAGAATGGAGGAAATGAGCGTAATAAAACCACTTCCGGCAAAGAACCATCTGTTGTGCATCGGTTGGGAATTAAGGGTGTTAAAGCGACCACAAATAAATGGGATTCGAGGGTTGCATGTGGAAACTTTTGACCAACACTCACACACACCATCCGATACCGTTTCAAAACGGGCGAACAACTAGTTGCACGGAGAGTTTACGGGTTTATTCTCCCCCCCCCCCCGCCCCCCACACCCAACAATCGTATAATTATCGTTCCACACCAAATGGGGGGAAAAACCGCTCGGTGCATCTGCCGGAAATAGCGATCCTGCCGGACGGCTGGAAAAGGCGTGACTTTCGGCCTCGAGACGAAGCAAGCAAACCTCCCAGACTATCGGACGCCCTTCGGGCCGGCATAATTTGTGGCCCGCAATAAAGTAACGCAATTTATTAGCCGTTTGTCTGTGCGCAATGGTTTTTATTGTGTTGTTCAATAACGTCCTGCCTTTCGCACGAGCCTTTGAAGAGTGTTTGTGGTAGGGAAGCGGGCCGGAAGTGAACCGGGAAAAGCGACATTCATGTATTGAAACGTTCGTTCTTAAACAAGCTGGAGGAAATGCTGTAGGTTTCGCAAAGTAAACAAACCATCGATTTGTGGAGTTTAGAAAGTTAAAACATCTTGTTTGATCTTTAAAGTTCGGTCGATGATATACAATCTCTACTAGAGTAATTTGGTCCAGACTCTATTTACACTATTCAGTTATCATTTGTTGTTGTGGTATTTTACGCAGTACAATTTGAACATCTTTAAGGAACCTCCTTCAGCAAAAATCGTAGGCTTTGATTCTGCGAATTCCCAGAATCTCGGTTGAGAGAACCCATCTAGCATTCCTTTCTCTAATAGAGTGCTCCATATTTGTTGCCAAAAATATATCAATTAACCCCAGCCTCATCTCCTCAATATGGTCACTCAATGGAGTCCTTCGTCTCGTTGGCACTCGACCGAAAACCCACTGGACAAGACAGAAAAATGTCCTGTCAAGGCCTTCCAACTGGAATGCGTCCGTCTTTACGTGTTTATGTTTGTTCGGCTTTCCCTTCGGCGGACAAAGATACTTACAACGCATCGATGCTGCTCGGCAGCTTGACCGGTTCTATCCGCTCGATCGAACAGTGCCTCAGGACGCTGTCGGGAAGTACAGTCATGGAAAGAGAAGAAAAAATGTAAGCGTGTGGAGGGAAAAGTTGGACGCGCATTCAACCTGAAAGTAATCAAACTGCTGACGAAAAGGATTCGCGAAGCGGAGTGGATTTAATTAAGCTTGCCAAAGCGAAGCGGATAACGATGCGACGCGAACGGGGTTGGTGGGTGAAGGAAAAGACGTTACTTTTGTGACACTCGCTCGCCCAGTTTTCCACGGGCGCGCGAGTGAGAAAATAATTGTACGTGATGTAATTTTCAACGTAATTGCAACGAGTCCGTGGCGTTATAAGAAAGGCGTGTCATCCCTGGCAAACTGCATTTCCACGCTGCCGCATTCGGGAAAAGGGGTTTAAATTGATTTTAGATTGACAGAATGCAGCCATCGTTTCGGAGCGGTCATTTGTGGGATTTCCACAAGTGTCCAGCGCTTCTGTGACATACCCCGAAGCCCCGGGATGACACGTGGCAATCACAGCACAATATATCGCCACGCCAAACACAATTTTCCATCCCAATTCGTTCGTTCTCTTTTGTGCCATTTGTCTGTGGTGACTTACAGTGTGCTAAGCTTCGGCAGCCGCTGAAACACATTCATATTCAGCTCGAGGAAGACATTCCCAGTCAGATCGCTGCAAAGAAAAGACGAACAAATGAGTTTTTCCTCCCACAAAAGGGTAAGCCAAGCGGGGGGTTAGGTGACGGCGATGTTCTACTTTTCCGACGGTAAGCTCTTCCCCTACTCTTCTTGTGCAGAATGAGATTTTATCCTGAACGATGATGATGGTGTTCATGATAGAAACGGTAGCCTATTCTATTTTCCGCTTGTCCCAAAGGGGGAGAAAGTTTTGATGAGGCGTGAGATCGCGCGATGCGAAGGCTTACAGCAAGGTGATGTTTTCCGAGAACAACGACGGTGGAATGGCCGTGAGGCCCTTGTTGTCACACAGCACATCCGTTCCGCGGCACTTGCAGGTGTTGTTGGCGTCATTCCAGCCTGTTGAAAAAAAAACGCCCAAGAAATCGTTCGCTAGTGATTGGAAAAGGGAAAAACGCTCCGTTTGGGAGGGGGGTCGATCTTACTGCAGGGAGTGTACGGGAGGTGATCGTTGATGGCAGCCGGTTGCTTGCGGAACAGATGATCGTAATAATCGCGCCCCACCGCGTCATCTAGAACGAGGAAGGAAAAGGGCGGAAAATGGTTCACGGAATGGAGTCGGAACGGGAAAATCACTCATCGACTCACCACACTCGAGCTCATCGGAACCGTCGTCACAGTCCGGGTAGCCGTTGCAGTTCTTGCTCTGCTCGATGCACTGCAGCGTGCCGTTGCAGCGGAAAAATCCATCCTCGCACCGGAAACCGTCGACCGACGAGGGAAACGCCGTCGCATCCACACTCACCGCGTTCCGATGGACGGCGAACTGATCCAGCCCAACTCGCCCATAATCCGCTTCCGGCTGCACCAAGGTACGGCTCGTCGTGCCAGCTGCGAACATATCGAGCCGGAAGTCGAACGTGTGGAGTGTGTAGAATAAATTGAATCAGAAAGGAAAATCGAACCGATGGGCGACCAACTTCCGACGGGGTTGTTTATCTACGCGCACTCGAGTTTTCTCGCGTCCGCCAAGGATTCTAAATGGAGTTCATTACAGTCTGTTCAATCTTGAAGCATTCGAAAGCGAACCAGATTGTTTTTTGTAACACTTTTGTGTATCATTTTCCCGAACTCAAATCACACAACGTGAAGTCATGTTCTAAATTATTCACAGTGAATCTTTACGCTGAGAAGGACGCACGTGTTGCCATTTTATTTTGCCAACGCTAAATAACGAAATTCAATTGAACAAAAGTCGTTTCGATTCGTGACGTGAAACATTTGTTACGCGATATAAATGCATAGAATTTTTCTAAATAAAACCACTCCAACAGATAACTCAATTCTCCGTGATGAGCGTTGAAGGCAGAGGATTTCGAACATGACAACGCCAAACTATGGCTGACAGTTATGTCATCGATTTTTGTTGTTGGCCAATCGTTCCTAGAACCGGAAGCTCGCGAAATTCCACCACTCCCATCTTTAAATCCGCATCCGAAGGGTTCGTTCGTGACGGTGAATATATTTATATTTGTTCGGGTGCCTACAACAATGTTATCGAAATATGACCTGCCATGCGTTTCGGGTTTTTCCTACCAAAGTCTACATACATGTAGGCCAACATACACACACACACACATCTAGCCGGGAGGCCTGAGAGACAACGACCGGCCAATCATCCATCAACCAATTTTACGGCCAACGTGGAAATGGAATCGCCAAACGTTGGAATGGAAATCGGTTCCGTTGGGCAGAAAAAAACACCTAAAAGAAAATTTCATTGGAAAGTGTTTGTTGGCGAAATGGTTTTGTTTGACAATCCTATTTCATGCAAACGTGACGGAACCTTTTTTTCCGATTACGCACGACAACGAGATTGCGTGAAATCTGACGTTTGAAAACGAAATAGATCATCATTGCAAGCCAACGTCAATTGAGCCTTTAATTATCTTTAAGTAGTCGCCGGGAACGGTCTTAATCGGATAAGTGCGAACCCCCATTGTCTTTTTGCGTCGCGTTTAATTATCCTGTTGCGTGAGCTTGGATCACTTCCGGAGTAAACACTTAGTGCCGGAACGGTTCGCTTCAGTAACTTTTAATTACAACCGGCGTCCAACTGACCCACATTTGCGAGCACACACAGAGGACACAGTTTATTTTCCAACCTAACCTACTGCGCCGACGGTTTCCCAGCTCGACCAGATGATTAGTGAACATGCTTCACCCCGACTCGCCCTAATGACTTCTGACACAACTTCCCGAAAAACGTTCGGATGAGCCTCGAACACCGGAAGCTTCCCGGAAGTCGGTGCAGGTGGTCCTTTAATTTCTTGCCCCGGCCCCGTTTTCCGGGGTCGCTTTCAAATCTAATCTGTTTCCCTCCGTAAGGCTTGAAATTTCCCCCAGGAGTAGTAGCTCGGTACATGAGGTGCATTTTATTAACCTCCGTGTGGAGGTCTTTACATGGTGGCCCTCGGGAAAGAGAGCACGGGGTCAAGCCATCGAAGGCATGTTCTGCTCCGTAATGTACTTAATCATTCCCGTGGGAACTGTGTCCTTTGACCGGGTTGGTCACACTTTCCGAGCACCTCCATACAGCTGGAGCTCGCGTGCAATTCTAGCAATTCCGTTGCAATAAGATGCTTCCGGTTGGAGGAAAATCCGCACCAGAGTCGCGTATGGTCCCCGGTGCACTTGTTACGCAATTGCCAGCATCTTATCTGCGGTTCGGTTCGGTCCGTTTGTGGTCGAATTTTCCACTCTGGCTCTGCTTTCGTTTTGTGACCTCACACTTGCGGCATCTCGAGCTCGTAGAATCGAAACCACAATCAGCTGTGACTTGACGTCCGAGGCCGTGCAAAGCGGAAACAGCCTAATGCGAGTGATAAATCAGAATATCCGCTCAACTCAGAGGCTTGATACCACCGTGTTGCAGTCGGAAAACTCTCACAACGATGGAAGTCGTAGAAAACTGAATGCGTTCGCAGTACGTTTGCCACGGGGTGGAAAACCCAACACTAGCTCCTTTCCACTCCATCTTGACCTCCGTCCCACAGTCAACAGTCCTTCTTCCAGACGCACAGTGGTCTGCAGTCGTGGCCAGGAAACGGGGCGGAATTATATTTTTGCCGAGCGCACCGAGAGTTCGGAAAACAACAATTAACGACGCCCATTCGGTACTATCGTGCCAAAATTTACGATCGACGCACCCGTAAGGACCTTTTTCGGTGTCCTTTAATTGCTTCTGCCCCCGGGCCCAAACTGGCCTTCATGGTGGAGGGCAAGAGTGCCGAGACTTTGGCTCAGCGTAATTACTCGACGTACATATACAGTCAACAGGGAGTCGTTCGGCTCCCGGCAAACGGAATTCATTGTGAAAAGCCGCAAACATATTTGGAACCGTGCTCTCTGTTTTTTTTTTCGTACAAACACAAATTGTGCCCTTGTGTTCGTTTTGCACACTCGGGAATAATTTCTTTGGGAAAAATACCCGTACAAGATGATACATTATAATGAACGATAACTGAATAATTTATGAATATACAAAACTGTACTTCTCTGCCATAAATTTTGGAGCATTTATTTTTGTCCCGCAAGCAGTTTGGATTGTGGAGATAGCGTTGTTACTAATAGCAAAAAGTTTCACGCTTGATAGATAATCTTAAACTTCAAGTTCTCAAGTCGGAGGAATGTCGGTGAATAGAACCAACAAACATTTAACGTAAACATCAATAAATTCAACCAAGACGCGTAAGTTGAGCAAACGAAAACAAAGCATCAAAAACGAAAGGAAAACATCGTTCGCTAATTGTGGGACGACGCGAAACAACTTCATAAGCAACCAAAGGGCAAACCATAATTGGCAAACTTCTCACCTAACCCCCGCTCGCTATCGGGAAAGATTTACTACCGAGGTTGCGTTTTATTAAGATGTTGAAACAAGCCGGAAAAAGGGTGGTAGATTCCAACCGCTCGGAGATGGTCTTTTCCTTCCAAGCCCTTCATGTACTTGGCGTATTGAAATCATAAATATGAAAACTAAATAATCTTGACGTCGTAACCTAACCAGGAGTACGGGAGACAACGGTTGACGAGTAGGGCGGGCGGACATAATTGAAATGTAAAGCCAATGATCTCGCGCGGGTTCCGCCACGTGTTCGGGAAGAGGAAAAACCCGATGGAAATCGCTCGGTACGGCATCGAGAAACGACCACGCGAGTTTCTTATCCTTACGGAAAGGAAAGAAGGTCCTCGTGCGCCCTTCGTAATGCAGACGCATACCAGCACGCCCGGGGCGTGCCTCTGTCTACACTTGGCGGAACCCTTTGGCGGATCGGAAGTCAACGCCGGCAGTGACTGTGGTCAGGGACTTCGGACGTCTTCGCTAACGTCACTGCGTTGGGCCGCACCGATGGGTGGAAACCGTTATTCAAACACCATTTTCCAACCGGACCGGCTATTCTCGGACGCGTGTTTCAGATTACACGCTGGCAAACAAAACGGAAACCAAGGCGGGGTTTTTTCTTTCTTTTTTTTCTGTGTTTATTTTCATCTCTTCCGGGCTTCCGGGCGTTATGCAAACGAGCAGCAGTTTTAAGATGCATCGCATCCTCGCCGTAACGGAGCTCGATGGTTTCATAATTTACAATTCTATGATCGAAACAAAGGGGGGCGCAGTAAAAGGAAAAAGGGAGAAGCAATAAAATACTTAAGCCAAGGCGGAAGTCAAGGTCCGGGTGGTAAAGTTGAATTAATTTCATTACCTTATCCGCATGAATTAATACAACTCAAATAATGACCAACGTTAAAAATAGCCAAAGATGGCATCCACGTTTCCTTCGGTTAACGTTTTCGCGTTTCGGACACTCCACGAATGATAAAGGGCGCCGATTTCCAAAGTGTTGGCGTGGTGGAAATCTTTAAATTTCCTTCATTAAATTAATAATTAATATTTTATACCGAAAAAAATACTTTTTACTTTCATTAGCAGGGAATTTTCTTGGAAACCCCCGCCATTACTACACCATTACTAACCCATTGATAACGATGATTAGCTTTCACCAAAACGATAGCTCACCGCAATTTGGCTTACCTCCAACGGTGTGTGGGAGTTTTTCACCTTATTGCATAGCTTCTAACGACCTTATTGCAAGCTCTTTTTTTTAACCCCGATAAGATCGGTTCGCGGTGGTGATAACTTGCGAAAACCCGCCCCATCCCAATTTTATCACCCAGAATGGCCGAAAATCGCCCACTTCACCCTACCGCTTTTTTTCCCCACGCAATCGAGGATTAGGTCCGTTATCTTCCGTTCGATTACGTGGGTAAATATTTACATCCATTAGGGGCGACGTTGGTTTTCCCTAACCTGCCCACCCACCCTCCAATCCTATCCCTTTTTGGCAGGCTATAAATAACGAATTGCTCCCAAAACGAATTGAAATTATGAAAAAAGGCACACCGCAACGTGAGGAGGGAGTTGCATTTTCGGCGGAAGGCAAACAAAAACTAGTTCCGCGTATTTTTTTCCCCCCCGTCCAGGTGCAAACAGCGCTCGAAGCATCCACCCGAAGGTTATAACAGTCGTAACTTTCTCTCACCCCTGCGTGGAATGCGAGGCCAACCGATTAGGCGAACGGGTTTCTTCCAGGGTTTTCAGGGAAAAACTCCAGGCCCGGCCGGATCGGTGGAAATGCGATTGTTTATTGTTTGATCAAAGTGTTACCATTCCATCTGAAAGACAAATCACCGATAATGCCTTCGAACCGGAGCTCAAGCGATATTTTTTCCCCCGCTCCGTATGGATTGTATTTTCCGGTTCTTTTTCATCTCCGCTTTCCATCTCATTAAACATTTTTCTTGCCGATTTCTTTTTTGTTCCATGCTTCCCAAAATCAAAAGGGCAACGCGAGCGAAAGCAAATACTCAAGGACTGTTTGTGTTTCTTTACTTACGCTAAGGATAAATATCGGTCTATCAAACGATAGTTGAACGTGGGGAAATCTCAAGCGAAGCCAAACATGAGGTTGAATAATAATTAAATTGTCCATTCTCCATCAAGAACGAAGTTAAACTGGAGCTGAAAAACTACAAGCAGATTTTTCCCAGCCTGTCATAAAACGGGTGCAATTATCATGAGCGAGTGAAAAACCACACAACGTGCCCTGTGAGACCCTCGTCAAGTGTGAAGTGAGTTGTTCAAGTTGAAGTTGATGGAAAGTGACAAACCTCATACCCTAAAACCGTTGCAGACCGGTTTTGGCACTTTTTAATTAGTGGCATAAGGAAGGTTTAAAGGAAAAAAAAGGGAAAACAAGTATGACGCTTGATGTTTGAAATATTTTAATCAAAATGAGATGAAGGTAAACATCCAAACATTTCACGTCGTACGGGAGAAGATACTTAGTTTAGCGAAGCAGTGCATAACATAACAATCCACGTTGTTTCCCTTGAACGCTCCACTCAAAAATCATTAGCCGAGTAAAAGCTAAAGCTCGACATCCAACATTCCATCCCCACCACCCCCGGTTCCTCAACTCACTCGTCCGGATGGGGGAACGCAAATTATGTGTGCCTTTCGCAAACACCGTCGCGTCGGACAACGTGCAAACGCCCGATGATGAATGCGATCCAACGGTTGGTAAGCGAATCGATCTTTTCATTCGCCTCCGTCGAAGCCACATTATCATAAGCTTCTGCCTAGGCCCGGTGTGGACTTCTTCCGCCGGTTTTCGCCACCTCAACCAACCCCTTCACTCTTCACGCCGGGCGTGACATTATTGACTGTCAAACAATGCGGGTATCGTGAGTCGTTTTAATGGAATATATGACGCGAAGGCTGCCTGCCAGTAGAGTTTACTTGCTTGTGTGCCATGTTTAACTTGTGCGGTCCGGCGTGTTTCGGCAGGAACTGTTCGGCTTAACATTGCATGTGCCCGACCGTGACCTCATCGAGCCGCGAGTCGTTTTAAAAAGCTTTCCTCCTGCCGTGGCTGAAGTTTCCCGTTACCGGCTCCCGTTTTCCGGCGTTTGCGCTTTTCGCCAGCTGGATGCAGTTTTGGTAAGTTTCCCCGAGATCCCCTTCCAACACAATGGCATGCGATGGGTTTTCCTTTTGTTTCACCCGGTTCCACTTAATAACCAGATCCATATCAGTCAGCAGCCATCTGCACCATAAAGTTGCATTTGTTTATGGCTTTTCTTTCGCTTTTCGCGCGCCCGGAAATGAGATTCCGAGAGTGTGGCGTGCGCTTTATGGGTCGGGCAAGCACTTGAGTGTCTCTTCGTCGTCTTATCACTTAAATCACGGTCAGCATTCACACACCACTTATGAGGGAAGGGAGCGGTAGAATTTAGCATCTCAAGAATCGAAACCCCGCTTAGCATAAAACACCAACAACTTACCGATGGGTATGGACATGGAAGCAATGAACAACAATCCTACGACGAGCTCCATCTCACCCGGCAGCTTCTTCATCTCGTTGACAGGAAAAAGGGGTTTCCCTTTCCCAACTAGCGGTTCTTATACTAACACTGTCGATTTTGGCGGAAACACTTCCGATGGCGGTTTTCAGGGGGAGACAAAATACACTCTCCTCACACGCACACGCTCACCCACACTCCAAGCACTTAATTACGATTGTTACTTTCCACGGGGGAAAATCCGGTGGCAAAAAGGAATTAATTTTCTTTCCCCACTCCCCGCCCGGGCGTTGCCGTTTTCACTCATACACTAATTGCACGATCTGGACCATAAAGCGTTTACGAGGGAAGCACTCTTATCCTCTAATGTACGTGTGTGTGTGTGGGGGGGGGGGTGTCGATGTGTGTTTGCGGTTCCTAATCCACTTTCCCATCCGGGCCGGTGACGAACTGGCTCCCAGGACTTCCCTCTCTCTCACTTCACCGGAAGTAATATTTGCTCGCGCAACGATTCTGGCCACCGGGAAAAGTTTTCCTGCAAATGAAAATAGGTAAGGGGGGGAAATAAAGTCAGATTGCGCTATAAAGTGACATCGTGGACAAAACAAGCTCTCGCGCGTGTGTATGTATGTGTTTGGGAAAGTTCATAGGCAATCGAAAACCGAAGTAACAGTGGATCAAAAGAATAAAAACCCTCCCTTACAATATTATAAATTGAAAATTCCCCCCACCCCCTCCACCCCATCGGGAAAAGTTGGTGCACAGCCATTTCCAGTGAAGATTCCGGGGGTGGGTAATTTTCCGGAAGCTCACTTACATTGATTGTGTTGACCGTGTTTTCCCGCTCGCCGATACAAAGCTCATGTTAATCAAAACTTACAGCATGAGTAAGATAAGGGAAATGCGCGGTTTCCACAATGCGCCGGCCTTATCGGGCTCCGGGAACGTTTTTTTTGCCCCGTCGTTTACTTTTATCCCAAATCGATGTTTGCATCACCGGTGGCTGTTTTCCACCAAATGGGTCTTCTGTTAAGATGTCAGATTGCAACGCTTTCTTCGGCACAAACTTAACTCATTTTCCACCACTCCACACGCCACTAGCCACATCCTTCCCGCGCCGGACGTCGGGTTCTTCGTCACGAGTAATCTTTTGTGTTTCACCCTCCCCTCCCCGGTTGGAAAATGCTTCCCCGTTTCGCACACCCCGGGGAATCTATGCTCCAGCATGTTTACTTTCTCCCGTCAATACGCACCTCGTGAACTCGACTTGCTCCAGCAAACTGCCATTGAACCGCGCTTATCTAAACACATTGCCGGCCCTTTTCCACGCCGATGACGCGCTGACGCCGAGTCTTTTTCGTGGTCCGCTGGCAAATAAATATTTATTATGCTTGTCTAGACGCAAGCCCGCGGTACAAAGCTGCGCCGAAAACATATATTTCTTTGAACATCCAAAAAAACGTAAAAACGGGGGAAAACACATCATGTCGACAGATGAATCTTTCGATTTTCAACCGATTGCGATCCACGCGCAAAGTGACGGCGTGCTTGATTGTCTAATTGGTTTTAGTGTGAGCCATTATTCAATACCGTTTTGTAATTTTTCATTTAATTAACTATCATCTGACATCGTGTAAACACCGTCCATTTGTTATATAAACATTAAAACTACATAATTGGAGAGTTTTGCAGTTGTTGAAAGCAAACATCGAATGCCAATGCAAAACAGTGATTCACTCGCCCGAAACGAGCAAGCCGAACCGAAATTGGTGTTTTACAACCAACGGTTTTCGGTTATGAAAATGTATGACTTAAAATTACACCGCTCGGAAATGATGTTTTCCTCCAGCTTGCGAGGGAAATTCGCTCCATTTTGGCATGCGTTCAATATAGCGAAAACGAATAATCGTAAGTCGCTTGTTTATGGGATTACAACCGGTGTGGTCCTGTACCGCGTGGTGGTGGTGTGTACATTATCCTCCATTTCGCACACACACACACCCTTATCCTCTTCCACATTAACGTCCGACCCTTAGTACAACTTGCTGCAACGCGATGAAATGGAAACAACACCGTGTTTTTGGCCGTGTTGTTAAAGAAGCGGCAGATGTTCGCCTCTCCCTCCCCCACCCTTTTCCCGATCCGATGCGATCACCATCACATGGGGGGGGCTCACTACGATTATCAAACGATCAATTAATTTGCGCCAACCGCTCATTACCAACACACATTTCACCGGGTGGAAAGTTTTCCCGACCCTCGCGAGTGGTTTGTTGTTGGAAAACTTTTCTGCCTTACTTCCGGTGGACAACTCCAGGGGGAGGATGAGGGCTAGGGGAGGGAGATGATTTGAATACGCACGTTACGAGCTAGATGATCGTATCGTTCGGTCGATTAAAACCAATTGGCATCGATTCGGAACGGGTTTAATGAGAATTTATCACAACCGTAAGGCGCGGTTCGATGGGCACAACGGGGGGGGGGGGGGGGGGGGGGGAGTTTTCCATGTTCTTCTTGCCAACAGGAAACCATTTATGAGCTCAACCATCATTCATAGACCTTTCGGTTTGCGTAACAGTTCTTCTTTTTCGCTTTAAACTATGACTCAAACAACGGCAGAAGAGCAAAGATGTACAATTTGCCGTTTCCGAGAGGATTTTCCGGGAAGTTGTTTCGTAACATCGATTGCAAGCGGAAGGCGTATCTCCGCTGAGTCTTCTTTGTGCTGAAAAGGCAATAAATAATATTGACACCATTTTCAACCGATCGGGCATTCGGAAAGTGACCGGAATAAATGAGAAAGTTAGTGTGCGCCTCCGCCGCCATTGGCAATAGTTATTTCGTTTAGTTTGCCAACTCCGGGTCGATTGTGCAAGGAGACGTTTTCAGTTTTTCTCCTTGAACTAGCAACAAGCGCTTCGGACGGGAAAGTCTTTTATTATTATTAGACTTTGAAGCGATCCAATGTTCTCGAAGCCAAAGTTCTCGAATTGCGCAAGGAAGCAATTTTCGGAAGGCATCTTTACGTAACCGAGCTCACTTTACAAAACGCGGGTTGCATTCGGGGTTTCCATTACCAGCACCAAACTGCTTCGCCAGCCGAAAGGTTGTTGTGACGCGAATTATTTATCAGGCCTCGGACCATTCGGTTATCTCGGAAGAAAACATGGACCAAAAGTGCGACCGTACAGGTGTTGGACGATAAAACGATATCAAAAGGTAACATGTTACCGCACAGTTCCATGATGTTTTGCTTGGACCGAGGCCATTCTGGGCATCTTCTTCACATTTTTTTCGACCTCAACAGTATCTATTGAAGCAGCTTGTAACAACCTCTGAACAACCGAACGCTGATAGTGAGACACAACTGTGTCTTCCAGTTCACTCACCTGTTTTTCAATGAAATTCCAATGCCAAGTCCCTACGCGATACTTTAGTCGATTAATGAAGGCAATGTTAAGCGAAGCTTACATTCACAGCTGAACTTGCGAAGTGAACTCGCGATTAGCCCGTAAATTAACAAACAGAGGATTATTTGCACTCCGGGTAATTAATTTACTGTACCCCAGACTTAGCAAGATTGCAAGAATGTAACCGGTTCACTTTAGGTTCACCGTTTAGAAGCAAAGAAGGGAAGTTTTCTTGTTCTACTTCCACTGGTTTTCGAGTAGGATTGACATATGTATTTACTTACTCTTGCTGTAGTTTTTCGTTATCGATGATGTTGAATCTCTTTCTATTTTCTTACACTTGTTACTTTTTTCGAAACCCCTGCTTTTCCAATAAATTTGATCGCATTCTTCTTATTGTGTCCTAAACAGTGCGTTATGATGACTTCGTCGGGATAAAATATTACCTCACTTCGTACACGATATTAAAATAAATAACCCACAATATGGACACATTTCACATCTATTTACTCACGCACTTCTGGACATGGCTAAAAATATACGCTCTCAGCAAAAGCTTTAACGCTGTTTAACGATCAATGTTGGACCGTCACAAAATTCATTCAACAGTTGCAAAACCCGCAGTTCGGCAGAAACACGTCGTAGAGGGACTCCGTTAATGGCGGTGATGGGCTCGTAAAATCTCGTTTATGTACTTTTTCTGGTTGCACCAATAAATTCACACATCATACATACAGACCACAAGCGCACATACGGACACAAACTGTTGACTATGAATTCTTTTTCTCACTGCACGCTGAATTCGTTCGGGGATGATTTTTGTTTTGGATGATTAAAACTGTGTGGATGGTCTCGAAGAACGATCACTTCGAGGCAGTCGAACGACGAAATTGACATTAAGATTTGCGGCTTTACGTTTGCTGCCCCACGAGAGGCGCTTCCGGTGAGGAATTTTCTAACGATTAGGTTAAAAATATTCTTTTCCTTTCGGTTAACGGTTGATTAACCTGTGGTACTACTTTAAACTAGCTTGAGTTTACACATCGGTTGATAGGGTAGATCATCCTATAGAACTTCTTAAGGTAGGTAACATTGATGGCTAGGGTTGAAAAGCTAGAAGTTAACACGAGAAGCGAAAGTTTAAAGGGAACGCCATCGATTAGCATCGATATCGTGGAGGATGGAACCGACACTCCGTAGGCAACTTTTTACACCAACTTGCTGAAGTTCCCCGTTCGTATCCATGGAAACGGAGGTGTCTCATCCGCCGACACTTGGAACTACTCGGATGCACTAGAGTTATGGGACCGCTTCTGGTGTTGCAGGTGAAGCCGTCAAATCGTGGCCACGGTCACGGTCAGACTGAACGTTGGCCTGCCTCGAATGGCAAACGGTTGGCTTCGACTGCTTCCGCAAACCTGCTCTGGTGAGTGTTGTTTATGTTCGGCACCGTGAGCACCAGCGCTCGCCGAGAACCCCCCCAGCACATGGTGCGCCGCCAGAACTCAACACGCCATGAGTCACACGAATGTCGATGGAGACGCCCGATGGTCGCTTCTGGCGCTGTTTACGTTCACGTTTTGAGCCGGCAAACATTTACCCCGAAAAAACAAATCCATACCGTAGGTCTGAACAAGCGAGTCAGACGAAAAAAAAAACTACCTTTAAAAATCTCCGGAAAACATGCTCCACGTGCACCTTCAAATCAATTTCTCGTGTACCGAAAAGTTACTCACGCGCCAAGTACAACCCCCGTGCGTGATGCTGCGTTATCGTAATTTTCGCTTGCAATCGAAAAACTTTCAACTTATCACAGCGTTGACACTATCGTTCCTTTTTTGCTCAGAAAAAAGCAGCTGCCCATAAATCTTTTGCCTTTGTTGCGTTACAAAAAGGAGTTCACTTCGGTCATTTGTCCTGCGCTTTCGAAATATGCTGCTCTAGAATGCAGCAAAAGTTGAAACAGGATTTACTTTTCTCCATCAAAAGTCGGTGGTTTGCGTAACCGGTGTGCTCATCAAACTTAATTTCGAAGAATTTTCTTCATTGTTCAGCTCCGGAAACCTCTGGCAAACAGTAAAGTAACAAACTTTAAAAACTGTTTCAACTTGGTTACCGTTTTCTTTTTTCTCGTTCATGTTAAAGTAAATACAGAAAATTATTTCATACTTCTTCATAGCCATAGTTTCTATAATATGCACCAAAGTTTCTACTGAAAGTCAGTCAAATTACTGAAGCGGATTAGAACTTTCTCTCTCTCTCTGTTTATACTTTCGGGCGAAAAGCTGACTTTAAATTAGTCAAGTTTACGAGGATCTAAATCACGCGTAACTACATACCGAACCCTTCAATAGGTCGGTTATAATTACCTTGTTTATTTTATGTTCAACATCTGCTAAATAACTTCTAACAAACAACCATAAAGCAGTGCGATGAGAATCAATAAAATAACCATCGGTAATTAAGCTGCAGTTCCGTCCTGTTTGGCGCTAACTCGGCGCTGGGCAGCCCGTTAAATTACCGAATGAAGTTATGGCCATAATTTCCACCCGCTAATCTCCGCTGGCCGGCGAAGCTGTCCAGCTGTGGACCGTAATCAGCGCCGGACGATTAGTTTGGCAAATGAATATGAAAATAGTACACTTTTCGGGCCGGGAATGCACTCTCCGCCACGCCGGAATGCACTCAACATAAACCAGAACCGAGTGATGACGATGATGATGATGATGTTGATGAGCAATAAATCTAACGCCGTTGGAAATGACGGAAGGAGATAAATTTTCCCCCGTTACGCCGACACGCTCGATTGGATTGATCCGGTTGACTTTTAACAGGTGGCCACCTCGGATGGCACCTTTTGTGGCCCAGGAAAACCGGTGGAAAATTAACCCTACGCTTTTCAACAAAACACTGCGTTCGAGATAAATTTTCAACATCTGCATGCGTTTCGTCGACAAAAGTGCACGTCGGAGTTGCATTCCGGCGCCAAATTCAGGTCAACCATTGGAGTGCAGCTGGATCTTTACCAACCATTTTAGGAACCGAATGTGCAAATTCCGGAGCAAACAGAGCGAGGAAATAATTTACCCAACATGCTTCCACGTTGATTAATGACCACGAACCAACGAGCGAACAAATGAACAGACGTGCTCCACGGCAACACTCTAATTTGGCGCATTTAACCAAAACAAAAAAAAAAAACAGGAAACACCCCGTTCGGGGACCATCTGTTAGATGGGACAAATCGGGGGGTAATAATAAAGCGTGACCCCATCACACCTCCCTTGGCCCACCGAGAGGACGATGATTTAGCCATTAGCCCGGGAGGTATTTAAATAAACGGTAATAAACGCTATCAGCAAATCGGCGTGCGTGTGTAACCTTGGCCCTTTAGCCTGCAGTATGTAACATCGCTTATTTGGGTGGAATATGGAACTTGGAAATGAGTAGAGGAATCCAATCTCCCCGATGAACACCGACATCGGACCGCTGAAGCGGACAGAGATACTTTTTTGATGGATCGATGCGGTCGACGGCTTTGACATAACGGATTAATTTGTGATTAACGCTACATTTATCACTGCTTTTAAAAAAAGTCATGTGAAGTGGCTTAAACACAAACAAGCATTTTATAAATTGAAATGTAAAATTATAGCTCTTTAAAAACAAACTCAAACGTAGGGAATGAATTTAGTGAGACAATAAACTTAGTAGAAGCAGGGAAAATAATGCATAAGTATGAAAACTATCCACCCACGTAAATTTCAATACAAAATCGAACATACAAAGAGAGTACTGTTCCAACATCGACACGTTTGGCAAGCAAATCGTATAAAGGAGTCGTTCATACAAGGAATGCAAGATTGCAGTTTCCCGAAAGTCCCCAATACCCAACATGAGCTGGCTTTTAGCCCCGGGACTCTCGAGGGAAACCATTTTCTTAGCACTAATCTATTTCTACTTACCCTCTAATACACCTACACACACACACACACATGGGTGGTGATTGTTTGGATGTTCGCGATATGCATGAAGTATGGCAACATAGAAAAACGCCGAAATAAACGAGCTCGAACCGAACGGCGGCAAGACCGGCGGCAAGACAGCTTGTCCCGACATCAGCCGCATAACAACGAGTTTACACACACACACACACAGGCGTACATCTGCCGTCTGGCGCCAAGGGAGGAACGTCTGCCGGTTTCCTGGATGGGAAAACAGGAAACACTCGCGAAAATTCACGACGACGGGGAAAGCTTTAAGTCAAACTCCTTGAGTGTTACGGTTAGTTCGCTTCCGCTTGTTGTTAGTGTTTCCCAGAGGAGAAGGAAACTTGAATGTGAACGCACGTGTGTTTTTGGTGTGAAAAATGGCAATGCACCTGCTGTTTGTTGTAGACATAGGACAGGGCCCTTCAAAAAGTCCTATAACGATCCTTGCCAGCAATAAGTGATGGGTGTTTGTTATGATACCGCACACGAAAACAATAGATAATTTGCATACAACCTCACACATCACGACACAACGATGCGTTCGGTTTTCCGATACACATAAAAACTGGTAATAAAATGCTTTCCACGAAATTGATCCCGTATTCCGCAATCTCTCAAGTTGGCGGCTGCATTTCGGATATAAAACAACCCCTTTTAAAAGCTATCCTGTTATCCCGCGCCGCAGACTCCACTGACGACATCAATTGCTCCGGGGAGGTTCGCGGGAAAGAAAAACGGGATAGTTTCGCTCGGGAAAAGCCACCGGAACAAAGTGCTTTATCGAAGTGGCAGTGACCGTAAGCGGCCGCACTCGTATTATATCGTAATTTAAAGCTGTTTCCCCCAACAAGCATGCCAGCGGCATCTCAACATGCTACTAAGCGCAAAAGCTTGCCCGCCGCTTGTCGGTTTGTGTGGTTGGTTGGTATTTTATTTTGGTTTACGATCCACCGCACACTTTTTCTTCCTAAGAGAATCCCCTTTCTTGGAGCAGAAGTTGCAACAGATGGTAAGGATGTGGTGGTTATTTATTTTTTAACCTCAGCACCCAAGCCAAGTTGAGCCACCTCCCGGCGGGTTATCGTGTTTAAGCGAGAAGGGATTATTCGCAAAGTATGTGAAAATAGCGAGCGCCGGTGGTGGGTCATTGTACGGGTACCGAACCGAAAATGCCTTGAATGTAACAATAAACTGATTAAAAATAACGTCAATCAATCGCACACGGACGCAATGCGTTTTTGCGCATAACGAGCGGGCTAAAGTGGGTCATAAATTGACTTTCATTGCCCCGCACCTTGACGGATGTGCGTTTACATGTGAGCGAACATTTTCTTTTTCATTGTGGCACATTGTTTCCTTTTTCCAATGTAATGCGTGGAAAATGGTAAAAGAAAATATTCCCAATCCGTTATTGTAGCACAATTGAAATTGACAACCGAAACATGTAAAATTCACCTTGCGATAAAATTCAGTGGTGAAATAATTTCAATTAAATCGTGTGGCTACAAACTTACAGCAGACAGTTACTTTGGTTTCGTGGGAAACAAAAAAAAACGTCGTCGGAATGGCTTGGAACGTTAAACAAGTTCCAAAGTAACCGAACGAAAAAAGGGAACCGAACTTTTACCACCGCTGTGCGATGGACGTAATGAACCTGCACTTTGGCTCAGAAGGCAGTTTGGGAGCATGTTCACTGGTGGTGAACTTAAAGCCACCCCGAAGTGAGGTGCTCGTGGTGCTTTTTTTCCAACCTCAATAACGGGCAAATGTTATCGTTGGTCGTAAAAATTTAAACCATCGTCGTTGCCGACCGGTTCCGCTTACCGCCGATGGTCTTTAAGGCCAATTTGCCTATTTGGCGAATGTGCTGCAACGAACGAGCTTTAAAAAACAGCAAATGCTGGTTTGAACCTTGGGCTTTTGCTACACAGAAGGTGGCATGTGCACAAGAAGCTGTCGAAAAATCCAACCAAAGCCCTGCAATGCCCCTACGAAGGGAATGCAAACGAAGCGGAAAATTGATTCTTTTGCATTCATTCCCGTTCACGGGCCGGCATCGCCTTTGGGAGGTCCTAACGTAACGGACTTACTTATATGGAGCTTACCATGACCTAATTTTCGCCCATGAATGTATTATACTCTTCACCAGTTGTTTGTTCGGTGTGGCATAATTATATCGCCAAATTTATGGCTCTCCATTTATCACCAGTTCCATCAGTCAGCATTAGTTGTGGCTTTGTTTTTACATTAATCCTCTTATGAAAAGCTGTAAGCACTCGCCGTGACGGATAAATTGTTTCACCGTACTCCATGAATTACTCAATGGAGGCGCCTGGTTGTTCATGATTTGCATCTCGTGTATATATTTTTAATAAGAACATCATACATAATTTTTAACCCGGGTTTTAGCTGATCCTACTTACAAATAGCAATAACTGTAGAATTATTACAACCAGACAAAGTCATCGAAGTATCCAGTTCGCAGTTCAGCAACTGCATGACGGTGGAATTTAATTTGATTTTAATTCCAGATTGCAATTGCAACCACGTAGCATTTTGCAGGAAACCCTTCGATGCGGTCTGCTCGAAAGGGCCCGTGCCCTTCATCATCGACAACAATCGAGAGCCCTTTTCCTTCCCGCCTCCGGTTTTCCCTCTTGCAATGATCAATAATCTGTCAAACAAGGGCCCGTTTAATTACATTATCTCTGGCGGGCATTGGTGCATGGCCGCCACCTAGGAATCGGCGTCCTGTAAGCCCTTCCAAATTTTCCAAGATAACCCAACAACACGCTCCATTACTGCGGCTGTGGCTGCCGGAAGTGTGTTGAATTGACCGCCGCAGATAAGCGGCTGTCGAGCTGCCGGATGGTCACGTTATTGACACTGACCTGCGGGGCTTCACTTTTCACGAGACGAGGTCATGCGTTGGTGGGTACTTTTGCTTCCTCATTCGACTTCGAAGGTCAGTTCGGAGCATATTTGAACGTTGATTTTCCGGTCGACATTTTCTTTGTGTTAAATCCAATTAAAAGCATTCACCATCAAATCGGCATCGAAAGTTGGAACGGCAAACTTGCATTAAATATTCAACAAAACGGTGCAACGTGAGTGCAAAACTTTACCGAAATTCTTAGTCATTCAGAGCATCTGTCATTTCTTGCACATACACGGGAATTTTGAATGCTGACACAATTTCCCTTGAACCGAGGAAACTTTTCCACACCGGTTCACTCTTTCTGACCGCGCGTGTGTGTCAGTGTAAACTCGATAAAGTTTATCATTTGCCCGGTTGCGTTCCATAAATTCCCTCCCCAAACTTTCCTACGTCTGACAACTCGCACAAAACGTTCGCAGCATTGCAAAACGGAACTGGAACGCACGGAAAAACACAACAATGAGAACCGACGATGGCAAGCTTGCCGCGAGCCAAACATGACAATTTGAGACGAGGCAAGACAAGGAAAATATGCCCATCGCGTCTTGTTTATGAGGAAACTTTTGCGCAAAGATCCGTGACGGTAAATTAAGCCACCCTCGCTCGGCGGCTTTGCTTGTGGTGTACAATGTGCAAGTAAAAGTGGAAAAATCTAGCACAGTATAGTAAGATAGAAGAAGGGGATAAACAGAAACTTCTAGCGCTTGGATTAATTCAATTCAAATCAATGAAGCGGTAAAACAATTGCTAATGCACCATTGGACGCTCGGAGAACGGTAATGTGAAAAGCAGAAAGCGAAGCAGTGTGTCACGATTTTCGTCTCGGAACATTCCTGCCGCCCTTTCTACTTCCCAATTGATCCCAATACAATCGTCTTTCTGCCGTGTTGTGTGTATGTGGTGGCAACTGAAATTGAAACAGACAGTTCCGAACACGATAACACGATGTTTCGTTGTGTAAGCAAAACTAGTCAGTTTTCTTCTAGAAGCTGGTTGCAGAAGAACGCTTCAATTCTAGGAAACAGTAAAGCTGTGCGTTTTAAATTCTATCAACTCTAAAATACGATCATGTCTCCGGGAGCGCATTCCAAATTTGTAAGCAAATCTTGATTGTGCTTGTTGTACTGAAGTTTTGGAATGTTTATTCATATTGATGTTTATATATGAAGACATCACCAAAATTACTTCAAGCAAATGATACCTACTTATCTTCTTTTTCATGAATGGCATCACCTAAAACAGTATCCCTCCGATCACCTCATAGACATGTCAAATATCGATAGTACTTGTTTTCTCCTTTTTTATTTACAAACCATACCGTTGTGAAATAGATCCGACTGAAGTTACTGGACACCCTATGGAGCGAGTTGTTCAAAATAATAAACATGCTTCTTGTGGATTTTCATTCGGTTTCCCAAGTGGGAGGAAAATGCTTTCGCTCTGACGCATGAACCATCTTGCCCGGTTGCAGATTGGATCAGTTTGCTTATAGCCGCAAGCGTTTCATGAATAAGTTGAACAAAATCCACAACATGATAGTGGACGGTGGGATCAGTACGCTAGCAAGTACACGTTCCTACCGTTGATGCAAATAGCCATGGTAGTGTTTGGAAGCATACTGGAAGCATTGCTGAAATAATGAGCAACTTGAGGAGAGCAGTTTCAGCACGAACGGTACAAATTTGCAGTCAAAAACCTTCATTGAGCGTCTATTGAAAGCGTGAAGTACCTTCATTTTATAAGAATTTTTCTTCCCTAGCATCGTAAGTAAAAATTCAGAGGTAAATAACCTTTCTGTGCGAACGACTCTTTTTCCCAGCAAGCGTTAATTTAACCATTCAAATTTGTTTCAAAAATAAGCGTGAAAAAAAATCTTTGTCCCCTCCCTTTCGTCTGCATTAAATTCCAATTTAAGTCATTTGGAGTTAGCCATTCCGAGTTCGGTACAATTGGATACTTCCTGTCCGCGACTGGACAAAAACATTGCAAAACTGCGTACATCGCCAAATCCAACATACCAGCCTTGCAACACCATGCAATAAATATCACCTAATGAGACATAACCGAAGGCAATATATTTCATTTGTGATTCCGCAAAATGGCTGTAAATCATGAACCACCAGGCGACTCCATCGCCGGGGAAGTGGCAAGAAGTAACCGGAACGGTATAACGGATTAATCCCAGGGGATTGTTTGTGTATGTCCTTGAGTTGACTTCTTGCTCGTCATCCAGAGAAGGATCCGTGTCTTATCAAACGGTTAAATCGCAAAGAATCGTCCTTTTCCCTTCGGTTCCCTTGAGATATCCAATTGTGTGTTAATGTCGCTAACGGCAGAAAATGGCGTTAGTTTCCAGTGATACATATTCGAGTAGATAAGACGTTTCATGCAACTTAACATACCATATATCTAAAATGGAAGCGGAAACCCTTTAAGAATCATTATTCTTTGTTTCCTTTAAGAAGGGATATCTTATCGTTTCTTTAATTTTGATTTATTTTCAATAGCACACATGGTGGTTTTTATTTGAAAATATATCTTTTCCAATCAGTACTTTTTGATTGCTATCTTGAAGCGACATTCTGTCGAAAGATACACGTGAAACAGAAACTTTTAATTGAAAAGTACATTATAAGCGATGCAGCAATTTGAGATAATCGTTTTTTTACAGAATAGAACGAAAGTTATTTCAGTTCTCACACTGCACTATCACATTCGATTTGTTATGTATGACGTTGGTTAACTTTAATGACTCCCGAAAGGTTCGGACTGTGATCTATCAAGCTCTTAAAGTAAAACCAGAGCTATAAAACATGTTAGCATGTTGTTTGTCGGGACTGCTTTTTTCAGTGCTATTGCCAGTTTTGTGCTCGTTATGATTTTCGACGTTCCCCCTGAGTTCCACTTTACATTTCCAGCTTTGAGAGTTTGTACTGGACGTCTGGCAATCGTGTTCCTCTAACTACAACAAAAAACCCTATCATTTTCCAATAACATACAACATTTGCAGTCATGATATGCTTGTATTTTCAAACAAGTGGTTCAAAACATCCTTTCCAATGCGATTGTAACTAACAGGTCCTTTAAACCAGTACATTCATTGGAACTATCACAGTTTTGTTTTGCGACGATTAGTAAATCAGTTATTTTTGATTTTTTTTTACCATTTAATGTATTCTACGGCAACGAAGTAAAATAAGATTCCAATACCCAAACCTTTTTTCTACCTCTTCTTTCGCCTTCACGTTACATGTTCTATTTTTCTGAGAGGAAGTTGCATTGTCCGATTTTCTTTGAATTCCCTCATCCCAAAAGATTTGCTGACCCCGTTTCGTACAGGCATGCAAATGATTTATGTCCCCTTCTTTGACACTTTATGAGAATGCACTTTGAAGCGGCATCCGCTCGCATGCTGCCAAACGGGAAAGCGTCTGCTTTGTAATGGAAATTACCATGGTGTCGCGTCACTCGGGCGTGTAATCGATAGGATTCCACACATTCTCGTCTTTCCTTTTTCGTTTCTGATTTGTAATCTTACGGTGATATATTTAAAGCGTTGCTTTGTTGTGATGTGTATAAAACGTTGTTGATTTTTACGCTAGAAGAGAACTGTTTGTTGAATTGTGTCAAAACATATTTTATATTCTAATTCTCTTTAATTTCTAATCTTTTTATATAGAAACTATTCACTTCGTAAACTTGCACTAAATTCCTCATGTTTACAAGAGGTTTCCGATGCTCACTGTTTTCCTTCGTCTGTGTGATTGAGATACCCGATCGGAAAAGAGCAATGAGTTCCCTGGAAATGAGCTGCGAATTTTCGCGAGCACTCATCCTCCCACCGTGAACTGTGAGCTCATCAAAAACACCTGATTTTACAAACCTCATGTTCTTTTTCCGAAACAGTTATCGTCACTGGGAGAATCATGTTTACGTTCCGCATTCCATTCATAGAATGCGATTCCTCATATTTTTCTTCTCTCTTGTTCAATAAAAAAAAACACCTCCTACGTAGTGAATCTTTCCTTGCCTCAAAAAATACTTCATGAGAAATTAACCCAGTCATGCATCATGCTTCACAAAAACAAAAATAAACCCAACCCTTTTTATTTCATTTCCAGGAAAAGATAGGATGCGGTGTAAATCCCTGAAGAGTGCACGCAAAGTTTAAATAGATAACAGATCATAAATTCAAGACAGTATCCATAATTTCTCTTTCTATATCCGTGTGCAACGCATCGTCGCACATAAAGCATTCAAAGTTCAAAGTAACTCATCACATGTAGCTTTCGCAGACTGGTTTCGCACCACCACCACTCTCGCCCCGTGAATGCATTTTCCTGCAAGCGGGAGGAGAAAGTTTAAAGTGTTATTTTTATCGCAAAACCTTTCCCACCAGACACCACCATAGAGCATGGCGTCCTTTATATCGATCTCCGCGTGCCGGCCGTTTGCTGAAAACTTGAAAATCGTTTGCCATTTCAACTTTTTGCAAAACATTACTATATACCGACGCTTACGTCGAAGATTGTAGCGAAAACATCGAAGCACTTCTTCATCGAACAAGAGAACAACATTTGTACGTTATTTGTTTTGACACTGAGATATTTTAAGTCCATTAGTTTAAATTTCACAAACACTAGGTCATAGCTTATGTCACAAAATTATTTAAAAATCTCTTTTCGGAAAAATATAAGGACGCTGTTCACCGTTGGAGCCTGAAACGGTTACGATCTAAACAGCTGCCGAGTGGACCTGTTCCGTCGCCTTGTAGTCTAAAACAAATTGGTTCCAGGGAGATGCCAAAGTTTAACCATCGAAAACGATCCCCTTCCCTCTGGGTCATGCATGAGTTGGGATTTTCCGTACGTCCCGACAGGTCGCCCCGGATCGATTCTCGACCGACGGCGCCTCGTTATCGTCCAAGGTTGACCCAAAAACTCAAATATCCTCTCCCCAACCGGAACCAGCTGTTAGCTTTCGGGTGCCGAAGTGCGATCAAGCGGTACGTCAAAAACGCATTTCCGGAAACGGTTCGCCCGTCACATGGCATCCATTTGAACGCGCTACGGCAACAACGCGTCAACAACTTTCGAAGACTTCATTGAATAAGTTTTAATTGTCTTAAAGTTCAGTACACGGTGTGGTTTGGGAAAAAAAACATATACAACTTCCATGTGGTGTAAATACTTTAAAGTACAGTTGCTGTGTGAACACGGGTAATTTCTATATTTTCCCCCGTTAAAAACAAAAACGACCAAAAGCTGACACCACATGTTTTGGGTTTGTTTTCACCAAAACGTTCAAAATCGAGCGACACTGGCCGACGGAAAGGGGATGAATGTCGTTAGCGGGAAAGAGGAAAAACATGCAAAACGGGACTAGGACCCCCGGGTTTTCCCGTAAGTGGGGCCGTGTCACGTTGACTAATGTTCGCCCAAACTGTGTCCGAAACTGTGGAAAGTAAACATTTTATTTGTCACACAGAGTCAACTCCATTACAGGGGAGTAAAAACATGCGAAAAAGAAAAAGGAAAACGTCTGTGAGGCAACGGACACCGCAACGCAACAACGTGTTGTGAGTTGAGAGCTCTCGCCTTGTCTGATGCAAGCCGGACGTTCCATAAACTGCATCGAAGGTTGTTCCCAATTTTAAGGTCAAACGTTTCACCATTCTCGGCGGAAAGAGTGAAAGAGGGAGGAATCATGCTGCATAATCGCTATCGAGAATGAACATCTAGCTCAACTATCGTGCTGGTAGCCAGCAGGCGAGGACCAAACGGATGTAAAATAGCCCTTTATTAGACCAACAGCTCGAGGGTGATTATTCGAAAAGAGCCACACGTTGAAGCTTATGGTCAAAACTGGTCTCTCCACAAATCTCCTCCCGCATGAAATTTGTATGCTCATGATAAAGCGACTACAAACCCCTCACTAAGCCTAGCTCGGTCATTTGCTTTGCATTTCTGGGAGGACATGTGTGTCCTCCAATTTGCCGAAATCGTGCCATGTTTCTTACTCGAAGGGAGGTCGGTTAAAATTGCCCAACCGGAAACGGATCCGTGTCCTTCCGAGCCCGTTGTCCGACACAAAGACGGAAATGAGGTAAAAGCTTTATTTGATAGCCAACTGTTTGGGCGACACTGGTCCCAATTCATAGCCATACTCATCCCCGTTTATAGACAAATTATCATAGCAATCACTACCAAGTGTGTGTCCATGGTTTGGAGTGGACTTTTATCGTGCGTTCTGTTTTCTTATCAGAATTGTTGCATTGCTTTATGATCTCACCCAAAGTCACGTTCTACCGCATTGGCGATCGGTTCCAACATCAGTTTTCATTCTCTTTCATTCTTCACCGATTTAATCCCTTCTTTAATCCTTCCAAAGCCATTCTCACAATACGGTTGTCAGGTTTTATCGAGTATGAGACATTGAGTGCTGTTTGATGCGTGTGATAAATGATTTAATTCATTCGTCTTTCCGCCCGAGCCGCCACGAAACAAGGATCATCCGTTTTTATGAGCCGTTCAGTTCAATTAAATAAACTGCATTCGGAACGCTGCGAAATACAGTGCTGGCGAAAACAAACGAGCTTCGAGATTTTGTTTGAGTGTCAAAATGTTTAATTTATTTGACACAACAAAAACGTTTTAGTGCTCTCAAAACTTTCACCGTTCACCAACGCTTGCGCAAATACGTTGCATTGCGTATCCATAGCAACGATGAACGTTAACAAACAAACGGACAAACCTTCCGGCAGATTGCAAACCGGGCGCAACAGTAAACATGGTAAGAAATCGCGTATTTTAGAAATCTCCCTTAAAACACCATTGTTTATGTGTCTCTCCTCCTTTGCAGATACTTTCTCGCACAAAATCGGAATCCGCCAAAGGAAACCGCGGTTCGGCTGGAACGGGAAATGCTCGCACCGTAACGATTCCGTCGTTCGAGGAGTTCCTCCTCAAGCGTGACTACGTCGGTGCTAATACGGTGCTTCAGGTAAGTGTTCACCTGAATTGTGGTTCTTTTTGGGGGAGATTTAAATGTTTGTTTCATAACTGCAGCGTTCGAAAGACTACGATGAGGTGCCGGAACAGCTCAAACAGCTGTGGACGGGATTCTGCGATTTCCATATCGGAGAGTACAAGCGAGCCCTGCAGCTATATGAGAAGCTGTATGCCGCCGATAACTCCCAGAAGGAGGTTGCGCTGAACATTTGCGTCTGCATGTTCTACCTCGGAATGTACGATGAGGCGCAAAAGCTCGTGGAGGAGTTGCCCCAAAGTCCACTGAAGATAAGGCTGTTGTTCCATCTGGCGCACAAGTTGAGCGACGAGGATCGTCTGATGGAGCTGCATGGATCCCTGCGAGATGTGGTCGAGGACCAGCTTAGCCTGGCCGGGATGCACTACCTTCGGTCCCACTACCAGGAGGCGATCGACATCTATAAACGCGTGCTTCTCGACAACAAGGACCTGCTGGCTCTGAACGTGTACGTCGCGATCTGCTACTACAAGCTGGACTACTACGACATCTCACAGGAGGTGCTCGACCTGTATTTGAACCAGTTCCCGGACAGCACGATTGCCATCAATCTGAAGGCATGCAATCGCTTCCGGCTGTTCAATGGAAGGGCGGCCGAGCAGGAAATCAAACACCTAGTGGAGAGCGGTACGTTTGGAGCGGATCTAATCAAGCACAATCTCGTGGTGTTTCGTAATGGGGAAGGAGCGTTGCAGGTCCTCCCGCAACTGATCGACATTGTCCCAGAGGCACGCCTAAATCTGGCCATACATCACCTTCGTCGAGGAGAGATACAGGAAGCGTACCACCTGATGAAGGAAGTGCAGCCCACCGTACCGCAAGAGTACATCCTCAAAGGTGTGGTGCACGCCGCACTCGGCCAAGAAACGGGCTCCAAGGAACACCTCAAGAATGCGCAGCAATGTCTGCACCTTGTGGGAGGTTCTGCCTCCGAGTGCGACACTATCCCGGGACGACAGAGCATGGCGTCGGCTTTCTTCCTGTACGGCCAGTTCGAGGAGGTCCTCGTGTATCTCAACTCAATCCGCAGCTACTTCGTTAACGACGACATCTTCAACTACAACTACGCCCAGGCGAAGGCCGCCACCGGGTACTACAAGGAGGCCGAAGAGTTGCTGCTCCAGATCCACGACATCTCCATCAAAACGGATAGCACGTTCGCGATGGTGCTGGCCAAGTGTCACATCCACGCCGGGCACGCGGATCAAGCGTGGAACATTTTCCTAACCAAGGACTCCACGCCGGACGCATTTGCCCTGCTCCAGCTGATCGCCAACGACAGTTACCGTGTTGGAGAGTTTTGGATCGCCGCGAAGGCTTTCGATACGCTCGAGAAGCTCGATCCCAATCCGGAATACTGGGAAGGGAAACGGGGCGCCTGTGCCGGAGCGGTCCAGGCCATTTTGGCCAAACGTGGCAGCGGGGCACCGCCGGGCGGAGTGTCGGAGATTATTTCGCTCCTGCGTGACTCCACCAACACCCAGGCGGAAGGCATGCTGAGAGTGATTCGACGATTTGCGAGCAGCATCAAATAGAAATAGTTCACAATACTGTAACATTTTTTGTGTGCAATGAATTTCAATAAAAGATGCCCTAAAAAGAATCCTATTCGTGCGGCATAAATCCGTTTATTTATTGGTTAAGATAACCCGTTTCTATTCGAGTGATAAATGACAATATAAGAGTTATAACTGCCCCCGTTTGCCATCGGATGATACTTTCGCTGTATGAGTTGCGGCTTGCGAAAGCAAGTTTAACCACAGAATAATTTTTCACGCAACATGATGCAACCATTTTAGAGGCACTCGAAAAGTAAAAGCACCTGGAAAACTGCAGCATACGAGCTACCACCAATTGATTTATTAAGGAATAAAGGATTCGGTCAACCAAAAGGCAATGTGGCCAGGGTAAACTTTCTGTCCAGTCTTATCAATTCCATCGTAAACATGAGAAGGGGCTGTCGAGTGATTGGGTAAAATTAATTTAAACTTTTCCCTTAATTAGCTTATCGCTATCGTAAGAGTGATCTTGAGAATTAATTTTGTTGAAAAATTACATGTTCAGAAAAATCTAACCACCCAAAAGGGTGTTAAATTACGCCCAAACTTTATTACTTTCGAGAAAGATAATCTCGTGTATTATTTATTCTGCGTCCTTGTTTAAGTTTATGAGAAATTCAGGTGAACCGTGAAAAACTTACCGAAACTTTTGTTGCTCCTTTTCACGCTCTCCCAAGCATATACCGGAAGGCAAATTTATTTTGCTCTTTTGCTTCGATTCGATGAAACAATCCAAACGCTCCACAATGGCCACGAAACGACAAAAACCATCTGCCACCCGACGATGAATGGAGTAAACTTATGCATACTCCTGCATGCATAGTAATTGCATTTTGGCTGCAACAAAAAACGCTTCACATATCTAGCCAACGAAGAAACTGTGAACTCTTTATGTATCGCTTCGATAACTGCACATTCCTAGGTACGTTTCTCCGTAGAAATCAATTAAAACAGTTGGAGTCGAAAGCACTAGTAATATATGTTCCACTGCAATTTTATATTAAACCGGACCACTTTCCAAACATGTAGGAAAGTTATGTTCACGTGGCACATTTACTAGCAACAAATTGCGGAAGTCAATAGTTCTCTCTGGAGCCTTCAATGTTCCACGTTATGGACACCTCGAACGGTTATCGGTGCAATTAGGTCCAAGAAAGGATGACCGGTGTGGTGCCGTTGCATTAATTAAACGGTAATTATAGTTAACGGTTCCTCGGCGGCGTCAGCTCTGATATAAAAACTCTACGTTCCTGCACCTGAAAGTATAGCGCTAGGGACAGGTTAGTATTTGAAATAAGTGCATGTACACCTTTACCTTTAACTATCAGGTTTTGTTTTCTTTATTTTGTTGAAGGATGTGTTTTTTTATAAATTATTTTAACTGTTCGCAAAAATCCTCTATTGTTGTTTATCGTGTAGGGTGAATTACGATCCTAGGCGGAGTAAAGAATCTTTTTAAATTTTTTTCGCACAAAAAAGGGAAAACAACATTTAACTATCACCATTTGACTATGCCTTCAATGTGATAAATCTACGCTTAGGGGGTTTAAAATGCCATTCAAACCGTAAAGCCCTTTCGTTAGGATGGACTGCAAACTGGTAGTACGGATATGGATCAAACGGCACAATCTGGCAAATTTTTATCGAAATAGTTAACAACGGAACAAATAATAAAAATACCTCCACAGTGTAGAAAAAATACAATTCGCCCACTAATCAGCAGCTTTCAAATATTCCGCATACCATATGCTGAAATCCGCACACGGCGGCCATTTCAATTTGACTAGTTGTGTAAACTTTGCAATTTATCACACGACGGTGTATTAATGTTTTGCGCCTTCTGATAAAGATCTCGATCGCCAAAGTTCCTTGCTTTCATTAGCATCGTGTCCTCTGCGGATGGGATCAAAAAAAGATTGTTCATTTTTAACGAGGAACATTTGTAGTTGTTCTGTAGAAAACACTCACTATAGTTCCGCTCTCGGTAGCAGGAATGCTTTAAATTATTCAAATAGTCCTCTTCCACCGACGCCTCAAGCCGCACAACCGAGCCCTGATACTCGGAGTGGAAGTTTTCCTTGACGTAGTACGGAATCTTCAGCTGGTTCGTTTTTCGTGGGATTGAAAATTTTCTGCAAAAAAAATTTCATTCATCAGTACGATTCGTTCGTGATCTCGGAAATATTCGTCGGCATCTTACTGGCTAGGGGTAAGGCTGTAGATTGGATCAGAGATGAAAAATGAAGACATCATCGAAAGGGCGATAAGCAGAATTATTGGCAACAGATTGATGAAAGCCGCAAATCCTGACTGAGGCTGGAAAACAAAATGTTCGTAGTACTAAATGAATCTTTGCGACAAATACTCGAAACCGGGCACCGACCCTACCTCTCGATATTGCTGTTGTTCGGCTCGATGAAACCGTCTTTGGCGTGTGTAAACATGGTGTGTAGGAATCTCGGTTCCGAAGAACATGTTAAACAGCTCTTCCGCGGTGAACTCCGTTTCAAAACCACGAGAGTATTGATCGTACTGATAGCGTGTCCTACGGGTCGTGGGCTGATGATGCTCTTCCGCACCGAACAGATCGTACGATTTCCTCTTCTCAGCGTCCGTCAGAATGGCTACAGCATTACCGATTGCTTTAAATGCTTCTACCGCTCCCGGAGCATGGTTTTTATCGGGATGCAGTTGTAGGGCAAGCTTCTTGTAAGCTTTCTTAATATCCGAATCAGTTGCATCCTTCGATACACCCAACACTTCGTAATAGTCCTTGCATCTACAAACGACAAAGAAACGCTTCATGAAGGACGAACCGCGGCGTCGCTTTGTGCCAGTACATTAACATACTTTTTAATCCTCTTCACTGCTTCCAACTGTTCAGCAGTATATTCCGCTTCGTTGCCACTGTCCGCCTTTGGTGCGGAACCCTTTGCTGAGGCCCGCTGACGTACACCATCGTCCGAGGTGTTCCCCGATGGTGCATTTTCCGTGTAGACACCTCGCTTGATCTTACCAAGCAGTTCTGCAAAGTGCGTTACAATGGGATCGAATTAGAAGCGATGGAGAAAGTGGCCCTTGACCAACACAACAAAACAACCTACCTTCCGCCCGGGGGGTCGGGTGGAGAGAAATCGATTTGTTTAGCAACTTTTCTGCCTTCTCGATTTTCCCCTCGGCCAGGTACTTGACGGCCTTTTCGACGCAATCATCTGCCGCTTCCCGGTTCATGATGGTTTATTTTTATCCTCTTTCACAGCTATCCCGAACAACCTTTAATCAGAAAAAGAACACAACAAAACGGTCAGCGAGCTAGCAAAGCTGATCACACAACACACACGACACCGTACGTTGAGACTACATAAACAATCGATTTTTTTGTATTGTCGGCTTACTTTACTGACCAGGAACACGTCACGGACACCACGGAGTATTGCCGTGCTGGGACGGCAGACAATTTGCAACGAAGCGGTAGCGAAAATTTTGTTGGAATCTAATCGACACACTTGTCTCAAATCGTCATATCGTCAGTAACCGAAGTGTGTGCTTAAGTCAGGTGGTATCAAACTCGATGTTTTGACAAGCTGTCAAAGTGAAAGCGTGCCTAGTGAGCCACGTTCAAGGTTTTAAGAGATTGTCAAATTCAAAAACGAAATAAATCTGAAAAACACAACACGTGGTGTGATTTTATTTAATTTTCATATAGAATATACTTACATAGAATTAAATAATCAAGCTGCACTTAATTACAAAATAATATGATAAATATGGAACACATTTTCACAAAACAGATTTTAATGGATACACCAATCACTTCGAGTATTGAATTGTGCCAATATTTCCATGCAGCACGCGCAGAGAAAGTTATGAATTGGACAAAACACACTCATCTCCGGATACATCCTTAATCACCCGTGGATGCATTACTTCCGGAATCGTCGCGACAGTTCGCTACGGCGTCGCTATCGATCAAATACACTACTGCGCAAGGATGTTGCCCAGCAACCATGGGAAACCGGTGCCGGTCCTGCTGATAGTGGCCAGCCCTTTTTGATTCCGTCCCTCCGGCAGAGTAGACGGCATGTTTACCCTCCGGAAGCAAGTTTTGCGTGTCTTGCGCCCGACTGTTTGAAGGTAATCTGTCATCCTAGAGCCATACCGGCATTTGCAGGTGCTTTCCATACCAGGTGAAACTTTTTTATCGGCGTTGCTTAGTTTATTGTCACAACTGGAGTGGTTGCACGAAAATATCAACTTCAGTACCGTGGTACACCTGATCGATGGAGGAAGATTAAAAAGGAGAATCGCTTCGAATGGCCCCCTATGAGGTCTATCAAAATACGAGTTCCTCAAATAAAGCATTCAAAAGACACACGGCTTGAGTGAAGCTTCAAATAGTGAACAAGTGAAGGCGTTTTATTTGCAACATTGTTAAAAGAATTTGAACGGCATGAGTTATGTTTATAAGATTCGATTCGAGCTATGTTTATAAACCATTATTTTATCTATGGAATTGAAAAGTGAGTGCAACTCTATTGATTCGTAAGTGAGCAATCAAATTAAGTGTCCAATGGCATTATGTGATCAAATCTTGTCTACTTGTGCGGCAATAATGTGTTTGATTTATGGATTTACAAGTTGATTGTGAAGGAAAGCCAGTTCTTCAGACGGTGTAACCGCCGCTATTATAAGCTGCACGAGACATCGGATTCCGACAGCCATAACAACCGGGTCTCTATGACGTCGATTGTTTCTGGGGCGTCGCTTGCGTACAAATCGTAAAACTAACGATACACTAGTATCGCCCCTACCTCTACAGAAGTTCCCTTCAAGATGGGTGACTTTGGATCTGGTAAATATAGCATTCTTTGTGTTACGAAGTTTCTTACTATCGATTATTCTTATAGGTTTTTTTGTTTTAATTTCGTTGCACAATAAACTTGAAACGTCTTCTACGGCTAGCTGATGCCTCTGATTGATGCTTTTCTAAGTAACTTTGACGGTATGAAGGTTTTAACGGTTTTTGGAAATCTTGCTGTCGAGGATTTCCAGTAGAAGAAGACCGACACTTCCGGCAGCGGCGCACAGCAGAAACAAAAACAGCGAGGACACCTGATCTAGGTTAACCTCCGGCATTTTAACCTCATTTTCGACACATTTCATTTCGTCGGTAAAGCATACTTTTCGCTGGTATTGCGTCAGACCGTGTCCGTTGATCTTCTGAGCCGTGATTCGGAACATTTCCGTTAACGGACTGTCTTTTTTAAAGGCCAAATGAAGGTGCTTTACGGGGTACAGGCGAATTTTCTGCACTGCACATCGCTCCATGTCAGTAAGGTATGCTTCATAACGATACGGTTAAAATGAGAAATTAGTTTATATCAGAAAAATGCTACTTTTAAACCCACCACGTTACATACATACTTTTCATAAATTTGTAACCTTCTTGAACATCACAGATGAATGCATGTTTCCCGCGAGCGATAAGCGAAATTCCTTCAGTTAGATTATAGAATCCTTGGTCATTCAGGGCGATCTGACGCTGAAACAGTTCAAAAAGATCCTTGTCTGCCGTGGCCTAATAAACGGAAACATTATTGTGTTACCATATTAATCTCTTACCGACTCAATTAAACTTTACATACATTGAAAATATCCTCATTTGCCAATGCTTGCTCTCCTGCGACACTGAACTCATTTTCTGAGAGCTGTTTAAGTGATTTGATGTTTTTTGGTGGCACCACCAGAAGAAAGCTCACGATGTAGGACATATAATACTGATACATGATTGCTGTGAATAGCAACATGCTTAAAAACGCGATCCTGCTGGAGTACGAATGCGCTCGGTCGATAAATCCTGCAATATATCTCAAATATATTTCTTTAAAAAGGAATAAAATTAAATTTTCCACTTTCGTTACCTTGTTGACAGAATATTCCCAGTACCAAAATCAAGATGCCCTCTCCACTACGGCGATAGGTATTTGTTGGTCCCTGTCTTTCAGGTCTTTCACTGGAGATAATTTTGTAAAGTGTCACCCCAAACAGAATCATGAATGATGCAATGGCGACCCATATATGTGTACTAAACGGTCTGAAGCACATGTTCTGTGTGCGATACGTCTCCGGATGTACAAACAGGAGGCTCGTCCTGGAAATAAGATTGTGAATTAGTTTTCTGTCACTCGTTGTATCGTTATATAAACCTACTCGGCCTCTCCAACTGCAACAGTGTACTGTAAAGCATCGATGGTATTCTGCTTCATCTCAACAACATAATTTACCAAATTGAGTTGCAAAATATTGCTCCGATTGGACACCTCCGCTGATACGATGCTATAGAGCATTAAAACACATGGTTTATATGGAGATACATCCACAGACTAAACATAAGTACCTAAAATTGTGTTTCAATGAAAATAAATTCCAAAGCAAACTCCCGTACGCTCTATTATCCTGATCGCGGTCTATGTTGTATATTTGATTACCACTTTTAGTTTCCTTATTGGGGAAAAAGAAAAAAAATCAGGTAAAAGTGGAGACATCACAAAGCCATACATGGGACTTACCATAAGATTTACGCCATTTATTTGGATGCCACCCAAATTGGTGTGCCTCTGGTAGCTATTCCTTTGGTCCCAAATCTCCAACCCGTTCAGTATGCTCCAACTACCTACCTGCACCATACTTAGTTTCCATGTACCCATCGTCCACCGGCCACTCACGTCTAGGACGCCATAGTTTCTGGCACCAACGCCGGCATCCGAGGATCCAATCGGCTGAACTAAAACTGCGTTTGTAGACACGGAAACGTTTAGACCTTGCAAGAGCAATCTATTTGCCTCCAAGCTGGCCAACCCGAACAGAAGCCAGCAGTATCGGTCTCCATTGAAGAGTCCATGCTGGGACAGGGTGTGCAGCACACTTTTCAGGCCAGGGCAGCTCATGTCAACGATAAGGCCAACCGGAACAAGCACCGAACGGATGGAGGAAATAATTTCCCTCTCGCTACAATGCGAAGGCTCGATGAAGGAAACGATACCCCGGTGTTTGGAGTGGAAATAGCGTGCCAGGCTAATAGATTCTAGGGTACAGTTTAAACGAACGAGTTTTGGTAAGGTATGGGGTTTGGGTTGGCTAATATTATCATTTTTTTATACCCGCTTGCTCGTTGGGACAGTGAAAAACAGTCGTCACTTGCAGGTGGCGCCATTTCACTAAATCAATCAAAAGTTGACCTTCTATTCTAGCTTCTGCAAATCCGACAAACAGCGTTGCAATCACTAAGAGCTTCATGATTTCACACCGATTCAAACAGTACTAATCGGCTGACAATCGTCAGCCAATAAAAGCGCTTTCGATAGGCGTCCCCCAACGCATGAACACATTTAAATCGAGTTTATTACGCAAGCTATCTGGCTTGAGAACATCCTCTTGGTAGAAGGGAAAATTTACTGTAATTAGGCCAAACGAGCGTTTACGCAATTTCATCCATAATCGGAGGGTAGTCCACTACAAACTTGTGAGAATCGACAACATAAGAGATCATGAATAATTTTTTGTAAATGTTGAAACCGACTAAATATGAACGATTCTTATCTTCGGACAATGTTGCAAATAGTGCATTTATTTTTAAAACACCTTTTTCTTCGGCGAAACACTTGATTACTCCAATTCCACTCTTTCCAATAGTCCACTACAAACTTGTTAGAATCGACAGTATAAGAGATCATGAATAATTTTTTGTAAATGTTGAAACCGACTAAATATGAACGATTCTTATCTTCGGACAATGTTGCAAATAGTGCATTCATTTTTAAAACACCTTTGTCTTCGGCGAAACATTTGATTACTCCAATTGTATAAAAGAGGCGATCGTTGAAGTTGACAATCACAGTTTAGTCAAGCAGGCTAATTCAACATGAAATCACTGCTTACTTTGATCGTGTTTAGTCTCATCGCGGGTGGGCAATGCTCACGTCTGCATCTGATCGAGCAGTTCTTACAACAACGATCTATCAACACCCTTCTATTGCTCCACTGTGTCCAGGAAACAGTGGATCAAGACGTGGTGCGGATTTCCAAAGACCTCCGTCAGTCATTTCGAGGCTCAATCTTTCACATTGATGTGAACAGGAACAATTTTCACCAGCAACTCGGATGGCACATGTATTGTGAGCGGTACAAAACCGGTGCCATTTACAACCTGGAATGCTCAGGAACAGAAGCTGTGCTCAATCGTTTGTCCGAGAAAGCTTACTTCAACGACTCCTTCGAGTGGCTCGTGTTTGGTGGACAGAATATGGAGCTCGCGACCAGCTTGCTGTCGCAGCAGAATATCAACTACGACACGAAAATGTTGCTAGTCTTCGAGAGTGTTGAGCATGAGAGGCAGAGGGAACATCGTTACGAATTTTACGACGTATCCGCTACGTTGAAGCGTCGAGGAGGGAAGGTAATTTTTACTTCTCTGGGATTTTCTACTCCAGACAACATTCTACCCACCATCGTGCCACAAAAACCGGACCTAAAAGGGATTGTCCTCTGGACGGTAGTCTCGGTAACGTATTGATCTGATTTGTTTGCTTCAACCCAAAAGCTCTTACTACAGTATTCTCTTCACAGACAATCAACCAACATCAACCGCATCCGTTCATAGAAAATTTGGAGTCGGATAACTTAACTAAGTCCTACTTTGCTCACATCTACACCTACAGACTTGTGAAACTCCTGCAAATGATGTTGAAATTCAAGTATTCACACGACACACTTCAAAAAGGATAGATTATCAATAACTCCCGTTAACATTACTTATGTCGTCTCAAACAGGATCAAAATCATTCTTGCCGCAGACTGGCGGTTCGACGTCATAGGAAAAAATTCGTCAATTGGTGTGGTTGGTCAGCTCCAAAAGAAAAAAGTGGATTTCTCCATGACGCCTTTTTCAGTACTAACTGAACGGATTCCAGTATGCGATTTTACGATTGAAATCGCAAAAGGAAAGTATGTCGACTAATCGTTGGTATACCATAAAAAGCGTTCCATCTGAACAGCTCTCTGAGCCGTCTATTTTTGGTTCCGTTTCTACATGTACATCTTGCAGGTTCTACACCATCTTTCGTCACCCTAAAAGCTTGAACAATAGCAATATTTTCCTACTGCCCTTCGTGAAGATGCTATGGATTGCAGTTGCCGTAATTTTGATAAGTGTTATACTCATTCTGGCGTTATCAGCTACTTGCAATCATCGGCTTGAGAGGACTTCGTACAATGATCTCATCATCGACCAGTCACTTTTGGGAACAATCGCAATGCTTTGCCAGCAAGGGTTTCATGGATCCACGACAGTTTGTTCGAAAAAAGTCTTGATCATCGTAATGATGGGCTTCTCGTTTCTGCTGGTTCAGTTCTACTCCACTTTTATCGTGGGCTATCAACTGATCTCTCCACCGAAGACGATCAACACGCTGGAGAAGCTGGTTGACAGCAGTGTAAAGATGGCAGTGGAAAATTATAGCTTTCAGCATGACTTTTTCGCAGTAACTATCAATCGGTTTTACACATCAACGAATAACAAAAAGCAGAACTTTATTTATATGATTTACGTTCTGTTGTAGAGAACTGCCAATCCGGCAGCGTTGAAGCTGTACAACGAGAAAATTGCACCCAATAAGTACGGCTTCGTCAATTTAACCTTTGGAATTCAACTGGTCAAAGGTGGAGGATACGCATTCCACTGTGATACAGCTTATGGCTACAAGCAAGTCCTTGGTATGGAACATACAAGAATGGCCACAACAAGTACTTCGAACTATTGCCTTCCTTTTAGAAATCTTTACGGAGCAACAAATTTGCGAGTTACAAGAGGTAGAACTGTATCCACAACGTCCTGTTCATGTCCCTATGGTAAAAGGAAGCCCTCTGAGAGAATTGTTTAAATTAAAACTACAGCTGTTAAAGGAGTATGGTATAATTGCGTACCATTTCACGAAAACTTTTTCATCAAAGCCAAAGTGCATCAAGAACAGCAACAAAGTAGATGCCATTCATCTTACCGATGCGCGTTTCGCCTTCATCTTGTTGGGCACAGGAATTGCAGCAAGTATCGTCATTCTGGCGTTGGAGTTGGTCTATGTTCGTCTTCGACGCTGGTATTACTTTAGAAGTTTGGTTATTCCTGATAATTTTGTGTGGCTAGACTGATAACTCACTCTCACCAATCTACTAATGAATTGTTCACCTCAAAAACATTACTTGTAAGCTATAATAAATCACATGCTTCGCGTTCTTCAAATGAGCAGAAATGCAAGACAATTGCATTTACAGTATTCTCACTTCATTTACATTCTGCCATATCAAAACCACTTAATCCCCTTCTATACAAAAAAGTTGAGTTGTTGGCATGTGAAACGCAAATACACTTTGTACTCTGCTGTTTGTGCACAAATGAAACTTTTTCAAATTGATTTCCACACCACACGGTCCAAGTGCAACCAGTTTGGCAACAGTCAGCAACGGTGGTTTCGCGGTAACTGGCACTTTCCACATGCTGATGGGAATCATTTACTGCCAGATCCGGGGCCTGGTTGGATATGTGCCACAGTGTTCACATAAACAAAGCTGGGGTGAGGAGCTTTCCTCATTAACGGCGATCCTTTCGAGGAATTACTGCCTGTTTCCACTCGGATATCTCAAACAGCAAGAGGTACCCCACCACCCTTCGGATTGACGGGTAGCAGGCATTCAAACTATGACGTCACGCACCCTCCATCCATTCCAGATGGGCCTTATGCACGTTGAGATCCATAGGCTGAGCACATTATGTTTGATAGACAGGCGAGCGAAAGACCACACACCTAGCCCCAGCTCACGGTGGAGGTCTTTTCCTATGTGCTCAAGAAGTCGTCAGCGATTGCTCATCGTACGGTCGCAGACATTAAGGTGTGCAATGGGCACTTCACCGTCGTCGTCGGAACACCATTCCAATTCACACCCATGAGGAAAAACACATTCCACACGGAATCAACTGCGAGGCCGAAAGGGACGTACGCGAATATGGTTGATGTATGCGGTTTGCGCCACACTGCTCAATCTCCATCATTTACTACGGGTCATATTCTCGTATGATTCTACTTTCCACATGGGCTATTTCTCTTCCAACAGCACTCTGCAATGCATTGCAAAGTGGAGGAATTGGGGTAACGTGGGCTTAGATACACAGAAACGTCCTGCGTACGATATATGCCGGAGCCTAGGAAGAGATTCCAATTGGAATCCAGTCTTTAGTAACCTACGCCACTTCCATCCAGAAGGGTCGATAGTATTTGTGCGTGTGTGTATTTGCCTGATAAACTTTTACGAGTTACCGTTTTAAAAAAGTTTAAACTAAAATGAATCCCGACGCGTGTGATCCTCTTGCTCATACCAGCATGTATCAGAGAGCTGAAGAAGGTGGCACTTAATGTTGATTTTTTAGACGATGCGAGTTGCATAATTACTAGTTGCATGATTACTAATTCAAAACCGCTAATCTTTGTTTTCCCCAGACAGTGACGACAGCGATGGTGAAGGAGGGTTGGGAAATGTGAGCCGCGTCATCGTAAGACCTCCAGGTATGTACTCGATTACTTTTACATGATTAAGCATATCGAGGAAGTGCACGAAGATAGACGGGTTAATTGTAGATATTTTTACTTAGTCATTGAATCAAATCCAAATCCTTTTAAATACAAATTGTTAAAAGCTTTTCAATCGATTCAAACCGTCCAATTCGCGAATGTACCGTTACACAGTAATTTTTTCGTTTCGGATCCTACCGAAGAAATAAGAACAGCAAATTTATTATTTTATGATCCAAAGAGCGTGTTTAAATTTAGGTTATTTTATTATGTTTCATCATGTACTGCCAAATGCAAATGGACGAATCGTGCTTATGCTTTAAATCCTCTAGTTTGCACCTTGAATTATCCAGAAACTAAACCAGCGCATACAGTTCTTCTTATGCTTGGGTACTTTTCTTCGAAACAAGAAAATGCAGAGTTATCTTACGAACTTCGATTAATGTTTGATTGAGTCCTACTATCAGAAATCCAAAGTTACTACAACACACGCGTCCATTGTTTTACTTCATAGAAGAACTTGCTTCTTCTTGTACGATAGTTATGGTTATAAAATAATAATAAAGAAGATAATTACTACTAATGCAGCTTTTTAAGCACGTTCTCCTCGGATGCGGCGCGCCAGCTGAATATCCTTCGGCATGATTGTCACGCGTTTTGCGTGAATGGCGCACAAGTTTGTGTCTTCGAACAATCCAACCAAGTAAGCTTCGCTCGCCTCCTGAAAGGTGAATAGAGTTAAGGGACACGTTAGCTCCGCCTTTTCAACATCGCGCTGTGCGTTGCTCGTACCTGCAAAGCACCGATAGCGGCCGACTGGAAACGGAGATCAGTTTTGAAGTCCTGGGCAATTTCACGGACCAGACGCTGGAAGGGGAGCTTGCGGATAAGAAGTTCGGTCGACTTCTGGTACCGACGAATTTCACGAAGCGCCACGGTACCGGGACGGTAACGATGCGGCTTCTTCACGCCTCCGGTAGACGGGGCGCTCTTACGGGCGGCCTTGGTGGCCAGCTGCTTGCGTGGAGCCTTTCCTCCAGTCGACTTACGTGCGGTCTGCTTGGTACGCGCCATTTCTTCTTGCCTTTGCTGGTAGACTAAATGAAAATCAAGCAAAACAATACCAAAGCGATCAGTATCGAAATGCGGGTTTGTTTGTGTTGCGCATGCGGTGCATGCGCGTTCACGCTCCCCGCCAAAAGGGTAGCAGAAAATCAATAACCTAGCTCTGAGGCTTTTTTATTAGTAAACCGACACCGTGTTTCTTGGAAGACTACACGAAAAATCCAAGATGTCGGAAAGGTGAACATGAATTAACATGTTCAACATTACCGATAAATGAAAAAAAAGTTATATTTTTGTCTGCTTGTCAGAAACAACATAAAAACTATTGAAAAACTAATCGGTTATACTAAATTGCAGATTTTTCAAAAACAAACCCATTTCCCAACAAATCAATTTCCCGTTCATTACCACCAATTAATTCATGAAAAATATTTCAAAACATAAAAGGAAGACAAAATATACACCGACGATGGCAACGTCAATTTTCAATTAGTTTTTCCGTAAAAATCAAAATAAAAGACAAAAACATCGTTTTTAAGGCAGACTTAGGGATTTAAGACTATATGAACTATTTTATCTCAAAAAATAACCCACAGCGCTAATGATCTAAATCATGTAAAAATCGAGTCTGACACCTTGGCTCCCAAAGTCAACCTATCTCCAGCCCTAGTATCGCGCTCACAACAAAATGGCGTCGTAAGCGAACAACATCACAATCGAAAATTAATGCTTCACATCGCACACGACAGCCGTTCTATCTCGCGCGGCGTCAAAGTAAAATCGATGCGCGGGTCGCGGGATATTTGGACATATCGCAGCACCAACGCGAACCCATTAACCATCGCATCGTAGCAACCCCCGCCACGGATTGTGGTTTTTACTTTTCGAAACACTTTCCTTCCGACACTTCATGCCCAGCGTGTACTTCGGAAAAGCCAACAATCGTACATTGCGTAGCGCTAGCGCTCCCGTCGGGCACCACTGGGGGCTCTTACCTTTTCTTCACTGCTTCTGGTTAAACAAAACAATCGCTGACTTTGGGACGAGAGAACACGCTTTTCAACTTCCACTCACAAAGGAATCCACAGTCGTAATGGTTCGCGGTCGAGTTTTACGCGACTGTGCAAGTGTGCACGAAGGTAGGCTGTGGTCGTCTCGTTCTCGCACCGCATGTGGCCGTCGAGTAAGTCATCTAATAACCTCTCTTTTGCACTCTCCCGCGCAAAAGGCAAGTGCAAAGAAACTGAGGGAATTTACGGCTACGGTTTATACACCATCGGGTTCATTTCTTTCATACCCGTACCTGTTCTTAGTCAATTTCTGCCCGAGGTTAAATTATGGAAGCAATGAATCTCTAATTTCTTTAATTTCATTGTTAGGACACAGCGGAAAGGCAAAGCGCGGTCATTTATGCTTCGATGCAGCCTTCGAAACGGGAAACCTTGGTCGGGTTGATCTTGTCGGGGAGTTTGAGTACGATCTGTTTCTACGACCAGACACGTGCAATCCACGATATCGGTTTTGGTTCAACTTTACCGTCGACAACGTAAAGCAGGATCAGCGAGTTATCTTCAACATCGTGAACATCAACAAGAGCCGAAATCTATTCAAGGATGGCATGACTCCGTTGGTTAAATCCACCAGCCGTCCGAAGTGGCAACGGTTGCCCCGTTGTGAGGTTTTTTACTACAAATCACCCGTTCATCAGAACCACTACGTGTTGAGTTTTGCCTTTGGGTTCGACAAAGAAGACGAGGTTTACCAGTTTGCCCTCACATTTCCCTACTCGTACTCGAAAATGCAGGCCTATTTAAATGCGCTGGAGCTCAAGTATCCCGATGCATTCGAACGATCGAATTTGGGGATGAGCATTGTGAGTAATAGAATGCACATTATTGTACGATTAGTGTCAGTTTAAGTAATTTTCTTTTCTATTTCACAGCAAAACCGCAAACTGGAGCTGGTCACTTTCGATGATGTGAAGAAACCGGACAAAGTAGATCCCAAAAATGTAATTCACATGGTAATTATTCTGGCCCGGATACACCCAGGCGAATCTCCGGCCTCTTATGTGGTGCAAGGATTGATTGAATTTCTTGCTGCGGCAAACCAGCCAATTTCGAAAGCACTGCGTGAGCACGTAGTTTTTAAAATTGTGCCAATGCTCAATCCGGATGGTGTTTTCCTCGGTAATAATCGATGCAATGTGATCGGACACGATCTCAACCGATCGTGGAACAAACTATCTCAGTACACACACCCCACACTGTCAGCTGTGATGAAAATGCTGAAGGAGTATGATAATTCCAGCGTAAGTTAAGCACAAATTGATAGATATTAAATAACTGTTCGATACCCCTCTTCTTTAGTGTTATCAGGTGGACTTTGTGATTGACATTCATGCCCATTCGAGTCTCACTGGAACTTTTATCTACGGTAGCACGTACGACAACGTGTACCGCTACGAGCGCCACTTGGTCTTTCCTAAGCTGTTCGCCACAAAGTGTGAGGATTTTTGCCAGGAGCACATGATGTTCAACGCAGATGATCGAAAGTCCGGAACGGCTAGGCGATACTTTGTGGAGGCGCTGAGTGACATCGTAAATACGTACACGCTGGAGGTCTCCATGTGCGGATACTTCCTGAATGGGACCAATATTCTCACGCCGTACACAGAAGATGGATGTATGATTTTAAACTGAAATTATGATTCACCAGATGCTAACGTTCCGATTATGATTTTTCACAGACATGCGAATAGGCAGGAATCTTGCGAGGACATTCCTAGAATACTATCGCTTCACAAATATTCTCCCGATACCACCGGTGGACGAGTTACGCCCGAGAAAAGGCCGTCCTCGAACGCACCGTCCGCGAGCACGGTCGAAAACTCGCAGTGAAGTCCGCGTACGTCCAAAGACGACCCGTGCATATGCTCCGATCAGCTACACCGATTTGTCCATCTGCTACGACAGCGCAACGTCGGACGATGGTTCCCCGGTGCGATACATGTACCACGGTAATGCAGGATACGGCGGGTTCCGGATGCGCCCGCATGCCCACCAGGATCAGTTTTCCCTGTCCAACATTCAGGCGGCCCGATTCAGTAATCTCGATTTTACCAGCGACTTTCGGTTCAAGGTTCCGAAAACGAAGGCAGTGCCGGAACCGAAAATACCTCCCATTGAGATTTTGAACGTTCCGCCGAAGCCGCATCTTACGATTATAGATTTTAACCAGCTAACACGGGGCGGTCTCGACGAAGCCACTGCCAGTCGAGGTGTTCAATCAGTCGAGCGGGAGAAGGAGAAAATTCGCAGACACACACTGAAATCGTGCTCCTCGCGGAAGGCCTAACATGCTTCAAGAAAACACCAGTTACTTCATTTTAAAAAATATAAAAATTTTCTATTCCTAACTTTACTAGATTAGATATAATAAACGACGTGAAGGAATCAGTCCCACAAAGTAAAACCAATGGGGAACTATTTTTCTTTTCCGAAGAGGGCGCCATTAAACGTGCAATGTCTTTCTCATCCAATCGACGATCGTATATGGGTTCATTATATTTTTTTCGCTTTGCGATACAGCTACAAGAACTCGCTTCATCTTGTAAACAGCTACAGCTACGTCGAGAAAGATACGTTTCATATTTAAAGTTCCAATATCCGGCCATCGCCTGGAGTTCGTCTCGCAGTAGCACGTTTTCCAAATCTCGAAAACAAGCGCACAGCGTCAATCTAGTGTAATCTTCATCGTCGTCTAGTATTGATCTCATCGTACTGTAGACTGGTGCTATGGCAACGCCCTGGACAAAGCCTACCACATTCGGGTACTGGTTTCGCCTCCGTTGAAATTCCCCATACACTCCTTTCCACTCCGTCGTAGATCCAATCGAGAGGGTTAACAGATATTCCGTCATTTTTCCTCCGGGTTCCATTTTGATGAGTACTTCAAAAGTGGCCGCTTCGTGGTTATGCGCTATTGGGGTGTACGGTCGGCTGAAGAACAAATCCTCTTCATTTTTATCATATTTTTCCAACTCGCTGGTCGGAACACGATCCACAACTTGATGCGCCGGATGTTGTTTACGCCACAATACCAACTGATCATCTGCGGGATACTCTGATCGGTTAAACGTTTTCGGTGCTCGCATAAGTAAATGGCACCCTGGAGGTACAATTAGCCGATGATTATTCGAAGGATCGTGTGAAGATTTATCCCTACGGAACGTAAATCTAAACACGTTCTCCGCCTGTTGCACGATCGAACAGCACACGAATGGTTGGTAAGTTCGATCGAACAGATTGGTCACTCCAGGAGGTAGTTTGTGACGTGAGGGTTTTAGATCGAGAACACAGTTTGTACATCCTGAGCCGCAGCACTCCTGGTCGCTATTTGTTTCCATTGTAGCTTATTTTAGCACGATTCCATAGAGCCTTCCATTTGCGTAACTTCTCATTTCATGCCAAATGTAAACAAAACCATCGTTTGACAGATCCACAGCAACCTTTGCGTTGGTTCCTAGCATGCTAGATAAGAGATTACCTATTTCACAATGCAAATGATATACAAGTTCGATAATGTAGTTAAATAGAAACGATTATTCATTGCGGTTTATTAATTATAACATAGTTTAAGTATGTACGCAGTTGTACGTATCACAAGATTGATCTTTAAACACCAACTTTTCCCAACGCGGTGTCTGTCTTCGGGTCGGCGGTAATGTTCTGCACGGACACAATGGTCTCGTTGATGGTGGTTTGTATGGTACGCATATTTTGTATCTGCAACAGTCGCAAGATGTGGGCAGCCTTTTCCAGGTCTTCCTCCCCTTTCTTCTGCGAGTTTCCATTCAGCTGTTTCCTACCGGTCCCTTCACCAATGGCAAGCGGTTGCCCAGTAATGGGCGTTTCCTTGAGCGTTTCTTTGTTCAGACAATCGTGAATCACCTTCCCGGCTGCTCGCAGCGAAACCAAGTGATCCGGATGATAGCTGATGCCGAGCCGGTCAGCCAACCTGCGAGCACCCTCTTCGAACTGTGCGTTCGTGAAGTCCAGACTGTCGAAGGGGTTAGTCGATTTCACCTCCGGTACGACGGATTTCTTGTCCTCCTCGATCTTTTTGGCACCGTTCAAGGGGCGGTAGGTATCAACGTTGTCGGAATATTCCAATCGGACCGCGTGTAGAAGCAGCCAAGTCAGTTGCTCCTGACGGGTTTCCAGTTCGGGCGGTAGTCCAACGTCGTGCTTGTACTTTTCATAGGCAGCCTCCCAATTGTCCAACGCGTCAACCCGCTTCAAATTTTCGCGATCCTCGATGCTATAATGGCGTATCTTTTGATCTTCCAGCCACACGATTAAGGAACGAAATTCTTTACGATCTACGAACATGAACAGCGAGAAACGATAGGTTTTGGTGATGTTTCAACGTAAACATGCGCGAGAAGAAAGTATTGACTCACCATTAATATTCACAGGTTGATTTCCAATGTACTGCAACGCGGTCAAATATCGCTCAAACATTATGGAACGAAATCTTTTCCAATAAACAGTTAAAATAGCTGCCGGCAGCGCAAACAAGAATCTGAACTCGCAATTTTTAGTGCGGCAAGAGCATTTGACAATCTGATTCATTAACGCTTTTGACAGATTATTCACCAAGGTTCGTTTTCGTTTATACTGCTCGGTTGAGGTAGTCACCCCGCGTGGATAACCGGATCAACGAATTGTGTGTCACATCTTCGTTTATAATGGAATTTTTTTAAGGAAAGTCAACAAAACAGTAGCATCTACATGTGCCAATTTAATTGAAGATCGTCCTCTGATTATTTTCCTTCGAAATGAGTGATTCGGCGATTTCCGCACGGCACAAAGACTGTCTTCCCTGTCGACTTGTTAGTGGATTTGGTGTTATCGGCATGGGAGTTTATGTTGCGCTGCAGGCTAAAAAGCGGCCTCTTACAAGCCGCTACCCGATGTTTGCGATTGCTGCTGGTTCGTAATTAATTTGCTGTATTTTCCTTACCCTACAATGTCCATATCTTGTGTTTTAGTTGCTGGTGGAATTGGAATTACACGCCTACTGGATGTTTATCCCTTCGGAAAAGATACGCAAAACTAGATGCTGTTGAACTTTATAGCTTAGGAAGTATTGAGTTTATTGGTAAAATAAAAATGTCCCCGATTAGATGCACATTGAACGATCTTATTTCAAACCGACTTTCCCTAAACTTGTATCAGTCCGTGGGTCGGCGGTAATGTTTTGTGCCGCGACAATAGTTTCGTTAATGCTTGTCTGGAGCTCACGGATGCTCTGTATTTGCAGGAGTCGTAAAATTTTCGCACATCTCTCCAGATCATCATCTTTATCGAAACCCATTGCTTTGCCTTCGTCGACGGGAAACGGCTGACCGGTCACAACAGGTTCTTTGAGGGCTTCCTTATCGTACGCTGTGCTAATCACTCGTGATGCCGCCCGAAGGGCAACAAGATGGTCAGGATGGTGTGCAATCCCCAGACGTTCTGCAAGTTTCCATGATCCTTCTTCGAATTCCGGGTTGGTGAAATCGTAGGAATCAAATGGATTAGTAGAATGCACTTTGGGTGCATTGGACTTTTTAGCCTCTTCTTCTTTTTTCTTAGCTCCGGTAATTGGTCTATACTGGTCCGCGTTATCGGTGTATTCGAGTTTGATGGCGTAAAGTAACAACCACGTAATCTGTTCCGGCTTAGATTTCAGGTTACCAGGAAGCTTTATGTCTTTCTTGTACTTCTCAAAGGCGGCATTCCATTCATCCAATGCACTCGTTTTTCGCAGAGGAGCACGTTCTTCGATAGGATAAAAGCGAATTTTCTGATCTTCCAACCATGCTACAAATCCCCTGAAGTCCTTCGGATCTAAGAGTGATATAAATTAATGTGAGTTTTTTACGAGTCACTAGCCGATCCTACATACCATCGATATTCAGCTGTCCGACACGAGGGTACTGCAATGCGGCTAAGTAACGCTCAAACATACTAAAAATTTATCAAATTTTCTAAACTAAATGTTTACTTCTTCGGAGATTCGGCGTCATGTTTTGACATGACTAGTGTTGGGCAGTGTTGCTCTTGAAAACTGCTACTTTGCCATCTCTAGGCGATTTCAACCAAGGTGCGTATAAGCTCCAAGCAACTGAAATGTTTATTTCAAATAGTCCGTTATTTACAAGGAAAGCGTTTGATGGGTCAAAAGATAATAGAACCGTTCTAAAAATACCCTTTTAAGGTGCCATTTCCTGTCATATATGTTTATTGGATATTATTTTTGGGCCACAGGAAGACAAGATAACGAATAAATAGAATGACGGTGGAAGGCTGAAGTAGGGGCTGTTTTTATCTCCAAGCAAAATAAAATATTTGCGTGTTTTTTCTTACAAGATGCGTACGCAGTGCTCTGTTGCTATTTGATGTTACGGTTTATTGGTTTGAAATTCGACCCTGGCCGAAATTTCACCTCTGCGCTGATAAGCACAGATTTGCGCACTATAGTAGGTATAATAAAACCCAAATATGCTCATACGATGGCCTCGATTTCTGTCTCATTCCCCGAGCTGCCCCCTTAATCTGCAAAGCAAATTTGGTCATTACCGGCAGGATCGCAATCTTCCGCCCTGTTCGTTTTCTTTCGCACAAGAAAACACTTCCGGTGAAGCGTGCCACACGCCACGTGTCGAGTGGTGCGTCCTTAATGGCCGTCTTCTTGAGTACAGTTTGACTACCATAAAATCGATTGTTATCTGTCGGCCTGTGATAGTTACACGGAATGTGCAGCTTCGTCACACTACAAACTTTCCTTTCCTCGGGGGAGGCGCGAGCTGAAAGATAAGCTTATAGAAGGGGCTTTAAAATGCGCTCCACTCTGCCTGGGAAGTCGCATACGCAAACTAAAAGTCGAGTCGGAAGTAGCGAAGACCAACGCGATGACCTGTCTTCGAACAATGTGGTGTGTGGTGCTGCTCGTCGGATGCGGTTTCATTGCGAGCAGTAACGGGCACGGAATGGCCCTCGATCCGATCGCACGTGGCTCACGGTGGCGCTGCAATCCGCTGGCATTGCCAAACTACACGGACAACGAATTGTTCTGTGGCGGTTACCCGGTCCAGTGGGGAACGCACAATGGCAAGTGTGGTGTCTGCGGGGACAATTTCGGTGATGCCACACCTCGACGGCACGAGCTCGGAGGATTTTACGGCCAGGGCGATATCGTAAAGCAGTACCTACGGGGAAGTACCATCGAGGCCCGGATTCGCATCACAGCAAACCACAGGGGATACTTTTACTTCGAGCTGTGTAACCTTGACAACGGCGCGGAAGACGAGGCCTGCTTCAGCAAGTATCCGCTGTATCAGCTGGACGGAAGCCGTGAGTGGTACCTTCCATCGACGTCCCCGGGCGAGTACAGGATTAACTTAAAGCTTCCCGACGCGCTCACCTGCAAGCATTGCATATTCCGCTGGACCTACGTTGCCGGTAAGTGCCGTTCGAAGTGCCAGAGGCACACATCGTTTCACACTTCATCGCCGTGTTGCAATTATCTTGTGCTGTTCTCCCATTTCTATAGGGAACAATTGGGGCTACTGTCCAGATGGAATTGGCAAACTTGGCTGTGGCCCACAGGAAACGTTTAAAACGTGCTCCGATGTGCGAATAGTCAATCAAGCGGATGCCATCCCCAACTTTTCCTACTGCACGAAAACGGTGCAGTAAAGAGGTGACGGCGACTATTATTTATACGAACGTGTTTCCTATTATCTCATCGTTACTTACACTATGCTTAGTAAGTCGAATAAATCGAATAATTATTACATATTTCTGTGTGAAATAAATTCTTTATTCTACAAGTTAAATACAATTCCAGTTCTTCCCATGACAAGGGGGACATAGTTTACTTATGACATGCAGTGGCAACACGTGTGTTCGTCGAGTGCGGATAAAAGGGTTTTCCTCATTTTAAACACAGTAATAAAGTTATCTTCACTCGCATTTTCTCTAGGTTTTTTTTTCCTTGTTTCTTCACACAAATTGAAAGTAAAACTACACACTCTACACACCGAAAAATGATTTAAAAGAAGCTTGTTGAAATAAGTTAAGATAGAAATGGCATTAAAAGAAAACTGTGTTGTGATAGAAGCACACAGCTACACACTCTCACACACTAGCACACAAAACTAAATACGCGACTACCGAAACGCGTGTGCATTTCCTCAAAGACGATGCGGACATTACTAAGAACAAAATTATTAGCCCTTTCGCAACGGTTCCTCTGCTTCTTCTATCTATGAATGGTATAATGACCAAAGGCACCCTACAAACACTGGACCTGACACGACGATCGGGCCATCGGGTATGAAGAATTCGTACAATTTAAAATAAAAAGTCCATTTGTGTTCGGATTGACTAACGGTGCACGTAATAGGAAGGCCCGGGTTCTGCGGTTGCGTCAGTCAGCACAAGAAGGCCGTTCTCACCGTTTTTAGTCCCACCACACTCTGTCTACAATGACCAGATACACACATTTAACGCACATTCACAATTGTGCTGCGACGAATTACAATCGAACTTAAAACATCTCCCTATCCTCATCTCTAGGATTTCTTCTTCAAGCCCTCAAGGAACTGTGACAAATCGTACTCCTCGTGGTACTGGTTGTCGTCCCACAGCTCGGGCAGACTCTCGAGGACCGTCTTGATGGCCACCCCACCACCGTTTCCGTTGGCTTCGATGGTGGACGCACTGCTGGCGGCACTCGAGGGTGTCAATGAGTTCGAACGCTGCAGTCCACCACTCCGTCCACGTCTCGCCGATGTAGTCACGCCCGCAGCAGGACCACCACTCTGCTGGTCACCCACGCAGAGCTTCCCGGTATCATCGGCTAGCGTAAACAGATCCAACAGCTGATCCGTGCCCATCGTGTCCATCGAGGCGTTGTCATCGCTCACCACCGTGTTGGCCGTCAGCAGCTTGAACTTCTGCAGGCCCATAATCTTCTCCTCGAGCGATTTGCGCGTGATTAGCCGGTACACGTTGACCACCTTCTTCTGGCCGATTCGGTGCGCCCGGTCCATCGCCTGCAGGTCCTTCATCGGGTTCCAGTCGTGCTCGACGAAAATGACCGTATCGGCACCGGTGAGATTGAGACCGAGCCCACCAACCTGGAGACAGGAGCGCGCGTGGGAAAAAGAAAGCGGATCATCAGTTGTGTGCTTTTTTTTGTATGCCGATAGGAAAGTTATATCAGCCACTTCAGCGCAGGAGAAAGAGTACCAACGACCCCACTCCACCTCCGACATGTGACACAATCGACAAATCGACATGGATTACAATCCACTTCTACAGTCGATCGTAAATAAAACACAAAGTGATCCCCGATTTGGCGAGTGCTTGTTACCTGTGTCGTAAGCAGCAGCACGTCGATGCTGGGATCTCCGTTGAATTTGGTAACGATGTGATGTCTGGTACTCGGCGGAACGCTGCCGTCCAAGCGCAGATACGACACGGCCGGTAGGTGCTTCTTCAGGAGATCATTTTCGACGATATCCAGCATTGCCTTGAGCTGGCAGAATATCAGTGCCCGGTGCTGGTTGACCGAGACGTCCTCGTTGGTGCCGATCCCGCAGTCCAACAACAGTTGCCTATGAAGGAGTTGGAGGGAAATGAAAACCATAAACCAAATGGCTCATCTATATATATAAGGTTTTCGGTTGTAACTCACTTCAAAACGGGAAGCTTTGCCGAATGTTCAATGTCATCCATCGAGGATCCGTTGCGTGTGAACTCACCCACGATCATCTGATACTCTGGGTGGGACGGTGAGAGGACCAGCTTTGGATGATTACACACATTCTGTAGATATCTGTAATTGCAAAAGATAGCAAAAAAAAAAGGAAACCGGTCAAAAGTCGGCGAAACTGCAGTATATTGTACACATAAGTGACTTCCCACTCACCGTAAAGCCTGAAAAACGTGCGTCTTTTTGTTGGCCGGTCCCATCTGGCCATCGATGTTCTCTAGGCACTCGCGGATGTCGGACGAGTTGAGATGCATCCGGCTAAAGTCCTCGTACAGGCGCTCCTGCAGCGGACTCAGCTCGCACAGGAGATCCTGTGTAATCTTTGGCGGAAGGTCAGTCAGTACGTCCTCTTTGACGCGCCGCAACAGGAACGGAAGCACCTGCCGATGCAGCGCCTCCATCGCCAGCGCGCCGGCTTCCTGTTCTTTCGGTGAGCTCTTTGGATCGCGGCTTGCGAGAATGGGACGACTGAAGCGCATGCTAAACTGCTTCTCGGTCCCGAGGAAGCCGGGCATCAGGAAATCGAACAGGGACCACAGCTCGAGGACGTTGTTCTGGATGGGCGTTCCGGAGAGGATCAACCGATGGTTGGCAACCAGTTGCTTGATCGCCTTGGAGCTTTTCGTTTTGCCATTCTTGATGATGTGCCCCTCGTCCAGGATGCAGTAGTTCCAGTGGACGGAGCTGAAGAACTCGATATCCTTCCGCACGATATCGTACGACGCCACGATCAAGTTGTAGGTGCCTAGCTTCAGGCGCAACTGCTCGCGGTTCACGGGCAGTCCAACGTAGTGCAGGGGACGCAGGAAGCGCGTCGGTAGGAACTTCTCCACCTCGTACACCCAATGGCCGGTGAGGGTTGGCGGGCAGATGACCAAACTGGGCAGCTGTGCGCACGAAAGATCGAGACTGCGCTGGTGGTGGTCCGCGGCGAGGATGCAGATGGCCTGCAGCGTCTTCCCGAGTCCCATGTCGTCGCACAGGATCCCGTGGAGTTTGTAGCGGTTAAGGAACCACAACCAGTTGACGCCGGACTGCTGGTAGCTCCGCAAGTCCGCATTGATTTTAACCGGGATCTCAAAGTCCGGGATCGTTTTCGGCGTGAAGAGGTACTCCAGGAAGCGTCTGTCCTTCATCTTGCGCATCTTCAGATCCTCCGATAGGTTTCGTGTGGCCCCGTCCGTCACCAACCCATCGAGCGGCATCAGTTGGATGAGCGTGGCGAAGCAGTGTGTCGATACCAACCGAACGGACTGATCGGGATCACTCATCCGCCCGAGGAGGGGCACAACGAGCAGCACCACGTACGGGACGATTTCAAACTGCAACCGATTCACGATGCAAGCAATCGCTTCGGCGGATCCCTGGCGCTTGATGACGCTTTCGATGCAGGACAGCAGCGGGACCACGTCGTTGATTACCATCGTCATGACGGTGGCCGCATCAACGGACGCTAGCGTTCCCAGACAGCGGCCCACCATATGCCGTACGGCTTTCAGTGGATGGCGCAACAGGAGGCACAGTTTGGGGAGCAGTTTAAACAGCTCGCCATGAAGCGAAGCGTCCAGAAAGGGTGCGGCCACTTCCAGCAGCTGCAGCGACGTCATAAAGTCGTTCGTATCGTCTTGCGCGATCACATCCAACGCCAATCGATCGACGTACGCTTCGTCGACCCGCGTTTGCAGCTTGTCCAGAAGCAGCTGCCAGAGGATGGGTAGCCGCTGCGGAAGGGACGCCTTGAACTGTGCACAGATGGTTGTGATGGCCGCGGTGGCACCGAGTCGTTGCGTTCGGGCATGCTTTCGACTGGTTTCCTCGCTTTCCCCCGCCCCGAGACACTCTTCGGCGATGGCTCCAGCAGCAGCGCTTGCGGAAGCCGACGAAGAGGAGGAACACGAAAGATCGAGTGCAACATTCGGATTTGTTGCTGCTGCTGCTGCTGCCGGTCTTCCGGGCCCTCGGGTGGATCCACCCCCGGATTGTCCCGGACCATTGCCCGAGTTTCCACCGTTCTCTTTACTTCGCTGCTGTTGCTTGATAAGCGTCAGAATGCCGTGGTAAGGGTTGGAATCGCCCGTGTTCACAGGGTCAAAGTGTGCCAGCTCCTGATCCGGGCAGATCACTTTCGGCGTAAACTCGGGATCGCTTTTGAGCAGCGTGCACAGATTGGTCACAATCTTGCTGTTCGGGCAGGGTGTGCGTGTGGTCACCTGATCCAACAGGTCGCTCAGATACTTTGCCGACAGTTTCTGCAGCAGCTCACACTCTTCGCGCTTGATCGACTCCATCAGTGGCTTCACGACGGGATTAAGCCGGTCCGGCAGACAGTGGAGACTCACGACGGCCCCGGAAACCGACGACTGCGTGCTGATGTGAAGCGTCGTTTGCTCGAGCGCTGTGGCGGAGTGCGATCCGAGTAGGCTGCGCCGGCGTTCTTCGAGCATTTCGGCGACCTTCGTCTTGAGGCAGTGCTTCGTGCGTGCCTCATCGCCCGCCCATCCGGCCGCGGTCGAAATTTGGTAGATTTGATCGAGCGTCAGCACCTTCAGCTGATCGTACTCGACCAGCGGGACCTTGTGCTGCTTGAGGGTGGCCAAATAGTCCCGGCATTCTTGCAGGAGGCGGGTGAAAAGTATCGCCACCTCATCGTAGTACACGTACTCGTTGAGACACGCGCGTAGCCGTTCCTGAAGCACGGGAGGACCCGGTTGGATCGTGCTGTCGAATGAACACCAGTATGCGATCACGAGACTGCTGATCAGACGCTGCAAGGCCGACCGGGACTGAAGGTATCCGATCAGCACTTTGGTATAGCAATCGATGGGGCTCTCCATCTCGGGCGTGTACGTCACGCCCGGTGCCGGCAGGACAAGGTAGCGCGACAGCAGCCCTATCATCCGGGACGCTTTGCAACGCGCTCGCACCACATTCTTTTCGCGTACATCCAACGGAACGGTTTCTGCTCCACCCAGGAAAAGCTTCTGATGTAGCATCGATCCGCCATGCATATTGCCGCACCCACCACCACCACCGTGGCCACCACCCGCGTCGAACGAATCGAACTGACGGCGTCGTTCGCGGTTTCCGCTTTGAATCGGTTTCGCGTAGATAAGCAAACCCGGATCGAACGCCAGCCGGACCGGTTGCATCGCCAGACACAACCAGCTGGACACGTACGGACAGGAGGCGTGCAGCAGGGCCGACAACTCCGCATTGATCACCAGATTGTTCCACACGTCCTCGGCGAGCGATTGGATGTCCTCCACGTGCTCGACTAGCACGCGCTGGAAGATGTGTCGCAGGGCTTCCTGCAGCAGCGGCGGTGGCCAATCTTTAACGCCAAAGTTTAGCACCAGCTTCGAGTCTTCCGAGTCGGGCACTTTGAGAACGCCGGAGTTTTCTTTGGATTCGATTGCTGACTTGTCTTCGTCTGGGGGTTTCCCGTTTGCAATGGTCGTACCATTGTTTGAGGAACCTCCCTCCCTGGCGATGGTGTTGTTTGTGAGGGTTTTAAGTGTTTGCAGCGTTGAGCGACGTACGGATGAACTGCAGTGACTTAGGAATGGCCACAGCCGGGGGACGAGGATCGACATCGGTTCCATCTGTATCCAGCTCGAGGCGGATGGTAGACTCAAGATCGACGCCAATAGTCCCATGAAACTGTTGCAAGCCGATGCCAGTTCGTCCTGGTCGAGCAGCAAATCCCACAGAAGCTTGACGATGTGGGACACCTGTGCCCGACTGAGCAGCTTCGGCAACCACGAAGCGATGGGAATGAGGGTCGAGGCCGCAACAGCACCAACGTCGTCCACGGCGTCGAACAATCCCGTCAGCACGTCGTTTATGATGACGGGTAGGAACGTTTGAACGAGATCCTCCCGAACCACCAGCATGTACTTTATGCCGAGCAACCCACCGTGGCGTACTTCCCATTCCTTTTGCTTCACAAACGTTAGCAGGATGTTGACCGTCTGGTGCACCTTTGCCAGTGGGAGTTGCCGCAGAACGGTGCCCAGCACTTGCGCGCAGGTTTCACGCACGGGTGCCACGACCTGGTCGGATACAAAGTCACCGAAACGATCCAGCGCCAGCACGCACAGCAAGCGCAGGGTGGCATCTTCCAGCCACAGTTGATGCTGACTGTCCATTTCCGCCTTCGTCATGTACACACTCTTCCCGGCACCGTCCGCGTGCGATTTGAGCAGCTCCCGAAGCGCCGTCGCCGAACCGTGACGCGTTTCCCAGCGAGGACTGAAGAGATCCAGGTAGAGCTTCGAACAGAACGACTCCAGTGGCCAATCGATGGCATCAACCCAAGCTCCGGTAAGGTCGGGGACAGCTTCTCCCGTGCAACCACCACCTCCGACGGAACCTGCACCACTCGAAGGTACCGTTCCTCCTTGGCCCACGAGTGGTTCTCCTTTCTCCGTTTTGACTCGCTTTCGTTCAGGTTCGCCATCTTGTCCGCAGGCCCCTCCGGAACCATTTGAGCCACCGGAAGCACCATTACCACCCGCTCCGGGGGTTGCGGCGGTATTATTGCCCGAACCCGCTCCAATCACGGAAGCGATGGGATTCGCAAATGCTTGCTGCTGTTGACGAGCTTTCCGTCGGGCACGGTTCTTCTCCCGACAGCTAAGCCCCTCGGAAGAATCGAGCCGGTTAAGCTTCAGGATTTCCTGCACGGGTAGCAGCTTCTCACCACCCGCCCCCATCTGGTGCTGATCTCTGCCCCCTCCCGGTAGACCACTTCCATTATTTCGCACATCATCCAGCGTCACAATGTCGTCCACGTTGATGCCGCTGCTCAGGCCAAGCTTCTCGTTAAGCAGCGCACGCTGGCGGGCCAACTTTTCCCGCAAATCCACCACCTCATTCTCGTCCAGTGGATCAAACTCCGTACCCTCTGAGCCCATTAGGCGGGCACCTTTGAAGAGGACTGCATTCAGGTCGAAACTGTCAAACGACAGCCGATGGTTGTGGCCGTTTCGGCTGCCCTTGCCGGGAGAATCGTTCACTTTACCCTCGTTCGAGTCCTCTTCCTCGGCGGGTTCCTCTTTTTCTATCTTCACGCCGCCGCTGCTGCACCCCTTCGGGTCCCATTGGGGTACGTTTTCAAGAATCGCCTGCACGGCCTGTGACGCCGCGATCCGTGTGTCCCAGCTGTTGCTGTGAAGGTACGTCTGCAGACGGCTCAGCAGATTGTGCAGCTCGTGCGGGTGAAGCTTCTGCACTTCACCGATCTGTTTGGCTGCCGCTTTGCGCGTCACCGCGGCCGACCCTGACTCGAGCAGAATAAACAAACGGTCCAGTCTGTTGTAGTTCGGGGATGATAGAATGTAAGATAAATATAGTTAGTTTGTGAACACTTCTACGAGGCTAAATATTTCAACTTACCGTGAAGTCATTTTTAACGTAAATGCTACTTCTTAGTCGTCTTCTATCCTAAGCCCCTTTACTGTCCAAAGGCAACACATGCACTTGGGGCGGTTCAGGCACTTTCAACCCAACAAACCTGGGAAAGGACGGTAACGCTGGAGAGTCCACTCTATATACCACCGAGAAGCTGTCGAATGAAACAAAATAAAGAGAGAAAAAACAGACTGTAAAAACAGTTTAATGTGTTTTCCATCCCAACCCCACCGAACACACAATGGTAAAATCGATTGAAGCTCGGGTTGGCAAAAGATGATCTACACACGCTCGTTTCGGGTTAGCTTGGTAGAATTTGCTGCTACACAGCGTCCACAAGAGACAAGGCGATGGCCCTCCAAGAACGCATCCTACCAATTGCAACTGCAACTGCACACTGACACCGGAGCCAGTGTGTACAACACCTCGGTCTGCATATAAGCGGCCTCGAGAGTTGGGTTTACTCGCCGGAGAACACACACAGAACGCAGAACCCCGGTGACGATGATGATGTTGGGCTGGGTCGAAAAGCGCAAGTGCAGTCTGGCTGGCGTCTGGTCGATGGTGGTGTGTCCCGGAATTCCTGCCAGCTCCAGAATAAACCACTCGACCCGTAGACGGCGACGTTCTGAAAGAGAGGAATGCTACCGAACTCCAGTTCCATCGTCGTGCTCTGGGTGTGTTGGTGTTCTCGGTGAAACATATTCGCTAGTTTATGGCTTCGGGGTGTGTATATCTGGTTGAACCACCAGCCAACTTTTGCTCGTAAAAACAATTCGCTTTCCATTCGGTCTCTATGTGCAGCATGGTTGCTAGGGGCAACAAAAATCATTATATCTCGCACTCGACAAAAGCACAATGCTCCCCCCTCCCCTCTGAGAGAGCAGGAGGTTTGGGAAAAGAGGACATGTTATTGCAAGGATAAGAATCGTATAAACGAATACGAATCCATAGCAATGTACTTTTATACAGGTCATAAATGAGATGGAACCAGGTTTAATATATAGGCATCTCTTTACTAAATAAATTTCGAAACGAAGAAGCACAGAAGACATTGACCACCGTAAACTTTATAATGCCAATCTCCTAGTAAGAGGAACCAAACAGGCAATTTTATACTCAGGAGATTATCCGTGGTAATAATATAATTAAAAATAAGTATTGCGATGCGGATGTGTCTCTGATGGGCAAGGCTCCGGACCATTATGGCGTTGGACTCGGGCAATTTAATTATCCTTTCTATGGCTGAAGAAAGCAAAAATTCAAACCACGCAAGCACTTCCCATTTTTCTACGAGAAGGATCGTTACGGATCGACGGCCATGTACCGCGCGTCATCAAGTGAACTGGTTTAATATATATGTCTATTCAATTAACGATAATTATGTTTCACCAGAAGAATGGGCGATTTGTCAAGCGTGCGCTGATGTCATAGCAACCCAGGTTAGTCAACTTTGATCCACATTTAGATGATGTTCGCCAAACCGACGGTACCGACGTGTTCCGGCCGGAAGCTAGAAGTTTAGTATGCGTTTCAATCTATTCTAGCTTCCGTTAGGTACAATAGTTTGGTAGTAAGCGATTCCAACATGAAGCATACTATTATTTAAATCGGAATTGTAATTTATACTGCTGGAGCCATAGAAATGAATTGAATCACCATTCCATGGCACCATGTGATTGTTTCGACGTTCCACAAAGACAAAAATGTGAGCTCGCATAAACCCAGGCGATTATGTCGGGATTCTATCTTTCCATGCAAACCATTCATGTTGGGGCTATTTTTGGGGCGATGATGGTTTGCCTCCTCAGAGCCAGATGTTTCACTGCCTCTGGTAAGAGATATGCAGGGCATGTTTTCTAAAAAAAACACAGATGTTCTGATAGTTTGCCCCCATGTGGCTCAACAACATCCATTTTGATAGCACAGATGGGTGTGGAGCATTCTGTTTAAAGGGAAATGCTCATCTCATGCGTGAGCTCATCACTGTACATAATCTGTCGGGAGGACGACGGCGACGGCGGTGACCGATCATCTGATTGGCCGGATGGTACCCGTCCGCCTAGAGACGACACCTCGCCGCAACCATCACCACCACTCACCCCGGTGGCACCCTTCGTTTGCGCCAAGAGGGGTGGTACATTCGTGTGAGTTTGACGCGCCCCAACGACCACAACAATGGGAAGAAGTAGAGTCGCAATCCGTGCGAGTTGCAAATGGGCGTGCGATAATGGCAAACACGCAAACCGATGACACTCCACTGAGGGGGCGCGCGCTCCCACCGCAACCGGAAAATAGCAGAAAGAAAATCGTGTACAAATCAACAAAATATGCACCATCGCCTACTGTGTTGCTTCTAATGCTGTATGGAAACAGCACCTATTGTGTGTTGTTGTTGTTCGTCCGATCGAGGCGCGATGGTCGAGATGATCTCGCTCGAAATGGCGTAAGGTGCTGAGATGGCACACAAAGTGACCACACATTGACACATCATCACCTCCCCCAAGGGCGGATGTAGCCGGAGCGCGTGTTTTGATGCAAGTAAATCAGCTGATGACGACAACATACACCGTCGTACCGTACGCTCGGTTGCGATGGGCAGCAACGGAAACAAAAATTACAACATACTTTGGTGGTGAAGATAAGGCACACAGCAGCGAAACATGTATGTAAATCTACCACAGCAGCCTCCTCTCTTGCCAACTTTGGAGGCTGTTGTTTTTGCACCGTTTTTTTTTTTACTCAAAGTGCTCAATCTTGCCCACCGTTGGCGAACCTCCGTGAATTGTAGTAAAAGTGATTTCATCGGAGAAACTGTTTATTTTAATGTGCTAACGGTGCAGTGCTCTACCCGTGCTGGCCGCCATCCGGTTAACCAACACCAGCACACTGCTGTCTCGTGTATCGTTGCTTTGGTTCGAAAAATGACGTTTCGGTCGAGCAGCATGCTTTGCTCGGGTATGGTGATGATGATAATGATGGTCGTCGCGCGGTCGTTCAATTTAATCTGCTCTTGTCTCGCTGACCATTCGGAGCACGCGTCGGACATGATATGAGAGTGGTTTGTGCCAGCGGCATGACATAGCATCCATGCTGCCGGGGTGAAATATAACATTCTGTCCCATGGTGTGTTTACTTCAATCACTCGACCTTCCTTCGTTGACCCGACACCTTACCACATCGAGGCGAGTAATCTAATTCGATCAATGTTCCATTCCCTACGACGATGTTGGTGCCCAGGTGTGTGTGTGTAGGGGGGAAGAAGGTGGACAGGGACAGAGGTGTGTCACTTTGTGGGCTGCTGGTGCTGGTCAACCTGCCGGCCAGGCCCGCCCGGTCGAGGCCAGTTCCATTAGCGATAGGCGGGTGTGGGCAAGGAGGTCGCGACGACCCTTGGGGTGGTTTAATCAATATTTGTTCAAACCGCAAACACCAACCTCACTCGTTGCCATCCCTCTGGGGGTTATTCCCTGGTAGAATACAAGCGTTCTTTTGGACCGTTTCTAAATTTAGGTATCAGCGTTGGGGAAATAACGTGTGAAAAAAATGCACCAGCACGAACTGCGCTTTCAGTGATCACAAACACCGAACACTGAGCTGCGAGATGTCGAACCGTAGTAGGCGACGGAGGGGGCAGCGGGTGCATTGAACGAAAAACAAACAAACGAACATTTTGTGGGTTTTCTCGGTCTGTTTATAAAGCTGCATCTGTTGAAAAAATACAGTGAAAATGTGTAGTTTATGCAGTTGCACTTTGTGTGGTGTTTGATCAAAGCAATCTAATTTCAAAGGCGACAAGAATGGGAGAGGAGAAATGTTCTTCCCATGGAAGTCTTCGCTGAAGAACCCGGTCCGTGACGGTGGAAAACTTACCTTTCCCTTTCAATCGCGCGTTCATGTAGTATTCACCATCCACATAGAACCTTTCTGTCCGCCACTTCCACTTCCTCTAGCCTCTTTCCAACACTCAACACTCAGCGCTCGAATCGGCTGTTCTACACCGGAGCTGCACTCGGCGGAAAAGGTGCTGCATTTTCACGGACCGTTGGGATTTTTCATTTTGCTACCACCGCTACCACTTCCGCCGCTCGGAACGTTGGTGCAGCTGCACATTCCAAACACACTTCCAAAACCGACGACGTCACACACTCTTGCACACGCACGCACGTACGCCGCGCTGCAGATTGTAATGCGCTTGTGTCTGCGGCTACTGCTGCTACAGCTGCTGCTTTTTTACGCCACCAGCGGAAGCAGTATTTCCTGCTAGAAAAACCGCCTGCGCCTTCGCTCGTGGACACTTGACACCACGATGTAATGAACGGCAACGTATTTGATTCTGACTAGAAGCCGTCTTATCTTCACGGCTCGAGGAGCAGCTCCGTGGCCGTGGTGGCGTGTGCTTTCCCGGATTGTCAAAAGCAGGCGACGCGGTATTCCCCTTCCCTTCCAAAAAATACGAACGGAACGACGGGGTCGAAAAATTCAGCACTACGCAACCAGCTGCTGCCACCCGGACCCTCTCACTTCATCGCACGCTTCACACGCGGTCGCTCGCTAGCGCTTTCACTCTAGCATACGCGCGCAGCACCACTTCAGTCCGGCGGTCGGTTGAGATAATGGCTGGACGAGAGAGACAGCGGCGCGGGCAGGAAGGGGCAGGGTAGTAACTCCGGAGCAGACGGCCGCGTCGGCGCTGGTGGCAGCAGTATGGGGCACTTGGGGAGGAAGAGGAGCTGCAACTTGACCAAAAAACAACACCGAAACACTTTCACACCCGGTTCACTGCGCGCGGAACAATTCGATTTTTCAGAGAAGTCCTGCATCGTCGGAGTTCAAATTTATACTGTTCGCAGTCCAAAACGTCAACTCGGTTTTCTTGCTCCAACTCAAGGTGTATGCATTCTGAGGTACATTACTAGTGCTTTTCGTGTCCGCCATTTTTCTAGGTACGATATGTCAGACCAACTGTTGTGTAGTAGGGCAGGGCAAGGAAACGGAGACTATGATTAAGGTTGATGTCAGTGCCTTGACGCTTGTTTTAAGAACTTTAAAAACAACAGAAACACTACCGAACAACACTGTGACTTCCGATAAAATATTGTGTTGCGACAGCACACTTCTGCCAAACGCTCGTTGTTAATGTAAAATAATCATTCATAGAATGCGATGCATAGAAAAGGTTGTAAAAAGCAAAGGACTTCTCTCAGTAAATTCTAGCTTTGACAATCAGTTGTGAAAATTATCTTCACATTTTCCACATTACGCGGCTTTGACGTAGCCTGGTATACTCCATCGACTTTGAGCTAATCAACTTGTCAAGTACAATCCTTATGTCGACGTGTACGTCACTCGACATGCCGACAGTAGGTCGATTTAGCACAGTGGTTCATTAAATCGGATATGCATTTTTATACTGACTGTTTGTTTTTAATAAATTAATTTATATTTTTCACTCCAAAGCCATCTAATACCAATTTCAAAATTTTAAATACCACACAAAAACGGTAATCGATTCAAATTCAAATGGATCAAGCCTGATCAAAATAATACAACCTTTAAAACCTTACAATACTTTAGATAAAATAAGAATATATTCGTGTCATAATACAACTTTCAAAAACGCACGCTTAGAACCTACGATTAAAATAGTTTTGCTCAAAATATGCTTCTTCAATGGTTCGAGCGCTAAAATCTATAATCACTAGCACGTGTCACATTTTTTTTTTTTTTTTGTTCTCTAAAGCTATCACAAGTTATCCATTCGCCATAGTGTTATCCATTTGCTCAAGGACTATTCTTCGTACGCTGGTGGGGCACTGCAGTCTTGTGCAGCGAGGGAACTGGTCAACTTTTGAATGCCTCCCGATACCGAGTAGGGCATTGCGGATCCTGCAAGCGGGATCTTGCCAATGGTGATCGGGATGGTTAGTTTCATGCGCTTGGTAGAAGCCTGGGGCTTAACGACGATGGCCAGCTCGTAGGACACGTGCACGATGCGGCTGTGCGTCGTCTCGGAGGAAGGTACCGGGCCGACGACAAAGTTTTCCACAAACCGCGCATCGTTCTCACCCTCGATCGTCGGTATTTTGCGCACCTCAAGCACCTCGTGCTGGATATTTTTCTCCTCCGCCGGAATCTGCGTTTGACCGATGGTGCGCGTTTGGCTGGTGAACGTCAGCACTTTGCGGAATTTAATCTCGATCTCGCTGACCGCCACCTTGCTCGAGTTCTGTACAAACAGCTCCAGTTCGATCGTTTCCCCCGGGGCGTAACCTGACTTGAGAGTGGTGGCCGAAACCATCAACGGGCGCGAACGGCAGAAGCCACAGTAGAACGTCAGCATATCCTCCGCCTTGGTCGGTATGCAGAGTACCTCGTTGTTCTTGTTCAGGTCCGCCTCGCACGTCACGGTGAACGGTTTCTGGAACTTGTGATCAAACTTCCACGGTCTTTCAAGCGTCACCTGCAGAAGGTACCGAACGTGGCCGTACTTTCCCTCCATTGAGGTCGGGGCCGACGGTGGAATGGCAAAGTCGAACTTGTACCGGATAGCGTTGGGCGGTAGCTGAATGCCGGCACCATTTTCCGATCCCGCCAGGTACAGCTTTTGCTTGATGAAATCCTCGCGGCCTTTGAACTGAGCTTTGACTTTTTTATTTTTCGGCCCATCCGGAACCTTCGCCTCCCAGAACACCGATGAATATCCGGAGATAAGCAGGCAGACACCTGTGTCACAAGAGGATTACGGTGTAAATAATCGATTAGCTCACATCACATTCAATGAAAACCCTTTGCTTACCTCGGACTTTTTTTATTTTGGTGAGATGAAGCTCGATTGTCCCCGCGACATGATCGCCGGCCGTGAAAATTCCACTCGAATTGTTATCAAAAATAATGTCGCACTTGACATGCTTGGATGTCTTTTCTTTGGGCATCTTTGAGCCGCAAACCGAACTCACGAACTGACGACTGGTGCTTGATTGAGCCGTGGCGAAATAATGGGGATAAAATGTTTTTCACTCCGCAAAAAAGGCCCGTTCGATAAAGTGATAACGCTTTCCGATTCAGGCACGTTTATCTATGGCGGGATAAAGATGACTTAACGGTTTTCGCGGTCGTTAGATAAAGTGAAGCGCTGTCGAAAAACGGTACGCAAAACGTACGCCTCTTCCGAGATGCGTAGTGCCGAAAGGTTCAATACCATGCCAGCCGGTTCATATTTGTGCCATTACTCACTCGCTGCTGGACTTCGCTTCCGCCGACTTCACTGCCTTGGGTGGGACTCATTAATCGATCTTATGATGCATCATCCAATCTGCGCGGATCGTACTCAGATCCGATGGGATTTTCCGACACACAGCATAAAGTAGAGAGGCAGAGAGGGAGAGAGAGAGAGAGCTCTGGGAGTGTTTGAGGGTCAACTTTTCACCTTATTTCTATCACAGACTGTTTTTGGACGGACGGCAACAACAAACGCCACGGTCGTACGAAACACAAAGAGACACAACTCTTCCCGTTTCCCAGGTTCACAGATCAACTATTCACGAACCGACAAGACGACTCGACGTTCTACGTCTGCAGGAGGTGGGAGTTGGAGGGAGTAGGCCATTCGAGCGAGAGTACGAACCCTCCCAAGACTAAAAATATTCATGCACCGTCTTGTGCGGACCAGCGCGAACCTCTTACTGACTCGCTGGATCCACGTTCTGTACGCGAGCGATCGTCGCGTGTGTCTTGAAGACGCAAGATTCTCTCTTTTCTTGCGCACGCAGACCATTGCAAAGGCCGCCAAGGAGGTGGTGGTGTTTATTTGCGTAGGCCCAAAGAAATTGTTGTTTTAATTTTACGTTTTTCGCTGCGTTTCATGATGGTGTTGTGTGCGCACGCCAACAGAACGTCATCGACGTTGGCGCATCGCCGGCGATCATGCGCATCGTCACGGTGGAGTCGCGCTCCGGATATTGTGACAGGTCAGTTTCATGGAAGGCCCTCTTTTTAAGCAGTTACAGTGAGTTTTCCTCTTTTATTTCCTCTACCTTTTTTACAAGAAAAATTATGTACATCAGTTAGTTAAGGCATTCCTCAGCACCCCTCAATTCTCATTCGTTTTCATCGAAATCTCGTGGAGTGTACGGTTCCGAGCCCTTTTCGAACTCGTGCTCTTTGGCATCCTCGGGTAAGGGAGCCGTGGCGGTTGAGTTTTCTGCCTGAAAAGCCCTCGAAGTCGATGGCTGACTGTCGTCTGGATAAGGAGGTGGTGAATCCGGAGGAAGCGTTCCTTCGACTCCAGTCGGCTCATCCATCCCTAGGGCCGCCCGCTCTTTGGCCAACATCTGCATAGGGTAAAGGGTGCTCGGAAGCCCCACGGAACCGATCACGAGCGGTAGGGTGAGTATCATCTTCTTCCTCGATCGCACCGGACGTACGAGGAGTTCCACCTCGTAGCGGGTTTGGATAATTTTGCATCGCTCGTCGTCGGAGGGAACGGTGGATCCGATCAGGATGTTCTCCTCGAAGACGGCGTCGCTGCGTCGGGCCACCCTGCCGATGGTTCGCTCCTCCATCACCGTGTGCTCGAGGTGTTGCTGTACGACCGGAACCTGACTGATGAAGGTGTCGATGCGCTGGAACTTGATCGTGATCCCTCGCACATCGACGCTACTTTGGTTGTTCACGTGGATAGCCACCTCGATCACTTCACCTGGGGCATACCCGGTGCGAGGGGTCGACGCCGTCACGATCAGTGGATCAGTCAATCCGAAGTAGAATGACTGCACGATTTCCGCCTTGGTGGGCAGCAGCATTCGATCCTGGGCGACACTCAAATCCGCGTGGCTTTTCACCAGGAACGGCGCCTGGAACACGTGATCGTACTTCCAGGGTCGTTCGAGTGACACTTTCACTACATAGCGGATGTGCCCATACTTGCCCTCCTTCGACGAGGGTGCGGTTTGAGGAATGACACACGAAAACGGGTACCGGTGAACGCCGGCCGGAACCTCCAGCGGGTTCCCGACGTCCGATCCCACGAAGTACGTTATACTCCCGAAGTAATCTTCGCGCCCATTAAAGTTTGTCTTCTTGTTTTTCGTCTTGTCCTTGTCGTTGGTGTCTTTGACCTTCGCGTTCCAGGATGTCGAAGCAAACCCATTTATTCGTAGTGCAATCCCTACAAAGTGAAGAAGAATTGTTTTCATTACTACGACAAGTGTATGCAGTATCTTGAGACTCAGATGAGTCACCAGCGGTATTGCTTTCCCAATTGTGTCGATAAAATCGAAGCGCCCCTTGGATTGATGTGTCATGGTTCGGTCTCGATGATAAGGTGAACAGATTAGGGTCAACACACCTCGAACCGAATCAAACACATTTATGCAAATTTATGTCAAAATTTTACTGAACAATCTTGATCTATTTTCATTCATTTTTGAGTTAGTTTTGGTATGAAACAAACTAGTTTAATAAAATGCTTTTTGTTACTTACTCTCTTCAATAAAAAAATGGGTCTTTAATGTTTGGAAAATTACAATACTTCACCATGAAATATTTATTGAGTTGGTTTTCACTAAAATATTTACTTACCTCGAAATTTCTTCGGCTTCTCCAATTGTATTTCTATAGTTCCGCTAACGGTGTCCCCCGCTCGGAAAATTCCTTGCGGATTGTCGTCAAACTGCACGTCGCACTTGATGTGTTTGGAGGACTTATTCTTCGTCTTATCCTTGCCCATGCTAGGGATGATTTAAGAAGTAGCTAAAAAAAAAATCAGCAAGCTCAACACACTCGACCTTTCCTTCGTCCGTTCGTAGCGCGTACTGACGAATCGAAGCTTCGGTAATGAAACACCTTGAGGGCATTTTTTCGGCAGTGGATTCGATAAGGTGTTTGTATCATGAGTTACAATTAAGATAAATCAACCAAAAATGGTTCAAGATAGGTAACGATGCAGATTAGACACCGTTATCAGATTGGTTCGATTATGTAGCTTGCAGTCGATGTCTGAATCATTTGACGCTCGTGTTGGTGTGTTCCAGTCCTTTCTAACACCTTGAGACAACGAATGGCACGGAAAGATAACACAAGTTCGGTGATAACGCCGCGCAGATTGTTTTTTTTTGTTTAACACTTACTTTATTAAGTATAACCTAGAGCGTTTCCTTTTTACATAATCTTATGTTTAGCAAATTAAAATACTATTTGATTTTAAAACTCCATTCCACTGCTGGGAGGATACATACATAAAACAAAAAAGGAAGTCTTCGACGAAAGGTTACTGGAAGATACAGTCAAGATACGTTCCAGCACACGTTATCAATTGTGAAGGGGGGGATGAAATAAATTGGAAGAAGTGATTGTACTGCACTGGGGAACACCATATGCAGGTTTGTTCGTCGGAAGAGGAATGTTCGTGTGTGAAAATCAACTCGACCCATGGTGGATAGTTTGGGTTGGATCTTTCGAAAGCTGGGATCGGGATCTTGTAGACGCATCTTAACCACTTGACCGCTCTATTGGCGGTAGTTCTTGTGCACCTCCGTCTTGATGGCGTACACGAACGATAGCACGTCCATGATGACCGGTTCCTTGTGGGTGCTCAGAGCACGGTTCATGTCGTCGATGCGAACACGAGTATCGGCATCGATCTTGTTCGAAACGCCTTCACGGGATCCAACGTGCTATGGTAAAGGGAAAAAGATTTTTAGTTTCTTATTCAGAGCCACTCCCACGCTTGGGGTCGCGTACCTTGGCTTCGAACTCCTTGAAGGTGCGCTCCCGCTCGGCACGGTACTTTTCAATTTCCTCTGTGGCCTCGTCCTTGGCCTGCTTTAGACGACGTGCCTTGCCTAAAAAATATGAAAATCCTTATTTACTAATCGCTCAAACAAGTATGAAAAGGTTTTTACTATCAAATTTCGTTTAAGCAATCGAAAATGCATCAAACGCTCCCGCCGCGACGAACCACGGGGTCATGTGACCAGTTCGCTTTTTTCACAGCGCACCAACCGTCGTCGAAGGTGTCAATTGCCGAGGAACAATCCTCTACGAAAACTTACGTTTGCGCGCCTCGCCAACCTTATCGGCGGCCTTCTTTTCCGCGGCCAGAAGCTGCTGGATTCCTTGGGTGTTGCTGGCCATCGCAGAAGTGGTCTTCCCGAAGCGAACTGAAACCGACGAACTGAGGAAAACGAGAGCGCACGCTGCACTGAATCGATGCGTCCGACTGCTTTGAAGTCACGAGTTGATTTGCTTGACGATCCGGACTAGATCAGCTGACGTCTGTGTCTCGTAATCAGCGCTGAGTCCGTGGTCTACGACAATTTGTTTCAGAAAAGGAAACGTCAAACCATTTGGGGTTTTTCATTTCTCACGTCTTTGTTGTTTAGAAAGTAGTTGAAGCCCGGGAAATGTTTTTTTCATGTCAATAAACATTTTCTTGATTAGTAATGCTGGGCATAACAAAAATTTACTGTTTAATTTTACCGATTGTCAAATATTTTTCGTTTCTACTTACACTGTTTTCAGGGCCAATTCGTCGGCATCAAGCTGCTCTTTGTTGGTAGTAGGCAGTGAATTGCACGCGCAAGGTTTTTGTTTGGCATCGTTAGGAACCAGTTTGGGTTTATTAAGTTTAACTTTGCCATTATCGGTAGCAACATTGACGCGACGAGAAAATGTCGCGTTGTTGTCGCGCCAATGTTGCTACCGATAATGGCAAAGTTAAACTTAACAAACCCAAAGTGCTTCCTAACGAAACCAAACAAAAACCGTGCGCGTGCATTTGACTGCATACTACCAACAAAGAGCAGCTTGATGCCGACGAATTGGCCCTGAAAACAGTGTATTATTGCTAGACCGAAGTCTCATGAAGTGCATTTGAAACGTCAAAAGCTCCATCGATAACCAAGGTGAATACGTACCTTTTAGCTTCTAACTATCTTGAATGGCAAGATGAATCAAGGTTGTTATATTTTCAAATCCAGGTAACGTACGTTACACGTGTGATTATGAATTTTTCGTCACTAAAAAAAACCCAGCCTTATCCCCACGATAAACAATTTAGATTCACAATTTAGAAAAAATGTCTTTATTTTAACCGACCTTTCCGACGTTCAACAATTCACTTATTTTATCTGCTCCGTTTCTTTCTCTTTAGGTGTTTCACTCTCGTATTTTTGTCTCGCCCTGTCTCTGTACAAATTAAACTAGTAGTTAAAAAGTCTCAAAGAAACTGTAACTGTATCCTGCAGTTGGTGACACGCGTCAACAGCTGCTAGCCCGTGTAATATTTTTTTGTTTTTGTTCGGAATCGTATTGCCTATAGAACTTTAAATAGAAAAACGAGGCGACGGAACAGGAAATTGCAAACGAAGCGGCGGATTGCGCGGGCCGGAAGTTTACAACTCTGGCCGGCTACTCAAAGGTCCCCCACGTCTATGGTTTCCTGTTCGGTCCATCCCGGTTGCCGGTAAGATTCTTTACTCTTTCTATTACTTTCTTCTGCCCTTTCCGTTGTGAGTGTGTCGCTTACACGCTAGTATGTATAACTATTTACAACGTTAGTTGGTATGTTTTGTTTTGTTGCGTCAATCGATCCTCTTATTTGGAAAGGGAGTGATTTTTTGACTTTGTTTTGCTTGAGTACGTTGAAACTGGCCATAGAATAGAGAATGATTGCAAACAGGAACCCAAGTATAGTTTGAGCCGTCCGATCGAACCGATCATCGTGCCGAATCGTCCGAATTTCACTTGATAGACGGGTTTGCACATGGTGTGTGTTTGTGTAATACGTTTCTATTATTTACAGTATAGATAATTGGATTAAGTTCTACCCTAAAGTGTGTGTGTTTTGCGTGTGTTCGTTAACCAAAAAACAGTTTGTAGTTGTTGCAACCGCCAAATTGTTTGTTTCAAATAATACCCGAAAAGGAGGACATCCCCTGTTGCCCCAATCCTAACGTTCCTTTCGTTTCGCCTTCTTCGTTTGATTGCTTTCTTATGCTACGGTAGAAAAAAGTGTTCACTGACCAATTCCCTTTCATTCGTTATCGCTTCATTTCCGTCCTTCGCGTGATCTGTAGGTGTTATTGTTATGCTTGTCTTCTTATGTACAAAATTACGCTAATCCTAACAACGGTGATGAAGGTTTCTAATTTTGAATCGTGTTATCCGTTTTCTCCTGTTCGCATAATTTTACAACGACCCGATTCGATTCACTGTTGTGGGTGTGTGTGTTTTTTTATGGAGTGTTGTGTTTCTTATGTTTAAATATTTCGGAATTGTGTGTATCTGCCTGACTAATACACGTAGTTATGTGCTTATGTTCCTTCTTGGAATGTGTGGAAATTGAAAGGTCAGTTCTTTGCTCACTCGTAGAATTGTGGAGCGAGTTTACTTAATTTAACCATAGAAGTGCCATGAAGATTTGTTCATAATACTCTTTTTTTGTTGTTATATTTGTTTCCTTCCTTCGGGTAGGGCTGTTCGTTTCAAACTGCACATCATTTGTTCTCGTTTGATGTTTCGTGTGGATATTTCTCCATTTTTGTTCGATATCTTTCGATCAGTTGCACCTGTAGAAAGTTTCTCTATGTGGACGTTCGCGAATTTGAATCTATGTCTGCAAATAGCGATGTTGCTGTGTGTATTAATAAATGAAAACATCAAAATAAAAACACAACCAGTGGAGAGAAAAAGGTAAATGGAAAAACGAAAGATCGAATGAAGCAAAAACAACTGAAGAAGCTTCAGTGGCGCGTTGTTTAAATTAATTATTAATTTTAATACACCGAACCAGCGGAAGTCGATAAAATGGCAGAAAATATGGGCCTCCCGATCCCGGATTTCCACACCCCAACCTGCTTCACCTCCACCCTCACCAAGTGATGATTTTTTTCATGACAGAGAGTGCCGAATGAAGTCCTTATGTATTGCGCAACGTTGACCAAATTTCTATGGAGAGCTTGTTTTTTCTCTTGCAGTATTTCAATACGACAGTCCCCTTTGGGATGTTGTTTTTATTTGCGGGAACTGTGTTATGTTAGAAGTGTGTGAGTGCATATATTTTTTTGTGTGTCCTTCTGTTTTCATTTATAGTTTGGGAATTATGTTGCCACTCTCGGTTCATAAATGAAAATCAAAAAGCACAAACACACGAACCAAGGGGTACTGCGGAGCGAAAATGGGCCGCAGAATGATGATATGCGTCTGAGAGAGAGAGAGAGAGAGAGAGAGAGAGAGAGAGAGGCCAACATAAGCCACGGCAACTCCACCCACTTGCCCCTGAAGGGCTGGGAAAATTAAATTGTTTTTCCCAACGGTGCGAGACCCTTCCACGCCAATGGCTTAGAGTGCATTTGTGCGTTGCTGAATTTGTTTTTTAAAGTTTTTTTTTATTTCCCTACCCATAATCGACGTCTCCCTCCGTTTTCCCTCCGTTGGCTTCGGGACGTTCGTGCAACATTGCGAGTTGGTTTTTTGTGTGCTGAGGCGTCCAGCGTCCCCACTTTTGCGTATGACTTTAACGATAATTTTGTTTTCCTGCATCCGATGCTGATACTGTTAGCCTCGTTTCATTACCATTAATTTTTATACGCTTTTAGTGATGATTCTTGTGCCTTTGAAGTACACAGAAAACGAGTCAACAACATAAGTATAATGTATGAATGCAGAAATTATCACTTGCCTTTTTTGGCTGTCAAACGAAAAGCATCTTTAACAGCACCGGAAGGCTTTCTAAATAATCTTAAAATGAACCCGTTTAATCGAACCATGGGAAATATTCACCCAAATGAGAATGGTTGCTCATGGTTTGACCAGAAGCAGCTAAAGGGACAGCAGAATGATAAATTACTAAGCCCACCGATTAGGGGGGAGGCCCGATAGGGAACACCAACCGGACCTTACCCAAAACCGACCATGACTCAGTGTTCTCTGACCAATGAGTGGACAGTTTTATTGTGGCCACGTTTCCTCTGCTCTGCCGTGCCGGCGAGCGTTAAGGGAACGATGTCAGCCATTTCTCACTCCGGATGCACTTACTGTTGCTTATTTGTGCTACGAATGAGCAATTCAACTGGTGAAATTTCGTAATCATCATCTAGCATTATGTGCGCCATAAACGGGCCCCTTTTATACTCTCACGTTTATATTGGCGTTTGATTTGACTTTTTTGACCCGGATATATATAATGTGACTATTATATTAAGGTCCATACGAAGAAGGATTACGGAAAGCTTATTTTAAAATGGGTGTTTTCTGAACTTCCAGAACAAAAGTTTAAGATACGTATTTTCACTGCAGATATATCTAAGAAAAACATAATTATCTTTCTGCGGAATAATTCTCAGAAATTCTAAAATAATTCTAAGTTCCAAATCGTACTTTACCGTTGTGGAAATATATGTAACGTTAAAAATGAAAACTCACTGTATTTTACCTCAAATGGCAAATATTATTAACAACTCCGGTGGCCTGAAACGTTGGCTATCGATAGGCAATTGTGTAACTTAATTTTGCTGTACTTCCCCAAGAATACAAGAGCCCACGTTCGGGCAACGCCGTGGAACTAAATGGAATGGTCAGTGTTGTAAAAAAAAAAAACGAACAACCAAACGGGAACAAGGACTTCAGCCTCGCTCACCTCGCACGACGGGAGCGAAGTTGCAAATGCCGCACCGCATCGGTGCTGGCTTACGGTGATGGAAATCTACATAAATTTTCCATTAAACAGAAACATGATAATCTTGCGCCACCGGAACGCAATCCCATGGAACTTCGATACACGGAAGGTGCTGGAGGCCCGGAGGGATATCACAAAAGCTCACGCACGAGCGCAACAATCCGTCCCGCCTCTGCGTGTGTTTGTACGTGGTTGAACACGGCAGGTATTGTTTGCAGGAATGGTCAATTGGGCCCCAACCATCAACCCCCCCGGCCAACTTCCGCTTTCCGCGGCCGGTGGAAAGTCTATAATTTGGCGACGGTCCGCGCGCGATTGTCGAACAGTACATTATTATTACTATTGGCCGCCCGTTGAATGCTACAAATGTGATGATTATTCTTGTCAATAGTGATTTTCCACCGGTCCTCTGTTATTTGTCCCCTGCCTGGGACTTGGCATGGTTTTCCCCGTACCGGATGGCTTGAATGCGTCGGGAACTTTTCATAATCTGAATCGGAAAACGGGATCACTGAAGGAAAGCGTATTTTTATGCCTGTGTGAGCCACAATACAAAGCCACGTAAAGTTGTGGTCTGACAAACAGTAGTCTTGTCACGTACCACATGGAAATTGAAGTCCTAGTACTTGGTTTGATAAAAGTGTACGGATCCTTACAAGAACTTTGGGTTTTCATCACGACCGAGGCTTAATGTCAGCGGCTAAAAGGAATATCCCCTTTGCTACCCCCAGTCAATCGTCTTTCTCCTTCTGACACCGGGAAATGCACCTTTGATGCAGCTTGAGTGATGGGTTTCGCATCTTGAACATCGCCGGTGCATCTGTGGCCACGTCGGTGTTTTGCGGTTTCTGGTGTTTGATATGCTTTGGTGAGCAATCGCTGTCAATTAATTATTTTGTGCAACCGCAACGCGTGCAAAGCGTGGTCTCTTCACACAAACACACACGGACACGCGCGTTAGACGACCGGAAATGGTGGAAATAATTTGATCGATCATCGAAGTTCCTCGTCCGTCCTCTTGTGGTTTGCGTTGATTTTCGGGTTGGCGTGGAAAGCGGGAAGGGGGAGGGGGAGTTGACGTTGATGGTTGATGCTAGTTTCGCGCGTCCGTTCCGGGCAGATGGGGACCAACGAGTTGTGACTAATGGTGGAAATTGCTCAAAGATCCGCTCGATGGCTTTGGGGAATGTTGTGCCATTAAGAAGCTCACACAAAAGGTCGTCCAGAACTGAACAAACTGAAGAGATGGAGAGAGAGAGAGAGAAACTTAAAACTGTAAGAACAGAAATTTAACCTAACTTCTAACAGGACGCCCCACGTTGGGGGTGTGGTTGTGTGTGTTGAACAAGGAATTTGTGTTTGATTATTTGAGCAGAGACGAGTAGAGTTCCCCATCGAAAGGGTGTTCGCTTGGAGCCTACCGTATTTTTCCGACGCATTCTTTGTGACCTAACCTTTATTCCCTCTTTATCCCTCCCCCCCTCGAAACCATTTGGAAGCGCATTTAGACGCAGCTTTCCTGCTGGGAAAACGCGAGCGGCGTCCGCACGGTGACGATCTCGCGCAGATACTGCTTACTGCCGTTGCTTCCGGGCTGCAACGAGGGCGACGGAAGCTGCAGGGGCGAGTGCTGCGGCGGCTGCAGGGGCTGCGCGAGCTGCAGCAGCGAGGCCGTCGTTGGCGAGTGAGGCGTATGCTGCGCGGGAGGTGGCTGCACGTGGTGATGTTGCTGGTGGTGTTGGTGTTGTTGGTGCGCCGCCGCCGCCGCCGCTGCCGTGCCGTCCGGCTGCGTCAAGGGAAGCGTCAGTGGGGAGTGACCACTGCCCGGGTGCGGGTGGGGATGGTGCGGCAGGTGCGAATGCTGCGACACCGGCGAGATGAGCGGGAAGGAGCTGACGGTCGCCGAGGGACCACCGGGCGCGCCGGGAGGACCGCCGGTTGTCGGCTTGTAGCTACCGCCGTGGTCTATCTGGGCGTAGATCGTCGGCTCGTCGAAGTAGTTGTAGGCTGGCGGCGGGGGCAGCTTGTTGAGGTGGTTGTTCAGATGGTTCTTACCGCTATTGTCATCGTGTGGAATGGCTAGGGCCAGCTCGGCGTAGTGAACTTCATTAGCTGACTGTGCATTCCCGAAGCGAGAGAAGAGAGGCGAGGTCATTGGAAAACAGAAAATTTGGTTAGTTCTCAAATATTAAACTGGTTTGTGTAAAAAGAGATGGAAGGAAAAATGCGAACCCAAACAAAAAAAATGACAGCCCTTCAAAGGAAGCTTTCGATTTGATCAGAATTACAATTAAATGGCAGTAGAAACTGTGAAGTTCATCGTTGAAATTATTAACAGACCTTCGATCCATATAAAGGAACGTTTCAACCGGTAGAGGAAAAATTAACTTTACTAATACTTAAGCGGTAATTTGCAATCGTTGAAGATAATTTTTCTATCATTTTATGGGATATGTCAAAGAGCTAGGGGAATCGTGCAAAGCCTGTGGGGAGTTTGGTAATCGGTTAGGTGAACAAGCTGTCAACCTCACATCGACGTGTCACTTTAAGTTTACGACCTCGAATCCGTTGCTTGACAGAACGTTCTGCGAACGGTCTAAATATTCGATGGTAAATAGTTACAGAATATTTTTCGGTATTGTAATCAAATACAATGTCTACAATTTCCAAACATTTTATTATCTATGGAGGCATAATTCACGGATAAAATCTGGTAACTTTTGTGAGAAAGACAGTTATCTTACCCGATTGCAAATATACCCAGGGAATTTGCAACATTTCCCTAGCTGTTTATCATTTTTCTTTTTGTGACTGCAAATGTCTCTTATACGACAAGAATTATATCCTTAATGGTTGAAACTTTCCCCTGTATCGATGTAAATCGTGTTATATACAGTATTATTTTCCCATCAATCTTTATCTTGCAGTTTCTCCACTGCTTTTTTTGCGAGTTTTCCGAAAATAGCTCAATCATAGCTCGGCTAAAGAGAGGTTGATTTATATTCACCCTGTAGTCTTTAATGTGCCTTCCCCGTTCAAAACAACCGGTTCTGTTGTTGTCCAAAGGGAAACCAACGCTTTGGAGCTTTGATCAATCCCCAGCTACGTGGACACAGTTCGACGGTGAAGCTGCGTCCAAATTCCCTTCGCTCGGCCTCGCGGTGGCCATCGTTTATATGGCTTTTTGATTGGATTGATGACTCGCCTGTTTGGTGGGACATTTATTTCGTCCCCGTCACGGCGTCGTTACCTGTTTAGTTGGCAATTTTGGCTTCACGAAGTTGCGTCCAACCAAGCCCTCCGGTGGCGCGTGTTCAAAAGTGTCCTATCGGTGGTGGCAAAAACCATCCGGTCCGGTTAGTTCATTCGGGAAAAAAGTTCCGCTTCCGGTTTGGCCATACGCGGGCGATAGATCCAACGTGATTCGTTACTTTTGCTGCAGGGACCGCAAAATCGTTGGCACCGGACGCTAGAGGTGAACGCGTCGATCACCATAAATCCACCAGCCATGTGTGTGTGTGCCTAGGGACTGGGCAAATGTATCCTTAGGCATCTTTTTCTTTTTCGCAGGAGCATTCTTCTGCACGACTGCCGCCGCATTTGCCAACGCGCGACGTTGTCAGGTGGCATTTACAGAATGACACAAATGCAACAAACTATGCAAGTCAAAGTCGGTCAGTCCCAAGGAGAAGGGAGGGGGGTTGAAGGAGGAGAGGTGGGTCCGATAGGGCTTGCGGCAGTCATCACTGGCCACGATAAGACCATGAGGAATGGTCCTTCGTGCCGTTCGCTGGATGCATTCCGATGCCCGAAAAGTCCATCGCGGAGTGCATTATCGCATTCGATCCGGTTGCGTTACAATTCGGTATGGCATGTTGTTTGGAATGCAGGCACAGGCCAGCAGCGTTCGGTCCCGGGCACGGTACGTGCCCGGCACTTTGCCGAGAAATTTCCCGATTTCACCACTGCGGGGCGGGGAGTGGTTCTTTGTTTTTCCACCTCGCCTGCAACCGCAAACGGTGTCGGACTCCGGTGCGCTGATGCGTAAGAGCACCCGGTCGCTCGCGTGTGTGTGAGTGTGTGTGAGTGTGGGCCCTTTTGTCAAGCTGTTGACACACTGGGGAGTCGTCCGTGTCCCCGTGGCAGAGCAAAGTCCGAAAGTCGTTTCGTCCCGTGCGTCCTTATCGGGAGGGACCCTCGGGGTGGCAGGACAGAAGGTGCTCGAGCCGATACGGTGCATCATGATTTGCGATCTGACAGACCGATGCCAACTGGCCTCGGCCACGCAAAACAACATGGCATTCCGTCGACACGGTTTCGGAACGATAGCAACGCTGCAGGAAAAAGCGCTCTCTCGTGCGTTGAGCCTAGTTAACATTGTTCGCTTGCTTGCCGACTTTTCCGACCAAAAAAGGGGCCATGGGACGAAGAGAGAAGGGCCGGTTGGTGGCAAAACACGCGTGTGCCTTTGGGCAAAGTTTGGGAATTTGTTTGCGGCTCAGTACCCGGATGTGCCTGGCCCCGTTCTTGGGACATATTACTGACGTGCCGTTTTGTCACATTTCATACCTTTCACATTGCAAACAGCTTTCAAACCCAACCACAAACAGGCCCCAACAATACAAACATCATTAAAACGGGTGTGTTTTTGAGCGAAACCGAACCGAATGGCGAACCGAGGATGGATGGTTTCATTAAGAAAGAAATCTGTTTCAAATTCGAGGATCGGATTAAACGAGGTGGAAAATGAGTTCTTAAGAATTGAAACATATATTCTTTCGAATTTGTTGCGCGCATGTTTTCCATGTATTTCTTTTTCCTGCTCAATGTAATGGGCTCATTTCGGGGCAACCTTCGAAATGAGTCGCATGTTACTGCTGGGTTAATAATGGGCAAGTTAATTGGAGCTTATTACTGCCGGTGGCAAAAGGTTTAGCTTTGACAATCACCATTAATTAAATTTGTTACTTAGGAAAAGCGCTCTTTTCTGTTCCGTAGAACGTTGTTTTCTAAATCTTACTGCCTTTGTTCATATGCGCATAAGATTCTGGGATTAAGATTGAATTGAAAGGCCTGAAAAGCAACGATTTGCATTTACAAGCCTTGATGGATTGAACGTTTTTGCAAATCTGCGTGTTTGCTCCTTTTTCCCGCTATTGCAATACTTTCCAAGCACGAGTAAAACCCAAAGGGGTAAAAAATTCTTTGAATTGAGCATCTCGGTTTTCCGAGAAGCTCCTTTAAATTGGTGTCATTTTGAACCATTTCCAGATGGGATGGGATTTGAAAGGAATGGTTCGGTACGGGCGGACCTGAAGATTTTTTTCATTACACTGCAAAAGCATGCAGCGAGAGTTCTTATCCCGCTTTTCCAAATGAGCGCTTCATGGAAGTATCAAGCGTATTAGTTTCGGCACGAAGAAAAAGTGTAACGTAAGAAATAACGATACACGGCGGAGAAAATGTTCCTGCCTTCGGGATGCATTTCTTCGCTTCACTTGCAACAGTAAAGGTGTAAAGGATACTGCAACTCTTATTCTCGGAAACGATTTCTTGCTTCTTAAATCGCGTATCGCCCGTCCCAACGTGAAGTGCAGTTTGTGCACTCATTCCGGAATGTCTTTTAATAGATCAGACCGGAGCTTCCCTTATCGCTGACGATGCCCGGCAAAATGACCGAGAGCTTGAGGAAACGCGGAAATAATCTGACAGCGATGCTGAATTGGATTGAAGGGTTTTGGGTTCGGCTTGCGAACGGTTTAGGGTCGGTGGGGAGGAAAATTTGATGGGCGATAAATCGACGGAGCAAGGGAACCCTTAGTATTCCCGGGTATGAACCGATGGCGAGAGATGCACTTGGTGTTGGTCCCGGACCCCGCAACCCGCAAGCGACACATTGAGCGATTCCATTTAAAAAACTAACGTTATCCAACTGGGTCATCTTGTTATGCTCGTTTCGTTTCCGTCTTGTGGCTATTTTCCCAGCGTTCGTTCCGTAGCTTCCCGACTGCCTAGGCACAATGTTGGCAGCGAACTCCGCACCGTCCGGTGTTATTCGACGTTGGTTTAGTGTATTTTGCCGATTTTTTAACCGGCTCCTGTAACACCGTCTCGACCCGGGGCATCCTTGAGTGTGGCACTAATCCTTGAACCTTTCTTGTTTGGCCGAGGTTAAGGTGTTCTTGTGCACCGGAACGATGCACCTTCGTCCCGGCTGCTCGATTGAGTGCCTTTACCGTCCGACGGAAGAGTCCTTCTCAACCTGTTTTTTTTCTTCCCGTCCCCTTAGCGCATCTTTTTCTGGCGTTATTTTTTATTCCCACCGAGCCATCAACATCGTTAGTCAGGAGTGTCAGGCGAAGGCGAAATCCCCGGAAGCCAACGGGCAACATGGCGCGTGGAAAACGACTGTTGCGAAAGAAAAATGGAGGGGGAAAAAAACGGGAGCTCCTAATGCAGCCAAGACGGCATGGTCGACTGTCCGTGTGTCCGTCGTGAGGATTTGGGCGCGTGGTCGGGCTGACAGTCGGTTCCGTGCTCGTGTCATACGCTGGCGGCGACACGGCGCTGGTGACGCAGTGTTTCTGCACAAGACTGGAAAACTGCAATCCCCGGCCATGCATGCGGGCTGGCTGGCCTGGCCTGGCCTGTCCTGTGCGGTGTTTGCATTTTTACTCAACTGATGAATTTGTTGTGTGCTTGACCCCTTTTTTTTTACGAGAGCGAGATTGCCCGGAGCAGAGTGCGCACGGAAAAGTACGCAGCCACTTCGTACCGGAGAGCGACCAGGCGCCTCCATCCCGGTGCCGGAGTCAACCGACCGAGCGCGAAATCACTTTTTGTGCCATTCTTTTTTTTTGCGGTATTTCTGAAATCGTGCCGCAAAGCGAGCGTTTCTACATTTCTGAAGTCTCTTAGCTACAATTTGTTTCTCTTTTTTTACGCTGCCGAACGAACGACACACTGTCGTTGCTCAACAAATAAACTCTAATCCTACTACCAACACACCGTAGCCGTCTGAACATGACGGAGTTGATAAATTTGCCCCTTAGCTTGGATGGGGGAAGAAAAAAAAGTTTGTTGAATTTGCGAACCAAGCACATCATCTCACATTGGCCATCGGTTTGTTTTAAGTTGCGCAATTGAACTGACTATTCACCCGGTGCGCTGGCGATGGATGAGCGATTTCGAAGAAAAGGGCTTGGCAAGCAGTTATAATCCACCGCCGGTATGGTCAATGGGTCCTTTGGGAAGCTTCCACCGGCGTTCGCGAACCTGTGCAATATATGTTCCCTACACCCGAGATAAACATATGAACTTCGGCTTGGGGCATTCCGGAGAGAGAGTCCCAGGGGAGAGGGTAGCTGTGGAAGGTTCGGCATTCGACGGACGCTGGATGTAGTTTATCGACATACACGGGGGTTATCTTTCCAGCTCGATACATTCCCGGACCATAATTGGCTGTTCAATGGTCAGCCGGCGCTGATCGGAAATGGGGGATTTTATTCATCCTCCCGTTTCCGGGGGAAAATGGAAAAGGGGGAGCCTTTGGTGGAGGGGCATAAAATGAAAGATCGTAACGGTGCGCCTCTCAAGAGGCTTCAGGTGTGGGAAAAAAAGCATACGAGCCGTACAGCGCCGAGCGAGCGGTACGATTGGTAACAACGAATGGTCAAAATATGCACAGACTGGCGGTTCGTTGCAAACAAAACAAGGCTCACCGAGCTGGGCCATTCGAAGGCCCGGTCGGGAACGATTATTACTCGAGCCGAAACTCGCTGCTCCAGCTCCAGCCAATGTGAGGCCAATGATCCAGTCCCAAATGGCGCAGTGGTCGCGTATGGTCAAGTGGAACGTCGATGGCATCGCGAACCCATTGGAAAGAGCGCACTATAATCAGCACTTGACATTTAGCTGCTGCCGGGTTTTGAGCTGCGTCATTGCATCAGCATCACAGATACCACGAGGGTGGGGGAGGTCAGGTGCCGAGAGTCAGCGGTATCAGCCCGATGTAATGGATATGTTCGGCCGTGTTCGAGGCAGGTTCATGTCCTAAAGGCACAGGCCGGGCGCTATAAAGTACCATAAAACGATACGAGGCGTTCCAGCGTTCCAGGCAAACGTTTCGAAAGCGATATGACGCTCGCCATTATTGACCGAGTTTGTTTGTTCGCGGGAACGAGGGGTATTGTGCCATTGTACTCCGCTGAGGTTTTCAGGGTATATGTTCCGTTTCACAATTATCCCAGCTAAATGAAGCGAAAGTTGGCGCAAACAATCGTTCCCCATCGGCGAGCTGGGTTTGCTTAACAAATGTTTAATATCGGTTTCGGTCCCATGCACTTGCAACTGAATGATTTTCATGATAGCTTAGTGAACATTTTCGCGTTGTTGATTAATGGATTAACTATACTATTGTAAGTACCGATTATTCACTATCACATTGGAAATATTCGCATCACTAACGAAGGCCTTAAGGGCCGTTCAAGAGCGAGGGAGTTTGTTTACTCACTGAACCGGAATACCGGTGTGCTCTTAAGCTTGTATGGCGTAATATCAGCACTTCAAACTTCGTGTATTCATTACACTGATGGGCATCCAGATGCAGCCCTCAAGAACTTCACCATGGGAGAAGAAAACGGCAAAAAGGCACACACGACACGGTTGCTCGTTGCAAATCAACATCGTATAAGTGTGCTGGTCACTTGGAAGCCAGATGAAGCATAGAGGGAGAGAGAGAGAGGTGCGTATTGGTATGATAAATTAGAGCCTGAGTGAAAGCGGGTCTTATGACCGACATTCTATTCCTATTGACGCAGCAACCGGTGGGATCGAGGTTCCGATAGTTAGTACACGATGTACAGCTCGGAGGAGCTGCATTCTGCTTGCTCAAATATTCCGCTGACCGAGTTCTCGGCCTCGCAGGGAACATTAACCGCACGCACGCGAGCCAGAGGCAGCGTCAGAGGTCAGGGGAGTGGGTTTTCCTACCCCGGGAAAGCTGGCGAATGAATAGAACCCAACCGTTGCCTGCGTATCTATGCGTATTTACTTTGCAAGTTGTCATTAGGTAACCTTAGGAAAAACGTATAGTCATGAAAGGGTCAATGGAGGGGAATGAGAGAAATAGAGAGAAAGGTTTCCGACTACGCGTGAAGGAGCAGATGTTACTTGTATGATACAGTTCTGGGCTGTTACGTTGACTTTCCTCTTGTTTTTGGATAAAGGGGCAATAATGAATAACATGGAGTTTCTACCCATCGAAGCTATTAATATCTTTATCTAATTTGACAGTGTGAAAAGTGGAAAATTTTGTAAAATCAAACGTAAACTACCAATAAGTTGTAGACAAACTTGCAAAGTTTAATTAACCTAATAATAACGATTTCAGAGAATGATAAGATGATTTAATTGGTTAGTCCACAGCTAATCACTTGGTTGCGAGGATTGTTGGAACAAATAAACTATTCGAGGAAATGTAAGCCTTTTGTAATTTTACCATTCAGCCAACATAACGTTACACGATGGATGTAATCTACGCAGCTTTGAAGCTATTTTAAAACGTTAGCCAACACCGAACAAGCGCACAGGTACGCGATCGTATGACAAACAGAAATAACCACGAACAAGGAAAATGGGAAAGGGAGGGGGGGGGGGGGAATGGAAAAGCACGAGCACGTATTCACGTGTTCGTGGGTGAAATGGGAGGGAAAATGGAAATAGGCCCTTCCGAGTGCCAAAGTGCCCAGTGCCCGGGAAAGGAAAAACCCGACCCGCCGTGATGAGTCGTTCTATATGCACATGCTAAAAGCTAATGAAATGATGAACCTACCCCGGTTAGGTACGTTTTCCGGCTATCGTCTAGTATCGTCCTGCCGATAATGTCATGTTTGCTGTTGCATAATGAATTATGCAGCGCCGTGGGAGTCTGATTTGCTGATATTAATTTGTAATCAGGATCTGGAAAATGTCACATGAAGAGAGAAAGAGTGTGAGAGAGAGAGGGAAAGTAGAGATGTAGCTTATGTGTATGTCTGTATGAGAGGGCGAGAGAGATAGTGTGATAAAGAAACCGTGAACGTGAGTGCGAGCAGTGATGAACAATGCGAGTGCTTCTGCTCGTGACCGGGACTAAAAGGGGACCAAGACCGAAACGGGCAGGACGAAACAAATGGTAATGAGAGCTAGGCGTAGAAGCGGCATAAAAATAGAAACTGAAAATGTAGCACATAAAAGCAAAATGGTAGCGACGACGTAACAACGTAACTAGGCAACGAAAGATAAGGTGAAGGACGGGTCTGCCGATCCTCCAGCATCGGAACTTCTGTTCCATCTACATCACTGACAAAACGTTGCTCACGGGACGCAAAAGAAAAGGACATGAAGAGGAAGGATAAATTTAGGTTTTGGTAAAAACAGAGAGAGAGAGAGAGAGAGAGAGAGAGGAAGAAAAGCAGGAGTAAAAGGGGATAATTAGATGCCTCGACGGCATCGGACTTGATGCACTCGATGTAATCGAAGCTGTTTCGTTCGCTTATGTGTATGAGCGATATGTAGGTGTGTGTGCGGATGCGCTAGGGTAGGGTGGTGCGAGCATGGGCGGAGGAGCAGGATGCAACAACAAGCACACGCCATGCTTACCCTCGTTCGACGGAACCACGTCCGGGTTCTTCTCGTCGTACATGTCCTCCGACTGGCTGAGCGGTAATGAGATTTTCTCCTTAATCGGCAGATTACCGGGCCGCTTGCCGAGCCCGCCCCCCTTTCCGCCGGTGCTGGTGAGCTGCTTGGCCTGCGTCGACCGGAGCTTGAACGCGGCCGCGATCGCGATGATGATGCAGATTATCACCGTCAGGATGCCGATGAAGATGCCAATCGATACGATCGGCGTCAGCTCGAAGTCCGCATGCGTACCTGTGGATCACAGATCACAACAAGAGGAAAGAGAAAAGTCAAACGATTTGGTGAAAAATGCAAGTCAGCCAATGATGGTATTAGGGGAACTAGAAGAAAGGATAACACAAACTCGCAAAGGATGTGCAGAACTTTTGCATCATTTAGTTATTATAAATTTTTCAAACACTTCCTGAACCCCAAACTAGACCTTGTAAACTCCATTTCCCCAATCCTTGTGAGGTTGTTTATTTGATATTCTCTTCAAAGTTGATGGTTTTGCTGATGTATCGCATTTATTGATAGTTTTCAGATTTATTTAACGACTTTGATAATTATGAAAGTGTGTTGTTCGCGTTATAATAATAATTATTTGTTCATTTTTTATGTTCTCTAGCTTCCGTTTTCCCCTTCAAATGCGAAAACGAACCTTTTCGAACGAAAGAATACGATAAGCTTATTTTACATGCGACGTGAAAGAAAGTTCGATCTGCACAAAAATGAAGTGTGTATTTTGATTAAAAGCTGGAAAAATGAGCCATCTGTATTGGAGGTGTTATCCATTAGTAATTATTACTTTTTGTATGCTTGCTCTCATGGAGCAAACTTTCCATTAACAAAATTGAGTATTAAACAAACCTGATGGGGCGCGCGTGAACAGCGAAGACAGTGGCATAAAATATCATTGGCTTTTAATTTTCCATAACAAACATGAAAAAGCCTCATGCTTTTATGCAAGTGTGCGCTCGCAAACATTTGCGTCCCCGAGCCGGGGGACTTTCCTTCCGGGATAATGCACCACATTACTGCGATTATCATTATTCATAATGCTACACATGGCTGGAGGTGAATGGCTTCGATTGTGTGCGATACTTTTTTCCTCTTCACCGCCGAACTCACACCGCATCGCTAATGAAACGGGCTTCATATGTGCATGTGTGTGTGCGGGTTGATAGTGACAGCACACCGCAGTCAAATGCATTCCCCGAGGATGCAAAAGGATATCGGGTAATATCGGATACGATTTATACGGTGTTCTGGGTCAGAAGGAAGAATAAATTTTGCATTATCCCTCACGCGCTCGTGTGCTGCAGTAAGTTATCGCTTGATCGGCCCGGACCGATTGTAAGCTCCGATAGTGGGAAAACCGACGCAAAAGGAGATGCTGGGAAAAATAACCACCCACTCACCTATCCTCGTTCCGCCTCTCACCCGGGGGAGTCACTCGTCATCGCGAAACGAGATGGGGCGGAAAAATCGGCGGATATCTCTCAAAAAATTATGCAAAACCAGCGCAGCAACAAAATGTTCCGATAAATTCAATGAGCCCTCATACCAACCCTCCCCCAGTCGTGGTGGGAAAATGCCCATCGGAAAATGCCAATCTGATCGCCGCGACGTCGCCGGAGCCCGGTTTGCACCCCGGAATCCGGTGGAAATTGGTAAATGGAGTAATTGCATTACGTTCAAATTTATTTCGGAGCATTTCATGTGGCCAGATTTGGCCGAGCGTTTTACGCAGCGTTTTTTTTTGCGATCGACCTCCCAACTCGTTGTAGTTCTCCACTCCCTTCCACCACCCCTCCTACCCTCTCGTTTTTTGTTGTTTTGCGTTCATCCAAACACGGTTGTTCTTTTGTTCTTAATTGTTTATGTGTATTTATTTAATAAATAAATCTGTTAAATTAAATTACGACGATAAGCCTTCGCGAGCAGCCGCCGCTGTTTGGCTCGATGAGTTTCGGTGGATTTATCCCCCACGGGTTGATCCTCAATATCCTCTTCCAATTCCCCTACAAAAAAAAAAAAAAAAATGGGAAGTCGATGAATATTCCAACCTTTGTGCGTTGCGTTTTGACTCGCCGAAGAGAAAAATCAGAAGAGCGCGAAGAGCAAAAGGTTGAGCAGTTTTTTGTTTCCCGCCAAGTGCCAAAAGAACAATACAAAAGATATGCATTTTATCGCCGGGGAGGATGCGTCGGGGAAAGGTGTGTGCTTGAAAAATCATCATGTGTGATCAATTGAGTGGAATAATTATATGATGATGCACTTTTTTCCGCTCCAATTGGTCGCTACATATTTACTTACTGGCTGGGGTGTTTTCCAACCGTTTCCGTTCGCGAGCGGCCTTTATTGGCCTCTAATGGGGCTCCACTCCGGAGACCGATGGTCCGGAAATGCACCCCCTTTTGTTGGGCCCCGAAACGCAGACAACGCCGGAGGGTGCGTAAAGTTATAGAGGTCCGTTTTGGGTGCAACGGATTGTTGGACTTGTCATGACGATTGATGGTAAATAAATCGCTTTTACAAAACAAAAAAAGGGGAAGGAGAAAGAAAAACGCAATACGAAAACAAACCCGTTGACAGACAGTTTTGCGTTGTGTTTTCCTTTCAAGGGGTGCACACAGTTTGACAAAGCCGAAAACGGCATCTGCTGGTGGGTAGGGAGGTTTTCCACAGGCTTAACTCGTCAACCCGGGATTTCCCCCGAAAGCGGTCGCGATGCAATACACCAACACACACACACGTACAACAATTGGTGGGCAGATATTTCCACCGAATCTATCGAGTAAGCCGCATCGAACTCCCGTTCGTCGAACCCGGTTTGGGTCGGTCTTGATCGAAAAAGTATTATTGATGCTTAAAACCCCTTGCGGTGCGAACAGAAAAGCCTTCCCATCACCCCCTCCCTACACTCCCCCCCCCCGTGACCCCCTTTCCTTGTCAGTCCGATGCGATGAAAATCGTCAATAAATCAATCAGTGGCAAAGATTTATCGACATTACATACAATTTGTGCATCCACTCCTGCGCTCCCACCGTCGGATGTCGTGGAAACTCGTGGAAATGTCGTGCAAGGCAGGCAGGCAGGCACGCTCGGTCGCTGACAGCTCCCGGGCCTTGGATGATGAGATTTCGAAAAAGCACACGCCGAAATGATTGGCGATTGATGTAGTGTAGGTTTTGTGTTCGCGTCGACATCGGGGAGGTGGATTTAGTGCACGTCGTTGCAGCCCAGCGTCGTGTCGGCGTACAACGCAATGTTGGTTTGCGCAGGTGTTGGCATGAGTTATGGAAATCAGGGAGATTGCCACAAAGCTTCTGCCGGTACAACGTTCAACCAGCTCCAACCGAAATACGGTTTTGGAACGGATAAAGCCTGGAGTTCCAAGAGGAATTTGCATTCTTGCAACCATTGGAAGCTTTTATTAATCATGAATTATGTCACGTATATTAAGAATCTCGATCTATTTCCATTGCGAACGGTTCGCATACCATGTTGGTTCAATCTGGAAAGGAAAATTCCCCTAAATACCCAAAAAACCTCCACCATATTGCATCGTTGCTTCCATCGTAAACGTCGTAACTCTTCTCGCCCAAACGTTGTCAGGGAAACACCGAAACCTTTAGAAGCTTTTCGCCTCATAGGAGTACGTGTGGCAGCTCTTATTAAACCAGACGATCAAATATAAAGTGATCAAACTTCGTGATGGATCATCGATTGGTGGCAAGCGAACGTCCTCTCATCCCATCCCCTTCCTCGTGGCCAGTGTCGATAAAAAGTGAACCAAAATGAAATATGTTCAATCTGTGTACACACTTCCGTTCAACAAAAGCCACCGCACGTCCCATTCTCCCCCGTGCCCTTCCCCAAAAACCTTCGCCCAAACCATATCTGCATCTACGGGGCATCGATTGAGTGCAGCTTCATAACTCTGCAACAAAGCGCTTTCGGGCTCGTGTTAACTCGCTGTAGATGAAGTTTCCTTCCCGGATAACACCTGCCCGGTTTGCTGAGAGATTAGAGCGACGATATGGGCGGCACGACCCTCCCCACGAGGGTTTGGGAAAAAGGGGGGAAATATCGTTCAAATCGAATTAAAATTTCAAATCGCAAATAATTCATCGGATTTTAGATCGCACCATCGTGCCAAGCTTTCCCGGATGGAGAAGAAACTAGAGGTCCCGGGCGTGTGCGAGGAATGTCCCTATTGTGTGGCAGGATGATTTGGGGGGTTGCTGTTGATACCGGGAAAGCAGTTCGTGCGCTTTTGCCACGAACTGCTTATCTGCTCTCGGCTTTGGCCATAAAAATTGTAGTTCGATTTCGACAGAAATTGAGCCATTGTTTCGTGGCGTAGACGGGGCTCTCGGATACGTTCCGAGAACATGCGCCAATTTTTGCAATCATCTACCAATCAATACCTATTTCTCGGAACGATACAATACGCCTATCCTCTCGCTACACGTGGCATTTAATCGAAGTTTAAAAATCAGTGCACGTTGACGTTCACGTCGTTCCACATGCTCCGAAAGGGGTAAGTGGTAAGGAAGGAAATTGTTTTCCTTGCGATGGAAGGCTACGAACGTTCCGGAAGAAAATTCGTAAATCATGATGTAGAGATCCGGAAAAGACACTGCCTGATTGTGGATTCACCGAAGCTTCATGTACAGCTCTCTAAGGTTTCGAAAACTCAACGACAGCTTTTGCCAGTAGCTTCAACGGCAAGCTGGAGATATGGAGCTACCGGATTCAGTCATAAATTCAAATATTTGCCGGATAAATTTAGAAAATATACACATAGGGCAAAGAAAGGATGGTGACGCCTGTGCCAACGGTGTATATTCCAAAGGCACTCTGGGATGGTTGGTTTTGAGAACCGGCAATGAAGGAGCAGGTTCGTGGAGGCAGGAATGGAGAGCTACAGTGTGACTATGACATCGGGGAAACCGTAGGGGAGCATTGAGACTGAAGGTTTCTCGCTACGGACTGAGTTATAATTTTACAGAATTTGTTGATGGACTTAACTATGAGTTCCATTTCTTAGTTTTGACTTAACAACCTGTTTGCTTTAAAAAGTAATTAAATTAGAATCTTCTAATCCTAAGTCACACGCTGTGATTCTTATTCCTGGAACTTCTCAATCCACCTGATTCCATAGGTGACGTATGGACTCACCGGCTCACGTCGTGTACGTGCGCTCCCTCGAAGTTGTCGAAAAACCTGATTCCTGTAGGAGGATTCCGTTAGCGAATCCCTCATGCAGGGGATTTGTCTTACGGGCATATGAACACATGGCGATGGAGGTAGATCGGGGTGGGACTATTTGACTACACTTTTCCCCCCGCCCGCTTTGGCGGAAGCTTGTACAAACAGCCATAATAGTGATTAAGCTTCTATTAAGCGCCGTGCTTACTCTCGTTCCAAATACCATTTCTGTGAAATGGAATGTGGTTGTGTGCTTCGGGTATCAGATAGTCAATTTTCCGAAGATTTTCGACCATTCTGACACTGCGCACACACATACACACACCGACAAGACGGGAGAAAAATAGTTCCAACTGCCAACTCCTGGACACGCTCACGAACTCGAACTGGTGGAGATTGGTGATGGGCACGTACCGATGTACAAAAATGCTACCCACAGACACTAAACACACACACACACACACAGATAGCCACCCACACATGGTGGAAATGAAATTGTAATGAACATTGGATGCATGAATTATTGCTGTTTATGTATAAAGTAATTATAATACTTCATTGTTGACTTTTGTTAAGCAACTGGTGCAAAGTGTTGCAGATTGAGCTCCGCATGCGGATCTACGATCTAGTCCTGTCGGGTTTCACACGTGTGCAGTGTATGTGTGTTCCTCGTGGGCGAGGTTCTGTTAGTCGATTCCTACATCCTAACAAAAGCGCTAACCCTCCTCCCAGGGTGAAAGCGAAGGAAGCGAAACGGGGTGGAGTAGATAGGAGATAAATTACAGTAAATATTTTCCAGTGAATGGAAAACTTTCCTCCACACGGGCACACGAGCGAGTGTTATGGCGGGGGGAGGTTGAGGACACTTTCACCTGCGAATAATTGGTGCTTGTTTACACGGTACAACAACTGGTTTGAAACAAGGTTTGTACGTGGGTTCGTGTGGGAGTTTGTTTAAAGCGAGTCGAATTATTTATAACTCCAAGGACCTACAACAAGGCCTTGCAAACCAGGTACGGCAAAGGTGAAAGCACATCACCCTACTTCTTTTTGGTTGTACTAAATGGTGTGGGATCGGTTCTAATTCATGCAATTTTGCGCCCTGTGAGTGGATCCAATTTAAAACCTCCGCCCGAGGAACGGTCGAACCGTATATGTTGAGGAGCGGCGTGTAAGTAAGATGGATTAGTTAAAATGGGTAAGTTAATTGAAAGCTTAACCCTCGGAGAGATCGCTCAAAATGGAGGCCGGTGAATCCTGGGGCGATTGAATATGAGCATCATTTGCGGACGGAATCACAGTCGAAATGGCATTTCATTATAGCCAAAGAGAGCACTTACTTAGGTGGTAATTTAATATTAGCTTGGACGTGCGAGAGGGGAACGGGGAAAAAGGGGGGTGGTTTTCGGGTGTCGCGGTTTCCATTAACATGTCACGGAACTCCACCTCCATCGGTTGGTCACTTCAAAAACTCGACTTGTAGTTCATTTTCGTGTCGCATCGGGTTCGGTGATGTGCCAATCGAATAAATTGCTCACCCGGCGTACCGATGTGACGGTCCGAAAGAAGAATGGAAAGCTTTTCCAAAACAAACAAGAACCAAATGCCAGCCGTCGGTTGGTTGGTTGGTTGGTGGGGGTCCACAAATGGACACAAGAAAAAAGGACCGAAATGAAAATCGCGGTCAATTTACGCGTTTTCACCTCTTGCGGTTCGGCTTGCAAGGGGCCGAATGGGTGGTGGGGGTGGGGGGGGATTTTTCCACCCCGAGCGCACCACTTTGACTAGTGGATTCGTGGCACGTAATCATCGATAGTCATAATTTTTCTTTGCCTCGTGAAATGAATATTCATCATCAGGCACGCCGGCGATTCGCCAACGACCGGGCGGAAATGGACCATGATGAACCGTCGAGCCGTCGGTTTGGAACCCCGGCCGGTCCGGAAAAGCCGGTGGCAAGGATACTGAACCGTTGATTGAGCTCCAACCGAACGATGGGAGGCCAGGGACGGTCAGAGTCGGTGAGTTTGATGGCTGGACGATAAATTAGATTTTTATTCGATTACCCTACGTATTTTCACACACACGGTCGTGAACCACACTGACGAGGTCGTTCCGGGCGTCGTTGACAACGGCTATAAGCTTGTCGTTGGTCACGATGAGTAGGTTTTGGGCCGGGGAAGGTCCGATTCACTGAACTTAGAGATGATGGACAATTTAATGAAAAATTTGAATTTGGCCCTCTCGAACACGAAACGTTCCGAAAACGAAAATATGTCTTCCGTTGTTTTCTCATTCTATATTTAAATTCGTTTACTGTAGTAGCCTTTCTTGTGTTGTTTCCTCATCTGTGAACATTATTGAAAAAATATGTTTCTGATCCAGTTTATAAAAGTACCATTTTTAATCACTGTTTTCCCAACACACACACACACACACATCCTTCGCCGCACCAGAGGAGAAAGGTACACCGTTAACGACGGTACGTAATCCGGTTAATATGCATGCATTATAACTTAATTGGTTTATTATATTTAAGAGTGCCTATTATCGGACGCACCATTCGAAGGATTACATTTTCCACTCGGGTGCATTAAATAATAAATACGCTTTCGACGCACCCAATTAGGTTTAAATCCACGCCACGCCACGGCATTTGGTTCATCCGACCGTTTGCTGCATTGCCGTTCATCGGTGACTTAATTTGGGTTGTTTGTTTGTTTGCATGCCTTATGTCTTTCCGTTCGAGCCGTTGTGTGCTTAGTGTGTGCGGTCGATGTTTTTGGGGTTTGCAGGAAAAAAAAAACGCCTCGAGCCCGAGAAAAGGGCCCTCAAGGTGGTGCAGATTTCCCTCGTTTTCCTTTTTCGGTCGACCCTCGCCAGCAATTATGCCATTAGTATTTTCATCGGCCAAATGGCACGACATAAAACACCATTAATTCGCCTTACGGCAAGGGTGGCGGGTGGGTGCAGGGAGAGCGATTTCGGTGGGAAATTCCGATCCAACCCGCCGAGCCACCGATAGACCGAGGGCTTCTGCTACTTCTGCCCTGAGAGCTTCATTGTCCAGATTTTTATGCCAATTTCCCCCTAGATGACCCTTTGAGAGGATGCGCTCGTTTGGCGCGGGAAAAGCGCGGGCGCGCTTCGGCTTTGATGGTACTCCATTCACCAACTCGGTCGGTTTCCTTTTTACCCTTCGCCTGCCGTCGTGTATTGGGCGCTCTTCGCTCAAGTGTCGTAATGGAATGGGTGGGAAATGAAGAGCGAACGAACCACTTCGATGTCGAAAACAACATCGCACAAACAGATGGGGGGGAAATAGGTGGATAGGAAAACCGGCGGTTGGAAAAACAAAATAACACTTTCCAGCGCGGGCAAAGACTTGCCATCAACGCCACCGGACGCCGACCGAGCTGGCGGCAAAGGCGGGCGCACCGAACGGATCGTAAAAATAAATTACTCCACTCGTAAACATAAAAATACACATTTGCACATTTGTAAGACTATAAAAGCTAATAATGCTCGAGCTCGGCGGACCGGGGGCAGGAATAATAGAATCTGACTTCCTGCCCGTTTCCACCCCGGAGTGGCCCATGTCACATTCTGCCCCCAAACCGTTTTCCCGCGCAAACGGAACGGAACGGAACGGAAGGAAATCGTGAGAATATTTTACGCGTGCCGAATGTGTCGATTTTCCCGCGATTTAAATCTGCGCCCTTGTCTCTACATTACTGTATCATCATCGAACCGCCCGAAGGGGTGGGGCGAGGGTGCGGCTGTGATAATGTTGACGCGTGGAAGAATCGTAAAGCACGCAGAAGAAAGAAGCAGTAACGGATCGAAGAAGATGGCGCTCTTTCCGGGGTCCGGGAAGAAATTGACTGGTTCTGATTTTTCCAACCTCGTTTGATCATCGAACCACGGAAAAGAGCCGTTTTTCCGGCGATCTATTTGTTGGTGTGTGTGTGTTTTACAGACAGCTTTTCCAGAAAGCTCCCCGCGGGCAGCAGCTAGAGATGTGGGTTGGTTATTTTTAAATTGATCCATATTTCGCGTCGAGTTCGCGCTGGGAGAACGATAAATGAAATAAAATTTTAACTTCCCCAATAACGGATCGTTATCCGTTTGTCGTTCTATCATTTGTTTTTGGCTGGCAGCGCTGTGTGAGTGTGTGTGTGTTCGTTTTTTCTGTTCGAACCACTCCGCTTCGTTCGTTATCGAAATCGCGTCATCCGGAGGGAGGTTTTTATTGTGAATTGTGTTCGGCGACCGGGGGTTTTTCCACCAAACGAAGATGGTTTCCTTTTTTGTTTTGTTTTGCAAACCGAAAGAGAAGCCACCGCGAGAAAAAAACACGGGCGTTATCTGCGATTGTGTTTTATTCCTTCCTGCCCAAAACGTCGAACGCGCGTGGAAATCAGTTCCGAATGGTTTTCCCCCGTTCGGGCGCGATTGAGGGGCGGTTTCGAATGGGTGGGAAAAACGGTGGCCATTAAAAAATAGTCCACTAAATTTGCACCTAATTCAGCGCGCGAATGAATATAAATTTTATGGCCACAGCTTACCGAAGGCGGGCGGTTCGACGGTTTTGTTGTTCGGTTCTGTGTCCAAATTTGATTATTTTGAAACGGTTCGCTTTCGTGGCGAAGTGAAATTTGCCATTCGAACTAACTGTCGGATCTCGGATGTTGTGGTGGATACGATTATGTAACACATTTTCGGTGATTTCCGTGAACGCTAAGAACGCGATTCCGATCCGTTTTAAAGTGGATAGTGGACAATTGGATACAGGATAGGGTAATGGATTTGAAACAGATTTGGTTTAATAGTGCTTTCATTGATTGAAAAAAAGGACATCCTACTGATGCTCGCTTTCCACGATGATATTTCTAACGGGGTGTTTCCCTTTGGAGCTGTTTTAATAGCTCCGAATGGATGGAAGCGTTCGATCCCCGATCGCTCGTAAATGGTGCAATCGCATAAACGTGATCGATAAATGGGACATCGACGCACTTTTCCCCGGGGGGCGCTTGAAAACGATAAATTTATTCACCTGTAGTCTTATGATTAAATCGTAAACCGGTACAACAACCGCCAGCCCGTCGGACCATGTCGGACACAGAAATGAAAAGGGGTTTTTCCGGCCGTTCCCTGCCCCGGCACTACTGCAGTGACGAACACGATACGCTACGGGGAAGTAATCTGATTAATTTTCAATAAATTTACAGGGCTTAGAAGCGAAAGCCCGGCGTGTGCCATTATGCTGCTATCATTATGAGCACTATTAAAAACGTTGTTGCGCATCGATTGTCCCTTCCTGATGCTGGCAACATTTAACCGAGCTTAACGTACTACTGCGCGCGATAACGTACATAAAATGGGAGTCCTCGGACGATTTTTTTCCATGCCAACCCTCCCCCTCCTCCCACCCCCTTTCCGGCATCCCTCTGAGCGTTTGGAACAAGCATGGATTCTGTTCCGTTTCGTGTCAACGCCACGTTAGAAGGACGCCGCGGATCAGGACTCCGCAGTGAACGACAACAATATTGTTCGGATTATTTATGAGCGACCTGACCCGAAGTACAGTAGCCGGACCCGCCGTTCTCTCCCCCTCCTCACGGTTCGGGGAAAAAAGGGCCACCGCAGCCACGAAAATCGGAAAAATTGTAATGAACTTGGCGAAAAAATAAAACACGAGGACAAAAACACGTGCCACTAATTAAGGACACAGGAAAAGAGGAAAAAAGAAAAGAAACGAGTAACAAAACGATACACACACTCAGAAACAAAACCCCAGTTCAACACAAAACGACCACAACAAGGATCACTGGAGCGATTTGGGCTGATGATGTACTGAGGGCAGGTAAATATTTGAGCCGAACACGATACCTTGTTTGTGGGTGAAGGAACAGGGCAAGGGATCCATGGTGGAGGAGAGTGTGTGTGTGTGTGTGTGTATGTGCGGTGGGACACACTATTTTACCGAAAAATTGAATAATTAATCACATTGCTAATAATAAATAATTCGATTGGATTATTTTAATATTTCATTTGGGGCCAATCGTGCGGTATTGGCGCAAAGGAAGCGAATATTTGGAGTTTGGTTACGGCGCTGGCGGGCTTATTGGGTGAAGCCCGGGATTATGGCGCCCGGGCAAGAGGGCCCTCTACAACATTGGAATGTTTATGCTGGGGATATTGATCGGGTGGACTGATAGTCCGAAACACTTTATCGGACGCGCAATGGGATTTCGCACAGTTCAAGCGCACACATTTGGCGAATTATAATTATCCGTTTATTTGATTAGCACTCGATTCCGTACTCCGGCCCTGGAGGGCTAGCTCGGGCTTTGGAGTGGATGTTTTTCTTTTTGCCGGGGTTTTGGTTTTGTTTTCCCACCCGCAACCACATCCTGTTGCTGTTTGTGCAACCAGCTGCTGGTGGCTTTTTATTATCCGCCGTTTCACCGATCGATTCAATCCCAGGCTGGAATGGATGATGGAGTTGGTTGAGTGTCTCTTGTTTGCTTCCGATAATGCTAATGATGTCCTCTCAGTAGCAATTTTCACAAATCCAGGATGGGTGCCAGATTTGGTTGCCTCCCCCTCGAAACTCTATTAATGAGGTGATATATCAAGCTTTTTGATTGCAATGTGCAAACAGTCGACCACTCGGTTTGGCTGTCGGTGTTAACGTGAAACCAAATTCCCTCCCAACCCACGGGCGAGCTCCAGTGGAAGGAGAAGGCGAAGCAGGAATGGGGGTGATGTTTTTCCATCACTTGATTTGTTTGCATAACAGAAAAACGAAGGGATAAAACTGGCATAAATACATCGGTGTTGTGGAGGACATTCATTGAAAAGAGTCGACATTCTTTGGGGAAATGTTTTTATAGCGATGCGTCAGATTTTATTGCAGCAAATGTTTTTTTTTATCAAACTTTCCAGCTCGGGATATGGGATTTCTAGAAAATAACACGTCAAAAGGCATTTAATTAAACTGAATAAAAAAATTGCTTGGTTAGTTTCTTTCTTTTTCGTTTTAAAGTGAATGCCTTTCGCCACGATCTTATTATAAGGATTCTTTAGATATGATGAACCTCTCCTTTATTTCTATGTTGAATCAACTGAACAGAGGCTATAAACAACAATTCACTGCTGAAATTGATTTTTCAGGCTAGTGAGGAAAAATATAGCATCTAAAACCCGGTGTGTTTGAAACGAATAACAATGGGACGGTTTCTTTACTGGCATGCTTTATTTCTTCAATCTCCCTTTAGGTATCAGAGCTGGGCGGACTTTGTTTGTGGGTATGCTGAGTCATTGTGAACCAGGATCTGGACAGAAGGTGGTGACAACAATCTTCTTCCAGGTAACGAGATACTGCAACCGAATCACTTGTTGGATCGAGGTAGAACAGGTAGGAACACCTGGAGCCCGCAAAAACCTCCTGCTGGTGCATACCGCCCATGGACTGAGGGTGAACTTCATAACAGCTCGGAATTTATATCTTTTTAAATTCCCGTAGGATTAAATCTAATACAATATAATGGTATTAATTAAGATTAAACTGCTTTTTACATCCAACCCGCTTCGGGCGTTACGAGAAGTTGGGGTGAAGCTGGTACGACTACGCCATGGTAGAGAACACTGGAAGACCAATTTCTGGATTCTCGTTGGCTCCACTCCCGGTTGCTGCAGTTCCGCTCTGCACAAACACCGAAACCTCCAGCAGATACCGTTTCAGAAATGCGAAAGTGTTAACGAGCCATGTGTCAGCTCGATCCGTTTAGTTTCCCTTCTTCCCACTGCGTGGTGGTTTGGTGGTCACTTTCCCGGAGGGAAGGTGGACACTGGTGAAGTGCACGTCCACCATCGGATTGGTTCAAACAGTGTTAAGCGAAAAGTTTTGTAAAATTTCATTACATCTTGAACCGGATCGGGCACAGGACCTCCGCAAGGGGGAGTCATTCGAGGAAGGGTTTTTTTTTTATGAGTGCACTCACACCGTGCACTGAGTGCAAGTTCCTGAGGTAGAGCCGCGGCTAAAGGGAAGTGTCGGAACCCCCCGCTAGGCAGAATTGGAGCTGCATAACGCGTTTGAGAACTTTCTCCATTTTCCCTTTTTTTTCCTATCGCAAAAGAAGGTCTCCACTGCCTATACCGTGTAACCAGGGAACCACTCACGGCGTAATCAGCTCCACGGAAAGTGGCAGCCAACTGAGCTCGGTCGGGGTTCGCTACGCTACGGTAACGAGATAGCAAAATTCCAAATGACATCTGTGCCGCTTAAGATAATTAGATTTGAAAATGAGTGCAACCCTGCTTATCCCATCCCAGCTCTATATCTGGACTTCTGGTCCCGCATGAGCTATTCTGAAGTATGTAATCAAACGGGAAGGGCGAAGAATAGGGACAACCCCGGGGGCCCCCTTTCCATGGAGGTCGAGTGCATGAGGCTTCCGAGTAATCTGAGGCAAAGCTATCCCTCAACTGGTGAAGCTGCTGGTCGTATAAATTATGCACATCACATTCGAATTTGTTCAGGACTTCGGGGGCATGGGAATGGACTGAGGAGGAGAGAGGTAGAGTGGTGGTGGTTTATTCTACAAGTTATCCCCCAAAACCACACACGGACACAAGGACATATATGCTGGAAGCTGAAGTAGACGAGAGGACGAAAAGGGAGAGTTTTGTTGAGTTGTCAGTTGTCGTTAGCATCCGGGTTGTGCCGTTCGTACAGCGGCCTCACGTGGCGCCCTCTGGTGGTGCGCTGGCTCAGTTAGTACACGGAACTGTACACGTAAAACCTGCACGCGCATGCCGCGGGATACATGTTTGTCGAGGCAAGGAAGTTTTGCGTGTCCCGTGGAACCCGAACTCGTCGGGAACGTCGCTCGCCTACGAATTAGTGCGGGCACAATTGAAAGTGCATTGTGTTGCATAATTAATAGTGTATCTGCCATTGTCTCTCCGGCCAGCGATGATGGCGATGCCGATTTTCGGCAAATCGGGAAGCCAACTCGGGTAACACGTCGGCACAATCTAATCAACGGTGGCACGTCCAAGGAATACACGATCGTTTGTGGTCGTGTCTTTAAGATTCGCCGCCTGCAGCGGAAATGCATTGTGCTTACCTGTCTGCTTTTCGGCCGCCTTGAGCGTGTACGCCTGCAGCAGGATAGGCTCGCTGCGGCCTCGCATGTTCGTGGCGTAGATGACGATTTTCAGCAGCAGCCCGGAGTCGAGCCCATTCACGGTGAAGATCGGGATTTTGGACGACACGTTCGCGAGCAGGGCGTGCGTTTGCTGGTCGAAGATTTCCATCACAAACCACTGCCGTTGGCCACCGTCGAAGCCTGAAAGTGAGAGTGATGCAAAAACAGAGGTTAACCGGAAGTGTCGGAATTATGTTCGCAACGTTGTAATAAATCAGCTTAACTAGATTTTTCCGCGAATTACCAGATGAGGGATAAAATGTATTCCATGAGTACACCATTGGTTGGATCTAGGAATGAAATGTGAAACATTGTACTCGGCAAAATCTGGATGTGGGTGGAATTCTATCCCGGATAAGCCGCAGTTTAGGGAGCTGTCGACTTGCCACGACGAGAGGGACTTGTGCGAGAGAGGTTTTACTCGATTCGGTTTTGCTGCTGGCGTGAGTTGCATTTAATTGCATAATAAATGGTGCAGGTGTACAGACACAAACATACGCAGCTCGGAACCCGTCCCGGTTCTAGATTGAGCGGTTACACGACTGTGTGAATCCCGCTCGGGACATTTGGGACAGTTATTGCGTTCCTCGTTTGTGTGGACGTTCGTGAAGTTGCACTTCAAAGGCAGCACCATCTGGCATGTTGCGGGAATGATGGAAGCAATATCAACGTGTTTTGTGATGAACTGTCAGAACTGGAAATGGTTCAACGTATCAATTTGTTAAAGCTACCATCTGAACTCGTTTTTTGTTATCTTTTTCTCGCCTAACTGCGTGTGAGTTTCATAAAACAATTCGCTGAACACTGAACCAATGCGGTGTGGCTTTTTCCGGCACAGTTGGTTCAACTTTTTGTCCCGCAAATAGAATGGTATTATGTTGTGCAGTCAGTGCTGCTCTATGTGAAGCGGATTATTGTCCAGTGTTAGTATTACCATGTTGCAAATTGTACGTTTTGGTACAACCATTTCATCTAACAAAATGTTTATATTTCCATATGGAAGGATTTTATTTATTTGGGTTCAATGCTACAAGTTAAATAGTTTTATACATGCACCATTTGTAAACCTCTTTGTTGTGTGTTCTCTCAACCGATCATGTTTTTTTGCTTGTTCATGTGTTTGCTTTTGAAAATGTTTATATTTCCCCATGGAAGGATTTTATTAATTTGGGTTTTATAGTTTTATACATGCACCATTTGTAAACTACTTTGTTGTGTGTTCTCTCAACCGATCATGTTTTTTGCTTGTTCAGCACTTAACAGTACATTGTCGCACTGTCGGTACGATTGAGTTAATGCACTGTAAATAATTCCCCTACCAACGAAATGCACCTCTAATTAGTGCTGAAGCAATAGGTACCGGCACTCAAACGCAACGCTTAAACATTGTATTAAACTTTGCACTCGCCCGGAGATGGTTTGTTTTACTTGCCATTTCTCGATTCCGGTGCGTCTTGCGTTTGTGCAAATGTTTTGTTTTTCTCTCTTTTGTGTCATCAGGAGTTTAACCAGCTGCTTCTTGCTTTAAGCGGTTTGCTCGAGACGTTTCGAGAGCGTACGAATTGTTTAGTGCAAATGTAAGTGTTCGTCGGAGGATGCACGGGAGCTCTTCACCCCTTGTTGGAGAACTTCAAGACTGTAGACGGTAATTTTATTTGTCTGGATTCCGGGGTGTGTGTGTGTGTGGACCGGAGGAAAACAAACCCGCCAAAAGGGAGCACACCCACCCGGTTGGGTCGTTGTTGTTTGCGGTTCTGGAGGATGTGGCAGGACGTGGCAGGACGTGCCAGCAGAAATGCTAACGATCGGACAAGAGTCGGGTCGTGAGAGTAGTAGAGTGCAAAGTTGCATGGCACCTTTGGTGCTGGAACGGATCCGGTACAAGGCGGTCTGAGAGTTTGTGGTAATTCGATGACTTTACAGTAAATTAAAACTGTCACGAGATGCGACAGTCGAATGAGATATTCCCCGGGAGTTCGTGTCTTGCGCACGAACGGGGTGGCCCGTAGTTCTTCGTTAAGTTCGTCCGTTTGCTTTCCTTTTCGAAGCGCCCTAGGATAAACGAGGTGTTCGTTTGGGTTGCGTGACACGAAGACGAGGACCGACATAGTGCTGGCGGTGGAAGACAAATATCAAGTCTGGGGACTCTTCGGGGTTTCTTACTCCGTTTTGGGCAAATAACACCGAAAGAATGGAAGGGTTAGGTTTGGGAGTTCCAAGGCACCGAGGAAAGGTGGCCAAAGTTCAGGTGCAGCAGCTTCTGGGACCAGCATACCGGCGTGCAAGAACTTTACCACTTTAATGATGTGCCGCCATAATTTACCTGCTTGAGGTTTTGGCCCATCTTGGTTACCTATGTTTGTATGTGTGTGTGTGTTCTTCCTCGCTCACCTGCGAATGGGAAGGTGGCATTTTAGGTCATGTGGACATATTTCGGTTCCCTTTTGGCAGGCGAAATAGCGAAACGGTTCCCGGACGGGCCCTCGGAGGTCATGAAAACCATTGCTTGCCCTTCCAGGCAAAAGAGCTCCGGGAGGCGAAGTTTATGTGGCTTGCAATTGGAGCATCAGCCAACGAGATTGTGTGTACTTTACTGTATGCCGCCCCGGTACGGTAGTGGTTTGTGTGTGTGTGTGTCAGCATGGCGCCGGGGCACGATAAGGGATGTGAAAATTTAATTTAGCGCACAGTGAATCAGAAGGGATGGCGTTTGCTTCCTGGCACCTTTATTGAATGATGCATTGAGACAGGAAGGAGAATTTAAAGGGCATCTTTTTTGGTTTGTTTGGTTTGGGTTTAAAACATGTTTTAACTAAACTCATGTAACAAAGATCAGTGATTTAGATTTAAAATAATTTAACTAAGACAGTTTACAATACCAAGTTTTAGGATTTGAGTTTTAAATAATGCTCACAACATTAAAATCAACAAAGATTTGGATTTAAAATAAGTTTAAGACAAATCTAAAGTCAACAAGTTCAACAAAGTTTGAAAGGCTGTTAAATGGAAGGCTAGATTAAAAGTCTAATAAGAATTACGTATCGTATGTAAGAGCATCATACTTTTCTCGTTATTTGCCTATGAATATAATGAAAAATAACTCACTTTGCTCATGAAGCCACAAGGAACGCACTTGGTTCGTTACTTATTTGTGCAATCAATCGTTTGGAAGGTTTATTGCGCCATTAGCTCCCTTTATAGGCTTTCGTTTCGCATACACTGAAGCATAATCGTTTAAAAGGTCAGGGCGTTTTCTCTTCACGGTACGCTGCGCGGCCGGGAGAAACATTCGCATTTTATTGGACCATTTCCACCGCGCTTCGAAAATGGTTGACCGATTCAAGGAAATGAACCCGAGACTGTGTTCCAAGAAAGGGGGTAGAAAATTAGGCTGCGGCTCGTGTTAATTCCTCGGTGATCGACATTCCCCGTGATGGATGACTTCAGCTTGCCGCTTGGTTAGGAAAAGTGGCCTCCAAGGACCAGGGTGGCCTTTATCCTTGGCCAAAGGCGAATGCCACCGACCGACGGCTCGATTTTTCCTGCCCAGGGAAAACGGCGAAAATCACATTTCATGGCGTCGGGAAACGAACATGCTAATGATGAAAGTGCACCATTTGTGGGTGTGTGTTTGTGTGAAGGAGCGCTGTAACCAGCTCCTCGTTTTCCTCCGGGAGTTTCCCACCCTTGGAAAGGCATCGGAAAGGCTTTCTCTCCGCTCTGTTACAACGTTTTGCTACGTGTGTGTGTGACTCTTGGCAAGATGGTGACCATTGAATGGTTGCCTCTTCCAGGCGGGGCGTGTATTAGCTTTTCACGCCGTGCCCCGCGCGCCGGTTCGAGTATTTCCGTCCCTCGCCAATTATCAGTAACGCCAGACCTCGAGGGGTCAGTCCGGTTACGTGTCCTTCGTGTCGGATCGCGTGTGTCGCACTTTACACGGTGAACCTTCCCAAAGTCGGGGTGATTTCAGCTCCCAAGGTACGTTTCAAGGGTTAATGGACTTTTGGGGTGACTTTACGGGGTGGCGAAGGTTGGGGTGGTGCTATTGATTGAAGTTAATTTCCCCCACGACCTTGACAGCAGGAGAAAGGCTCGTGCTGCGAGCATGGCAAAAGCCATCGAGACGGTTGACCGTTCCTTACATCGAAAGGGGGAAAGCAGCATGCTCACCAACACTATGGTCGCGCAACATGGCACACAACATAACGTTCGTCGGAATGTGTTGCCACCCCGCTGCGGTGGGGGGAAGGTGATGATATCCCGCAGGAACCGTGCTCGTGTGTGGGTTTGTGCGCAAAATGGCCCGTAACGGTCTCGATTAAATTAACCAGCGTTTCGCCCACAGAAAAACACCCACCGCGAGGGGGCCGGGGGGGAGGGGGCGTCTTAATTGATGGGAAAATAAGATTCGAATAAACTGTCCCGCCGAGAAGGAGGATCCCCTCAGCTTTCGGTTTCTTCGAATCGTAAGTGTTGGCGAGAAGATGAAATGGTTAATATTTTTTCGCCCCGAAACAATTTTCCCAGCGGTAGCTGCATTTGGGGCGGGAAATTTATTGGACTGAATTTGTTGCTTGTATTGGCAATCTGGTTTGCCGATCGTGCAATTTATTGGGTGAAATTAGTTTTCACGTTCTGGTAACGTGTCATATTTATCTCATTTTGTCTCCTGATTTTAACTTCATCCGTATCTTTAAGTTTGAGAGCAACAACGGTACTTAAAATAAGGATGAACTAAAATGAAGAAATAACAAGTTTTATTGTTTGTCATTTTGGTATGAAAGTAAACACGAGAAACGGGAGAAGCTTTAATATGTACATTCGGTTTCTAAAAAGCTCATTTTTCAATGAAACATACAGTTTAAATGTCGTGTTTGAAGACGATTGCAATCTGCGTCATGAAACGATATCAATCATAATTTGCACCAGCACTCAAAAGTAAATGAATCAATGTTAAACGTTCCCATTCGTGCTGATTGATGTTCCGGTGAACGACGGCCAGGGGAACAGGAAATGTATCGTTCGATAATGTGCATGTCAACGGGAAATGAATATGTAAGCAAACCGTCCGCACATCAAAGACGGGCTCGTTGTGGTTGTGTCTGCAATTTAAATAGCACCGATATGGACAGGAAATCAGGTACGACCGTTCCGAAGGGGTGATGGATGGCACCTCCCGGAACTCTTCCGCCCCCGGATCGCGTAGGTCTCATGTAGGAGATAAACAAATGATGGTGAAATAATTACCTTCGGCGCAGTCCACCTCGAGCGACTCGGACGTCTGGTTGACGAGCGAACAGTTGTACGGCATCTCGGGTTTGCCGGCCGCAATCAGATGAAACACGCACGGCTCCTTCTGCTGCCCGACCACGTTGTCCGCCCAGCACATGATGGTACCGTAGTCAAGTTCCTGGGGACGAAGGGTGGGAAAAAGACCGGGTGAGTGAGTGTTGGGAGATAATAACGCCAGGACATCCCACCATCCGACGCGAGTCCATTATGGTTCACGGGAGCGTTTCGGGAGGATGTTATGATAATGAAATAATAAATATGTGATTTACGAGCGTTTCATTATGCTGACCGCCTAATTCTGGTGTGCGTTTTGGGCGATTCCTTCCGCCCATCAATTGTCGATTTCGGACCACAAGTGGAGGTTTATTGCGTAAGTTGTAATAACCCTCGATCCGGTGCGCGATCGCAGCGTGGAATTCGCGTTTGAAGCATGCATAATATGTAGTTTTCCTTCTATATGTAGCTCTGTTAAGTGACTTTGATGCATTAACGGGAAAAATTGAGGCATGGAAAAGTGTATCCCTTGTTGGCTTTCCGAGCAAGCAATGCAAACCCCGCACGGACCTGCAGGGAATGCGAAATGTTTTGCTGAGGTTGCTGCTGAGGCTTGACCTGCATTACGTTGCACACAAACAGAGCGGGTGGCTAACAATGGACACCGTCAGGAATGGCTAGCAGCAATGTAAAATATTTGCACTCCGAGCCGATGCACAGCCTCGAATCCTCGAATGTTTACGCTGAATCCCTTGCCTCGGATCCCCGGGTACGTATGGGTAAACATTGGACCGGCCTGGACGTACACCAAGCTGAACAAACAAAGCAACTGAACGCAGTTAATGTAATATGGGGTTGCCACTCCAACCGGCGAGTGGGGTGGGTTGAGCGGAGGGTTTACTCAGTTTTAGACTCGCCTCGCCTGCATTCTGAAGCGTGCAACTGAAAAGCGAAGTGCTTTTTCTGGCGAGTTTGTGCATAGGACGTGGCTTCTATTGCTTCCCGGGCAGAACATTGGAGCTCGGGAAAACTTTACATACACACACACACGGTGCATCTACCGAAAACCCGCTCGTTTGTTTGTCCATCAACAGTTGGCTCAGCTCGATAGACCGTTGCAGATTATTACGGTAAACCCATTAACTGGAACGCTAGCTTAAAATTGCTTGCAAAAAAAACAAATGTTTAGTAAAGACGCAACGAGAGAGAAAAAAAAGTCCTCTTGGTTGATGTGGTTGATGTGGGTTTTCTTTTTTCAACTCGTAATCAATCCGGGGTGTTTTTTTCCGCGATCAAACAAATGAGCTTAATTTACGGGAAATTGTATAATTCTTTTTTTGTCATGGGTTTTTGGTTTTCGGGAGAGCCGCCAAAACCCGAAAACACAATCCCACACAGCGGGGCAGCAATTCCAAATGAACGGCCGAACTGAATTATGCTGTAACGTAATCCAATTTCCAGACGGACCGCATAATAGATTTAATTGGAATAATTCAAAATAACCACATCGAAAATGGTGGTACACTCGTAATGCGCCGGTTCAAACAAACAAATAAAAGTTAGCAAACACAAACCGTGCCCGGGGATGGATGTATTTCGATCAGAGTGATAATAAATAACCGGCTTAATTGCATTAAGAGTGAGAGCCGGCGCCGGCAAGCGCGAGATGAACCGAAGGGAATATTAATCGCTCGCCAACCGCCGCCAATCCATCCATGATCGCACTCGCGCTCGGTATAATGCGCCACCGGGCGCCTCCATCGCGGAAAAGGGGCCCGCTTTGGGTTGATCTCGTTTTAATTTTACAAACAAAGCAAACGTGTTCCGATGCCGGTGTCCCTCCCCCCTCCCACCCATGTTTACCCCACTCTAAGGCGACGGAGGGGTACACGTGATTTATGGAAACGATAATTGAATTCAGCACAATTTTGCTCGACAGCACCGAAGGAAAAATTCATTTCCCCAACCCTTGGTCAGGGGGGGCGGGCAGGTAAGAATGGGAGGGTGGCGTAAATCAAACAAACCCAAACCACACACCACCACCACCAACCGGCCTGAACGGATTGCGGATCCGAGTCCCGAGTCGAGCAAATGGAAGGGAAATGCAAATCGACGGGGTAAAAAGAAAAGCAAAATAATCAGGAAAAAAATCGGCCGATTCGTACAGAAAATGAAAATTATTTTTCAATCATAGCAACGCCATTGTCTCAACTCTTGGGGCGGGGGAGAGGCCAATGAACGAAAGCGCACAACCCGGGGGAAAAACTCTCCTTCTGTCGAATGTCTGAGTTGATTAATAAATTTTCCCACGCAAAGCCGGGCGTTGGGGAGTCGAAGTGATTTAGTCGAGCGTTTATTTTCATAAGCAATAATTAATCAACGTTCTGGCAGAAATTATAAACCCATATTCTGTTGGCCACCATCGACCGGGTGAACTTCCGCCAAAAGCCAAAGGTCTGGGTCTGCAACGGGTCCGTCAGACGGCGAGCGATTTGTTTTGCTAAACGGCCAACGTGAAAGGCAGAACGAACTACCATAGGAGAGGAAAAAAAAGGAAAAATATCATCACCAATGGAAGTGCAAGAGCATGCGATCAAGGGGTGGGATGGTGAAGTGTTGGTGGGATCTGACGCTGACGATTCTGACAGGACATTTATTTGAAGGGATACACTTTGTGGCCCCGACGAGCTGACGTGTTGTTTGCCTGAAGTGAACGCCATTAGTAATCCGACATGCGAACAGTCCGCTTTTTGCTTGTTTTAGGATTTTATGGAAATTTTCTCCCACCCCACCCCCCGGGGGGAATAGCTTTTTATTTTCAAGTGGACATTTTCAGTGAGAAAAACCCGGCAAGAATAATAGAGCTTTCCTCACGGTAGTACTTCCGCTCAAGGTCCGCGTGTCCAACGTTTGCTCAACATTATTTAAAACAGGTAATAACTCGTCATGGAGTATTATTTTGTCCAAAACCGAAATGGAAAACTACCGGCGTCTCTTAATGACAAAAAGGCTCGGAAAAGTGTGTAAGTACCGAGGCTTTTCAATCACTCCACTTGATGCTGTTGTCCAATCGTCGAGAAACAGTACGCTGTTGACTACTGGAAGGAAAACCACATCGACCAAATTATGATCGATTGAGCTAAAGTATTTGAACACTTTATCTACTCTTTCTCTTTTTCTTTCGTTCTTCTTCGAAAGCACTCTTTGCTGGTTTATGGTCAAGTGGCGTGTTTGCGATGTGTGGCCAGTACATTCCGGTTACGAGCTTGTTGCGTGCCCGGTTCGGTCCATGGTCGTGCGATAATATGAAAGAGTAATTAGTATTGATCAAAGAATTCGTGAAAATAGTTGAGAAAGGCCTAGTTTCCCGGCACAACGGTTACATCATCACCAGATGCGAAAAACAATTGTGAAAATGTTGTAACAAAGCGAAATATGGAGCCATTTATTTTAAGCGAAAAAGATTCCGAAGCAAATTGTCTCAAATAAATATGAAATAATATAAAATATTTAGAGATTAACTTGGAGGAACATATTATTTCTGCGAACAGTTAAATACATCACTGCAAAATCTATAGTAGGTTAGATAAACTGATAAAGATATGTTTTCAGTTTTTATAAACAGTTTGGACCTATTCGGTATATAAAAAAAAACATATAACTTTCATCAAAAACAAAACATAATAATGTTCTTTAAATAAATCTTAATCGGCCACCCTGCCATAGCACACGATCGTTTCATAAAACAACCGATTTGGGATGGACGTCGTTTCTAAAAAACTTTAACAGTATTTATTAATGCATTTTAAAATTCAGCAATAATTGAAACCTACATAAAGTGTGTTATATTGAACCTTTCGAGAGAATGTTTTCACATCTTTAATGAATAACCATACATTACGATCGAATGGGTCTGATGCGATGCTACCAAAGTGTATAAATGCATAAGTACTCGTCATACGCGAACAAATTGCCCCATTCATCCATCCGCCGACCGATTATCAATCAACGTCAATCTGCGTGAAGGAAAACATTTTCCCAACCACGGAGAAATTATTATTGCTGTCTCCTTCTCGCGCGTGTGCCATCGATAGGCCCGAACCGGCCACTCGTTCCTGCGCCAGGTGACCGTAATGATATACTCCCATCTCGGCTCGGAGCACTGTTTTTTTGTTCCACTCGCGCCTGGCGCGTGTGCATTCGGGGGCATCCGGTTCGCGAATGCCGCTGCATCTTTCGCCATTTTCCACGAGCGTAGGGCCGTTTTCGCTGGCGCGCTTTCATTTTCCACCTCATGTGCCACCGCACAGCGTGATTGCATGGATTATGCTAATAGTATGTTAATAATGGGTGGTGTTTATGAAAAATTATAACCGTCAGCAAGCGAGCCGGCCAATGCCGGCTTTTCCCGCTCCGGGCGGCGGCACGTCGTGCTCAACCCCTTTTTCCCGCCTGCCGATGGCAGCATGCAACAAATTTGCCTTTAATGGTAAAATGCTTTTAAAAGTGATGAAAAATAAAGTATACCCCTGTTGGGAGGTGCTTTTCACGGTCCATTTTTCTCCCCCACCCCGCCCCTGGTGCCCTTGCACGCTATCCGAAGCCGGGCGAGAAAATGGAAAACCCTGCCCGGGCTCGTGCTGTCCGGGCGGAAAATGCTTACAAATAAATAAAGGCAAAAATCGAGCAGCACGACCATCACCTTGCACTCATATTTGTTCGTCCTCACATACTCACATACACACACACACACATATACATATCGTTGGCCGGTTTTTTGAGGCCCATAAAAACACATACGAAGGGTGTTTTTCGCTTGGGTACAGTTTGACTACCGGAAGCCTCAATACCGTCCCCGTTGTTTTCCTTGATTTTTCACCTTGTTTTCTGCCTCGGCATTTTGTGAATCCGTTTTTATGTGTGTGTATGTGTGTTTCCCTCGGCTGACCAGGGCATGAAAAATTAAAAAAATAACGATAGGAAAACTCGGTCAGCCGGGGGAAAATATAATGTGACACCAGACTGACAAAAGAGGCAGGACCTTCTCAGGGCAGGAAGGAGGATTGAAGAGGGGAGAGGGGGAGGGACAACTGCTACTTCGATGGAGGGGGGTAGTTTTCTGCTGTTATAGGTCAGATCATTTAAATATTTAATTAAATGTGGACAGAATTTTGCACATGGACCGTAGTTTTCCCCAGGTCGAGAGAATAGAAAACCCAATGTTTGGTGTTGACAGGCCAGGAAAAACTGGAACGGACATCGATCGGTGACAGCCGGGTTTTTCGTCCACTCCGTATCCTGTCGCCGGCCGTGGTCGAGTGTCGGTCGTGTCCAGGTGGACGACTTCGCTTCGGGAAACGCAGTTAGCTTCTCGTTTTTCGGCCTGCGTGCCCGGGTGTGTTCCACAAATCGTTCCACCGAATTTTCCGCCTCCGGGGGGGAGGGCCGGAGAGGATGGGAAATGTCAAAATTTCCACGCACCCGTTGATTATTTATGCACATCAAATTTCGCTCGCAAACGGTACCGAACGGGTGCTGCAACAACACACACTAACACGTGTGGAAATGCTGGAAAACCAGCTGGCAAGCTGAGGGCATGGTTTGCGTACGCCTAAAACCACATTTGTCAGCGATTGGCCGCATATGTTTGGGGTTTCGTTTCGTTATCGGGGGCACAAAATTGCCGCTCCTTTCGGGTTTAGTTTTAGTGTTCGCTCCGTGGAAAGGCCTTCGGTGCCATTATGTTAGGTTATGATTAACTCGTGCAACGTGCTTGAGCCGTTTGGGAGGGCGGTGGGGAAAACTTCGGGGGAAATGGGAGCACTATCTGGTCAAGGTCGGGTTGGACGCAGTTTGGAAATTCGGATGACACTTGAAAACGAAATGCTCGAGTACGAGTGTTGTCCGCTTCGTTTTTCCACCGAATGCGGAGGAGGGGGAAAACCGGCCTTTCGTACCTTGACTGGAGTGTAGGTCAGTGACGAGGCTTGGCCGGCGTGGACACGGTATCCACTCTGCGGCATATCGATCGTTTCGGCGGTGTTGTTGAACGACCACTTGAACGACTCGGGCGGCGGGTAGGCGTCGACCTGGCAGAGGATTTCCGCGGCCTCGTTCCGTGCGACACCGTAGATTTTCTTCTGATCTGGACGGCAGATTGGTTTGTCTGGAAAAGAGGCAAAATGGTAGTAAAGGTTACTAGAGTGTCAGTTATTGAGGTATGAAACAATTTAAAGGAGCTTTAATGTTTGGTGAGATTTATTTAATTCAACGTCAATACTCTTAGTACTAAATTATGATAACTTCACTTCGTGAAATTGTACACTTTTTGTCACACTTGTTTGATTTAGTTAGATTTTTGTTTACACTACCCTCAAAACTTCCAATCCACGCTCGTAAATCCTGAAAGCATTGTGTGTTTTACATAAATTAAAGATTGTCGATATGCTAGACATATTGTTCCATTGGGAAGCTAAAATGGAGAGAGATAGAGAGAGAGAGATGGAAAGAGAAGTAAAAGGGAGGAAGTAAAAACCACGATCATTTATTTCCACGAACGAAGGCACACGACAGGCAATCTATGGATCTACATAACGCAGCTTGGTTCGTTAGGCAGAAACATAAACCGTTAGAAAAAGCTGCCGAAACGGAATGCCGCGCTGTGTTTTACAATCACGAGCAAGCGCGAGCGAGATCACTCATCAATCGGAACGGCCATTATGAAATATTAAGGAGCCGTAGTGAATAAATTCTCTGCAATGGAAACTGCAGTAACGAAGCCAGAGGCAGAGTGTATATAAATTGAAGCTGAAGGTGGAATAATATTTTATTCCGTTTTAGGTTTTACATTTACTTTTGCCTATTTCATTTCATTCAACTGTATTAAAGTTGGAATCGGATGGCTTTTGATGTGTGAATCGGCGTTTGTAAAACGTATGATAACTTTTCCGACGTCAACTTGCGTGGAAATTTATGACAGAAACACGCGTAGAATGATGCGCTTGGCCGAGGGTAAGACAATTTATTTTAAAGTGCATGAAAGATTTAAAGCCAACGGAGGGCCCATTCATCAGGGCGATCCTTGCAGTTCGATTGCTCGTGCCCGAGCTCCGTGGTACCGCCCTCGCCGGAGTGCGCAATGCGCCAGGACAAATCCCTTCGGCGAGGACATTCCGGACAAGGGCTGCGGTAAGACTAACGAGTCGGCTCTTCCGCCAGAGAACATACACACCGACACACGTGGTTCCAAGATTCGCTCAGATTCGATTTGAGCAATGGTTTATGGTGCTGTTCCTACTCGGTTACACGCCGTTAGCCGCCAACGGTGTCCCGAGTTTCCCGGGACAATCCTTTTCTGGCGGCGAACGACATCCCCGGGAAGGATTGCGCCAGGAATCGATCTATAAATCAACCGAATGTGACGCAATTGTTCTTTATTACTTTTCGAATGGGATTTTTCTTGCTCGCTCGGTCTCGATCACCGGGAGCGGATCGCCCGGGTTGGGGGGAGGAAAATGTATTGATCTGTGTAGGTGGATAGTAAGAGAGCTTCGTGAGAAGAAACAAAAGCCATTGGGACACCGTTTGTACCGTTACTAATGACTTTTACTTTCGTCTCGGGCGTGCTGTTGTGGTTTACGATCGCAATGGTGTGAGATTTTTCCCTTTAAGGTGGTAGTTCTCATGTGATTTTGAAAAGGAACACTTTCAATTTTTTGCGAGGTTATCTTTCATCGTTTTCTATGAATTTTCAAAAGTTCTATAAAGTTTTTTCCTTGACAGAAACATTTTCGAAAACAACTAGTTTTATGCCAAAAAGAACACAGCATCAGCTTCAGGTGTACGATGAATGGTGCTAAACTTCATGTGCACCGTGGGCGAACGAGCTTTGATGGATTGGATCATTTGCGTGGGAATGTCCAGGAAGTCACCGAATCCGTACGAATAATATTTGCATGTGCGAGGTACGCCAGTCCTTCGCCAGTGATCGAAACGACGCCAGGTGATTGATTTGAGGTCGTACGCATGTTGTGAAATTGAATTTCAAATGGTTCGTCGTAAATTTCTATCCAGTGCTTCCTTGTGTGTGTACGTTCAAATTTTCGTTACGATTTCACACAGTTTTCCTTTTTTTCTGTTAGGTAAACCGTTGCGAATTCCTTACACGAACACAAGGAGACCTGGCCTAGAATATCAAGTGAGTTTGGTCTTCCGTTCACGTAGGTATTTATTTTGATAAATGAAAATTAAGAAATTTACGACCTTGTTATCTTTGCGCTTTCTCACGTTTAACCAGAACGGTGATCGTTGGATGCTAACTTACGGTCACGGTAAGTGTCCACTCCGTGGGGAGTAGCTCGGTCCGACCAACATGGCAGGGAAAAGCAGGAAAAGCGATAAAAATCACACGCTGTGCTCGGAATCGTCCCCGGAACCTACCGTGTTCCGTTTTTCCCGGATCGAATCCACCCGGATCAGGCTACGTGCGAAAACAAACACCACGTTTTCCGCAGGAACTTTGTCTCAACTCAAACGAGACCCGTCCGGGAGACCAAATCTTCTACCTGGAAAAACCACAATCAATCCCTAATTCGGTTTGTCTTCGGTTGCAGCGTTTGGTTATGAGTTTTCTTTTTCACCGTCGTCCTATTACACGCAACAATGTAAACACCAATCATGACCTCTGTCCAATGATATTGTAGTTTATTCGTGTGACTACCGGAAAAGCCTACCCTTGTAGCGAGCGGAAATGATCGTTTGCAACATATGTTTTAGGGAAATGTCTTTTCGGTGTAGTAATGTTTTATTGGTCCCCTTGGAAGTTAGAGAAAGTCATTCGAAAGCAGGCGAAGGGAAAACGAATGTCTCGAGCCTTAATGCTCATATTTCCGCGCGTTGCTAACCGCAACTGTTAAGTTATTTCTTTTCCCATTTTCCTTCCCCAAAAGGGAGGAAAAAAGATCGACACATGCCTTACATTTCTTTTACACCCCAGGTTCCATCAAATCAAGTGTCGATGCGCGATGTCTGCGACGGGCCAGGGAAGCGGGGCGTGCATAAAACACCCGAACATTGGAAAAACCGACCAGATGATGGTGTGATGAAGAGAAGAGTAAAAGCTTTTCCACAAAATTAGACCCATTAAATCATTTTTATTAGCTTTTACCATGCAAATGGGTGGCTTTCGAGGGCGATTTTATTCGCATTCCGCCAGTTCCGGGCCCGGCTGCTGTTCGACGTTTGATTTGCTCGCTGCTGGTGGCTGCCCCCCCTCCCCCTCCCCTGTGTTAATGTCCCCGTAGGTCTAGTTTTATTGATTTTCCCGGGGTGTGGGAAAATGATTATACCTGCTACGCCCTTCTTTCTTCTACATTATGGTCGAGTTCCCGTTCGCTGGGTGACGCGTTTAACGTTTTATTTTCAATTATCACCGATGTTTTAAAAGACCACCAGTAAAATGTCACACCCTGGTTCCCCTTCCCGTACCGGCGTGGCGCTGTTTTTCCATGCCTGGTTTTTGAAACGATTGTTAATGGCCTTGGTGGAGACGGTCGGGGGGGTTGGAGCGGGGCACGTGCCTGGCAGGCGTAACGCACACAACTCCGCCACATCCACAATGCTGGATTGATTTCGTTTGGTGTCGTCGTGCGGTTGTATTTGGGGTCAAAGGTTATGACAATATTTCATCAAACGTTGCCCGTTTGTTTATTTCGGAACGAGCAAAACCAATCTCATTCGCTGGAATTAGGCTGCGCGCCGTATGTGTTAGTATTTGTGTGTTCGGGTGGTCCACGAACACACAAACAGGACCCCACCTCCTCGCTTCCAGTCCTGCCCCACCTGCCAACTAATTCTAAATTCTCTTTTATGCACTTTGTTTTCATCCTGGGCCGCAGCTCGGAAAACCTTTTGATCTGCCTTTCCCATCACCACCCCGCCACCACCACGATCAGCACACGCTCGGATCGCTGTCGTACTTTATTGTGCATTTCAAATAAACCACCCACATGCCGTAAACTCCCTTCCTTCCCCCCTTTCCAGCCGCCGAAAGGCCAACGCGAGCATGGCGAGAGCATGCTTTTGAATGTTTTATGAACACGGTTCGGAAAGTTTGTTTGTACATTTGCGGGAGATAGTTGTGTGGAACTCATACACCCATCGTACCCTTTACCTACTGCCCCTCTCGTCTCACCTTGCGGTGCCATTTCCATTACCAAACGAATTAGCTTCATCTGTTGCTAAAACTTTCCGGACGTTTTAGAACGATCGGAGGGGGAATCGTGAAGGGGAGGGAGGGTGGTCGGGGAGGAAGTTGTTAAGTTTAATCGTGGCTTTTTATGGCTCCAACCTTTACAACTACGGTTTGGAACGGAGAACTTCCGGGTTTTGGAGTTTTGGACATGTAAATAATTTTTGATGACGTTGGCTTGTGAAAATATCTGCCCGGTTGAATTTTCCTTCCACAAAGAAACACGTACTTTCTGAGCCGAGATGGTTTGCCGATGATTCGATTGATTTTTCGGCCATTTTGAAAGACTTTCTGTGAGTGAGGTAATTGAAAAGATTGGACGCAATCAGTACCAGGCACACGCACAACCGAGGGAAAATGTTTCAAAATTTCGATTTCCTTCCATTTCCAGCTGGCACACCTGGGGAAAAGCTGTGGGCAAGCGAGGTGATGAATGATATCCGACCACGGCGGAGTGGAATGGTGGCGGAAAAACCTCAAGCCAAATGTCACAAGCCGTGCCCAAATCGGCATGACGCAATTGGAAGCGTATTGTCGGTGGCGAATGTGTTTAGCATTGAAGTCGTCGGTGTTGGGTTGGCTGCAGGCTTGCTTTTACTTTTAAGCATGTGTTCCCATAAATACCAACCCATTACATGACTCACATCAACCCCTGCTTCCCCCGTTCCCAGCGACGAGAGCGACAAAGGGACCGAAAAAGAAAGGTCAGCGCAAGTGGCAGTGGCTTAAAGGTCGGAGGAAAAAGGTGTTTCGGGAAATTTATTTGCACTTTCACCGTACGCCGGTGCTAGGGGGCCGGATGCTGGCCCGGGCTGCTGGGATGACGATTCGCTCAAACGACGAACGAATGGAACGACGGAACGGCAAACCGGCACAATCTGCCAGCGCGTCTGGCAGAAGCAGAATGTTTTATTACATCTGCATAAAGTGCTAACATATTCATATCAAAATCAAATAACATAAATATATTTGCAATAAAATATCCCTCTCTCTCTCTCGCTCAGGCTGATATGCTCCACATTTTGTCCCTTTTTTTCTCATATGCACACACACACAACCATACACTCACGGACTGACGTGACGTTGGGGCAGATGCAGGGCACATGACAAACCGACGAGGGCTTTTCCGACACGTTACAAATTCGTACCAGCTTTTCCCCCGGTACGTATGCCGTATGTGGCCCCGTATCGTTCGTTCGTTTGTTCGATGGGACGTTTGTGGATGTTTCGTTTAGGGGCTCCCATCATCGCGCTGATGCTCATGATGATGATGACGATGGTCGTGATGGTTCGTTAGCACAAGCAGCAGCCATGGATGGGTCTCCAAGCCGCACGTCCTACCGAAGAGTCGGCAGTCGAAGCCGCCTCTGCCATGACGAGCCGTACGAGGCAGCCCGTCGTAATTTCGCCAACATTTTGCTTATCCAGGCTCCCAGGGAGTGGGTTGCATTTGCGTTTGCGTTCGCCGGGGATCGTAGTTTATCTACGCCAGGGCGTATATATATATTTTACCTAATTTTGCGAAGCAACTTTGCTTGCCTTAACTTTCCCCGCTTTCCCTAATGGAAGCCAATGATTACAAAGCGCTGCCAAGCTGATGGCCGGCGTTCCCAGGCCCCTTTGGGGTGTTATTTTTGCATGCTCCGGCATCGGCGCTTTTGCTTTTCGTTCGGAGTTCGGAGTAAAGGAGAAGGAAGGCTGGAAGCCATATGCACTCAATGTTCGAATTTTGGTGCAACCCGTACGTTGGAGGGTGGAGGGTTTGCAGTTTCGGTAATGTAGCTATTACTCTAAAGTGACAATAAGCTGGAATGGACAAGTATTACTGCCAGCGAGTAATTCGTCAGTGCAGTGCACTGGTGCACATCTCCATACACGGGTGGGAAAAAATAATAAACGTCTATTTTGTTTCCTGCAGAATGCTCCTTCAATTTAGTTTTGTAATATTTTTGCTACATTTGTTTAGGTTCTTTAATAGAAAAAAAATCTAGTCCATGTTTTTGATAACTTATTAACCTATAAACCATGTTTTTTCCGGTTTTGGTGGGCATAACTGTTGAAGAAAGCCTTCTTTGACTAAGAAATGCTTTACGTAAACCACCTCAAACTACTTATACTCTGATTGTATGTTTATTTATTACATTTTCGACACAAATACAATAAAGTTTCAACGACGAAAAAGAGCGTCAGTAAAAAAGATGGAAGAAATTGGAGAATTCGGTAGAAAATTGTCCCTCAGTGGTGGCTATCCTGTGAGGTCTTTGTTGGGCTTATTACGATTCACGAACAACTCTCTCATCACACGAAAACCGCCGACTCGAACGTTAGAGAAAATTGCATTATGGTTATTTGTTCGAGTCGATGAAAGTATCATCGATTTTTTTCCATGCGCAACTGCCAAACTGGTGTGAATCGACTGTTGCACTTTGTAAACAATGAAAAATCTGTGAAGAGTTTGGCGTGTGGTTTTTCTCCAATTTAAAGCGAAAAGATACCTTCGTGTTGTGAAACCGCTATATTTTACTTCAAATGTATCTTATGTATCGAAATTTACTATTGGAACTCCCGTGAGTCCACTAAAATGACGGATAAAAATTTGTCGAATTCGAGGGGTATCCGTTCGTGGACCGTAATGCAATTTTTTCCAAATTGTTTGACAGATTACTTTGATTGACAAAAAAGTTTTCGAACGGGAGCCGAACGGAAACTCGAAAATTAGGCATAATGCAAATGTGACGTTCGAGTCGGAAAATATCGAACGTTCGAGTTTCGTAATAGGCCCTTTTATCGCTCCTCAAGCACCGGTTGCTTGGTTCAATTTTAATGTGAATATGATGTGTTGCACGTTACCTTACTAAATATAATTTATTGCGTCACATATTTAGTTCCAATTGGATGTAACCTAGCTCTTATAGAGTACTTTTCCTGGAAATCTATTCTCAGGAACCCATTGTTGTCCGACGTCGGATCGCATAACTGTCGATGAGGGCCACACCCAAGGCCGCAACCGCAACGAGCCGTCAGAAGCAGGACATAAAATACGGGCTGACTTTATGCGAACACTGCTGGCCCGCTGATTGCTTTACAATACGCTCAAATGCAGGAGATGGCCCCGCACCCGTGCCATACTGTATCGTCCCCAAACCCCCCAAACGACCCGTATCGCAGCAGGGGATGCATGCGATGGCTTGTTGCATTCGTGCCCAGACAGTGTTGCCAATGCGCTCCGGTTGCAATAAACTATAACAATAACTTTAAATGCTTTATTCAAACCAACGAGAGTGTGTGTGTGAATGAGGATGCTACGGGTTACATTACAGTTAGGTTATGGGGAAGAAAAAACGGAATGAAATGGAGCAACAATTTCCCCGAGAGAGAGGGAGATGAAAGGAGAATTTTATGCACACTATACATAAATTTCATCTGATGAATGCAGAAACTCCGTCTTTTAGGGGTCCCCTGAGGAGGCTGGGACCGGATGTTAGCCTCCCGCAAGCCGCCCTCAACATGACACTTTCCCAGGCAACTCTCGGGGAACTACATTTTAACTATTCCCCCCCTCCTCCACAGTGGCCCGAGATGCAAGATTTTCACCCACTCGGTCGGCGCCTGCGGCTGGCATTATAAAGAATCTCTACGCGCTTTGGCGCTCGGAAAAGCTGCATTCTGTTTCCCGGGCCGTGGGCGAAAAGGAAAGTTTGCGTCAAATTTGCGTATCTACCGGGTGGCGTGCTGCAGCTGTACACGCCTCAGGAAGCTCTTGCGGTAAACGAAACGAAAGAACAAATTTTAACTCGTAATCCAAATAGCCTTTCTTCACGTGGAAACTCGGAAGGGGCAAACGCTGTGGCGGATCGACGAGACGTTCGAGGCGGGCGGGGCGTTCGATCGAGCGGATGAAATATTAACATATTAGATGGAAAGTAAGTTTCCAAACGGTCTCGGAGTGGCTCGGTGGAAAGTCAATTGAATTGTAAATAAAATTTCGTTTGAAGTTGAACGTGTGCTTCGGGTGTCGTTTTTCCTCCATTTCCCGTCGTTCATCAGCCGTTTTCCATTTCTACTTCACGGCTTTCCGAGAAGTTTGCAAGCGGTGTGTGTGTGTGTGCTTTACAAAATCTTTCACCGGCTGTAGCAGACGGTTTGAAGGGGAAAACTTTGCCTTCCTCCCTCATGTCTCGTTCGACTTTCGTTCTTTCCCCCAAATACTTCCCCAGAACGAGGGAACAATATCTCATACTTCAAGGGCCACGAAGCTTCCACCCGGCATTCGTTTTGCCAAATATTTACCCCAACCTGGGTGAACAAAAGTTGGTCTATCCTGCACTTCCGGCATCCCGCACCCCCCCCCCCCCCCCGCCCTCCGTTTTTTCCGAGCAGGAAGCAATCGGGAGTAAAATGGAAATCGTATTTGTCTTCAGCACATTTCATGCGTTTCATCGATGAATGTTTCCGGTGCGGGTTGCGGGGTGGTGAACCGGGAAAACCCGCTTGAACTCCGCATCAGAACACGGCACATGCAAACGATGGTGTGTGTGTGTGTTTGTGCGTGAATGCAATATAGAGGGTTGATAAGGAAAGTTTGGCTTAAAATATGGTAATGTTTTGCCGGAGCCAAAGAGTAGACATCGCTCGCCCTGTGTGCTCGGTGGAAAATTAGTTTTTATTGAAGTTGTTGTGATGTAATTTATACAAACCGATTGTTTGATGAGCTTCTCTTGCGGCTAACCGAAGAGGGAATGCGGAAAAAAGTATTTACTTCGTTTACGAACCAAAACGGTGCGGTTCGATATTCATTTTCCACTCAATTGGGTTTGGCAGACTGATCATATGCGTAAACTCGACCGATGTCTAGGTCTCTCCGTAAACAATTTATCGTTCCTTTGCATCTAATAAATTACGGCAAAAGTTACAGCACCGGAAGAAAAACAAGGGTTTGGAATAACGATTAATTTACCTTCGTCGCCAAAAATATGAGAGCTTCCGTAAGGGAGCCGCTTCCAACATCCCAAGTGTTGCCCAAGTAGCTGTTAGTGTTACATTATTCAAGCCCCGGGACACAATCTCTGTCGAGCGCAATTTGGAATGCACCCGGAGTTGGGTCGACCGCAGCAGGAACTTTTCTTTTTCGCAACCAAACGAATGCTGGCCCCTCCCCGGAACACCGCTGGGAAAACCCTCGGAACCATTGACCAAACAGAAAACGGGAACTGGGGGAGGAGAGGGGGTGAACAGGGAGGTGAGAAAGTCATCGGAGGTGTCGGTGTTCGGTTGGCAACAAGAAAGTTTACGGCTTAACGCCACTGTTTACAACGCAGCGAAATGCTGGCTGGATTTGCTATCGTTAGTTTACCGTCTCTTCGGGGTAGCGAGCTTTTCCCCCAGTCGTTCAAAAAGGGAAAAGCGAACAAGAAAACTCCCCGTGCCCATCGTCGATGGTGTGCCTTTCCTTCGCCGTCCCAAAATGCACTCGCAGGGCGGCGCAGCACGAGGCCAAAAATCTCGATGCACAAGAGCAAGTTTTTGGGTGCGGGATTATTTTTCCAATGCCACCACTGGGAGTGGGAAGGAAACGCAGGGGTGGGAACATAAGGGAAAAAGAAAGCACGTTGGCAAAATTTTAAAATAAACACAATAATTTACATGCAGAAACTGCATTCTTCCCTCTCGCGATACCGATTCGGCGTTGCGTTCGGGCTTTCCAGACGACGGGGTTTGGGGATGGGCAAGTTTTTCCGAAAGGAATTTTCCACCGCACACCACAAACCGGCGTACGGATGGCATTGCTGGTGGCAACCGCACTCGTCGGTCGTCGGTAAAGAAAGCCACTTTCGGGAAGGAAACTGTGCTCAAGCCACGTGAAATGTTCGTCGAATTCGGGTTCTACCGAACACCCCGAAGAAGGGGTGGGTGAAAAACTGGAAAGTGGGTGGGTGTTGTTGTTGAAAGTATAGTCCGGGCTGAAAACACCATCGAAGTCATTCGAAGGCACCGTCACGCCAGCTCGTTTCCTCGTTTCCCACCGGAGGGAAAACACGTAAATATTTTTGCAAAGTGCAACGAAACTTTTTTGACTAATGAGTTTTCTCTGGTGAATTTTTAGTTATTTTCCCACTGGCAGGCTGATTGTTTGTGGCCCGGTGTTGAGCAAAGGAGGGGGCTTCCCGGGGAGGGAAGATCCCGCGGAAAACGACGTTCGTGTTGCCGTTTTTCTAACCCTTTCCCATTCGTGGCTGTTCCGATGAAAACTCGACACGCTCACAGGGAGGTGGTGGAAACGTAAGTGGTGAGGACAAAGCACGCAGACAAAAAGGCCAGAAGAAAAAGACAGCCGTGAAGTGAAAAGTTGTAAAAGATGGAAACGAATGATTACAAGGAGCTAAAATATGCTGTCTGAAATGAACTTGCGAATTGTTCGGCATTCGAAATAAAGACGACGATCTGAACGCAAAGCCCCCGGGGGGAGGGGAAAATGGGGTGGTAAAACAAAGGAAACAAAATGTAAAGTCTGAGAAAACCGAAAGAGCGACACGATGCGCCAGTCTCTCGGTCCAAATTACAAAGCATTACTCCAGAATAATGATGAGCTTAACGGTGACGCGAAGCTACCGTCGATTGCTTGCAGCAAACTTTCGCCGTGTTTGGCAATGCGCTCGAATGCGCAGCAGCACCTCGACGTTGATTGACCGTTGTTTGCAGCGAAGGGCGAACCGTTTTCCGATGCTATTGGGTGGAAAATCATCATCGTCACCATCGAGTAACGAGTGCCGGACAATGGGATTAGAGCAAAGGGAACGAATGGACTGTGGGAATCAATCAGCGAAATTGCATTCACAACAAATCGACCATAAGCAAATCAGCGGATTAAGGATGCTGCAATGGCGATGGATTGTTTCACGATACTTGGGGGAAAGCTTCTCTTAATCCATTGTTATTTCGAGAAGAACGGGGGATTAGAGCCTCTTTATTTTAATTTTTAAGGTTTAACTGGATTAGTTAACTGAAAATGTATCTCGTTTTTAAATTTCAAAAGTAGATAAGAACACAGAAATAAAGAAAATTCATACGACGTTTACCTTATTTTGGCTTCTTAAACGAAGGCCATTCAATGTATATCTCGTTCTTAGGTGAAAACCGTAAACATTTCCCACAATTTTCCCACCGAAACACCAACAAAACCGGGGTGTTTCCCTACGATCCAATCCTTTCCTTTCCGTTGCTGGTCGGTGGAATTAAATTATCAACATTATGATACAGTTATTGCAAAACAGGGGCACGTTCGAAGCACGGGAACGTGGAAAAACCCTCCCGCCGTTTGCTGATGGAAGTCTTGGCCGTGTAATGATTTTTCTTTAACCTCCACCACCAAAAACGGTAGAGAGGATCTTCCAATAAAAAAGTTTAATAAAATACCGGAACGAAAATGTTCGTGTGCGAACGAGGGGGGTTATTTTGGGTGCGCAAAAGGGCTGTGAAGAGGAAATGGTCGCATAAAAATCCATAACCAAGCGTGGCTTTAGGAAAATTCAAAGATGTGCCGAAGCGCAGAGGAAATCTTTGGCCAAAGGAACAAAGGACGGTTTTTGCTTCGGTCGCGGCGGGCCAAGCCCAAGGCAGCAGTTTTAGGGTGAAAACAAACTGTGAAACAAATACAAATAAACGGTAATCCGTTTCATAAATTGCCACTACTATAATCATCAATAACCCGGTTTCCCGCTGGTGCGGGCCGAGTGGTGGTGTCTCGTCGCTAGGAAGTTGGTTTTCGCTATGTTTCTTCCACTGTCATCGTTACCGTTGTCGTCGTCGTCGTGGTGGTGTTGTCTTCGTTATGCTCGGTTGGTAACGCCAATAACGCCGTTCCCATGGCGCAACCGTTGTAAGTTACGGTGCCAATGGAAGGCCCGAGAGGCCCGGGGGAAAATCTGCTGGCATCATTCCTATCAGCACCTTTGCGCTCGGTTTTGCACGTGTCGCTACATAAACCACTCCACACCATTCCTCTTTCTTCTATGAAATTAGTGCCGAAGAGACTTTTCCCCCCCAACCCGACTCATCTCGACTGAACGCCTGCCGTGCCACGTGTGTTGGCACGCTGTCGACATACGCTAAGCGGAGAAGTTTTCCGCACGTCAACACCTTCCGTGCGTGTCGTAGGATCGAGTTGGAAGTTTCCTCAAGCTTTTTCTTGTCACCCGGAAGAGTTTGTTTGCTGTTGTTTTCATTCCAATAAGGGCTTGTGCTGTCAGTTTATGATGTTTGAAATATCTTATATGTTTTCCCTAGAACAGTTAAAACTTTTCCTAATTTTGTGTTTCAAATAAGTGTTAAAATTAAAGGTTTAAATTAGCAAAAACGCCTTCCAAGAAAAGGTCAAAGAAAAGCTCCAATAGGCCCCTCGGGAAACCTCGCAAAATTGTTCATTCAAAGTTGGCGACGAGCTCGACATTGGGCTGGAAAATGGGATACTTACACATAACTTTGAGATCCACCGTATTGCTCTCGCCGTCGCCCTCCACGTTCGATGCAATGCAGGTGTAGTTTCCGGCCTGATGTCGCGTCACCACCTGCAGCGCCAGTGCGGTACTGCTCATGATGACGCCCGACTTGGAGTTGTGCTGTACGACTTGATCCTGCAACGGAAAGCGAAAGGAAAACAGACGGCATGCATGAAAAACCACTCGCTCGCTCGCTCGCTCGTTCGCTCGGAAAAACCCATCAAAGTGCGTTGACGATACCCCGGGTCGGTTTGCTCATTTCCACTGTGTTTGTCTCCGGGCAGCATCAACAAAGTGAACCGCCGTTTGCGCCAAAAAGTGCTCACAAACCCCCGCATCCACGACGCATTTCCCGCCCCTCGCATCCAAGGTGTTGCTGGGTGTTTGCGTTTTGCCACCTTCGCCTCGGTTTCGCCCACGCGAATCGCTTTGAAGTTATTAGTCAATGACACGAAATGAACGAACGAACGCAGCACCGCCCGAGGCTTATTTTCCGGCCGCAGTTTGCGCGCTTCGTTGTGCGCGCAGCCAGGTACATTAAGTGAAATAAAATTTCCGTTATGATCATAAAAATATGCTACGGCTTCTGCTGCTGATGCTGCCGTTGTTGATGTGTACATGATGTTGCTTTCTGCTACAAACACGAGCAAACACGAGGTGCGTTTGTTTTTTCTTCGTCTCTTCGTCCCGGGGATTTTTCCGCTTTCCCGTGGCGAGGGAGCCGCTAGGAAAAGTCAAAAGTGAAGAAAAACAAGTGCGTCGGCAGTAAATTTGAGCTTTATTATTATGATTATTTATTTAGAGTCTGCAGTGTGCGTGCCCGCTCCGTGTGCGCCCGCACCCACCCTCTCTCGCTAAGTACGCAGCCATTTCGCGGGAACGAGCGACCAGGCGTCTCCATTTGCCGTTTGATGCTGCGCTAACCGCACGGGACGCTGGGAGGGGGTGGGAACGCGAGAATCGAGAGGGGATCGTTTGGATGCTTTTGGTCGCCAGTTCAGCGTCGGTCGGTTTGCTCTTCTTTTTTTTTTCTCCTCGGTTTAACGTCCCGCCGGTAGTTACACGAAGGGCCACGTCAAGGTGATATGAGAAGGTGCTCACCATTTAATGTAACGGTTTTAGCGTTCTATTTTGTGCTCCGTCCCTCCGTCACGAGGAGGAGACAAGACAAGTGAAATCAAGCTTCATGGTAAAACATGGCAGAGCACTTTAATGTGTTCCTTCCTGTCGGTTTTAGCACAATTTGTTACACCTTCCCGCCACCCGTTTTCCCTAGCTGTTCGGTGTCGGGGTCGTAAAAAATCATGAATGGAAACGTAGCCCCGCAGCCCGCACTTTACAAGGTTGAAATTATGAATACTTTACCGGTGGTGCGGGTGTGCTGGTGTGGGTCCGTCGTATATAATCATAACACAAGGCAAGGATGGTTGGCGTTAAACGCACAAATAACGCATAATAATGCGGCGTATGTGAGCGCCGGTAATAACCATCTAAACGCCACCTGCAGAGGCTTCGGTTGCGATGCGATTTTCCGCTGCGGGTGTATGAAGACGGGATCGATTTTCATCCAAAGTGTTGGAAGAAACTGAACCTACGCTTCAGAATTGAGTTGGTCAACAAGAAAATGTGTACAGGGCTGAGCAGCACCATAACTCAACTCGATTAAATTTCCTTCGTACAATTTTCCATGCACCCAACCATATTGCATATGCCCTACACAAAAGGCAGTAACATTGCGCTCTTCTTTATTTCACTCTTAGTTTATTTTTCCAAGCCTTTCGCAATGGTGGCAATAAGAGCAAGTTGACACCGAACCAATATTGATGCCCGTCAACGAGTCGGGCGGCTCTGGGCTGCAGGGCGAGTGAAAATAACATCCACCGGGGAAAACGGCTGTAAAAATATCCACCACGATCGAGCAACGACTGGACCCCGAAGCGAACGACGACAAAACGACCATAAGACCAGCGAAACGGTCGCCGTGCTCGACGGAAGGCTGTCATTTTGTGCCAATTTTGCGTCATTTGGTGCGCTCCGACCCAAACTCGAGTCTATGTGTGTTTGTGTGAAAGAGCGCTGGCCATCGGCAAGGGTAGAAAGTAGGCAAGCGCACCGAAAAACCGAACACTAGACCCCCGAAAACGCGGGAGCGTCACGGACACGGGCGATGTGCAATGATTACAAAAACAATAAAGTAATAAAAGAAAATTAAATTCTAGCGGAAAATGTGTTCATTCAACGTTTATTTTAGACGCGCTGAAAAGCGCTTTTATAGCGCAGCACAAACAAGCACATGGTGGAAAAACTGGGGCGAGTGGGGGAGGGGAGGGGGGGGGACTGGGAAGTTTGGGTAAATCCCGGCCCGGTCGCGGAGAAAGAAGAACGAAAGGAGGAAAATGTTGGTTCGATGTCGCCGTTTAAGGGACAGCGTTTCCCGCCGGAAACAAGGAGCGGACGAGGTTGGGAGGAAGAACCCAAGAAAAAGATAGTCCGGAAGGGTACGCGAGGTATTTGGCCCAACCGGAAGAGCTCCTTATTTGGGTTGCCGCGTGTGAGTGAGTGTGTGTGTGTGTGTGTGCGGGGAGGGAAAGCAAGGGAAACAGAGCTGCTCGTTACCGGTATCCGTTTCCGTGCAGTTCGTCGCTTCACTCTCCCCCCCCTCTCCGGTTTGACCCCGCGCAAGGTTCAGTTTTCCACGCGTTTTTCCAGCTGCGCTCAACCGATAGGGCAACGATGGGAACATGCCGGCGAACGCTTGTTCTAGTGGTGTTGTTAGACATTGTCGTTAAAGGCATGGGCTGGAGTGAAGTTCAACAATAGATTAAATTATTATTGTCATTACACACATACATACAAACGCGCCAGCTCGGTCGGGGTGCCAATCCGTTTCGATGAAAAAAGGCAACTCTGGACTCGGAGAATAGAGCAATCAAGTAAGCAGTAAAAATTAAACTGTTCTGGAAGTCGAGAGAGGAAAATGTTCGAAAGGGAAAGCCGGCGAGGCAGTGTAAAACAGACAATGCAACATTGGTTTTTTTGACATTCTGTTCGCCCACAATGGCAACGCTTGTTCGGAGTTTCCCTAATGAGAGGTCATTACAGAAAGAAAATGAAAGGAACATTTTGCTGGAAAGGTTGTTAGAATCAGTAAAACCCCGGATCGCATTTGCAACGTTTGAGCTACCTTTAACTCGCTTATAAGAGATGCTTTTTAACCTATTTATATATATTTTTTTCTCATTTCCTTTCAAAGATTATCAAGGTTTTTCTATATTTTATATAAAACAACCTTGCAACTTAAAGGTCACTTACAAACTTTTGTTCATAGTGAATCCCTATCGTTCACTTCCATCGCTTGAACAGCGATGTCGAATGGCGATGAAATTAAATTTCAACTAGCGGAAAGTCGGCGATAATTGAAGCGAAATTCCTGGAAATAATACGACTGCAGTGCTGCATAGCGTCCGCGCATCCATCCTTCCTGCCCGGGGACGAACCATTCCCATCCTTCGCAGGAGTAGAGTACGAGAACAATTTTAGAATTTTCCGGTGAAAATAGCACTGTAAGCTTCTAAAAACAACCTTCCACAACGACCGTTCGACCGTCGGTGATCGGAACAGTTGCCAATTAGAAATACATTTTAAACGTCGATTTGTGAAACCGTGGGAAGATCGCGAACGCTGCTGGCAACACTGCTGCTCTACACTCTTCCCCCCTCCCCCTCGTTCTACCCATTTACGCCTCGTCCCGTGGCAGGCCATTCAGTGTTATTACAGTGGCATGTGTCTAATTAAAATTTGTACTTAAATAAAATACCACCTGCGCTGAACCTAAAAGCGCTTTCCCGGAACGCCATTTCGATGATGCAGTAGCGTTGCGTTCGTGGCAGGCTGACCAGGGGTTTTCGAGAGGCGAATGGTAGCATTTTCCGTTTGATCCTGGCGCAATGATTAGTTCGGAGCAGTCGAACGGAAAACCAGCACAACAGTATCGGACGCAATGTTTGTGCATCAATAAACTGTACCGAAGTTCATTACAATGGTTGGCAGGTCTGTTTCTCTGTTTGATTTTAACACGAAATAAATGCTATGAGTAAGAGTTTGTTGTTACTCGTATTTATGAAGGAGTTTTTGAAAAGCTTAAAACATATTTAAATTAAAACTATGAAATGGATACATCTTTGATATTTAACGCAACAAGGTATAAGTTGAATTTAATATTCTGTACCTTTAGTGACATTAATGCGTATAATCCAAAACTGTTGCTTCAATTATTTGTAAGAGCAGATAAATATAAAAAACCTATTCTTTGGGCATGCAGAAAGTTTTCGAACGAGAAATTGTATGCACTTTACTTAAAAATTAGAACAAACTCTGATCGAAGAAAAGCAATCCATAGGTTTTGAGAAACCATATAGCTACGTTCAGAGGAACGGTTTAAGTCCTGGGTAAACAGATAAAAACTTCCGTTTCTAGCTCTCCAAACGGAGCATTCTCTGCACAACCGCAAAGCAAAAGCGGACGGCAAAGAGTTGTAGTAAAGAAAAGGGAAAAACTCTCTTTCCCCAACGAAAGCTTCTTCACAATGAGTTTACATCGAAGGTGGAGACGCTGGTCCAAAAGCTGCGCATAGTATAAAAGGTGAAACGCCCCACAACCACAAAACGGCAGTTTGTGTGACGAGAGGAGAAAATATCGCGAATAAAATTGGCGCGTAGGAATGGAGATAAATTAAATTTAATTGAAAAACTACTCGACAATCGATGGTGCAGAACTTTTCCAATCAAATTGCTCTTCCGTACTTTTTTAATTGATTCCAACCCGTGCCGCGGCTCTCCCTTCACGCAGACAGCTTTTTTCCCGACGAGTTCATTGGCGTTTGCATTCTGTTCTGCGGTTTGGTAGAATACCGGAGTTTTGTTTGTCCCGGAAGAAACACACAACTTTTAGAATATGAAAAAAATGGAAGAGGCATTAAGATTGTAAGATGGATCTTTAATGTTCGCATTTGGATTATGAATACTGATTTCTGACTTTTTTGCAAAGAGTGGCGTTCTTTGGGAACGTCTTAATGAACAAAGTTCAAAGTATGCAAGCCAATAAACAATTGTGAAAGTTTTTTTCTGACCATTTTCTGAGGATCTTATTAGCGCGAAAAAGTTCCGTTGATTTACTTTAATGCCACCAAGTTGTAGGAATCTCGTGACGAAGTTAAAAGTTGGCGCAAGAGCAGCGATTTTATTTATTCGCCCTCTGGCAATTGGTCAATAGTCCTAAAACTATCGGAAGCGGTCATTCTTGGTTTCCGTTTCTTTCTTGGCCCGCTGGAATATCTTGATTCCAATAATGCTGAAAGTTGGGGTGAAGAATAGGAAACGATTTCCTTCGGTTTCCTTCGCTTGCCTTCTGGTGGTAGTTTTTATGGTGCGGATTTTAAATTTCCGTTTGCCCACCCGCCCGCCTTTCGGAGGGTGCATTCGAGGAAGTGAATTCCAATAAGCAGTAAAATCGATGTAGGCAATAAAATGTTATCAAAATGTCGCCTTTCGTTCCGGCCACCGGTGGTCAAGTATGAATTGCTTGTGGCGTATGTTTTGGGGGGCCCCATTCGTCTGATTTTCAGCAAACTCAGAAGCCGAAAGCGTAGATTATGGTAGCCCACCACCGGATGCACAACATGCTCGATCGGAAAAATCGGACGACGGGCGGGAAAATTGTGCAAACGTGACCTTTCGTCCACTGGCTCCGTTCCGTTCCCGGCGCGCCCTGCGGTTTATGGCGCAGTGGTGCAAATCGATTGAATTTTCCCTGCCATTTCCTTCGTCGTGCGGTCCGCGAGGCGCAAACGTCTTCCGGCGGAGCCCATGTTCACATTTGTCCAGGCTGTGTGTCAAAGGAAGCGACATCCGACGGCGCGGATTCCATTTCCGAATGGTTTTGCAAGCAATGTAAAATTTTATTGCCCACCCATTGCGCTCGCCACTCGTGTCCGTCTTGCCGGAAGCGAGGCCGGAGAAAAAAAAACAATGAAACAATCTGTGCCGAGTAAAATGCGGCGTCGTGGAAAAACAAAGAGCAACGGAACGGGAAGCGAAAACTGGCGAAAATGAAATCCAGTTGCTGGAAAGTATTAAAAGTTTGTCAACGGAGCATCGGTTGGCAGTTGGTCGAGGAAAGCGAGGGGAAGGCGAAGATTGTCTTGAAGATTACCTCGCACAGCCTGTCCAAACATGGATAGAAATCCCATAAAGTTGATCGGACTTGCAACAACGGGAAGGACAATGATTGCTTATTGGTATCTGCGTCGTTTCTTCAAACCAATGTTACATATTAGCAAACTGACAACCAAAACTAAATTTATTACGTTTCCTACAAATCAAAAACAACTTTTTAATGGTTCTTAAAGTCAATTTCAACGTCTTGAAATAGTAGAAAACCGCCCATCAGATAGATTTTTGCTCGAAATTTGCCATTTTTTTTCCCCACATTTCAAGTCGCATCTCTGATTTACATGTTGTTACGCTCCAGATTCATGTGAGTAACTGTGCGAAAACCCCCCTAGACACGGTTGCGGCTAGTGTGTAAATTTATGCATTTATTATTATCCTGTTTTACGACCGTTTTATGGGACCGAGTTTACATGGGAAAAGTGTTTGAGTTATTGGCGGTCCGATTGAGATTTCGGCCGTTCGGGTCGCTGGAAGGAAATCCCGATCCCGGCACACACACACACACACACACGGGATTGCAGGGGTAGTACAATGGGTGAGCACACATTTGTGAGGCCAACCGGATGGTCGAATGTGAGAAGCGGAAATAAAAAATTTACATAACATTTACGAGCAAGTTCGAAGCAACGAAACGTCGAATGGAACGATGAGTTTTGTAGGGCAGGGGGGAAGGGTGGAAAGAGGGATTGTTTGGGTTCGCTTTGGGTTGGGGATTTTCACATGGTTGTTGTGGGAGTATGCATAGAGTGACGGATGGGATGGCTTTAAATGGACGAGTCACAAAATGAAACAACTTTAAAGTGTGCCGTTGTGCCATTTCTTTTAAAACTTGATTATTACTGACCATGAATTGATTAAAATTGTATGAAATGGGTAGTATGTATGAAAAATTAATCCCATTGCAATATGTACGATTTTGTATACTTGGCATGATAAGTCAAGTGGAGTTTTATTATGGTAGCAACTTCAAAATTTGTTCCGTCGAAAAATAAGGGTTGCCCAAAAAGTTTCTTCATAATATTCTTTGCCTGCATTCTTCCAAAACTGAGCGGGCTTGTCTAGTCCCAGTGGATCCACTTTTATTTCGTCTGCAAAATCTTTAATGAAGATGTTTTTGGAATTTCTATAGACTCAGTTCATGAAGCATGAATGGGTACCGTCCTGTAACATAGCACAGTAAAAGTATTTGTGTTGCTGGAACTCGAAGCGAACGGACGGAACGAGCCGTTCATCGTGTCACTGAACTTTTTATCTATACATAAGAGTTCATGTTTTTTTTTCTCTCCCCGAACTCATCCAAAAGTGGTTTCGCAACAACTCATTTCAGCGTTCAATCGCGGGAAAACTCGTCGCCAAGTGGCGTTGCGCTGCCGAGCCAGGCCGAGTGGCGGATCGAGTTGCTCAAAGCGCGACGGACACGAAAGAGTTTTCCTCATGAAGGTTCATCTCCGTTGAGTTGAAAATTTAATTTTGCCTCGGAGCACGGAGTTTGTCCTGGTCAGTAATATGGAAGCTTCAAAACGGGGAGGAAAACTTTTGTCAGTTTTTGGCCTTTTTTTTTTGGTGAGCTAGAAGTAGCAAGGACTTGTAGAAAAGAAGAATACGAAGGAGGTGCACGTGGGCCAGTTCGTTAAGGCAAAACTTTTCCGACAAGGGTGGCTCATTTTCATCTTTTCCGAAAGCGCACACTTTTTCGTTGCCTCTACCGTTTGCCGCCCGATGCTATTGCTTTTGTGTTCCACTCGTGTCGTTATTGTCTTTACCCGGTTTCGGGGGCCGATGAAAAGCCGTCCGTGAGCAGAAAACTCCCGGCGAGCCGGGGTAAAGTGTCGAATGTTTGAAAGCGAGCAGTGATGCGCCACGTGACGAGGTCAGCCAAATGCAGCCTTACCACGATGAACTTCAACGGTTCAGGAGTTGTCCTTGTCCGAGGCTAGTTTGAGATAATTATTAATCCACCAGCTAAAAGGCAACTTTTCCCGTGTTTCCTTTTCGGGAAGCGCGAGAACTTGCGAATGTTTTCGGTTAGCCAGCGCTGAAAGGCGCTGCTTTTGATCATCCGGTTTTTCGATGACCCTCGGAAGGGAGTGCATAAAAAGATGTCGATTAAACGAATTACTAGAGTAGCTACCAGTGGAAAGCCGGAATGGCCGACGGATTATTATTTCATCAACTTCAAAATTGTTGATGATGGAAACGTAACTTAATTTAATGAACCTTTGGTCATTTTGATTCTCCGATGTTTCTGTTACTTTTAGCAAGCTTGTATCTTTCATCGAGTTAAAAAAGTAAAGTCTACATTTTGGTTCTTTTTATTCCACGAACCAAGCTACTTGTTATTCCCCAACCGGATGCTTCTTTTTTTTCGGGACGAGCATAAATCTTTGACTTGAAGCATAATTCTCCAACAGTTAGCTCATGATTATTTAATGAAAATGACAAACACAAAAAGCGAAAGCGCTTGCAGTTCATGTCCACCATTGTCATCGCGGCGGGGCTAGAATTTTGATCGTTTTAAAATTGGCGTTTTCTTTTGTATACAATTTGCGGTCGTTCATGCGTAAAATACATAAAAAGCAATTGTCTGCCGCATTGACGAGGGCTCGGGGGAGTTCGGGGCGGGCACAAATGAGGAACAAATTTCCACCGGCCCGACTAGCGGAAGTACAAGAAGTAGAAGAAGATCAACGGGGAAGAAAAAAAAGGTTAATAAAGTGAAAACAAGATAAGGCAAGAAAGAATGACGGCGAGCAAGGGAAGCAACAGAAAAAAAAGTTGTGCCTCAAAAACAAGGGACACTGTGCGCGCACAAAGAAGCACTACGACAAGCGTAAGAGAAAGAAAAAAACGCCTCGGCAAGAAAATGATGGAAAAATGGAAAATACCACATTGTGGAAAATGGGAAAAATGCCAACCTTAATCAAGGAGACAGGACAGCTGTTGCCACCGGGTCCGTTACAGGCACAATGTCAGTCGGCCTACAACCGCAATCAAGTCAAACATGGTCACGGTTCTTTTATGTGAGTGTGTGTGTGTGTGTGTGTGCATGGCTTTTTTGTTGTCTTCAAACTTTGTGGCCAGGATTTTTTGTCCGCTCACCAGGACTTTCATGTCCAAAGCGCTCGTCAATGTGGGCCGGTGTATGTCTGTGTGTGTTTGCTGGCCTGTGGTTAATATCGTGAACTGCGGACATTCCGTTCACGGCTCGGATGATTATCATTACGGGGAGACCTTGTACCAACACCACGGTTCGTTTATTTTCCAGTGGTTGGTTGCGATCTTTTGTGGAGCAAAAAAAAAGGAAAACGTTTACCATTTTAGAGTAAAAAATAAAACCGCTTTTTGAGGACTGGAGGGCGGACACTCGATGTAACGAACAGCGTCATTACTTTTATTATCGAGCTTGATTTAATTTTGTACTATTATTAGAGTTTCATGGGCCCAACATCGGCATCGAAACGATTAAGTTGTGTTGTTGAAATGTCAACTTTTACTATTTTGAGCGAAGTGGTTTGTTACTTTGAATGTTTCTTTTTAATATTGAAATCGATATGTTTGTAGGGAGAGTTCTTTGACAGTCCATAATAAAAGCCGGATAAAATCTGAGGTGTCATAAATCAGGGAAATATAAACACGTATCGTTATGGCACGTCCCGTCCTCCGGAGAATAGGGAAGATATTTAGATAACATCTAAAGTCATCCCCAACAACTTTTTCTAGCAACTCTGGCGCGTGGCTGCAAGGAAAATAAAAACGAGAAGCAGTGAAGTTTTTGGAGCCTCGGGTCGATAACCGATAACCGCAAAGGCTGCGGGCCGAAAGGATGTCCGAGTGAATGGTCCGACCTGATCGGACGCAATCAGGATTAGGAGCAGGTCACAGAATGGGCAAGATTGTCCTCCCCGTCCTTCCCGTCCCGTGGAAAGTTTAAAGAACGAAGGGAAAGCGAAAAAGAATCGAAGCGAAGACTCCGAGCGCCGGAATAACTTTATGACCTCGATCCAGGGCTCATCCTCCCTAGTCCAGCCGTAGTCATTTCCTTTCCGACCGGGCGGGAAAATGGGCTTCGGTCAGCCAAGCCGTGGATGGGAGGATGGAGGATGGCGCAGTGCGGACCGAGAGAGGAAGAGCGAGAGAGAGCTGTCGAATATTGGATATTTTCTGGTCGATTCACATTGCCACATATTTTGGGGTTGGAATTTTTCCCGAGCTCTTATGAGTTTTTACCCTTCCCAAAGCTTCCCGCGTCCCCTTGCGGTTATCCTAAACATCACACCGGGTTGCGCACGGGTGGCCATTAAAGTGAATCCCTTCTTCGGGGCCTCGGGGGGTGGGGACGTTCACCCTGCAGAATCCAGCCCCGCACCGGAGTGTGACCGTGTGAGAATGCGGATGCGCAGGAATTCCTGCACCACTGCCCCCCTCCCCCCCCACGTTTCCCTCGCAATGACGTGTATCAATCGCCTCCGACCGAAAAACCCGACCGAGCGGGACGGGCGGAATTTATTATTTTAACGTCTTCAATATGCATATCGCATGGGATGGACTTGATCCTTTACTCTTGGCTGGCCGGGGCTCGCTGGACTGGTTTCGTCGGACGTGACTGAAATGTTTGAATGCTGGAGTGAAGCAAACTCCGCAGCGGCGAACGAGCAAACCCGCCCGGGGGGAAAAACGATGTAAAGCACTAAACGCCCCACCGCGAAAAGGAATAAAGCGGGAAATGTGTCGGTGTCGGTCGTTCCGACGTCGTCCTGGCACCATGTGTTCGGCTCGTTCGATCGGTGTGGATGTGTGTGATATTGTAACGTAAACCGTTGGGAAACATCCCGAGAACAAGATGATTGTCTTGTTCGAGCTCTTAGTGAGTTTGAGTTATGGAATCTCGATATGTGATTTGAGAGTTTTATGGAAAGAAATACTTCTATTGCGCTCCTTAAATTTGGGGAAAACTGTCTCCCATTATGCCTTTAAGAGTGATGGATTATTTAAACTCTCTCCAACAACTAGGTACTTAAAAGAAGGAAGGTATCTAACCTTTTACTTGAAGCCTTTGTAAGTTTTCTCTTGATTTCTAGAAAGGATTTAATTAAGGGATCTCAATTGAATGTATGATGATATTGAAGCATTTCAGATACCAATGACTTGCCATTGCCAAACCAACGAAAGCGTCTTTGCTTTTCGTAGTAACTATGTGTCATGTCCTGTCTTGAATAGAACTTGGTTACGCCTTCCTGTGGCTGACGTTCGACATGCTTTCCGATAGCCCAAAATTGTCATCTGTCCAATTTCGAAACGCGAAATGTGCGATGGGACATAATTCAGTCCGCGCCGCAACTTAGAATCACCTTACCGTCAACGGGATTCGTTGTCGAGCGAGATGCTATCGAGTCGCCATCCAGATTGACGTGAGGCGGTCCGGGAAAACCGCTCGTCCTGACGAAAGTAAATCGAGATCGAACCGGAATTGAGTCGTACCGAAAAGCGCCCCGGAAAGTCAGTTCGTGGATCGTGCAGAAATTGTGCATCCGCTCTTGTGAATCTCGTTGTCGGAATCGACTTGTGGCAGTGGTGGTGATAAGACAACGCTGCGCCAAAATTCCCCCCCTTGACGACGGAAACAAAGGCGGAGTAGCGAAGGAGACATATGTAAATAAGATATCACGAAATGGAAACCGCATTGCATCCGAAACGATCCTGTGTGCTGTCTTTGGCTGCAGATGCAGCCTTCACGGTCGGGGCGCCATCCTTTAACAGGATTCAACCGCGGCCGGGCATTCTAAACAGCTGCACCGAAGCCAGAGCAGAGCGAGCTCGAAACGAGTTTAAGGAAATTTTTAAGAATTCAGTCTACGATATCCGATTCGGTTCGGGGCTTTCTTTTGCCAAGATCCGCCAAGAGAAAGAACTGTGGTGAAAGATGTCATTCTTGGGGATCCGGTGAATGCAGATGCAACGCGATCTGCTTCGAGAATATTCCATCTGACGTTTCTTTTCCCTCCTTTTTTGCTTCCGTCTTTCATACTCCGTCGCTTCTCAAAAGGGGTTTGCTTGAACAGGATTATTTCGTTTTCGGTTTCGGTTTCTATACCAACGAAGGGAACGATCCTCCTTGCGAAGCCGCTCCGCCGTTCGTTTCGATGAACTTTTCCATTGCGTGTTACAAAAGGTTCATCCGTTTTATCCGGTTTGAGCGAGGGGCGCTCGGTTCGCCTCCATCCATATGCATGATGGGTTGGCCGGCGTTGGAATGCAATCCCGGCGTTGGTGGTTTTTACGGATCCGGGCCGAAATTCGATTGCCTCACCAACATGTGGTCACTAACCAACCAACCAACTCACCTCCCCTTCGAGCAACGCACTGCGAACTGCAGTGCTTCCCGTAACCGAGGAATGAAATCACCATTTCTGCCCAGAACCTCCGGTGGTTCTGGTTGCAGTTTTCAGCAAATTCTTCACCAGAAACAAACCCACATCCCGGGGAAACCCGACTCAATCTTGCGCTGCAATCGCAGGCTGGGGCAGCCAGAAGATGCAGCAGCATCCGGAAACACAGGACCGCTAACCCCACACAGCTGGCGCGATCCCTTGCCTGGTGTCTCGGGAGGGTTTTTCCAACCGGTTAGAATAAATGAACGGTACGCAGAGGGGACGGATATCTGTATATACTCACGTTATGCTTCCAGACCACTTTGTATGCAGACGGATTTGCATTCACTTTACATTCAAAGTACACGTCGTCGCCTTCCTCGATGTCCTCCGGGTTCATGTTGGTGCCGAGCTCGAGCTTCAGGATGGGCAGATCTGTGGAATGGATGAGAGCACAAGAGAAATGTGAAAAGGGCCGCCTCAATTAGAGCGATATTAAAACTTGCTACGGTAACCGGTACCGATAGCCACAGTTGATCTTCAATTCCAATTCTATAGAAATTCTTTTTGTACCTCGTAAGAGAATAACGGCGACGTGGATATTCCTTAAACTAGAAATGATTAAGTAGTCTAAAATTGTGATATGAATTTGGATTATTTACGGTTGTTTATCGATCCTGTTCGTTCACAGTTTATGAGTTTACTACGTGAATGTTAAATTTTTGGGAATGAAATTATGATTCTTGAAGCCAAAATAAATTGAATAAACTTTAGACTTTCCATTAAATCCAATATCTTTGTATCAACTGAGCTAGAAGTTTGTAAACATTGTTTCTCTATACACGGTATGCAACCTTCTTAAGCACTTCCCTGCTTTCTCTTCAATTCATCTCCATCTCACTTAAATGTACTTATCCTCAATCACATATGGCAGAGTACTATCAACATTATTTCATTAAGACTATTGGGCTACATTTTAAGCATTGTTGTAGAGAATCAAAGTTGTTTTTTTGGTTTCACTTTTACTTGAATCTAAAAATAAAAATAGTTCATCAAAAATCTTGGTTTAATAATCAAAATTTTGGGAAACTCTAGATGGAAGGCGTTTCAAAGCTATTTTGGATCGAAGCATGATCGCTTAACTCCCACGTTACGAAGTGAACCTCAAAAGTATGTTCGAAACAAGTGAACAATAGCATTAGTGGGCGGAACTGCCACGCTTTTCTTCCCCGGAGGCTATCAACGGTGGGATGGTCCAAAAGAAGTATCTTCCGCTTCACCGAGGCGTGAAGACTTTCCCAAGAGTTCTTGACCTCCCGCCGCATCCGAGGGGTGACGTTTCGCCCGACCGCATGAAAGTGTCATGCAATGTGTCACTAACGGCAGGGTTGATCAGCAATCGCGGGCGACATTCGGTGTCGCAACGAGCATAAAACTCGTAAAACCCGCTCCACGCACACATGCTCCGTGCGAGTGTGTCCGCTTTTGCGATGGTGGAATATTTATCGTTGTTTTGCATGATTTCTGTCGGTTTTATTGTGGTCATAAATATGATAAAATATTGTTCCTTTCTCGACCCCTTTCGGGGTCCGTACAACCCTTTCCCAGTTCCGGTTTGCCTGTTCTTATGCACTACCCAAAGTCATCCATCCTTCCGTTCCTTCCGGAACGGAGTGTCCGAAAGCGTTCGGGTTTCTGCCGCAACCAGAAAAGGGACGATAATTGAGGAATTTGAAGAATAAATTTTTCGGTTTCTGATTTCGGCCTTTGGGCCGGCCGAACTGTTGCATAGAAGCGGATGACCACTTTCCATTCCGATCGCCAAGTGGACGAAAATCCCTGGCCTGGTCCCAACTTCCTGGAAAAGAACTCCCAGCTGAAGGCAGGCAACCACGAGAAGGACGCCATCGCTGAACCCTTTTCGATTTGCGTAGAGCCACGTGTTGGCATTGGTTCTGGCGTCGGTTTGAGGGTGGGGAGGAGGGTTGGAGGAAATGTGACAAAATGATAAATTTTTCCGAGCCGACCAAACCCACTCCGGGAAGGCATAAAATTACCAATTTATTAGGGAAATGTTTTTGCGTCCGAAACGGCTCCGGATTGTGTGGAAAGCGATGAATTGGCTGCGAAGAATTGAGCTAGATGTCAGTAGGATTAAGGACATTTCCTAGAAAGTATAGACGCATGGCATATGGATCTCTACAAATCGGGTTAAATGGATCTGCAAGAATTCGATTTGCATTCCATTCCGAACAAGAATGTGATGTTGATACACCAAAGAGAAATGTGTTCAAATTCTTTTCCCTTTAGTGACCAGATCAATAAGTAATTTTCAACAGATCAGCTATATCAACTATATCTAACGAAATCTTTGTCTTCTCGTCGGAAGAAAAACGAAGGAATTGCAAAAAAAAAGAAAAACTACTCCTAATGTGCGGCGATGTCGATGGAAATTGTTCCGATTGAAAACACGGAACACAGCTTCTGCCGTTTTTTTTCTACCACATCCCATTCGCACGTCACATGAAAACCGCATAAACGTCGCCGGAATCCCTTTGCCCCCCTTCCTCCTCTCTCTTTCCCTTGGGTCGGGGAGAAAAAGCTGCCAAAGACAGACCTCTGCCGTCAATCTGCATTCCGCTCACGGCCAAGTTAACGATCCTCCGGTACGGTAGTGTGGGATTATTTCACTCCACTTTCCGGTTGTTGTGCCGGTGTTCGATTTTCCTCCGAGCTCCGAGAATTGCCGTTCGATGCGGAGTTTTCCCGTGCGTTTGTTTAGGGGGTTTTTTTTTTCTTTTTTGCTACCGTCCCCATTTTCCCAAGGCATGACGGTAAACTGCGGATGATTGTGTCAGCTTTTCGCCAAACGGTTTTGCACTGACTTTCCACCCTCAGCCTTAGGTTTTCCATCACCAGTATGTTTCGAGTCAATGCAGAGCACGCTCGACAATTGAGGGCGAGGTTTTCTAGTGCTGCGAGCAAGGAAAAACATCGAAGAAGGATGGCGCGAGTGACACACTCTCGGTAAAAAGTCACTTCTTTGTCAAATACGGACAGCGCGGCGGTGATGTCGAGCAAGGCGTGACAATACTTCCTTACTCTGGATATCGGGATTTGGAAAAACTGCACTTTTCCCATCGGTGGCTGTCAACTTTATCATTAGCAACTTTTCAGTGGCCTCCAGCTTTGCGAGGATTTGTCGAGGTAGGATTGTTTGTAAAGTAGTCCGTTTTTGCGTGCAGCTTCATTGACGGAACGTCGGACCGGAGAGAGACAGAGGGAAATCCTCATCGAAAGCTACAACTAGCCATTTCCAATCGTCTGGCAAATCCCTTCCGCTTAGAGTCGAAGCCGGAGCCGGATCACGGCATCCTAATAGACATCCGTGTGCAGGTGGCCGGAATTAAGGAACCCGAACGGAAGGACGCTTTCGGTGCGTGTCGATTAGCGTAGCTCCAGCATCAGAGCGTCCTTGTTGTGCGAGGTTTAACATTCTTTTACTTCACACACCGACGACACGATACATGTAGAAAAAACACCAGAAGATGGTGCGAACAGGAAGACACGTGAGAACCTGTTCAACCGGTTAAGGACGAGCCGGGCGAGCTCTCCCGGACGGTATCTGTCGATTTACGTTGTCGCATCGCTGCGCTTGGGTGTAATTTTTGTAACGAACGACACGAAGGACCTTCCTTTCCGAGCGAGTGGGAAAACTCTCATCCCGGCGGTACTTGTAAAGCGAGTGGAAAAGTACACTCACCTTGCATTCCTCTTCGCTCTTCCCGGACAAGAAAGAGTTATGGGCCCAATAATGTTTTCTTTCGCCCTTTCGCACACCCTCTTCGCCGTGAAACGTCGTTGGTGTTTGCGCTCTCACACACAATGGCAGAGTGGCAAGATTAATTTCAATTTTCCACAACACGGTTCTCAACGACTCGTGACATGGCGTCGGCGTCATCAGGCATTATCTACGTGATGGCTTCGCTCATACGTGTGATAGTTTGTTGGTTCGCCTGTTGGCTTCCTTGAAAGGTGCGAACTCGAGTAGCATGTGTAAAGTGTGGCCATGACTCTAATGACGCTTGGCGCTCGGTGATATTGCACGCGCGGATTGGAAATGCTTTCAACGCAATTTGCTCAAGGGAAACATGTTTTACATAAAGGATTCAAAATAGTCTCGATTGAACAAGCAAAGAACCGCTTTAAGTTAACATTTTCAACCAAACAAGGTAACTGAAAAGAGGAGAAGTATTAATGTAATACTAAAATGTGCCTTAAAAAAATAAAAGGTGTAAATTGGGATGAAATTGAAATATGAACATTTCCGTGTGTAATTGCTATAAAACATTGTGGACATGTTCTTGAAAGGAATAACAAGCGGGATTCAAGGCAATAAAGTTTGATAGAATTAAGGCAATTAACACGTTGACTGCCAAGGGTTTAACCACACTTTTTAAGAACAATCTTTTTCAGTAAAATTTGTTCATACCATTTGTTAAACCCTTTCGATTTTTGAAGCCTAAGCAAAAACTTAGCTTCCCAAAAAATTGATATTAAATATTACTATAATTTTTATGTCGCATTTTCATTTATTTATGGGACAAAAACTTGTCGACGTGTTAAAGAACTTTGAAGATTTTTGTCAATATTGAAGACTATTTGAGAATGTTAACAACTATTCAAAAACATGATTTGCCTAACGTATCATTGCTAAAATCTACATAATATAGTTTGTTATTGTTATTATAGTAATTGTTTTAACATAGTGGAGATTTCGGTGATAAATTTATCACCTCGTTGCCACCTTTTTCTGGAACATTCCATGAATGTTAACGGTCGTATTAAATTCTGCTATCGACGCGAGATTGACGGGTGTAGACCACCTTAACACCAGCTGAACGCTCCTTAGTGGTAAGAACTCGATAGTGTCTCCACGCTTTTTCTTTTGCTCGTTGCGATTAGATTGGGCACATTCTGTCTTCTCGCATGTGTTTGAAACATGTTCTACGCGAGTTTTCCCCCGTCACGGCGTCAGGGCCCGCTGAAAAAGGTTGCGCAATACCGTGTGGCCAGGGAAAATAGGAAAACTTTTTAGAGAGTCAAACTTTTCCATCTTCCTACTTCCTTGCTACTTGCCAGCCCGGATGGTGGGAGGTGGAAACCCTCTCCAACTTTCCACAATGCGTTCGTGTTCGCAGCGCACCTCATGTGCTGTCGGAGTGGCTGAGATTTCTAATACTACGGTTGACTTCCTTTTCGGTATTTTTCCATCCCAACTGCGCAGTCGGTTCTAGCTCACCACACCCAGATACATTCAAGGGGAGTTGCACGAAGCGAAAAGTCGAACCAGGATGTGCGTTCAAGCCAGTGCTTGTCAACTTTGTCCAGCTGCCGTCAGCGCATAAGACACGACGCGCTACAGGGGCGGGTGTCCGGAAAATTTCTCCGATTGAAGAAGACACCGGAACGTAGGAGCATCGCCGTGTTTATCTTCAACCGCAGGATAACCGCCGCTCCGAAACATATGCGATCGTACCGGGAAAACCGAACGGAAAAGGTGCATCAAAGGATGGATGGGAAAAATAGAACGCGGCGGTGGAAAAGTTCTGCCGATAAAAAAAGTCGTTGAATACGTACTAAGTTTCCGGTCCGTCGCACTCAGGGAAAATTCACTCATCCTCCTCCGGTTTTGTGTGCTGCCCGTGGATTTGTTTTCCACGTGCGGGAAAACATTGGGCAAGGTAAACAAAAACGGGAAAGAAAAAATCCAACCCCCCCAACTCCATGATGACGGGGATGATGATGATACTTGAATGGTACGGAACGGAATGAGATTAGAAGCGAAATGGCATCGAGGATGAACCTCGGGGAAAAAAAAACCCGACGAAACGTACTAGAACGACCAAGGCCGACAAGAAAGTTAGAGGTTACGTATGGGATTTTCCTTCCACTTTGCGCAGATTCTTTTTTTTTCCAGAAATGAAAGAAGGCGATACTCCGAATCGCACAAAAGCTCACCGGAGCAAAATGAAAGTGCAGTCACGGTGGAAGAAAACTTTCCACCGTTTCGCCTTCAACTGGTCTGTGGATGTCTCACCACGGCGGAGTTTGGTTTCGGGTTCTTATTCGGTCTCTATTTGCACTCTATCAACATGCATAAGTGGATGCGAGGGTGGAAAAAGCAACCGGACCAAGTATCATCATCAATCTTTAATTTTAGCTAGAACTCAACAAGATTAAAGTATGCTCTGATAAAAGTAAGTAAACGAAAAATTATTCGAAACACATTTTCAACAACAGAAGTCTGGTCTGTTTCAAGTACTAAAAGTAGTACTGTACTGAAATCTAGAGTTACAAGCTGTTATTTATAACCTGAATGATCAGTTGGAAAATATGATGGAGCGGGTTGGTTCATCGTTCCGATGGAAGAGAATCGATATCGGTAATCCTCTTCCATCGACAAGCAACCGGATATTAATCCAAAGAGATTCCACGGTGCGATCCGAAGTGAACGGAGCGTGGGGTTCGTGATTCCTGATTGAACCGAGTCCACGATGGGGCCGGATTGATGCAAAATTAACTCACCACCGCAGGAGCCCGCATCCCGGCTGCAATCGACATGCCGGGTCGACGATCTAACGGTTTTGCGTGTTGCGGCGGGATTGAGTGGCCGATCGAATGACATCAGTCCGAGGCTGACAAAATCAATTAACTGACCCGATCTCGTCCGGCTGGCCATCGCCCGAGACCGAGAGCTTCCAACCGAGCCGACGGTGGCCTTGGCGTAGTGGCACAAATTTACCACTAATTGAACAAACTGTATCCGGTTACCTCATTCCGGAGCCGCAGCGCCACGGGACGCATCGCCGAATTTCCGCTTCGGCATGGGTCGGGTGTGCGCTCATTATGTTGCCAGCGTTGTTACCGAAGGGAGCAGAAGGGAACATGAACCGGGGGGGCGGCATGGTGCCGTAATCAAATTCATGTTTGCGGTCTCCACACTGACGGCATGAATGGGACGCCACCGTGAAAGCTTCGTTCCGGTCGAATGCGTATCCCCGACGCCGATGCATCATCGGTTCGAGAGGGACAGAGAGACGGAGAGTGCATTTCTTAGCGTTGCATGGCGATTGCAATGCCAGTTCGAAAGCAGGCTGGAACACGGTAGACAATTACGCCACTTTTCGTGAATCGATCCGGCGAATGAATCAATGAACGCGAACGTTCGTTTTTATCCTCCGTTTGAACATCCTCCCTTGAACATTGAACTATTGAACAGTTGTGTATGGAACGACTCGCTCCTACGAGAGAAAATCTAAAGGTTCGATTGAAAATACTTCCAATTTGTTTAGCAAATCGAATGAATCGTTGTTTGATCCTACATCACTTCAAAATCCATTGAAATATTTTTCACATATGAAATTTAATTCAAAAAAGTACTTTACTTTATACATTAAAACAAACACACAAAAGTTCGGTAATAACGCCATGGAAACCCTTGAACAAAAACTGCTGCCGTAAATGAAAACCGGCACAAACCATCCGTGCAATGTCAAGCATACGGGGTCCCGGCACATAGTTATGAAATATGCTCGAGCATCCACCCATTCCCTCCCCCCTCCCATTGCAAACCCTTGTAATTCCACGGATCCCGCGGGAGATCGTCATCGTCGGTGCGGCAGAAAGTGGCCGTTTCATCTTGCCACACGATGTGCAATAATGGCAACCGGGGAAAACCCGGCACCGACGCATAAATTAATGTAAAATGTATGTACGTACGTACGGTGGCAGAGCATTTCGAGTTCTTTTCAAGTGTCGTTCACACATTCGTCCCCGGGAAAAAGGGATCGACCGGCGCTGCGTTAGCCAAAGTGTTGATATGCGTTTGCTCTGTTCGTTTTCCTGACTTCGAGGGAACCGGAGAGGAGCAGGCCGCCGAAAAGGGGGTTGGAAAGTGGAGGACACACACCCTTGGGAACCACCCTTTATGGTACCCCTTTTTTGTGCGGACCCTGTTCGTTTGTTAGAACAAGAGGTTGGGGCTTTTAAGTGTCAGTGTGTTAATGATAAACAGGAAAACGGCGGCGTGAAAGATCGCAAAGCCACAAACCCCGGGGTGCGTCTAATGGCATCTGGGAGGACGCTCGTAATGTCGAACTTTTCTTTCTGCTCGACAAATTACACGAGTGTTATTCGAAAGGAGCTTTGTACGTCAAATGGGACCTACGTTGTTGCAAAGTTGAGTTGTTTGTGGTTCGTAGAAATTAGAATATCAATGCTCGTTGGTCTTTCATATCTTTTGAAGGACTTAATGTCACAATATTTCAACTATTTCGTTTAGTAACTCTGTCAAATTTATCGACTTTAAATAACATTGTATGGTTTTTATTTTGTAAATAAAATCATTGTTCAGGCTTTAGGAGAAGAAAACTATACTATTTATATCCCGACATCTCAATTTATCCGTACTCAGTTAACGCTTAAAAAGAAATCTGTTTGAGAATCCTCGCTTTGTTAGCATATTTTGAATGTCAAAAGTCGAAAAAACTAAAGCTGTTGCAGTTGGCTACAGGACGTTGGGGCCGTAAAATGCGTCCTTCCGGCAGCCTTATCACCGAGGAACAAATCATTTTTAAATAAACCATTTAGGAGCTGTAACGCTATCTTAATTTCCCCAGATGCAAATGATTTCCCCACAAAATGTGTGTTGCAATCTCGTATCCGAGGCCGAAAAGAAGCTCGAGCGTTGGTGCTGCGTACGATACACACCATAAGTAAGACAAAAAAAAAAGATTGTGAGTGTTGGTTTTGTTTTGTTTTTCGAAAATTCCCACAAGGCACGCGTTGGGAACGCTAAACGCTGGGAATTGCTGCTAAAGGTTGCTGCGGAAGCAAAGTGTCAAAAAGTGCCATTCGCAGACGGAATATCCTGACCCTGGTGTGCGGTATGTGTGCGTGTGTGTGTGTGTGGGTGTTGGCGAAACGAGGGCCCATGCAAATTGAGGTTCCGCTTTTTCTCTCGTATCGCACACTTTCCATCGCCATTGATGTGGTTGTGCTGCTTCCGTTTCCTTCTCTGCCACAATTAGAACGAACGGAGGTTGTATACATGTGTGCGTATGTGTGTGTGTGTGTGTGCCTGTCAGCGAGTGTGAGTGTTTGCTGGCAGGACGATGCCAGCAGGCTTACTGACACCCCATGTCAAGTGCACGGTTGTGTATGCTCCCCGGAAGTATGATGGAAATGCGGGAGGAAAACCGGGGGTTCGTTCACCGGAACACATTCATAATGAGCCGGGAGCGTATAAATCTAATGAAATCCGATTTAATTTTAATGACTGCTAGCATGCGAGGTGTGAACAGCGTCCGCTTGGAGTCGGAGGAAGAGAAAACGCTTGGTCCGAAGACCCCCTCAGCGGGTCAGCGATAGCGATTAATCGTTGTTTAAATAGACTAATTAATTTTTCCTTAATCATTTCCCGGAACACCGTTAGAGAGCTTTTCTAAATCGAAGCTTTTACCGTTGGTTGAAAAGTGAAGTAGTTGAAGAATTTGTACCAAGGTTTCAAATGTAAACAAAAACGCTGAAAATGAGCCTAAATTTTCCAAACGTTGTTGAACAAACCTTGTTTCATTTCATCTACATCCTTTCTGTGAATGTTATGCAACATTCTAACTATTTTATTTTTTCATAGAATATACTATACTATTTCTCAACGCGTAAGATTGAGTAAAAGATTCTTATATTTTTAAATCACGTGTCGTGATTTTTTCTCGTTAAATTTGATACATGAACCTTAACTATCAATCACTAACATCTGTTCGATATACTGCAGTCATCAGTGAAAAAAGGAGCAGCGTTGAAGTAATGGAAAAGTTATCAACATGTCGCTCGACTACGATTCATTGTCTTTGATATGAGGCTAACCAACTTTGGGTGCTCGATTTATCTGCTTTTTACCCAACCAGAAAAATCCTTCCCACACTCATCACCGAATTCTTCTCAACAGCAAAATCCGGCGAGGTGACAGAAAAATAGTGTCTGGGAAAAGTTCGCCCAAAAACCCTGCTCGGTCGGTTTAGTATGGTTAAGTTTGCGGTTTCGGTGTCATTTTATCGGCCGTCGACGCTGTGGGATGGTGAAAATTTTGGTCTCCATTGAAAACGGTCCCTGCAGTATTGGGGACACGAAAGGATCGAGCTAGTTTGCGTTTGGGGAAAAGGTTTTCCGACCGGTAAACGAGTCTTTTCGGGCCCCCTTTAAACCTACTCAAGCGTTGCAATTTTCACTATTGCTCTTTTCGCATTCGTCGAGTTTCCATACCCTTCATTTTGGATGGCCATTTTTCTCCCCTGGAGCTCGCTAGTTCGCCGACCCACGCTCTTGAAGTTCTTTTTGTTTCCGGGTTTTCTAATGTTTACCCGTTCGGAAACCCCTTTTAATTTATTCGAGAAAGAAATCAAGCTGCGGAGGTTGTAGCGAAGGACACCCCATCATCGCCATTTGCCAGTTTTTCCACTTTTCCCCCCGGAGCGCTGTCCCGTTACTGGGACACACGCCCGAATCGTTGACCAACGCAAATAAGAGAAAGATTCTGGCGTTAGGAGGAACTCTAAACAGCGAAGTGATGAGTTTTCTGGGCGCTTTTCCTACGTTGGCGGAAAAGTCAAGGAGTGAAAACGAAGTAAAAAAGGTTGGTTTTTTGTTGTTTTTGTTCTCCGGCAAATGAACATCTTGGTTCGCTGTGTTTATATTCGCCCGAATTTGAGGTCGAATACGAAATGAAAGATAAAGGACGGACCGGGGGGAAAGTACAAACATCGCAAACCCGTCGGCCGTCGGCAGGTGACAATTGTTTGGAATAAATAGTCCGTTTAATGTTTTGCGTCGGCGAACGGAATGACCTTTTCCGAAATTTTTTTTCGGTTCCGTTTCGTTGCGTTCCTTCTGCGTCGGTGAAATTGTCGGCCATTTCCTTTAATCTCATTTACCTTAAGCTCCACGTGCGGAGGCCGTCGACGGGAGTTTCTCGTGGACGTAAAGGTCACACGGTGGGATGTTCGTTGATAAAGCATAAAATTAAACGACTCATTTGCATTTGAATCTGGATCAAGGGCCGAGCGCGATTTAGAACAGCCTCTTGAAGCCTTGGAAGAATCTGGAAAACTCCTGTGCGCGGGTGTTCAGTGGCGCGCGAAACGAGCATAGTCTCCGAACAATCTCCGTACAATTAAATTTAGTTTTGTATGGAGGAAAAGAAAAACTGCATTGAAGGAAGCAAAGGTAGGAAACTTACAGAAGACGTTTAATTTCATCGCTGTCTCCTTGGTCCCCCGTTTCACCAGCTCGTTGGTAGCTCGACACGTTAACGTTTTCCCGTGGTCCTCGCGTGTTGGTGTAAAGCTGAGGGATGCCAGCGTGCTATTGCCATCCTCGGACGTCTGTGGGAAATGAAAATACAAAAGAAACAAATCAACCACATCAATATTACAATCTTTTCTACAGAAAGAACTGATTAAAAAAATTTAAGTTTAAATTGTTTCAGACATGATTGAATTTGAGTAAGATGTTGGAGAAGTCTTTTTGATTAAATACTTTACTGTTCAGTCCATAATCAGAACAGTACCGAATACTTAAAGATAATGGAACGACTTGTTCATGGATTATAGCGTTCAAGAAGTGACTCGCTTTACATAAGGATAAAAGTAAAATATCAAAAACTTAACGCCTTTTAAAGGCCACTTTTTTATTGATATCAGCAATGGCCTTACACACATACCAATATGTTATTTCTATTAAAATAAAAGTTTACATTTCCTCTTGAGATAAACATTAGAACTAATCGATTCTAGTTAATATGTCCGTTAAATATCATATGAAATGAAATAAATATATGTTAAAACTGTTAAATGAGAGATTTTCCAATACGATACCAACAGTATACCTCAAACAAGTTGGTTGTATGTTCACGTACATCATACAACAAACACAAAACATACACACAAAGGTGACCGTCTACCGAAACTGCCTCTGGCAATACCCGGCGGGCACAATCTGGTACCCTTTCCATTTGCAACTCGACACAAAAACCAGCTGTGTGCAGAAAGTAAACAGCGTTCCCCATCAAATAGGACCAAAATTTTGCGGACAAAACGGACGACATTGTGTTTCGTGATGAGGATGAATTTGGTGTCTCAAATTATGCTGGTTGTTTCTTTTTTCTTTTTTGTGTTTATCTGTCCATTGTTTGTCCGGCGGATATTCTGCGGGCGGAAAAACAGGTTATACAAACGGCTTTGGAATAAAAAATGAATGAGTCCGAAAAGGCGCACACACACAGATAAAAAAACATACCAAAAACCGGCACGAACAGTGTGCACGAAGTGACTTTGTTGAAGGATAATTTTAATAATCCTTTCATTTTTCCTTGTAATGAATATCGCCTCCTGCATTATGCTGTGGCGCTCGTCTCGGGTTGGAGTTTTTGCCGTCCGTTTGGCCGGGTTTCGTGTTTGTCGTTTGGTCAGTTTTCTCGGTTGGAAAAATGGGCGCCATAAATTAAAATGCTAAAAGGATTCATGCTGGAACGCAAGAACGATAGCTTTGCTGGCCAAATCCGTCGTCCGTTCATCCCATTGTCCAAGGATGGGCGCCGTGGAAAACCCGGAGTGAAGAGTTTTTACTCACATTTTCTTCTATCCTTATGTCCGTTCCGCCTACAATTGCTCCGTCAATCATGTGACCGTTGGGTTGAGCTTATGAATGATGTAACAAGTGATTTATTCGCGGTACAAAAGGATGTTTTCCATTTTATAAATGAAACACAAAACGTTGTTCCCTCCCCCGAGGGGAATTTCTTAAGACATTTCTCGAGACCCACGGGAGCCCATTACAGGTTATTTTCGTCAGTAGCATTAGGTGAGGCGAAGATGAACCGTGAGTTCGAAAGCACCAATTAACTTCGAAATTTTCCTCTACTAGGCCGAACCAGCTGGCTTAGCTCATGACCATTACGTTCATCGTTTACTAATGGGGACCGTCCGTACCGATGGTGAAAAGGGTGTTTAGGCTTTTGATAGTGGGTAGTGCCTAAAAACGGCAGGTTCCCAGCTACTCGATACAAATCGCTTCCCTAATGGACTCGGGTGGGAAGAATCGTTGCGCGGATACTTCAATCGTATCCTTTTTCGAGGGTACTTCCTTATGGGACATGTAGAAAAAACAGAAGACAGGCAGCTCATTCCGGAAACGCTCGTGAGGGTGCCGAGAGTTGCACATGCGAAGCGTTCGGCAGCGCGACTCTAAATGGGCCACTTTACTCCACTCACGACTCCATTAACAATCTTTTTGCCGCCTCGGTAAATTGGGGCCCAAGTTGATTTCTTTTCCTCGCCCTCCCGCTTGGAGTGTTGTTGGAGGTAAAAAGGCACGCCAGGGCCCGTTTTTCCCATTTCACTTTCCGCACCCGGAAAAACTCGCATGTTGCACGCCGGAGCGGAAGATCATCGAGTGTGTGTTGGGGAGGGGAGGAGTTGATGGGCCCGAATTAGCGCACCAGCTGCCGGGAGGATGTGGAATAGCAATAACGATAACATTAAACCACACCCAACTGAGAGGGTTTTAGGTTAAAAAGTTAAAATTGCCACGAGCAGCCCAACCGTTTTTTGGCGCTGGAGTGTTCTTCTTTTTGGGGAACGGTGGATGAAACGAGGGTAGGGTGGATCTTCAATTTTTACTCAAGATTTAACGTTTTACTTAGCCAAACAAAATGGAACAAAATCCCGGTCAAAAACATTGGAAGGTAAATGGAGGACGAACCAGCGAATGAAGGTCTCGTCGTTACACTGAGAGTATTTAATTATGGAACCTTTCGAAGGAAGTGGGTTGTTTCATTAAATGGGGGCTCCTTACCGTTTGGTTCGTAGCTGTTAACTGCACGCCACCCATCCACCAGGTTATCTTGGCAGGCGGTCGGGATCCCACCGACTGACACTGCACGATGTAGCGTCGGTCGGCGGACAGTGGTCCACTCCCGTTAACGATTTCCACCGCCAGAGGTCGCACTAAAAGGACATGCGACAAGCAGAAGCAACGGTTATAGAGTTTTTTGATGTCTGCATTCCGCAACACAGCAGGCGATACTTACATCGCAGTTCTATCGTCACGTTGGCGGTGACGTTTTTCCGGTAGAAATTGCTCGCCTGGCAGCTGTAGACGCTGTGCTGATGGGCCCGGGACAGATTCCTCACCACGAGCCGGCTGCTGAGCGTGGACTCGTGCGCATAATCGATCATCGCGCTCGGCAGCGTCTTGCCATTGCTGGACCAGGTAATCTTTGGCGTTGGAATTCCTGCAACGGGGAAAAGGAAAGGATATTCGAATGTAGTTTAACGACTCTGCTCGACAAATGAAACACACGGCTGTTCGTAAGAAAAACTTCCCGAACCGTGACAATGAGTTTTCTTCCCTACCCTTCCCATGGCGCAATCCTTCGGTAGCGTAAATATTTGCCTGAATGTTAACATTAAATCAATTACATCCCAAAACCAAACGCAAGCCGGGTCCCGCGGTTGGGTCGACGGAGAAGCGCTAATGATGGTACAATTTGTTCTGGTTCGATGGGCCGATTCCGAGAAGACGCTCGGTCGCTCGTTTGCGCTCCGATTTTCCGAACGACCCGGCGTCGTCGTTGCCAAAAGACAGCGAACGGTTAAATGGTGGCCGATGGCGGCGCGTGCGACAAATGGTCGGTCGTAAAACCAGAACCAATTAGATTAGCCAAGCCGTGGTGGGAGGGAGGGGAGAGAGAGGGAGAGTAGCGCAGGGTGTGGCGGGTCCGATTGGACAGATCGCTTGTTCGTGAGGCGGCGGCAGCAGCAAGAGCAACAGCGTCGGGAGATAATTCATAATAACAGGTTTATTCGATGAAATTCAGATTTATTGGTTGCGGTTTCGTGGAGTTAGCCGGAAATGGTGAGACGAGGACACGGATTGGTGGAAGGCGGTGGAGAGATCGGGAGGAAATCTTCGCGACGCGTAAATTGTTTCTCGATCTGGCAAAAGCTTTCGTGAGCATTGTCAAGTGGAACGTGCTGATTGAACGGTTCTTTAGAACAAACTTTTTTGAGTGTTACTTTGATCTCTTGGCCTGTAACATTGGAGTAGCAGATAAGACGTGCAGAGCTCAGTATGCCATGTCACTGCTCGTAATCAGAGTGTGAGAATGTTTTGTGCTAATCAGCCAGTCTGGAGAACGTTGTGGTGAGTTTACTTGTTAGCATCATACTGTAAAGTTTGGGTTTAAGAAGGCACAAAGCAATAATTAACAGTCGAATTAAGCATTGAAAATCCAAACTTTCCAATATGGACAAATCAAAGTGTTTCCTTCTTGTGTTTGTGCTGGTTATAGGGAAAGTATCGGCAATCAACGAGTTTTGTGTCCCAAAGGAATTATGCGTGACCGGGAACGCCAATGCTGGTGTTTTGATGATCACTACTACAACAATCGCGGAAGAGAAGGAAGAGAATCTAGAGTGGCGTAAACAATCCGGTGAACAAGATGCAGTAGAAAAACCCTACACGTCTCCGTGGTCTGTAGCGTTGTATGCTGTCAGCTATATGTTCGATCTACAGTTTGAGGTATTCGTATGCGGAGGTACGTTGATCGACGATCAGGTGGTGATGACGTCAGCCGCTTGCGTTCTTCAGCATAATCGATCGACATTAAATGTCCACATCGGTCGTTTGGATATCTCACGCTCTCGAGAGCCTTTCATGCAGGTGGATAGAAGACTCTACAAAACCAGTCGTTCAAGTACCTAATCTCTATCGGTTCTTTTTCAAAAAATTCAAATAAAAGATGTGAAAGTCCACGACAACTACGACCCAACGATTCATCAAGATAGTATTGCTCTCGTATTCCTGAGTGAACCTGCACGCATCGGACCAACTTCCAACCGTGTTTGCTTGACCGGCGAAAGAAACTTTTGAATCAAATTTAACCTGCTACGTTACTGGTTGGAGTCATGCGCCGTCAAAGATAGGCTCCAATCGCTTACTAAACATTGAAGTAGATCTTGTCTCCAGAGACGAATGTATCGCTTCAAGGAGTTTGAGTTCGGTTAATACAATTCTTCGAAAGGATTTACTATGTGCAAACTATTCGAGTGGTTTGTACTGCGGAATTGGATGTGAACATGCCCTGGGTTCGGGAATGGTTTGCACTCGCCACGACGAGGGTGGGCATTTGTTTCTAGTAGGAATTGCCTCGCGCAATGTGAATATCCGGCCCAAAAACCGGACACAATATCCACATGTATTTCTGAAGACAAGCTCCTACATGTCGTGGATCAACGATCAAATGAGAGGAATGAATTCCAATGTTTCCCGGATTTAACAGTGAATCGACTTGATGTTAACAAATTAAGATAAAATAACTGTTTTTCAACAAACGAAATTTATATTTTGCGTGGTAAGGAAGTAAGTAGGCCTCTTATTAGAATTCATATTTTATATAATAAATGAACGATCTAAATAATGTCAATTAAAATATATAAGTCTGCGTGTCACGATGAACTGAAAAAAAGTATGAAGGTTTTAATTTATAAATCTTTGTTGTGCTAAAGTCAACATCTACTTTCTACTCTTTCAAACGCGCTTTGATTCAAGAGTCCTCCCTTTCAGATTCAGCGAACGCAGTTGAAAGGATTTCGCCTAAGGCCCCATCGAGCGAAGCGAGTGCGAGGGAAAGAGAAGGATTCCAGTAGGTAAATAGGCTTCATCTTTGTCACCATGCCATGCAGGGAAACTGATGGAAAACCCTCACCGTTGCGACTGCCACCGGCGGGAGAATCTATTTCTTCTGCTTTGTTGCCAAGGGAGTGGAAACTCTAGACAGGCTCGAACGCCTCTTACGCCTCAAGGCAGTCAAACCCACGTGCAAGCTTGTCGAGGCGCAAAACAGGAAGAGAGATATGACCGAAAATCGAACATGGATGGATGTCGTTGGGTTGAGTTTCCAGTAGCATGTGAGTGGCGCCACCACCGGGGCTTCTTTATTAGATCATGTTTATTGAAATGTATATTTCTACGAAATGTGGAAAATATACCTCGAGGGCCATGAAAAGTCAACCAGCCAGCGCTTGTGGAACGGGGTCGAGTGGGGTTAAGTGCACGAGAGAGAAGAATATCTTCTCCATCTGGGGGGGGGGTGGTGTTTCCCATACCGTGTTCTCTGTGCCGTTCTGATGAACTCTGGCTGATGAGAATTGGGAATTGACACACGCGCTCAGGTCGGTCGTTTGAGGTTAGGCTACGTCGAGTGCTGGCGGTTGTCACCGTCGTTTAGTTGACTGAAATCGTTCGAGAGAGTTGGTGAAATGAAGAGGAAAAGCCTGCGAACTGCCTGCTCTCCTTGGGGACCTGTGTACGTTCGCCAGAGTTATGGTGTAGCGTCTGATAAATAGGATAATTTACAGATGATCCTGCTTTCCAGGGTTTATACAAGGTTGCAACCAAACAATGGTGAAACGGGCGTCAATGTAAGGCGTCAGTTCTTGAATTGTTCAATAGCTCAGATTAAGCCGAGGGAAATTGGAGATGTTTCAATACCTGCAAGTAGCTGACAATAGGACGATACGCTGAAAGGGAGTGAAAAGCAAACGCTTGTCTAAAGAAGGTTCTATTATTGCTAGTTGTTTAGATTAAAATCTTAATAAAACCTAGTCTAAAGATAGATTTGAACGATTACTAAGTTTACTAATAGTCAACTGTTGAACGCTTTCTAAACCTCAAACAAGCACTTTTGAACGACTTACACCAGATTTAAGTAATTTAATACCCATAATTGGTTAATGATTGATTAATCTCTGAAACATTAGATTTCCAAGCTCCACAAACAATAATTTATTTATTCATTCATTCATTCGTAATCATTATAAAAATTGTTTTATTCTAAAGCTTGTGTTTTGTTCGAAGTTTTTTATTTTTTTCAGGAATAACGGGCAGGCCGTACTGCTTATGTTTGTTACTTTGATAAAAATTGAAAATAATATGTTTGAGTTGAATTGAAATTAAATTAGGACAATTTACTGTAAAAGTTTACGTAAAAAACATCATTAAGAACCTTTTTGTCAAGTGCAACAAAGATGCTTAAAAATGTCCCATTGGTCAAAGCTGCTCTCATATATTTTGGACTAAAGACAGGTGAATTTAAAAGAAAACGATACATAAAATAAAAATATGGCAAATCCTAACGATATGTTGAAAATCCAATAATTTAGCTGCTCCGAAACAATACCACTTTTCGTTGAAACTAAAAAGAAGTAAGCTGTCTCAAATCAATCGCCAATCAGCGGACATATTCTTGGAAATCTGGCCATGAACGATTCGATAAGAAGGAAAACTTAAGCGATGGTGGTTTTCCCCACGCACGCCCCGGGAGGCCAGTAATTGAATGAAGAAATATTGTAAACAAAATTGATTGCGTGTTAAAGTTCACAGTTTTATGTGTCGGGCCGCTTTTATCGAGTTTCGGGTGTCGTAAAGCAGCTTGAGTCGATAGGACGAAGGGGTGGGAGACGTTTCAAGCGCCCGGCGAAGGTGTTGGTGAAAATTGGTGAAAGAAAACCCCAAAAGCAACACTTACAAAAAGCCAGAAGAAAAGACAGAGAGAAAAAAAATGAAACACGATGGTCAGAAACCAGTTCAGGAATGAAAAGCCAACGCCGAGGCCCAGTAAAATCACCGGCACCGTTTTGGCTTCGGCCTGTGGTGCGGGCCCTCGGTTTTCATCCATTTTACTACTCCCCCGCGGGGCGGGGTGGAAAAACCGAACGCGGCGAAATCCATAAACCCGGCCCAGGCGGACGCAGAAATAACCGCAGTGGAAAAGGAAAAGGCCAATTTTTATTGATCACCTAAGGGAAAGCGGGCTGCCGGTTCCCGTAAGCTTAGCCGCCGTGGTTTCGGAGTTTCGGCAAAAGGTTGTGCGCTGGAACTCGGTATCTGGACCCCGACTGCCTGGCCCGGGGAGTGGTTTACCTTTCGCCCGTCGTTCGTTTGCGACTTTATACCCATTGCCGTACTAAATATCGACCTCTCGGACTGACCTTTCACACGGCACGTCGGTCGAGTCCGGTTTCTTTTTCCTTTTCCCTTTTTTTTCCCGACGGTATGTGGTTATTTTACGGCATTGGCATTCCAGGCACTGGGCTGGCGCTCAATCATCCACCATAGCCATCGTCCTTTTACCAAAACGGCATAAAGGAAGGGACGGCTACAGACGAAATCAGAACGGAGTGGTGATGTAGAAAGCACTCGCGTCCTTCATTGCCGCAAGGCATGGAAAATCGGTGAAAATCGATAGAATTGGTTCTGACGTTTTTCCCACCACGTTGTAGGTGAATGTTTTGGATAGACCTTCATGCCGGTTTGTATCCAAATACTCACAATTTGTTTCCAACTCGACGAGGCTTAGAAGAGCCTAATAAATTCTCTCAAAATTCATATAGAAAGGCAAACACTTCGAGCACCATCATTGTCTGCATACGGGATGGAAATGAAAAGCCGCTTTTCCCACCCCAGGCAGACCGTCGCTTCACTCGTTCGACAATATCCCCCCATTCCCCCTTCCTTTCGGAAGGAAGGGCGAGTCGTTTCCATTAGAAATCCGTTCAGGCACTTAACTTCCGCAAACAGTTCCAATCTTCAATTAAGATCTTCTCATTGGCGTGAAATCTGAAGTCTGAAAAGATGGGTGGGGAGGATGGAAGGGAGTGTCTGGTTGGGTGAGGAGCACGAGCCAGAAGTGCAGGATTACTTTCCAGCTTGTCTATTTTGGTCCCAACGGTTTTTTTTCTCCCCCCTTTTTTCCGAACGCGCTGAAAACCTAGCGCAGAAATGAAACGCCGCCGAAGAAATCTTTTCCACATCGTATCCTCTAATGATTTCATTCCTTCGCCCGAACCGGAACCGGAGCTTCCCCACGGACCTTTTTCCCCCAGAGGATCGTGCCCACCGAAGGAAATCAAATGAGTAAACGAACGTCACATCGGAGCGAAAATGAATGAGGCGAAATTAATTAAATCGTAAAATGACTGGCCTCGACTCGACTTCCTTTCAGGGGACGCCTTTGTTCGACGGCCCCTCGAATAATCTTAACTGTCCATTCGTTAGTTCGTCCCAGCTCCCGAGCTTCTTCCGCCGTCCCACCCCACGCTGGTGGTGCGCCATTTTTGTTCGACCATTCGTCGTTCATACGTTCCTCTTTTGCGTCGTGCGACCGACCAGCATCCGAAGCTCATCATGCATCATTTAATCTTAATTATCGTGGTGACATTACACTGCGGCTTACGCACGTCTCATTCACCTTTTGCCCCATCGCCCTTCCCTTCCCCTTTTTAGCCGGGCATATTCTTTCTCACTTCCGTTTCTTGCATCTGTCCCGGAATTCGTCGGTTTTCTGCTGCTGATGGTGATGAAGAGCTCCGATTTGCCGGATTGTACCGCTACCGCTGGACACAAAAGAGTCCCATGCATGTGTGGTAGTGTGTGTGTGTGTGTGTGTGTGTATGTTCCTTTCCGGTCTCGCTAATAGCTGCCCCTTACCCACACACACCGGAAGGCGCGCGAGAATGAAGAGAAAGTACGGTACGGGACATTAAGTCGATTCTGGGGCCGGCGGAGACGACCGTAACGAAAGGCAGGATTACCGACGGAATGAAATGAAACGAAATGTGGCTATGGTTTCGCAGAAAGTGGCACATGTGAGCAGGATAAGTCAAACACCAGCGCCGCACAGCCCGACGAACTAACGACCCGTGCTCGAGGATAGATGACATTTTTCGATTCCCTTCACGGAGCGCGCTCGAATGGCGGAGTCGCAAAAGCGGGCCCTAAAATGGTGATTTTGCTGCTCGACCTCGATGGGAATAATTACGAGCCGATTGTTGATGGTAGTGTTGGTGGTTGTTTGCTTAGTTTCCGTCACTCGAATGGAGACGATGGAGGCGCCCGGTTGTTCACAGCTCTCGAATGTGGTTGCGTACTTTTCCAAGAATGCGCAATAGTTCGTTTAGCAGTTTTCTGTAGTTTTTTTTTCTCCATCGTCTACGGTGAAATTGTTCACTTTAGTACTCATTACAATGACAAATGAAACACATCATTAGTCATTCCATTGTGTTGTGTTGTGTATCGTGTGTACGATTCTTTTCAATTTATACTCACGATACGAACGTAGTAAAAGTGAATTCTTGTCTTGATTGCTTTACGAAAAATTTAAGGTTGATTTGAAAAAATTAGATATTTTTATGATTAAGTTACATGGTTCTATAAAGAAGTAACTTTTGGTCATTTTAAAAAAATTTAGATTTTTATTCCTTTGGAAATTTACTCCTTCGCCTAAAGCTTAGCTACTGTCCCGCAAAGACCGCTTTTTTTTTAAATATGAGCATCAAATCCCATTTTAACTTGGTTACCTTCTCGGTTGTGAGGGTTTTTCAAAAAAATTCTCATCCTTGGGCATTGTTCGTAAGAAGGGTTAACATTGCAACATAATACACTTTCGAAGGAAAGGGAAAAAAAACAAAAGACAGTATAACAAAACAAAGACACCGATACATTGTTTTCAGGCCCTCGAAAGGTCGAAATGTCCAGGAAGAGGCAGGGTGAAGCTAATGAGGAAGGTAACGTAAGGTCGAACGGTGAACGGGTGTCAGGTATGGAACCTTTTTTAAAGTGCACACAGTAGATCCAATTTCCTTCTGTTTCACTTCTCCAAAGCTTCGAGCGGGCGAGCATTGGGCGTCAAGACATTTGATCCTTTGGTATTTAGGGAAAACCGATCGTGGGAAACGGATGGAAAAGCGCGTTGCGGCGTCTAGGGTTCCGAGGGTTTTTGAGCTGTCTTTCGTTTCCATTTTTCATCAGCATTTAAACACCCTGTACCGAGCGGTGTTTCCCCTTTTTCGTTGGAGATTTAGTTATTTCCACCATCGTCCGTGTCTCGCAATGGTCTCAAAGGAACAAGTGGGCAAATAATTCGATTTTTCCTTCCTCCCACCGGTCACCGGGCACGGCACAAATCGATTTCAGTTAACCTACTCGGAAAGAGAGCGCCGGTAATGGTTTTATCCGCAGTGTGCGCAAAAAGGGCGAGGGCCTGCAGGTTTCGTTAGGCCCGGCTCGTCGACAGACAGTTCAATTTTTATGCTCCAGAAAACGATCACCTCGAAGGGGTAGGAGAGAGAGAGAGAGGGAGCGAGAGAGGGGGGACGGAGGTTGAAGGTTGATGGAATTGGTTCGTTTAACCCCCGCCGGGAGGCCCCTTTTGTCGCTAAAGTCAGGCCCATAAAACCGAACCACCTTAACCGAATCCGACCCGAAGGGAATGAACGGACGACTTTTCGCAGGCCGACTTTTCGGAGCGCGAACGGAGCATTTACTCGAACTAATCGCTTAATTAATCAGCCATTAAAGATGTAAGCCTTCATTAGATACTAATTGAATTCGCTTCATGAGTGCGGGCATGGCATGGGTTCACCGTTTCGCTTGATGCAGAGCAACATCGAATGCGAACGCGGACCTTCTTCGGTATGTTCGGTTCCTCTTTTCTTCCCATTTTTATGATCCATTTTCTTTGAGAGCCTCCCGGGTGGGAGTCGTTTGTGCTCGCAAGGAAAGAAGTTTGGGGAATTCCGATACGCACCGTGATGCCATTTTCACCGAGTTCACCTTGAAGGTGTGAATTTGAGGCGACTTTGAGCGCGATTTGGCAAACAACTTCGGGGTAATGTTGCACCAGTCTTGTAATGGGAATTGCTGCCCTTTTAGATTCGTTTTTTGGCTTCATGTTGTAGTATTCCTGATGCTTTTCACGCTTTTGGCTTGAGAATGGAAAGAAACCTTTTGATGAGAGCTTTGGTGATTTTAACCTCGCTTTCATGGATAACAATTGACGCATTGCGTTCGAAGATAAAATGGTTGTTTTGTTCGCTTCTTGTTTAACAGCAAGCCTTCGCGTCCGAAGATTGGAAACATAAAGTATCTTTATTCACGTCTAATCCCATGATTTTATGGAGGCAAGAAAACCCCCTCCCCCAGCGTTGTCAGTGCAGCGATAATGAAATGCAACAATTTTCAATTGTCAACTTCTCCGCGAAAGCCATTTCTTACGTTCACACCCCGCAAAAGCTCGGCCGATGTTCGTTTTTTGTCCGATAAATGGCCGGCGAGGCTGTTTGTGAAAATCTCATTACGTTTGAAAAGAAAACGCGTTGGCGTTTTATGCCGAGGAAAAACAGCCCCCCCCGGGTTCGGTGAGGTAGGTGGGTTAGATAATCAGAACGGCAAACAAATGAAGATGTAATTATGCGTCCAAACGCCGTCTCAGGGAGCGAGTGAAGGGAGCTTTTCCGAGGCTGTGAAATTGTTTCGAACGAGAGCGCATTTTCCCGGCTTCGCCACGGCCGTAATGCTAATGACCGGCATCATAACAGTTTTGCGTCGGGCTCGTGCCGTCGGCGGTGGTGGTGGCTTTTCTTCGCCACTGCGGTGGTTTTTCCGGTGGTTTAGGATTCAATTTTGACGCGTTAGGTTGGGCGAAATTGGGGCGCCCAGCTTGCTTCAAGGTCGGCAGGCTGCAAGCCACGCCGAGTGTTGAACCTAGTACCGGGCAATCGATGGGTTCGGGTGCTTCTCGGGGGGTCGGGGGTTGGTGGAAAATTAATTAACTATCTTCGGTGGACAGCGATGCTGGTTTCGCTGCTGGTGAAGCTAGAGGTTGAGGGCCAAATACGGACCTTCAGGTGGAAATTTTGTGTGATTTAATCGCCTCTAGAACGGCACTTGAAAAGCATTACCCGGAGAGGGCGCTTTCGGGAAATTGATTCATTTTCCACTGCCATTAACTTAGAACTAAGAATGTTTAAAACATATTTCTTCTATATTTCAAATTGAATTACTATTTAAATAGGAATAAAACTGGGGGTAAAAACTCCTCGTTAGAGAATGAAATCATCGAAATCACTAATCCGTAGTAGGAAACAAGGTACCACTCTTGTGGAAAAGTTTTCATCCAGCAGCACAAAAATGAATTTGCTACCGACTGAGGGAAGCAGAAAAATCTACGAATCCAATCTTGTTTCCCGGACACTGGTCATGAACAGCGAAGGAAAAACATCTACCACTGGTAAACGGGGGCTGGGGAAACAGGAAAAAGAGGACGGAAAAGGACAGTTAAAAAATAAGCAAATGGCGTCACCAGGCCGTGGAAAACACGATTTAGCCGACGACGCTCACATTCCTGCAAGCGTTTGTGTACATATTTTAAGTGAAAATAAAAACAAACCATTCCTCGGAACGCCCGTGTGTCCTTCCCGCTTGACGACGGTTTTGGCTTTTGGTCTCACCTTTTTCCCACCCCCCGCGTCACCATCCGCCAAACCAACCCAAAACCCGGTGGAACGAGACGACAAACGAAAGCGAAAAAATATGCTGTCGAGAATTAAAATTCGTTGAATGATAAGGGTTAAGGTTACGCTTCGGTGCTCCATTGTCCAGCAGGCGAAGAGAGGGGGTGGACGGACGGACGGGGTGGTGTGTCGAACCAACAGAAACCGAAACGCGCATCCGGTGGAACGGAATGATGGAACTTATTTACATTTTTACTCCGCAAACAACTGAAAACTATGTAACGCAAGTCCCTCGTGAACGCCATGGTAGAGCGCAATTCTGTAACTTCTTTTTTCGTCCCATTTCCCCCCCGGCATGCCCGCCCTTCCCAACACTCATGCACCCGTACACCCTCGTCGTACGTCGTATGCCGCACTGGAAGTGACCTTTCCGGTCGATGGAATGGTTCTGCGAAACTTTTCCTCTCCTTTTCAGGAAATGGCGGTGTTACGGACGAAATAATGTCCTGGTTCGTTTGACGTTAAAGTAGAAACACACAGTCAACCACATACACACACATCTTTAAATACGTACCTCCAGTGACGACACATATCAGCACCAGATCGCCACCCTCCTCGTAGGGTCCGGCGTGGGATGGAAGCACCACTCCTGCTTCGTTATGGATTTTCGGTACGTCGGGTGGTACTGGAAAAAAGGGTAGGGAACGAGAGAATGAAACAGACACAACGATTAGGTGGTTCGGTTCGGAACATCCGGCTTGAAGCGGAAAAGTAATGAGTTGTCGCAAAGGCACAAAAAAAAGGACCTCCCGGGAGAGTTTAAAAATAGAGCAACGGATCAGAAAAAGGGGATGTAAATGTAACCAACGGCTTATCTCCGGTCGAAACATGCGCCGATCATCCCTAATCATGGGATCCGTAATGGGGGGTGAATCGTAAAACCGTCCTTCCCCTTCTACCCGTTCGGGGTTGACCCTGACCCCCCCCCCCGAGCCGGAAAGGTACTGGACGCGTGCGGATGATGGTTGTTGTATGTATTTTCCCGCTAGGGAAAAGCCTTTGTGGGGCCAATAATTATCCTTCCGATGTGCGAAAATGGTGCTTGTTGATCGGCTCGAGCGATAAAGAGCGGCCGTGACAGCCGTGTTCCTGTCCTAATGTCCAGACAATTAGGGTAACGGTGTAAGAACGTGGGCTTAGAACGTTCACTATCTGCAAGGGCTATCTTGTGAATAATGTATAATTCGAATTCTGCCTAAATAGCTGCCATGAACTATTTTCCTACCCAGATCGATCGCCTGTTCGCCTTTTTGTCAACACAGTTGGTAAACTCTCTGATGAACAATGTAATGGATCGTTTTGGAACACGTTTGAAAAACCTAACGCCACTAAAACACGTATTAGGATTTTTGATCAAAACAACCTCGTGAGAAACGTAGACAAATATTGACAAAGCTGTGAATTGATCTGTTAACTACAGTTTTTTTGCGTTTTTTCTTCGTCAGAAACGTTCACAACCTCATCATTATAGACGAAATGTTTCATTATGTTCGTAAGCAATCTCTAATTAGGTTAAACAAACCGTAAATAAGGGGGTTTTGGGAAGGCTAATGTCCTGCAATTTGAAACTAATCCAAACGAAATACAATGCTTAGAACTGTACCGAGCGTATGTTCATTTTGTTATATGAGTTACCAAAAATAGTACGTTGTTTACAACAGCTTCAGCCGAACAACAGCTTTCTACTGTGCTAATCCGGCAAAATTGTTGGCGAGGCCAAACACTTGAGTTGATACACTTCTTGGCGCTGTACCGGTTGAATCGATTTCGGGAACTGTCTGGCAAACAGTGGAACACAGACATGGTTCGTTTATCGAATGCGAAAACACGTTCTAGAAGAGGATTTTATTTGCCGTTGATATGTTTTCCCCCTCGTATGAAAATAGCTACATGAAGTGTAGTGCTGTTCTAAACGTACGCACGAGCCATCGCCGTGCAATTGATTCAGCTGATGGGTTTGTTTGTTGTACCGAAGTTTCGGCACGGTCCCGGCAACCTTCCGGGCCACAATGCGAGCGTTTCATCGAACTCGGAAGCTTCGCCAGTTGTAATTTGTACAAAAGCCGGGCAACACGAGTTGGAAATCGTTCGGTTCGTAGTGATACCCAGTTGCCTTAAGGGGGCAATAATTTGCGTGCCAAATGTCCGTTGTTCGAAAGGCACTCTGCTTTGCGCTCGCACTTAGTTGCGTTCTCGCGTCGCGAGGGCAGATGGTCGATCTGCTGGCCTACGTGGCGGAAGCTCCGTTGGCCGCCGTGTTGGATGCCAGCATTCAGCCACCGCCGCGAACCATCGGGTTCGATACCCTCGTGCCGCAGGACAATGTTCGTCTGCATTGCGCCAAACCAGGCTCGAGCTTCTACGAAGAGATTTTCTGGGCAGAGGTTTCGCTCAACCAGAAGATCAACTTTACGCGTCCGATCACGATCGTTGTGCACGGTTGGACAGAAAACACCAACCTAACGCAGTACAACAGCTTGTCCTCGAGGTATCGGCAGTATGTGCCGGACGTCAACTACTGCCTGCTGGACTGGAGGCCTTACGCCGCGTTTGACTACATGCAAGCGGCCCGCAAGGGAGTTCCACTGGTTGCGCAGCTGTTGTTTGGATTTCTGCAAAATCTGAGCGTGCTCTACTTCCCGATGGACAGCGTCACGCTGATCGGATTCAGCATGGGAGGTCAGATCGTGGGGTTGGCCGGCAAGTCCATGCTGGGACGTGTCGGAGCCATCTACGCACTGGATCCGGCCGGTCCACTGTTCACGCATCCCTTCGATGTGGGTAAACTGCGTCGGCTTGCGAAAACCGACGCTAAGTACGTGCAAGTACTCGCCACTTCCCGGTACGCCATTGGCATGGGACCATTGGTTGGACATCAGAACTTCCTGCCCAACAGAGGCTACCATCCGCAAGCACCGTGCCGAACCACGGATTTTACACTGTCAGGCACAATCAGTGAGTGACACCCGAAGTCATCGAGGTTCTTGAGTTCGCGTAAAGCCCTTTTCTGCCTATTTCTCCTACAGAGGCGATCCGATGCAGCCACGAGTACGCTGTGACCTTGTTTACGGCATCCCTAGACCCGGCCAACCCGATCACCGGCACGAAATGTCTCACAATCTTGGACTCTCCGGTCTGCCTCGCAGGTTTGGGCGCAAGGGATCGTTTGGGTATCTACTCGAAGAGGTAAGGCGTCAGTGGCATGGATTCGCATGGAGTTTGTAGGACACTCATCATTCCATTTTCCTACTTCCAGAATTGAAGGGGACTTCCTCATTTGATCAAATCCCGGACAAAGCGAGAAAGCTGCTAAGGTGTTCTACCAAATTTAGATAAAAGGTGATGTATGTGAATAAATAAATTTGAAAGAAAGCCACCAGCTCTGGTTTCGTTGAATAAAGTAACTGCCTGCAGAAAAGACACAAGAATGGGTGAAGGGTTTACTGAAGGGTTGCACTTAGGGACGATGTCTACACACACAAAGGGGAGAGAAAAAGCTGCTCCAAGCCAACAGGTGAGCGCATGGTGTTGTGGTTTATTGTTTGCAATTACTGAAAGTACTGCACCTGGATGGTGCTGCATTTGCATAATTTAAGCCTTGAGCTGTCGAATCACGCGCCGTAATGATGTGTTGCGAGGTGTTCCCTGTTGTTGGCGGTGGGTGGGGCGGCGGAGAAATAAAGAGTGTGCTCGTCTCGCGAACGACGACCACGTAAGTGCTGCAATCGCAAACGCTTGGTGGAAAGTTGCGTGAGAAAGGATGCTGCCGTTTTCCCCCACCGAGGGCGGCTCGATGATGATGATGTTGATGGGTGGCGTTCGAGTGGGTGGGAGGTGCAGGAAAGCAATTTCGTTGATGATGGCCACGAAGAGGCTATGAAACTGCGAACACGACGCACTCACGGAATCATCCCGCCACGGTTAACGTCGCGATGTGTGTGCGTTCGTTTGATGTTCGGGAGAAGGGTCTGGTATGTGTGTTTGTCTGATTTAATGCTTTTCTTATTTTGTTGGCTATGTTTTCCTTTTCTTTTTTTAATGACAACATCGCAACAGGCCGGCTTTCATCAGTGCATCATTTTAATGTGCGAGCGTTGAGTGTCGCTCAACAGATGAGCGTGAGGAGCATGTTCTTTTACGATTCGGAGCGTTGATAATGGATGTATTTTTGGGAAGGGACAATCATTCAGAAGTCCCGTAATTATGCGATGAGTTTTTTTAACGATTACTTTCACGCAAAATAAGCACGCTCGTTGAATATGAACAACGAACTCTTCAAACCACAGTCGAAGAACATGCAAATATTCTTAGCTGAATGTATGAAACAAACTGCTGTTAAACCTTCTTACAAGTTCATTGCACCGTCGATATTATACTTTTGACTTTGAGAAACACTTCATATTGTATGTAAAATACAATTCCGGGTTTTGTTCTTAAGATAAATGCAAAGGACCGTATACAAATTTGAAACTGTTAAAGTGGAAACAACAATTACTCTGCGCTTTTGTGTCGAGAAAACAGTTTTCTCCAATTTGCGACAAGAAAAGACTCTTTTCATCGTTCGACGAGAGGTTGAAGGAAACCCCTTTCCGTACCGGAAGCATGTTCTGGTGGGTTAAACAATCCTGATCAACGCCATCCCCAGCACCTTCGTTGCTATGTGTTCAATTTTCCCTCGCATGATTTCGTCGGTGAAGAGTGTATTGTATGTTTGCACATTTTTTGTTTCTTTTTCCCCCGAACAATGGATGCGTTTTTCTAGGGCTGTGGCATTTTTCCTCGTTACGGCGTTTCCTCCTGCAGGATGTGTGGGCGCTTGGGTTGATTGACCGCCAGGCGAAGAAGGAAAACAAAGATTTCCACCCGGCACGACGTTACAAAGAAACGGAAAAGCGAGCGAGTTCAACGAAACGAAAGGGGGAAATACTTTTCTCGAGCATGCTGTAAATACCGGTGGTGGCCGGATTGCTCGTGCCGCTTCCGGCACACATTTCAACCGGTGAATTATACTTACCCACTATTTCTAGATTTACATTACTGTTTTTAGTAGGTGATAGCAAAAAATCTACACGACATCGAAAGATTCCGGCGTCTTTTTTCTGCAATGGAAAGGAAAAGAAACAGAGCGGTATTTGCGTGAAAAGGGTTGTTAGTTTGCAATGGTTCATAGGAAGCGGAAGTTGGTAAAATGCTATGCATAGAACGTGGTCCAAAAAAGAATAAAATGAGTTCAATTCAAAAGCACATTGTACTCAAATGGATGTCGGGGAAAAGGAGTAAATAAACGATCGTTTTGCGTTTTTGCTAGTAGAGTAAGAAAAAAGTAAATGCTGTTCAATACCATGAGAATATGCAATTATACCAATCCAAATGATTTGCGTAACATTTTATGTACAATTTTTGGGTTTGCCTTCATAATACATGAAGTAACTATAAAATTACTCGCAGTATTCTACTACTTCTACCTGCTTTTTTATTTAGATGAAATATCCTTCAATTTCACATTTTTGGCTCCTCCAAATCTAATTTGAGTCGTGGTAGATCAACGCGAAAGACTTCAGCTTTTTGTAAAACAAACGACCTCTGGCAGGGCCAATTGAATTCTTCTGCTAGGATCGGTTATTCAAATTGGATGGCATTTGCACGGTTGAATGGCAAATCCCTAATGATCGTAATATATTTTCGTTCCGTCCCATCAAGCAGAGCGGGTATCCGAACGAGTTTCGCTTGAACCCGTTGAATTCCAAGCTACGATTTAACCACGCCAAGGAAGGACACTCGGTCGGGAATGATAAGCGTTGGAGCGTTTCAATTTTAGCGACCAGCTTTTGAAACCCACCGAACATTCCAAGGAGGTCCGGGGGGGACGGAAAAGGATGGGGTTTAGGAATGTTCCTCTTGCTTCCTTCCCATTGATCGCATTCAGCTTCCCTCCAATAGATGCATCAATTAATCGCCCGATAAAACGGAAACCAATTGATTTGAATGAAAATGCGAAATTATCGTTGAAATCATTTGCCAAACTCCCTTCTTGGGGCGTCTTTTAAAATATATTTCAATCTTGGCTTGCCGAAAGCCATAAAAATACCAGCATTGCAGTGAAGGAACACATATTTCTTTTCAGGTTTCGTTTGCTTCACTGGGGACTGTGTAACGTTCGGAAAAAAGGATGGAAAACGGACGTCACTCGGGCGGTGGTGATCTGAAATGTAAATTGATTCTTCTCATCACCTCTGGAGAGCGTTGTAATTCCCTTCTATTCCTGCTTTCGATTTTAAACAAAATAAACGGTCGCGAGTGCAGGACCGGGAAAATGGAATTTCGAATTCAAAAAGCCTCCATCCGCAAGTCCAGAAATTTGCGACGCGATGAAGGAAAATCACTGACGCCTGACTTGATTGAGTGGCAGGTTTCAAGATAGGAAAAGCAATGGAAATCGTACCCTACGCTGGGGAATCTGGCTGGTCAAAGGCCGTCAGGCTCGAAGGATACGGATTGTGAAATTAAGCAAGCCCGTGTCGTGGCCAGTATAGCTTTCCTTTTTTTCTTCTTTTGGCGCGTTTGTCGTTGGGAAGAATCTAATTTGTGTAAAACGGCTTCGCATTGCTTCACCAAGGCCACCAGTAGAATTCGCGACCAATAATTCCATTGGGAAACGCTGATGGCTGGAAAATGGCACGACAATTCGCATTCCTTCTCGAATCGCGCCCGTTTTCATTCCATTGCATAGGATTCCACTGATCCGTCCGAGACGATTGGCGTTGGAAAATTCATTTCAAATTGGAAAAGCAATAAGCTGGACCAGGATTTGCCAGTTTACTGGGGCAAAGGAGCAGCAAAGTGAAAAGATAGCATTCCTGCATAAGTCTAGCTTGGTTTGTTTTTGAATGATTGATAGAGAAAATAACGAGAAAAGATGATTGGCTTTTATGAATCGATGGGAGTAAGGGAGTGAAGGATAAGAATATCCTATGCTGAGTCAACGAAATGATTGCACAATTGTATTGAAAACTAAAGCTGGTAAGTTTTCTCAGGACTTCAAGGACGTTACTTTCAACAAGTTAAGCTTACCTGAACAGGACTGATGACCAGCACCGCCCGGCTCTGCTCTCGTGTCGTCTTGAAGTTGGCACGATCCTCCAGGATGGCGACATCCTTCCAGTGCGAAGGTGAATTGACGTGTGGACCACGTGTGTCAAAGCTGTGGAAAGATGGCGAAAAAAAGAGAGGAATACTGTCAGTTCACACTATCAAAACCGTGTTTAAATATCAGGCGAGTCGAAATCGAGAGAGGGAGAGAGTACGGAGAAGGGAGTTGACATTGTGTCGAAATGCTGGAATCGAATGACTTTTTCGATTGTGCAAATGCCCAGGAAGCGTCCGGAAAAGGGCTAGAGACCCGAACAAGGGCCAACGAATATCGTGCACATATCGGAATAATTTCATGTGACAGACATCCGATGTTTGTTCGGCAATTGAGCTCCAGGGCTCGAAGTACTCCAGGGGATGGCACTATTTCCATAGCTTCCCGGAATGAAAGACTACTCACACTCACCGTAATGTTCTTTGTGATTTTCTGATTTGGGGAGGAATTGTTAAACTCCCACCTAGCTGTGATTCAGGACCTTTAGGACCGGGTTTTCAGGTGTGAGTTAGATTTTGAATCGATACGTACGAGGGAAAACCTACACCTCGGGTAGGTACTTTTACCATATTTGGTTACCTCTTGCCTGCTGACTTTGGATATCTATTCACACACCTGTGAGGATAGGGACCGGTGGAACGGACGAAACGAAAAGTTTCGGAAATTGTTTGCTCGTCCGGCACAAGCTCGTTCCGGTGATGGTGAATATAGAACTGACGGTAAGGAGGAACTCTTTTCTAAAAATAAACCGTTAGGAAGTAGAACACCTGGGGTGGCTGGGGAAAAGATATAACGACGATGGATTCCCTTTATGCAGCAACTTTGATTAGGATTGAGAAGATATAGAAATCTAAGAGTTTTCTGGCAAACAGTCCAAGACCAAGTTTGCCATCTCTAGGCGGTACGTTATATGATACTTCACCTGAATGTTTAAGGTCTCAAATAAGGAAGAATATCCAGAAGCATCTATCTTCTCCTGAACGATTTTCCAAGGAAGAGATGTGAAAGCAAACATCTTTTACCCCCGTTCGCTTACATCTCTTGGGGTTGGAATAGTTCCATTCAATTAACATTCAACCTAGTTGTTATTTGCGCCAGCTCTCTCTCTCTACGGGATGCAATCTACACCGAGTTGTCAAGAGCGTACATAAAAAGACTCGACGAACGGAACCGGTTTGTTTGTCATGCAGCCAAAGGAAAATCAAATTCCAGGGTGGCGAAACGCGCTGCAGCAACAAGCCGGGGAATCGATGGAAAGCTTTGTTTACCTGCTGCAACGAGGCGCCCGGGAGGCCGAGTTCGAGTTTTGTCAATAATCCGACTCGGCGGGGGATGGGGTGAGTGCGCGCCTTTGCCATATTTACCATCGGCTGCGGGGGATGGAAGCTTTGTCGAGGATTTCTTCGGTGCCGGTAGAAATCTTGCGAGGTCTTGACCTTATTTGAATAGTTTAGTCGAGGGTATCGATATCGGATTCGAATTTGCGTTGGCCTTCCCCACCGCAAACAGCCTCCTAACCCCCTGCGACCTGTGGATTGCAACAACCACGGCCCGGAGTTTTCCACAAACGAACCGAACCGGTGGGCGGAGACGTTTGCAACGTTAGTACTTAAGACAATATTGAATTTCGCTTGCCAGCTTGTGTGTGAAGTGTCTGGCGTTTTGTGGATGCGGCTGGCAGACGGCCCCGGGTAATCCCGGGCGGGGAAACCCGAGCCGGATAGCTACAATCGAACCGGCCGGCAACGAGCCGATCGGAGTGGTTTGACAGCTTCTTACGGCCATCTCTTACGATGATGTTGCGTCTCGAGTGGTTGGCAACTTCTTGGAAATTTGTAGCGTAGTTGCGCGCTCGAGTGGTCCTCCCAAGAGCGGCCACACTGCCACAGGTTCCACCGGGTGGTCGGTATCGATATCAGATATACCATGCTTGAGGGAGAGTTTTCCCGAAGCGGCGGGTGAAGTGTGTGTGTGTGTGTGCATGTGGATTCATTAGAAATTTGAGCTTGCAAAGTCGTTGAGCGGTTCGAGAGGATGGTCATAAATGAATTACAGAACCACATTTGCTGATAGGCGGGGTTCGTTAAGACTTTGCGGGTTCCCGGAGTTTAGTATTTGAGGCGGGAAGGCGGCCAACGCCTTGTTCAAACCACTATTGCAAGCGAAATGCTTTGTAAGCGTATCAGACAAAGTACTTTGATTGCTCTTCTACAAACAGAATAATGAATAAAGCTTTCATCCGTCTTGCATTACCCAGCTGTCTTAAATATTTTGATGCCGAAAAAGTTGATGAATATTTTAAGTTTATCGAGCCAACAAAAGGTAACGAGCGTTTGCTTTCCGTTTGAAGAAAACTTAGAAAGTCAATCAATTCCCGGTTTGCCGTTACCGCCATGATTATCATCAATCATAAACAAATAGTTTACTTTGCGCCAGCGCAAACCAACCGTATCCGAACCGTGTCACACCACACAAAAGGTAAAGTTTTCCGGACGCCATCCGTGTCGCCCCGTGCGAAGGTATCCTACGACTTTAAGAAAAGTTTTCCGCACAACCCCTGTACGCGAACGCGTCTCTTCAAAGTCAGCCGCTAAGTTAGTCATAATCTGTCGAACTTTTCTCCCTTCGTTTGTCACTGGCAGTGTGGGGTGGGGAAAACCTTCCAGGTTTGGTTGGTGCGAAGGAAGAAGCTCTTGAGAAAAGACCGGCTAGTGGAGCGGTCCCTTCCGAATGGCAGAGAGTTTGCCTATTAATCAACGTGATTGACAACGTATTCCGGACTATTATTCCGCATCATTATACGATTCGGTGATCGGTCTGATCTGGCTGGAGGATCCCTCCGAAAACTTCCTATGTGTGTGTGTGTGTGTTTATTTTTCCTTTTGCACGTGGGCCGGGCCGAAGTTCATTGTTATAATCAAGAGCCGGGGCGGGCCGGTTCGTGAAGATGTAAAAAAGCTGCTGCAAAAAAAGAAGGCAACCATCGTTGGAAAAATCCACTTCGTCACTTTTCTTCCGCGGCTAACGTCGTTTGTCGGTTTCTCCGCCCCGAACCGGGGCTTCCTTCCGCATGATAAACATATTCAAATCGTGCGGGACACGGTGCGATGTTGCTGCACGTACACACGCAAGCGGCGGACAAATCCATTTATTCAGGAACTCGTCGTGTTTTCGTCATCGATCAAAAGCCCGTTCCCGCGGTGGGGAACGCGAGCGGGGGGAGGAAAATGTCGCACGTAAGTACGTACGTACGGAAGCCGCCTTTCGGTGTCAGCTAAGAGCTTTTTCCTTGGGAGGCCCCGTACCTCGGTACCACCACTATCATTTACGTTGGCTTTCGGCTCGGAATCGTTCCGATGCGGGACAAAACCACAACCAGAAGGCGTTTTCGACCCTTCTTCCCTTTTTCGAGCTGGATGTTACAAACGACGCACGACGGCCTCGGAGATGTGGTGTGTGTGCGTTTTTTTTTCTTTCTTCGCCATTTCCACCAGCCGGTTGAGCTGGAAATTTATACCCTGGGATGTTGTGGGATTAAGTGCGCTCGTCCGCGTATGCTGTTCCGGCGTTCTGCACTTTTGAAGCAATTCAGCGTATAAACATTTTTAAAATCTCAGCCTCTCCGCGCGAACACGAACAACAGGTTTACTTTTTGGCAAAAACTGTTTAAACACAACCAGCTTGATTTTGGGGAACACCAACCAACGCCAGGAAAGACTGATAGGTGGATTTGAGTTCCCCTTCTCCGGGGCGCTGTTGTCTGTCGTGGAAATCGGAAGGGAAAAAAAGGTTGATGATCCATTTTGGGGTGCGTGAACGCGAATGAAACTGACAGCGAACGGTGTGAGATAGAGAGAGATAGAGCGAGAAAGAACAGATTGGAACGGATCGGATCGTAACATGGAATGGATGCCACCCGTCGGTTTGAAAAATGCCCTGTATTTTTATGCTAAATATGCGATATGCATACATACATCAACCTGACCCCGGCTTCCGACAGCCTTTGGCGCTTCCCACCTTGATTTTCCCCCAAGCCTGCCGTGCTTGTACGAGGTCCGGGATACTCGTTTTTCCCGATGGGCTGTGGTGGTTTAGAGTGAAATATTCTGTGCCAAGACATCACTTATGAATACACAAGTATTACACCCGACTACGACTGCTCTCTCTGTGTGTGTGTGTGTGTGTGGGTTTTTGGGAATGGAAAAGAAACACACACACACAGAACGGAGGGCGCTTTGAATGGGACCGCTTTCTTTTTCTTCGCTACGTTTCCAGTCGGAAACGAAGAAACCTTCCTCAAAGCCTATGAATGGCATCTCGTTTGCGATCCTCATCACATATCCAATCCAATTAAGGTTCACCGGGGAATTCAACCTTCACTGCAGTATTCGTATTCCTTTTTGGCGGCCAGCTGGAGGGGAGGGAAAGGAAAAATTGCACTGGCGATGGAAAAACCAAGCCATACTGGATCCGTGTCAGTTTTTCTTTCGCTCTCTCTCTCTCTCTCCTGGAAGCTTCAGTGCAAGCCGTACCACCTCAGCTCAGCAAGCGCTTTATATCGGATGGAAGGTGTTTCGCTCACTCAATATTATTACGAAAATAGACGATATGTTTATGCTGAAGATGGAACCACATCGTCCGGGAAAATTATGTACACAAAAACGGAGGCACGCCGGCTGCCTCGGGAACGGAAGTGAAAAGTGAAGCGATTTATTTCCTCTCCCTCACTATCTCTCTCTCTCTCTCTTTCGAGCGCTGGTTTTCCGGTGGGAACATGCAACGTAAACATACAACGTGGTGTGTTAAGGACGTTATCGAAGCGACTGTGAAAGGCAGGTAATGGTAGTTAGATTGAAAATTGTTTTCCATCGAGTTGTAGCGATTCGATAACATTGCGCCGGATTTGCCTCCCCTCAAAGGTTCCCCGTCTCCTCCTCCCTCTTCAAACAGCAGAGAGACAGTTTGCTACGACTTTGTCACGAGCGGACTAAGATACGTTTAAAAAAAAACAAGATCCGAGGGCGAAACGATGCATGCGATAAAGTTATCGATATGTAAATTATTTTTTTCAATCCACATCCACCGACGTTCACCAGCCAAGCACTCCGGTTTTGGACGCGTTAAGATTACCCGGAGTGTTTTTTTTGTGCCTACACTGTGTGCTATAGCATCGGATCATGTTGAGTGCTGGAAAACGGCTCCATGGCAAGGCAGGCCGCCGGTAAAACGTTCCTAGACACGCGTCTTCCTTCGGTAAAAATGGGAACTCCACGGTTCACCACGTACGTTATTGGGTCGTGTAAGGCGAGAAGATTGATGGTTTGAATATTTTACGATCGTTTCGTCACCAACCCATCTGAACTAAAAACCAACATAAAAAAAGGAGGTTCGGAAGCAAACGAAAGAGGGAAAAGCGAAACTCTAGGAAAGAAAATACACTTCGCTTTCGCAAGGGACCAGGTAAAGATCACAACGAGGGCCGGTGAGTGGGGTATGGAACGGTGGAACTGTGTCAACGAACGATAAATTCACGAATTGGCCAAACGGAAGACAAGAGCCACCGATAGGACGGGAAGGGAATCGAAAATGAAAATATATTCATGGCATCGTTTGGAACGCGCAGATCCGGCGAACGGGGTGGGGCGGGGAAATCCAGGGGATGCAGCGCAGGTCTGGCAAGGTACGGTTTAAACGAGCAAACGCTTCCGCTGCAGTGTCACTTCCGGTGCAACGAGATTAGTTAAGTCATTTCCGACTGCTCGTCGTCGGCGAGCGTTTGATGCATTCGAAATGAGCATTCCGATGAAGCGTGATGGTTCATTTGGGCGATAAATTTTCCTGCGCGTTGACGGCGACGTTTATACGAGGCTTTCGATCGAGTGGAATTGAAGTACCTTTTTGAACTAACCACATCGATTTCTAATGCTTTTCAAAAATCGCTTCATCAACCGTTTAGGTACCTTTTTTCAATTTAAACTATGTAAAACGCTTGCGAAGCATCGCACACACTGTCAACTTACCTGTAGATGGGAACGTTATCCTTGTACCAAACCACCAGTAGGATGCGGTCGTTGGTTAGGTTGGACGATACGTCACATTTAATTTGGGCCGTCTCGTTCGCCAGAACTTTCTCGATGTGCGTCGGAACGTCTGGAAGTGGAAAGAAGAGAAAGAGATATTTTGATAAATTCAAGTAACTGAACAATTGCTTTCTAGCAAACACTATTAAGAATTAAAAAACCACGAAGTTTACTGGATAAACAAAATGCAAGTTCAAGTAGGGATAAATAACAGTCTGGTGGCTAGTATAAAATCAATAAATCGGTTAATTTCTTCTTTCTGAAAAAGATTTCGCCTCAAAAGAGTTAAAGAAAAACCAATTGAATTTCAGATTTCTTATGATCATTTGAACGTTTTTAAAACATTTGTTGGTGTCTACGTATCCAGTGTAACAATTTGTAATTTCATGAAGGTGAGTTTTTTTATTTTCAGCTTTTATTATCTGAAGCGCAGTAACAAATAAATTACGAGCCTGGCCAAAAACTAATGAAACCCTACCCAGAAAAAGCGAAAAATGTCTGACAAATGCCATTGATGATAGAATTAAACTGAATCCATTGAAAAAAAAGGCGAAAGAAAAAAAAAACCCGCCCACAAAATAATGAACCACCGAGTTCGCCCCCCGGGGGTTTCCACCTAAAAACCATCCATCGTTACACCGAGTCCTTGTTGGTCTTCCACGCGATGGGGTTTGGGGAAGGAAGAGAAATGTAACAAATTTATCATAAACGGGCCAACCGGTCCCGTCGTTCGCGCGTTCGCTCCGAAAAAGTTGAACACATTGTCCTAGAACCTCGAGCGAAGAAGGAGAAGAAAGCGCCCAACCCTGAGTTGGCAATTTGGCTGGCACACCGACCGGTAGATTACAACGTCAAGACGTTAATTCGTGCTGCAGTATGATGTTGGCGATGAAATATGAGCCCCTGTCCTCGATTCGTGTCCCTGGGAAAAGCAGGTTATCCGCAATCGGGTGGTGTTGGGGAGTTGGGTGTGGGGATAGGACAAGAGACAAGATACAAAGTAACAGCAGTTAGTCAATGGGGACAATGTTCGTCTGTTTTTTTCCACATCTTCTGCCTCCAGAACAGCGTCATGAACTGACTACGGAGAACAAGTTGGTAGGAGCCTTGGGCTTGAACTGGCCACAAAAGACTGAAAGCCAGGATTGGTCCTATCTGGCACCGACAGCCGTACTCCACGCTGTCCATTTTGTATTCTGGGTGATGTCGAACGAACTCCAGCTGCTGCGAACACCGAGTCTACCTGCTACCAGATGTGGCCGCTACAATCCCGGAAGCCCGGAAGTGACTTATATCTAATAACAATAAATATCATTGCGCAACAGTGCCCATGGGCTGCATCTAATCGAGGGCCAAATGGAGAAGTGGTGGCCGCTCCCGGATTGCGAAAGGCAGGGGCTTTTACCTGTCAAGGCAAGGAAACCTTCCGAACCGGTGGAGTTATTTCTTTCCGTAAGGGAGCGTCTAGATAATCACTGCCACCCATCTGGTGATTGGATTAACGGGGGCAATAGCAATTGCTTGGCAAGGTGTTAGCCTGCCCGCCGGCGGTAATCCCAACGTTGGCAGGTGTTGATTGTTACCCCCGGTATGCTCTGCCCTTCCCGATTCCACCGAGGTTTAAGTCTCGCCCACCGGTGAGGAAGGAGAACGCCGGACCGTAATCCTTTTGCGGGTTTGAAGGGATTTGGGCTGAAGGTTTGCGCTTGACGTGGGGGAATTTTGGGGGAAAATAAATCACGCTGTGGTTTGAGTTTCATGGACGGACTCTAGCTTGAAAACGTGGTTGATTTTTTTTTAAAGCCTGATAAAGGTTTATTGTGACGTGGACGTGTTTAGATCCGAATTCAACCGTGCGACAAGAGCTGATATAAGATATTCTCAACCTTTGGAATGAACTGGAAAACATTTCAGGAACGCCGTTGGATGCCTTAAATTTGAGTTCTCTTCCTCGAACTGGTGGGCGGCTCTTCATATTTCACGTTCGTTCAGGTGAATCGCCTCCAGGTGGGCGAAATGAGTGAAATTCCGGTGAAAGTTTCTTCCATATTTCCCTCGTAAAACAATGTTAAAGACCTACCCACAATTAAAAACGATCGCTGTAAATAGCGCTTTGATGTGGCAGGCCAGGGAAGCCAGTGTGGTTTTCCCCTCGGCCACCCATTAGAGACGGCGTTTTGTTTGCGCGCTGTCAACATTTTCTATCTTCAAAGCGCGCCCACAAACGACGGTGACGACATCAATCGACACGTTGGCGGCACGTAGGAATCTCTTTATCTGTTCAGCTAGGAAAATGCCGAAATTACACGCAAAATTGCCATCCATTAGGGTAGTCGGAAAAATAGTGCTGGTGGAAATAGTTCCTCCCCACCCTCTCTCCTCCCATGTTCGGAAAACGAAGGAATGTGGGAACCCAGGGCCGGGCAGGATGAAAGCAATTTTCACCAGGTATTTTCACTGTGTAAACCTTCTTCGAAATAGATTGCTAATATTTGTCATTCGGTTAGTTGCTGTCATCAATTCTACAGCGGGGCCGAACAGGATGGCGGGCCCTAGTAGATCTGTCAACAGGCCGGAAAATCTTCACCACTACCCACGAGAGGTGAACCAAGGCTTCGGGGGACAAGAGAGAGGCAGCTCTTGCGAAGCACGTATTATGATAAATAGCTTTGTATAAATTAAATGTCAACAGTCAAGCGGAAGTGGCTGCGTACGCGCGCGGATTCTCCGGGCGTGTCTTTCGCGTGACGTCTTTCGACCCGTCCCCGAGCCCGAGGCGCTACACTTTTTGCTTAATCCTTAATCCTTTCCTGTGGTTCTATTTCGGTACCGATTCCATTTTTCCCTCTTTTCCCACCAAGCGGACAAAAGGAGCGCTTGTTTGAAGAAGTGTGTTTTTCCCTCCCGCAAGCGCTCGAGACGCCATTGCCGTCATTCGTCATGCGATACCGGATATTGGTGTGAGGGCTCGAGGCCAACTCGTGGGTGATGATGATACTTGTGTCAATTCCGTCCTTCCCCTCCCCCCTCCCTCCCATCCATACACCAAGACCGTAAGGTTCCGTTTCCTCGACGCAATCACTCACTCTCGATGGTGATAAATTGATCACAATTTAATTTTGCGCATCAAATTGTCAACCAGGCTCGGCTGGGGCTCCTCGTGGTATCTCTTACGCCAGCCTCGGCTGATTACAGCACAGATCCACGCACCGGGTGGAGCTTTCGCACAACAATTTGCGCCTCACAAAGCCCGGCAACCCACCGCTTGTTTGCCTTCAATTAGCAAAGTAATTATGTTTGATCTTTTAAAGTGAGTTTCCTCTGCAGTGGGAAACCCTCTCTCTCTCTCTCTTTCTCTACCTCTCTCCACACAGGCAGAGGGTTTTGCTGATTGAGCAAGAATCAGTGTCGGGGTCGGATGATCCTTCCGGGCGATTTCCGGAACCGGTGGCCGAAGGATACGCTTTGCTGCCGGAGTTTGGACTCAGACCTCGATGTCGTCGGCGTGATTTATGTGCACGTTCGGGAAATGAAATAAGCAATCATCCCTTTCGCTGGAATCGTCATCCCTTCCCCCTACTCCCCCCTCTTTCCTACACCGCGTAAGCTTTGATGATCCACGCTTTTTATCCCAACGACGACGCGCTTTCGCGAGGCACGAATTGAAAGCCTGGAAGGCTTTTGAAATCGGAAGCAAAAAGCCACCAGTTTGAGTCAGCAGTTTCGAGGGGAAGCTCTCGATTACCGGACGACGACGATACGATCGCCGTGGAGTTTGACAATGCTAGCCAATAATGAGCAGCTTCATGGTTTTGTTTGATATTTGGTTTAATTAATCGCGATAGACGCGAACCCGCTCGATGCGGGCTTTGCAGATTTGAAACTCGATTAGAGATAGAGTGCAGGACTTTAGGATGATTCGTTTGAACTCTAAATGGGAATGTTAGTAGCACGTATAAACGCTTTCCGTGGCATATTTAATCGACACGAAAAACAAGAAAAGTGTCCATTTTCTATGATAATTTCATCCAAACTCACTCGATTTGTAGTTACGTATTCCAAACGTGCCGTTGCTTTGGGGAACCCTGTTGTATTTTATTTTGCGTCTCTTAGGTTTTTATTACCGTCCACCACGCTCTAATGGACACGTAAAAGACACAGTTGGGAAGGTGAAATAAATTGTAAGAACACCCACACCAAAAAAAAAGAAAAGAATATATAGTAGAAAATAAAATCGCTAACTAATTTGATATTCTACTCGTGCCTGGCATCTCTTTTTGTTTCGCGAACCGTTCGTGTTTCGCCTGGTCTGAGAAGCCCATTATTCTCCCGGTCCTGTCGTACGATGAAAATGAGCCATCCATTATTGGGTAATGAATTCATTTTCTCATTTGAAAAATTATGTGACACCGGAGTCCGAGGACTTTCAATTTTCCAGCCGTTTCCGTTTATCCCCGGGACTTCCGTCCGGTAGGGTGGATTGCTGGGAGTTTGTTCCGTCGGCCTCGGCGTCGATGATCACTCGATCGGAACCGGAACCGGAACGATAATGGAAATGGACAGTGAGTAGGGGAAGCGTTGGCACATTATTATCCTACCCTTGCGGGCACGTCGTTCGCTGTTGGTCTTTATTTCTTCCGGCTCATCGACCACATCGAGAGCTGATGGGATGGATGCGTTCTTCTACCCACTCCCCCCTTTCCTACCCGCCTGGAAATGGTCTCGGAGTGTCTGGTTGTTTTTGTCCTGTCTATTGGATGTTCCATTCTTTTAGCAATTGCTTCGGAATGTAATATCTATCCACTGCAGCGATTCAGATAAGGGTAGCCCTAGTGCAGCAGTTTTCTTCATCTGATTTTGCACTGATAGCGAGATATTTGGCCTCCCCTTGGGGGTTGTGTTTTCTTACGGCCTCTTCGAGCTTTAATCCATCCCTTGTTATTCTGCACCGAAACCCCCACAGCCCCGAGAAGGAAGACGGGATATATGTTACACGAACCTAAATTGTCCGCCCCGACACCACATCACCAAGGTTTGCAGAGTCCTGGGTTTCCCGCCGAGCACTAGCGTCGAGCATAAAGTCTAATCAATTCTACATTCAATTAATTTTGCTCAACGATGTGTTAAATAATGTATTTTCATGGAGAAAATAAAGCGATGCTACTGCTGCTACTACGGCTGCCTTTCGCAACCTTTGTTGGAACGCTTTCCACTAGACGAAAAGGACAACCATCCGAAACCTTCGATGTCGATGCGGACAACATCAGCCAGATCCAAGGCAGGCCATAGGATGGATGAGGCGTGCGCCGAGTTGCTGCAGTTGGAAAACACTTCGGCACCGAGATTGGCATGTTGCTGGTGGTATAATACCACCGAACAACGAAAAGAACATGCACCATAACCGACGGGGTTGCCAATGAGGGGCGAGAAAAAGGGAAAACCCACCCAGCACTTGCTACCCTTAATTGCATCATATTTTATTGTGCGCCCAGAGAACTGATGCTGATGGTTTTTATTGCCGTCGAGAGAAAGATTGTTTCAATTTACTTTCTACCAAGCGCTACACTAATCGACACTGGTGCAGGGTGAAAGAGGAAAGGGGTGTTGGGTCTGAACGTTAGGACCCTCCATGCCGTATGTGCGCCCCGTGGCTGTGCGCTTTGAATAATTATTAATCAATTATTTAAAAGATCTATTTTCCTTTTGGAGTGGAACTCATTGAAAATTCAAATTTACTTTGTACGGAAAAGGGGAAAATCGTGGGTACAATGCCGGCACTAATTACCATTATGGTTATTGTTTTTTTGACTCCACCTACAAGTCAGTTTTTCATGGTGGATTGTATCTTTTTAATTGAGTTTGATTAGAATCAGCTGTTGGTTTTCCCATTGTATTTGGGAAGTGGAAAAACGTATCAAAACATTGTAATGAAATGTGTTAAACATCAAAACTGTGTTAGAAAGACAGGTTTATATGCTCGAAAAGCAAAGTAAAGCTGACAATCGTTCAACTAGCACCACTCAAAGGAAAAGAAAGCCTCAATCTTTTGACTGCTTATAAACAGACACTTGCAAGAAGTAGAATATATCCTTTATAGCAAGGAGTTGACCAACTTGGACCACCCACAAAAGTCGCAAATATACCTTCACTATATCCATTAGTGTTTGACAACAATGAAAACCAAAAACACCCACAACAAAAACAAACTAATAATTCTATAGTGAATTCAATTGGTCTGTTGGTGCAAGCATAGTTCACTAAAAGGGAATAGCGTTTTGAGAATCATAAATTAAAAGAGTTTATATTCAGAATTCTCCATTTTATAGTAAATGAAAGGGTCTACTCTCAAGAAATTAATTAGAAACATGGCATGGTGGATGACCCTAAATGCAACGTTTGTGAACGATTAGGAAACTGCACATAAAATTGAAAAATGCAAAGCAGTAGAGAAGCAGTACAAAATAAGCTGATGCTTATAGCAGATCTATACAATATGGAAGAAGCTTATAGGATTAGCATGTGAGGATTGAAAAAAATAAACATTATGCTCATTGTTTTATGAGTCGACATCAGTTTTCAATGGTGGATAGCATCTTTATAATTGAGTTTGATTTGAATCAGCTGTAAGTTTTCCCATTGAATTTGGAAGGTGGAAAAATGTATCAATATAATAAGGTTTAAACATTGCATACATATGTGTTCGATTTTTCCTGCATAGTTCAAAGTCGTATTAACCCTTTCCTGAAGCCCTAACCCTATCGTTGTTGGAGAACGAGATTAACCTGGTCACATTCCTTGCGCTTCAGCTCTCGAGACAGTCTAATCATTGCCGGCTCCGCTTTACAAGATAATGGTAAGTAATCACCCCGAGCGACGGACGGCAAAACGTTGATCCCGTCTAATCGTGTGCCTCTCGCTTTCCTCAACCCCCTTGCCACAGCTCTAGTCGAGTTTTCCCTTTCGGAAGTACGAGAGTACGACCAACATTCCAGACATTCATTAGACCCGGTCGGCGTTCGTTTGGTTTGCTTCCAACCCGGCCCTTTCTCGAGACGCCACGCTGAGATTCAGCTGGAACAGTCGGACTTCTAAACCCACACCGCACTATGGAGCGAAAAGAGCAAATTGCCGGGATAAAATTCAGAATCAAATGTTTTGCAATTTTTTCATTGTAATATCGTGTAATACTATTATATTACACGAAATTATGATGTTTCGGGACAATCCCGCCAGGTGGCGCTGCAAAAACCTCATATTTTTGGAATTTTCTATGGGTGCATTATTTTTTAATTTTTTTTTTTATACTAACTTAAAGATTTTTTAAAGTTTGATATAAAACAAACTAAATTTACTACAAACTTCCATTCAAAATATTGTCATCTGGAATATAATTGATATTCAAAGCATCTAACGCGGACATAACGTCTCCTAACGAAGAGCTACTATCTGAATATTCTGAACTTGTACCATCATCTTCTTGGGTTTGAATTGGCAAGGGACTGTTACTATTTGAGGAGCTGTAATCTACGAAGAATGTTTTTACTGCGTCTGGGTATGGAATTTGTTTTTTATTTTTCAACGATTTAGCCAGAGATATTGTTGAAATGTATGGATCGGATGATTGTAATGCTCTCATAAAAATGTCTTTAATATTGAATTCTCGTGACATTTTACGGGCGTGTTCTCTTCTATCCCTTCTGTATATTTTATTTCTACCTTCTGCTGCTTCCTCTCCTAAGGATCCCAATGGAGCTGGGGCATTTACAATGATTTCACCTACATGCGCAAGAACTTTATGGACAGTGGAAGGCATTTTGTACCAATTGTAATGATGTATGTAAAACTTGTATGTATCTTTGCAATATAGACTAATAGTTTTTGGATTTAAAGGCTGTGAACAGTTGATGGCTATTAAAATATTTCGAAACCTTTCTATGAGTTCTGTTTCTATTTGCAAAATATCGCTCAATTTTTCTATGTTTGAAAAAGCCCGACGACAAACATTTCCCGTCGTACTATTTCCACCCATTTGCCTTGGTTCATCTACTTTTACACCAAATTCCTTGTACATCTTTTCCAATACAATTTTTTTTCGATCATTGTACATGCTTTTAAAATTTTTAGTAACCTTCCATTTTTTAAATTCAATTCTGTACGAAATGTGAAGCAAGCATTCGAAAAATCTGATCCAACAGTGCAGTGGAGATATTCCATAAGATAAATTCTCAGGAGTTGGAATAAATCCATTTTCTAAGTGCTCTACACTGTTCATTTCGGTTGGTTTTGCACCACATATACAACATGTTTGCATAGATAGAGTGTCGGTTAAATATGCCAAAATTTTTCCATCAATTAAACTCATGTAAAATGAATAGTTTACCGTCACATTACTTGTTTCATTTAGCTGAATTGTATAAGGAACTAACCTGGTTATTTGGCTTTTGATTTCGTCTACTGTTTGTAAAACTTTTTCTTTTGACTCTTTCGCAAACTCGATCACAATTGGCCTGCAAAACCTAACACTTTGAGGCATCAAGTTTATCCAGATGATATCTGAATCGTCACTGATGAACGAAAGACGGATAGGCGTTAATGCCGATACTAATAAATCACTGTCTGATGCAGTATTTTCTCCGGAACCATGAAGCGGTTGATTGTAAATGCTGTGTCCACTAGATCCGTCAATGCCCCACGAGCACAATAATACGACGCTTAGTGAATCACACAAAGAAGATGAAAGGTGTCGCAAGATTTCTGCCTTTTGTATTTCAATTATTCTACACGCAGTGTGATTCACCAACTCTTGTAGATTAACTTCAGCTTTTGTTTCACTAATAGAAATAAAATCTTCACTTGGTGCGCAGGTTTTTTTAAGTTTGTTGATTTGGTAATATGACGGAAAAACTTTTTTTGATACTTTATGCAAATCATTATACTGGGATTTTGAGAAACTATTGTCTATAAAACATGCCAACGCTTCTTCGGCAGATACTAAAACATCACTTTTGGTTGTCATTGGCATAACACTTGAAGGATTTTTCAAAAACATGTCTATCATACTCATCAGCCTTAACTGCTTTTCTTTAAAAGCTAACAACCTCACTGAGTATAATTCCTTTTCGAGATTGCCGTTGATATCTGTCTCTTTGGCCACACTTCGACGTTTATTCCTCACGCAGAGATCATTAAACTCTTTTTTTGGCCGTCCACGACTTTTGTTTTCCGTATAGGCACTAATGTCAAATGGTTTGTTCAACCAGATTTTCGAATCCTTTTGAAAATTCTTCGAGTTTCTAGCACATTTCTTCAATCTAGCCTTGAAACTTTTTTCCAGTATAATCAACTTATTAGTCACTTTCAATTTATCACACGGTTTGATGCTTACTTTACTTTCAATGAACTGTAAAGCATACCCAATGTTTTCCTTGCAAGAAGCATTGTTTTTCAAAACGTTTATGATATCATTGATTATAAAGGAACCCATCGTGAAATTATTAAATCAATCTCAGATAGATTATTTACTTGAAAACTAAAAAAACGTTGTTCGTTCTCCAAGGAGCTTTCTGACAATTGGTGTTTATGCTGTTCAAGGTAAAGCTTGAATGATGTTTTTATAAACGAACGTATGTTATATATGTATCTTTTCAAATGCATACCGCTATGGTATGCCGTTCGAAGGTCAAAATTTTAACATCTACCTTAGCTGTTACTGTATGGTTAGGGTATATTGTTTTCAAAAGCAAATATTATCAAATATTTGTGTTCACTTCTATGAGTTATCCACCCACAATTAGCGGCGTTTTACCATTAGGGTAGAAAAAGAGTGACAGGTATATCTACCCAAAATTCACGGCTTTTACAGGTAAGGGTACAAACAGAACAAAGTGTTAGTGTAGGGTACATTTATTATTATTTATTATTTTAGTGTAGGGTACATTATTCCGAGGAATTTTGGGTATAAAAAAATGGGTTTTGTGAGCTGTAGAACAAGTAAAAGCGACCTGATACATTCAAAGCAAACCAAACCAAGTTTCATTCTTTGCCAGTGACTTGGCTTGTCTTTCCCCTTTTATGTGATGTTCAATCACTACCCTGCTTCACATTTTTCATTGAATGAGAATTTCAAATTGGAATGCATTGAATGAGAATTCATATTTCTTACCACACATGATGCTGCATATGGCATGATGGAGGCGCCTAGTAGCTGATAAACTATAAGCTTCACATCTAAAGTACAGAATAACGTAAAGATGCGCGCGTATGCGCAAAAAAAACTATCATTTATTGTTACAAAACATTCTAGGCTATAAGTGGGTATGCATCATATTACAATCTTTCGCAATCCTTAGCGATGGCATAAGGTTAAAAACAGAAAATTGAAAAATTTTCCGGGAGTTTTGCGAAACAATGCTTAATATTTTGTGACATTCAATTTCAATTAGCTTAAACTGTCAATAATTTTAAAGCTTGATAATAAACCTTTCCAAAACTGTGCTTGGAATCCGATTCCGACCATTATTATAGGAGTTACAGACCTTCAAAGTTGATGGATTTTTTTCAATTTTTCACGCAATATTTTCACAAATCTTGACTTTGAGAGGCTGTTTCTCAGAACCTGGAAGAGCAGAGGCTCTAGTTTTTGGGTCATTTCTTAGTTTCATCTTGTAGTTTAAGAAAACATGTCTCTTTTTTCTGAAATCCAAAAATGAATTTTTGATTTTTATCCCGGCTTCGCTCCATCGTGCACCGCCCAGTTAGCAGCTATCGTAGGCTGTGCATCGATTTTCCATCGTTGGCTGCCTGTTTCCACTGCTAAAGCGTCGGCAATCACCTCGGTAAGGATTATTTATACAATCAACCGCAGGGTGGCCCTCTCCCCTTGAACATTCGCAGACGTTCTACCAACAAATCTACGCCTGCGATTCGAACGTTCGCCTCAAAAGGACAGCGAGATTCTAATGACGCCACCGGAAACCCCCACCCTACCGCTTCCTTGCCTTCTCGTTGCCGAGCTGTGTTATTGAAATGTCTTAAATATTCGCACGGCCGCCCGCACGATCCTGTCATCAACGTCTTCCCGCTCGCAAAAGGGTTTCATGAACTCCGTTCAACTGGCTGCGGTCACCAACACCAGCGCCAGCATCATCCCGAAAAGCGACGGATTCGATGGAACCTTTGGGGTTTGGTTTGGTTTGGTTCACTGTTTGCCCCGGAAAAATGGCATTTCAATCGTTCGACCAGCAAACCACGTTGAATTCCGGCCTCGACGGGGGGCGAAGTGGCAGCGAAACTTCGTCCGCAAATATCTCCACCCATCAAACCGGCTGTGTGTTGGTTTGTGTGCGTGTGTGTGTGTGTGTTTTCCCAGCCCAAGACGGGGACCGTTTACTTCCATGTTACAAACCATGGCTTGCTTCATGGAGCAGCTTCACGTGACGTTCTAAATCCCACCCCGATCCTTCCAACTCCCGGACGGAGAAGGGCGGGCGGAAAAGGACCGGTTAGGGAGGGAGTATAATCCGGCTCTGGCATTATTGTGGCAATAAGATTATATGCTAATTCGAAATAATTAAATTTGAATCTTATTTGTTTCCCGTAAAACCTCAGCGACCGTAGTAATTATGCGCATAGCCGATGGACACAAACACGGGCACATACACACACACACACATCGCCACAGGGTACCGAACGCAGCACACCTTGATCTGGCCAAGAATCTAGAGATAGATGCTGCGTATTCTGGAGCATTACCATTTTCCAGTACCATTTTCATCGGGCCTGTATCGTACGTCGGTTCTGGGAAATTCCTGACACCGGATCCTCCATGGACCTTTTCCCGGGCTCCCGCATAAGACTGGAAACGGAACAGCTTGTCCACGCGTTGTAGACGCTGGTCAAATCCGATGATATGGCGCAAAGGGGGGGATTGTTTGCTCGGGTGCAGTTGATTGCCGGGTGGACAACAACGGTTCCAAACAACGGATAGTCTTGTTAGAGAAAGGACCCCATAGGGTGAACCGAACAATCGGCTTCGATGTAGGCGAATTCGGCTTTCCGCTGTTTGCTTCCGGAGCTCATTAAAACGCTCGGCGAAAATGGTTCGCCCTAGGAAGCCTGCAAGATTTAACGGCACCCGGCAAATACCTTCATGCGCGGCCAAGCGAACCGTAAAGGTGATAATCCAGCGCGGACAGTTTTGACTCTTAGTTCGGGCTCGGAAACCGTGCGAGGTACGTTGGATTGTAATGTTAGCTCTTTGTGTCGTGGTCTCGTGACGGAATTTTAAGACTTTTTCTGCTGAAACCATCCTCTTTTTTGGATAAACTTGGACGCTTAGCAGACAATCTTTAGGTACCATTACCTGCTCAGCTGCCATATATGCCACAGTTATTGAAAATTGAATCTCGTCTGGGATATATGTTTGAAGTAACAGTTGTCACCAATTTACGGATGAGTAACACTTTTAGTACTTCGGTAAGTGGAGGTATGTTTTACATGAGCTTTAAATTTGCTGTGAGTTTTGTACCACTTGTAGTTGTAGTTAGTAGAAACATATAAAATTCAACCAGTTTTTGGGACCACCGAAAGGTTTCATACAAAGTATAACTATTGTCTAAACATTTCAAATGGAGCAAAAGGCAGGTTTGAACTAGATCAGATTCTGTTTTCTCAATGAACCTCAGCAAAACTGAACATACGGAAGGTAAATAGTGTTTTTTAAATCAAAGAACTTTTTAAGTAGTAGAACTACAACAATCAAACCATATTTAGCTATACCTGTCAATCATTATGATGTACTGTTATACTAAGTGATGAAGTTGTATTGGATTATTTTTACTAGAAAAATATACAATTTGTATAGCACATAACTTATTACTTTTGAATTTGAAAAGTAAACAACACTATGTTTATAGATAGTATAAAGTTTCATTTATATCGGTGCAAACTACGAAATTGGACACATTTGTCTTATCGTAATTAAAGATTCTTACAAGCATTCAACTTCGTGTGTCTCTTTAAAAGTGGATTTAAAAGATGCCTCTCTTATCGAGCTCGAAGCACTCAGGCCTGACTGGCCTACAAAACTTTCCCCCGGATCCTTCCAACCAAGTACAGACACACGACAACGAGCGTTTCGTTTCAAGGACGAAGGCAGGCCGAGTAAAGTTGTTCTGCGAAGCGGACACCAGCTTGTTTACTCCCGCTTACGGTAATATTTAATTAAAGTACCAAGAAGCCGGCGCCGCGGTGGTAACATTTTAAATAACTTAAACTTTTTCCCAGCGCTCGGCCCTCCCCCATGTATCTGCATTAGTTGCGAAGGGTCATGGAGTCTGGCGCTGTTTTTTAGCGAACGGAAGGAACCGGCGTTTTGCGGCCTCGTTTTCTCCCCGCTCCGCAGGGTGAACGCAGGCACAAATAATGCCTCTAATGTTTCTTCCAATTTGCTAATGGGCCTGCCGAAATTCGCCTTTTCCATTAGCGGCCGAGCGGCCAGCATTGCGGTGACTGCTTAGCAAAGCGTCCGGCGCGAATACGAGGTCGTATTTTAGGTCGCTCGTTTTTCTCCCCGCTTCAGCTCGGCCGTGGCGGGACATTGGCGGGCAAATGGCCACCGCAAGAAAACCGGCATCCTCTTAAAAAAGACGTTGACTGGTTTTTGGGCGGGGGAGGGGTGGGGAGCATGAAAAATACGCCAGCATCACCTTCGGAGCGATGGTGAAATGCGAGCCAATGTTTGTTTGTTAAACAGTTGCCATTTACGAACGCGTCCACTTTCCCGGCTCGGGGTAGGGCAAGCAAAGTTTCTGAAATATTAATTCAAACTGCAATTTTTCTTTCTATAACTAGCCTGGTGGATGGGCGAGGGAAGCGAGCTCGGGGAAGTTTTTCCTTTTCAGTCCTCGCGGGTACGTGAAAAATTGTCACTACCTTTGTGTGCGCCTCTTCCGGTGCGAACGTCGGTTGTTGTGGTGTGGAAAACAGCAAAACGTTTATTTCAAACTCATTCACAATCCGGCGTCCGGCGGAAGGAAAAGTCTCGTCTGGTCTTTTCACTTCGCTTCAAACACTGGTGTTCGTATTTTCCGTTGTTCGAGCATCCGAGGGGAAAATAAAAACAAACTTGTACAACAAGTTGGAAAACTAGAAAAAAAACTAGAAGAGTTTGCGAAAAAGATGAAAAGCTTCTCCACTTTCTTCGGCTTGATTTCCTAGGACCTGTTCTTTTTTCCGCTTTTCCCTCGGTTGGCCCAAAATCGCAGGGTGAAAGATTATTCGCCGCTTAGTTGCTATCTTTCCCTTGGGAAAGCGCATTGAGCGAAGGATTTATTTACTCTCCCCAGTCAACGGGGGGAGTTTTTCCTCGTCGATGGGAAGTATATTTTTGTGCTCGCACGTTCGTTTGCACCTTGAATTTTCGTTTTCCGCAACTCGCCGGCTCGTTGTTTATTGTCGATTTTGTTTCACTTTTTCTCCAGTTCGGTGTTTGACTGTTTTTACCTTGTTCCAAAAGAAATCCTGAAGACGTTTGCTTTCGTTTCCTCAAACGTTGCATTGGCCGGGAAATAGTTAAGAATTACTCTCACCGGAGTTTGCACGTGGTGGAAATAAATCCAACCGCCCGTTTTTTTACCTCTTCTGCTGCTTCTTCAAACAAACGGAGAAAGTGTGGGCGGAACCCGGAAGACGCTTTCATTTTCCACCACACGGTCGGGTTTGGGTCACACGAGATTGCGAACTAAAATCCCGTTTTACCATTATCGTAGCACATATCGAACTTTTCCATTGGCCCCAGTGTCCACACGACCGAGGCACCACAGGATCGTTTTCCCATGGCGCGTATAAAGTGAGTGCTAAACTTTATCCATTTCTCATTCGGAATTTGAGCCGGCCTTCGGGGGTTTTCCCTTTTTTTCTACGTTACCGAACCGAGTGCGGTCCAGTTTCTCAACGTCGGGACTCCATAAATGAACTGGCCGGTGGAGAGATGTGCTAAATTCTTCAACCCACCGACCCCTTTTTCCGAGCTTTGTGGCACAGGTGACGATCCGAGCGGAAAGTCTCGTGTTACAAAGGCACCGACGGAGGATGGAGCCGGACAGAGTTTTAGATGGAAATCAATTGGGAATTTCACGAGTGAATGCTATGGTCAACCCTTCCACTTTGCAGCACGGATTTGGAAAATAGAACGGGTAAAGGGCGGGGAAAACCACAACCCAGGGCTTTGATGCTGCTCAATTTCAGTTTCGTGCGAATCGATTGTGGTGTGGAACTGCATTTACTTGTTGCTTTCATCTTGCACCAGTGGTATGAAATAGAGGGCGGTCGGGTGGGAGAGTAGAGGTAAGTGGGAAAACAAGTGTGGGTTCGTTCGTATATTCACCGAGCTGTGCAATGGTTGTCAAATGTTTGCCATGGTTTGGATGATTCGTAAACGCAATGGACAACCTTGGAAAGTTCAATCGTTCCAATTTTAAAGCGAATGAGTAAATAATTAAACTTGTTTTTGAGAAACATATCACAGTATTTGATTGACCTACTCAAATGGTTTATTTTGTTTTCTTAAATATGGGGTTAATAAACTGTTTTAACATTTGTTAACGCCTTCCGCACAGGACTTATCAACTTTTAACCAATCCACAATGTTTTTAGAAATTTTTATGACATTTCTGAACAATGAATAAATGAATATAAATATCAAATAACACGTACAAAAATAGAACAAACCTAGAACATCGTGTCATTCGCATCACGAACGATGGTATCATCTATAAATCCTTCGTTCTAAGCTCTGTTTCGATTTCCCAATCCAATCTCATATCGAAGTTGTTGCATGTTGCAAATCCACGAATCTGATTTTCCCATTTGACTAAATATTTATACTAAAACCCGGCTGCGATAAAAACGAAGTGCAGCTAGGTTGGATTGCTTTTTTTATTTTGCAACACAATCTATTGTCCGGGGAAAGGTTTTCCCGTTTGCTTTCCCCCAGACATCAGAATCAGATTTTATCGACAATAAGGCTGACATCGAATTTGTTCTGTTTTTGATGCAGGTTTATGTCGTTTTTCAACCTGATATTCCGCCCTGCCTAGAAGTATCGATCTCTTTTTACGAATTGTTTGTATTCAAAACGCTCGTTTCAGTGGAGTTTTCTTCCGAGAATCGATAGCGACGGGTTTTGGGGGGCTAAGCCCTAATCGGAAATGGAACAAAACGTGCTCGTATTCCGGAGCAAGCGGATGTATCGTTGGAAAACAACCGCATCCCTGCTCTAAGTCAACAATTCCTTCCTTGGACCGGGGGTTTTCCAACCGGCTTTGCATCGTTCGACGGTTCGATCCAACGACGTCTCTCTTGACTTCACTAAATGCGTCAAGTGAAGTGAGAGGACGTGAGACAGCTGGCGTCGGTTCGGAAAAAAGTGCGTGCGGACGGGGGTGGGAAATGTTGACCAAATGTAACCGGCTTAACGCATGGGAAAACGACCTCAAAGGCAAGGATTACTTCCAGCTCGTCGCTGGCGAAAGGTGAAGCAGTTTTTCCAGCTCGTTGCCCGTTTCCATTCGAGCGTCTCTTCAGCGTCGCTGATGGTGATGTTGGCCATCTACAAATACCGGGAAAAGGTCCCCGGGGGTTTCCTTTTTCTTTCCACTACGTCCGTCTTCGAGAAACAAGTTGTACGAAGAAGCGGAAAATTCCCAACGGCACGCTGATAATACAAAAAGGAACCCGTGTGCGTGGAACCTTGCCGAACGGACGGTGCCTTCCCTTTGGGGGCCCGATGAAGGATCGCTCTCGCATTTCCATATTGATTTCGAATCGAACCCTAAAGCCAGCTTTTCCCAGCAGGTGCTCGCCGGCGTCCTCCTCCTTCCACCGTCTGGCCTTGGATCTCGGTGGATGGAAAACTTCTGGCGGAAAGGATCGATGTGCCGGATGGGAGCATTTTTGGTACGCCATGCGGAAAAGTCCCCACGGAGACTTGCGGGTAACAAATTTTCCAGCTTCATTAGCATGATTGTCTGCGCAGGGTGGGGGGTGTGGGAAAAAGAATTCGAAGAAAAGTTGGACCAAAAACAGACTCAATGGTGTGACGAAGTGAAAAGACGATCCTTTTAACGTGTTTGGGAAAAAAGGCAGTGCAGTTCCAGTCGACGATGGTTCAACGCGCGCGAGCGTTCGCTTCACAAATTGTGCTTGACACATTTTTAGCACACCATTCAGGCGACACCTTTTCCATTTAATAATGGCTTTGGATGTATTTTCCGACCACTTTTAATGAGATGGAGATTTTAAAATAGTTACCTTGGAAAGTAAGATGGTTTACACCTTTTCTTGTTAATGTTAAAATTTGAATTTTGAAAGCCTGCATCTTTGAAATTTATATGTAAGTTTAACATAATAAATAAATTTACCCTTTCGAACAGAAATTGAAAAATAATTAGATTTAGGGAGAAACATAAGCCGAATTTGATTTTAAAATCCTCTCCTGTGCTCGTTGATGAAATAAAAATGGGTTTACTGTGAGTTGGTTGTAAAATTTATCGCTACATAAACAACGTCATTTCGGTTGCACTTCATCAAATCAAAGCGAATTGAGTTGGGAGTAGAAAATTTCCACTGCGATCCAAATCAAAGCGGACATAACACGGCCATCGTCGAACTGACCACCACGAGGGCGGACGAGAAAGGACGAGAGCAAAAAAACCCGGCAGCCGCTCACTCGAGTTGATTCATGGGCCGACGAAGATTGATGTCTTCTGCTCCATAAATAATCAATGAATGCCGAAGGTATCGGTTTCGCTGTCGGGGTCCTGTTTTCCCATGCGCCAGGAAAACACGCATCGAACCGGGGGATGCCCAACAATCGGTGTCAATTCTGAGTTCTTTCGAAGGGAAGGTTTTCTTAAAATGTGATACCATTCGAGTCGGGATGCTGCCTGTTTTGGGAGGTTTGTTGAACAATGGGCGACCCTTTCCCAGAATGTGTTTCCTTTCCCGAGCTCGGAAGAGCTGGGAGTTCCTTCCGTTGGGGACAATTGATTTCAGCAGCCTCTAAGGTTCCAACCCAAACCCGACGTGAAGCGCATTCATTCATACAGAAACAAATTGATTGTCTGTAAGGATCGGGCCAGAGAAAGGGATCGAAATCAATCAATCGTCCTCGGAAAGTGGGTGTGTGGGTGTGGGCATTGGTGTGCGTTCGTCCAACGGCGCCTTCGGAATGAGCCCGGGATTGATTACATATTGTTTCACAGTTTCCCAACCGACGGCATGGATTGGCATGGCTCGATTTTGATTTGGTTTCGGAGCCCCAACTTTGTGTCGGTGTGGTAAATCAACCTCCGGAAAACCTCCACCCCAACCCCTCCCTCAACCAGCAGCCCACCAAAACCGGAGGCATTTCGATGCGGAGAAAGCGTGCTTCGTTTGGATGGGTCAGTTTTTGTGATGAATATTGAAATTTACACATGAGGTGATTGAGCCGGTTCATTTAGCACTTTGACCAACACCGTCTGATTGCCGTCGCCTCTGTTCCACCTGGCGCCCATCAGGATTGGAATCCTTTTTCCGTCTGTTTTGATTCGAATTGCTGCCAATTCGATTACTCCCGGGGAAATTGTTGGGAAGGTTCTGATCCGCTCAAAGATTGACTGACGTTTAGTAATCGTAAACTGTCATGAGTTCCATTCAAGTGTCCTACTGTGAAACCTCAATCACGCAAAAGAAATTGGTTTGATCTTCCAAGGGTTTTCTTTGTTACAAAGAAAGTATGTGTACTTGGCAAGATACGACAAAATAATTTGAATATGAACTGTCTACATTTCTAAACAAAATCAGAACATCGCTAAACAAAGAAAAATATACAATGGAGGTCGGTGAAAGAAGTTGATTCGGGGGATGATGAGGATAATTAAAAGGATCATCGTTATAATGGAGAGCCGACGAAATGTGCATGTTGATGGCTTTTGGCTAAAGATCGGTTAAAACTTTGTCTTCAACCATCGGAAGGATGAGGCCGAAGAGCGAAACAAAAGCAACAAAGAAAGATAGTTCTATTCAGACCTTCTAGCCTTTGGGTTTTCGTTGGAAAACCATGCATCTTTCAGCAACGCCAATGAAAAGCCAGTTCGGTGAAGAGGTTAATTACATTTTTTGTTGCATGCGTTAAGATGGTCTTTGCTCATTTATGTTTCATGTGCACCTTTCTATAAGCTTATTCTTGGCTGATTTTCCTAGATCATTGTTTCACCTTCTCTTTTTTGTTTTATCGTGGTGTGCAGACCAACTGTACCCCCGGCGCATAAGGGGTTACGGGAAAAAAGGGTTACGTAAAGGAGGCCTCCGCTGTTGGAGAAGCAGGACCTTCTTAAGTGCGAACACTACATGATTTGAAAAGATTATTCCGACGTACAATACAAAAAGTGCTCCATATCTTAATTGGATGGTGATTCACGAGGTTTTCGTTGCTTTTGTATTACAATTGAAAAAAAAAAAACAAATCATCTGTAAAAGGGCCGGTAGAATGTAAAATTTTAATGAGTAGCTTTATAAAGGAAAAATTACATTTTTGCACTAACAAGCTAGCAAAGGGGTTAATTTTAAAAGTATTCTTTTGAAATCGCCACTGTTTCTCCCTTGAAGAATCCTTCCGAGCGATAGTCAGCCGGTCCTTTATGCGGCCTCAAGAGTCAAGACCGACAAAAGTGACACGTTGGTGAGAAATTAATTAAAAAATTAAATTACTTCCATCCGTCCCAAGCGAGCAACACTGGATGCAGTACTCCCCAACATCATGCTGCAACGTAGTGTTCTGATGCAGCGCTCCATAATGCTGTCAATGCAATGCCCATTTACACTGGCAGGTACATTACACATACACACACACACCCACACTTGTACAGCTCAGCGTTTCCCGGGGCGACCCATCGTTCGGACGCATCATTTTCATGAGCATCAACCACGTCGTTGCCCTCTTTTTTCGTGTGCCGCACCGTTAAATGATGTTGGCCCAGGAAAGGAACCGGCCGACTTGGAAGGATGGAACGGCCGAGAACAATACCGGGACGCTCGGCTCGACTCCCATGGAAACGCCGGTGAGGTCGTTTTAAGGAAGGTGCGAAAAACGGAACCTAACAAAAGACCCCCCACCCTGAACGCCGGGAAAAGAGGGACCGAGAGGCTGAGGAAAACTTCATTACAGAAACTCGCTTCGTCGATTATGATGCTTATTTATTTCGCCCGAAGGTAGCGAAAGCGGCGAGCAGCAGCAGCAGCAGTAACCGTCCGGTCGAAGTTGCCCCAGGATGGCTTAAAATGGACGTAGGATAACGGTGTGGGACGCGTCGAGTCGGTGCCTCTTCCTTTCAAACGACTAAATTGAAAATAATAAAGACGAACAGAATTTAATTATAATATAAATTGAGGTATTATTATCCCTTAATCATTTGCCTGATCTCGCACCGGCGGATCTGGCAGATAGGAAGTCGTCCAGGGAAGGTGACGAAGGAACGGCCGATGATGGAGGAGGACAAACTCCGGTTTGCCGGTTCGAACTCGACAGGGACATGATTGGCTCGTCTTGAACACCCCGCGAAGGGCGGGTGGGAAACCCCTTCCGAGCCTCTTCTGGGTGGCAAAACATTATCCAGGTCGGGTCGTAAATCTGTGCCATTTTGTGCGTATGCTTCCCGGGGCCTGTCCCGGGATTTCCCCACCGAGGATGATAATAAAACTCGTAAAGACTCATAAATTATGATTTTTATGTACCACAGAAGCCGCTCTGTCCCCACCGCCCCTCGTCTGCGCCGAAGTGGCAAACGATTCATCCAAAATCGTATGTTTGTGCCGGTTTGCGAACACCTTCATGAGAGGAGTCGACCAGGTTCCACCGGAAGCCACGGGGCGGAAGTAGTGCGCGGAACCAGCGTTGAGATTTGATGGCGATGTAATATGCTCTCGTAAATCCGTGACCCAACAACTGCTTGTCGGCCGACGAGAAGGATTCTCCATTCATTAAGGGATCATAGAGAGGTTGTTCGTGCGTGGAAAAGTTGAATGATGTTTATTATGAAGCGGTAAAAGGTATGAATTCGGAGCCAAAGGAGGCGAAACCGAGGCCTGCTTTGTTTCTTTGCGTTTGGAAGACTTCGTGCAGGTGAACTGACGCGTCAAATTAAGCCATTTCAATAATGGTTGTTGACGCGTCCTTGTATATTACTGACATCATAAGCGTTTTTAATTCATACCGTGCAACCTGTTGTTAGGGAATAATTTTCCACTAGCGGTAATCTTATAAGATTGGCACATTCTAAATTCAATATTGTGGGTAGACTAACTGCTCTCGTCCAGTCATGTTTCTTTTGTACATATTTTATTACAAGGATTCTTCGATATCAGTAAAAAACCTCTTGTCTCATTGATCTTGTGAAGAAAAAAAGAGATAAACGGACGAAAACCAAAGTCAGCACGTCCAAACGATTCCATTCTACCCTAGCTTTCCGAAACCCCTGCGACCGTTTGCTGGACAAATGGAAATCATAATCAATCTTCGCTCACGTTTTCGTCCAGCAAGTTCGTTGCGGAATGGCATTAAAAATTTACCGACGGAAAATGAGTTCCACCATGCGAGCGATGTTTGAGCTTTCTCGAGGTTTTCCCGAGCAAGCGGAAAAAAAGGGAAAACGATTCGCGCTTCCGGCGGTGGCCCGGGTGGCCCAATTTCGAGCCCGTTACCGAAATTGGCCAGCAGCGCCACTCAAATCCCTGTGCCAATCAATCTGGACTAAGCTTCCGAGCGCCGCCCGGACACGTTACGGGGTTTCCGGTTCCGGCGCCAAACCGAGGGAAGAAATGCGAAAGGACATAAGCCGCTAAAACCCTTCCCCTAGATTGACGATGCGGACGCGCCGAAGCTGATGTTGCTTGAGAGAGAGGGAGAGTCCACGTCCCGATCAGTTACAACCGATGAAGGAGAACATCCTTTTTTTCCCTCGGCATGGAGCTGGGAAAAAAACAAAACCGGAGAAAAATAAAGCCGCACCACCGTCCATCATCATCGCTGCGGTCGAGGAAAAAACCGCATTCTTTCAGTATTCTGCCGGTATTAATATTTCATCTCCATTATCAGCCCGCGCCCGCGTTGCCTTACCGTAAACGGGCATCCTTTTTCCCATTTCGTTTTTTTTTGTGAGGAAGTTTTCCACCTTAAAAAAAACCCCACCACCATTCAGTCAGCGTCCGGTCGGATGGAGTCCAGTCTGGTGTTTTCGTGTATCCTTTTCTGTTTCATCCCTCCACCCGACGATGGCACGCCAAGGGATAATGCTTCACTCGCATCTAACAAGCGTAAATCAGCAAAGGAAAATGGTGGAAAAGAGAAGAGCTGGAATGTTCAATCCTCTGAAGCCAACCGAGTCAGCATTGCCGTGTGTTGAAAATTGCAGCTCTCCGAAGCTACGATTTGGCTCGGGAGACGCCAAAGTAAAACTGAAATACTTTTTCCCTGCACCATTCTGCAGGACCGGGCCGGAAATTGGCCAGGACTTTGCGCTCGTGCTTATCTGGGGCACACGATTGATTTTTCTTCCCGATTGCGAAAAACATTTCCTCCCAGTATGTGTACGCTCCGTTGCCGTTCTTCCGAGCACATCAGGAAGGGCTTACGAGCGTCCCGGTTCTGTCGAAGGAAGCGCCGAATGGAAGAATCATGATGTCGGAAAAATCATGCGGATTCTGCTCGGCACATTTTTTTTCCCCAGACCGGACCCTCCGGGATGGGTGGAAAAAATGATTTATAAACAAAAGGATCCTCTCGGAGGGTGCCAGGCAGGAGTGTCGATGGCCGGCGGCGTTCCTTCGGCAAAACGGATTAAGGTAATGGAAAGCGCAAGGAAGCCAGCAATTCTCGGCTTAAGGACGGTTGCCTGTCCACTTCCGAACGAGGAAAAGCCGGCGTCATTGATTCGTTAACTTTACTCCCGATTGTGTCGGAGGTTCTTTTTTCCGAACCGTTTTTCTTCTCGAGAATTGCGAGATTAACTTTCACCGATAGCCCGAGAAAGGTGGCGAACTTTGTCGGGTTTTCCCGTTGGAATGGCGCTTTTCTTGGCGTATCGAAGAGAACGAAAGCGCTGGAAAAGTTTTCATTTTCATCAATCGCTAAATTGATTCGGCAGCTCAAGGGAGTTTGATGTGTGCGATTTGTTCTATCGGGAGTTTTTAATTTGATCAAACAGTACTAAATGAAACGAACGGCCGGTTGTTTTCAGAACGAAAACAATGTGAGTGTTAAGTTTAGTTGCATACAAATAACCAGGTTGTTAAAATCCATCACCTTTAATAAAAGAAATAAACTTAATAGAGAAATTAACTAAAGCTACCGCAATGACTCTAGAGAAGAAAGTAAAGTGATCCATAAAAAAACCAAACCGAGGAAAAACCTCCCCAACTTTGGTGTCAAAGTCAGACCTGGTAACGTTTTGATTAAAGACGCGATTAAAATACACCCCAAGCGATCAAAAAACCAGCACAGAGAAGAGGAAAAGATGGCTGACAAGAAAGATGATTAAATATTTGTGTTCTGTAATAATTCCTCCATGGAAACCCGGAAAAGGAGCACAAAAAAAGGATATCCATCGTCCGATCGCAATGCGCGCGCGGGACGTTTCAAAGCGCTTTAGCCTGGCGCTCCCGTTAAAGCCAGATGCCGGGAAACGATATGGTGAAAATATACTTAAAAAAAAGGGAGGAAACACTGAACCGGGTCCGAACGTAGGAGGAAATTATCTAATACTTTGTTGACTCTGTTCCCTCCATTTCGTCCACGGCTGCCCCTTGCATTCCTGGGTGTTTCAAATCTTACCATCTCGATAGCAATCGGTACCCGAGTCCAAGGCGGACAGAAAGCCCGACAACGACAACAACGACGACGACGATGAGAACGAAGACGCCGCAACTCTACCGTGACTTCCTTGATTCAAAATTTATCTTCAATTTCCTTTCCATCCATGTCGTGGCATATCCGGTCGGTTGACGCGGTCGCTCCGCTTTTCGAGATCGCATTCGGAATCCTTAAGCATTTCCATTAACCGCCTTCAAAGCGGGCGGTTGCCATGGTTCCTTAAGTCCGGGGCGAGGAAATTGCTAACAGTAAGCAAAAAAAAAAAAACATCCAGAGCTGGGTTTGTGTAGAATTGGATTATTTCCGGAGCGAAAGGTTTCCATGATTTTTAAAATCATTTAAATTCGCTTCAAAGATAGAAAAGGCGTCAAACGAGTTTGTCTAAATCGTCAACAGTTTCGTTTCGTTGGGGAACTTTAAAAGACTGGCAGATTTTAAATTTAATGCGCTGGTTAATAAGGATCAAACCAACTTCATATTTACTTTAAAATGACTCAGCAACATGCCTTCAAAGCGACTTGCACACAACAAAATGATGAAGTGCAGTCCTAAGCGATTCCGGGGCGCACAAAAGCAGCAGCTAACTAGCCGAAAAATCATGACACCGACAGCAATGGAGAGAAAAATCGTTCCACTTTCCGACGCCCAGCTCTTTTGCGGAATGTGTCCGGAAGAGGAGAAAAAAAGGGAACGAAAAACCCCCGATCGCTGCAATTCTTCCCATTGAGGCCTGGCACTGGAAGCTGCACGGTACCGAAAGAGCGTCGTTACCGGCCAAACACCAATCACCAGCGTCGCCTGTGGGGCGATAGTGTCACGTTGGGACTCCCTGCTCCAAAACCCGAGGGTTCCGACCATCCGCTTAGGGCCGATTCGGTGGTCGTAGTTTGCGGTCTACGGCTAAACTTCATGTTCTTTTGTGGCGCAAACGGCCCGTGGATCCTTCCAGCTTCGGCTTTGGGTAGGAAGGGGCCGAAAAAGATGAAGCATTTTCGCTCTTATCGTACGCCGTGTCTACAACAGACGAGCAGCGCAGGAAAAAGGAACCAGCACAACAATGGCGCAATAGTGGTCACACACAAAAAGCGGGATTCTCCAAAAACGAGACTCGCAATGGCAAGTCATGAGCGAAACGAAGGCTCCTTGGGAATAAGGGGAGCGTTTGTTCGGCTTTGCTTACGGTAGGAAGACTTTTTCTTCCGAAAAACCTTTCACAAAACCTTGTGTTCGGAATAACAGCTACAAGGCGATTGCGCTGTCCTGTCATTTCTTCTTCATTACAACTTCCTCTTGGATTGCTAGTAAAAAGAAATTTTTCACACAACGCACTAAGCTTCCAACAATTGAAAGGTGTTTTCAATAAATGCTTGAGAAAACTATCACAAAGTGGATCTTTAACGAACCTTTTAGCTTCTGTTTGGCTTAAAAATATCGAGGTTACCTGTAAGATGTGTACATCGATCCTCGAAATTGCAGTACGTCACAGTTTTTCGAATCCCTTTGCGCTAAAGAAGATCCCGATAGTTACCAAATAATGTGGAAAAACTATGTCGCTAACTTCCTTTTGTTTTCCCACGTTACCCTACGATTTTTTCCAAGTGTGCCTCACCTTCCTTCTCTTCGTTCAGTTCGCTTTACTCATTTTCCTCGACAGGATAACACAGATCTCTATGCTTTTGTTTGTGCCTTCGCTCAGCTTCAGCCAGACAAGTGGCTTCCTTCCTTTGCCATTGTGGCGTGTATGCGTGTGAGAACAGCACACACACACACTCTGTGTTTGGAAAAACCGCCGTGTGCGAACACTACACCCCCGCTGGAGGTTTTCCAAGAAATTCCCTGCATGCCTTGCGGACGCGGAGTGGCTAAAACCGGATGATAATGGCGCGGTTTGTTGGCGGAACGAGGACGGGCGGAACTGTCCGAGCGAAATGAAATGGGAAACTCTAGCCATACAATTTGAGAATTTATGTGGTGCACTGAAAAATGTGTACCAGGCATGCAGCATGAACATTTAATCCGAAGAAGAAAAAGGAACGAAACACAGAAACAAACGAAAAAGTATGCCAGAAAGCGGAATGAAGGATATGTCTTAACGTGACCGCAAATGGGTGTACCTTTTTGCTGTTAGAACATGTTGAAATGTTTAAAATTCATCCAGAATTATTGTACAAAATATTTCATTAAAGCGAGGAAACGATTTTGGTTAAGTTAAAGAAGGGCGGAGAATGAAAAAAGATATATTACGAATAAGTATTCAAATAAAATGAAAAATGTATAGTCTTTTTTGCCGAAATTATTTTCCACTGCATCAAACAAGTAAATATTCCACAAGAAACCCGATTTCCAGTTTCGAAAGGACCATATGTAGAATATGTGTCTGGAAGTCATTTGTCTTCCTTAAAAATACTCACTCCGATGGTGGGAGAGTATTCTTGACTTGTAAGACACTTGTGGCCAAAGAGTGATCATCCTTTTCCTGCACTAAGGACAAGGAACAACAGAGGTATCGTCCACAAATGCTCCGATCTAAAGACATTCTGAGTCTGTCTTTGGATAAATTTTGGTTCCGTTCTTTCCTGCAGAACCAAAGATTAATGCATTTTTAAAGCGCATACCGGCGCCCGTCAGTTTGAGAACACGGGAACGGCTTGGCACGTCGGGACCCGCTGATTATATACTCTCTTTCTGGCAACACTGTCTTCCCAAAAGGGTTTCAGAACGGGAATTGAAAGCAAGACGAGTACGTTCCTTCCAGCCCGGTGCCGCATTTGTGCACGCGTAGCGAACTGCAATCATTCTTCTTGCCAAATTTGATTTACAGTCAGCTTGATTGCGGCGGATGTTAACCGACGAGTTCCGTCACGGCTTCCTTGCCCTTCCCCTCTGAAACGGAAGGGTAGGGGATGAGTCGCATTCAGTCTAGGTGGCTTAAAAGACATCAATTTACTCGCCGGCGAAGTGAAGGCCAGTTTGGGGCGAAGCACGAAGGAAGTTTGGATCGGGTTTTGCGGAAAACTGCCACCGTGCATCGTGACAGAGAAAATGGGAAAACCCACCCACACACTGGTACATGCGAACACGGCTGTCGTGCTATCATTTTCCACCGCTTTTCCCTCCCCCCGCAGGATTATCGCAATCAAGCGTCTCGTCCTTTCGTCCGACTGTTTTGTTCTTGCATTCGAAACGAGGAATCAACATAAAATAAACAAAAACAAAAAAAGTACGAGTCCGCAATGGAAGTGAAATAGAGTGCAACGGGAGGAAAAAAAACTACATCGAATGGCTTGCGGATCCTCGAAAACAACAGCAAAAGAAACGATTGCTGACTTGGTTCATCCAAATCGACCGCTAACGTCCCAAACCACCTTTGGGCCTTCCCCGAGAGGCCAAAAACAAAAACAAAATGCAATGGGAAGCTTTCCTTTGGACGAAAAGAAGTGAATGGGGGTTTATAAAAGGGGGAGGGGGGTTTTTCCATGCGATTTTCCTACCCATGGGGGGGGGGGGGGGTAGAATGTTGTTGCCGTGTTGAACGTCAAGTGGAATTGAAATGTACTTCGTAAAAAGCACCCGCCGTTGGGAGCCTCGGAAGTCGCTCAGTTGACTGCCCGTCGCTGCCATCACACTATCCCTCACACTCACACACACACACACACACACCTTCAGGCTGCAGTCGTTTATTCATGCATTAGGTGCATCGACGGTGCCGAGGAAAAGCGCCACGGAAAAGCGCGAAACGGTGTATCTTCGTTGACGGAACGACTGCATCGTGTTGTTGCCTGCTTAGCGTGCAATCGCTTTCCGTCAAGACGAGGACCAAACACACAGGCACATATAGTACATCAGGGGTGAGCCTTAGACCTATTTGAAGGCCCTGTTTGCACACTTTTCCGGTATGAAGCGGTGCCCCAGAAAAACACGCATCGGCTGATATCGTCGGCTTTTGTGCAACTACTTTGCAACACTACGTTGCGTCAAATTGACCCGATTGAGCCTGGGATCTCACCGGTGGAGGAAGAAGAAGTTTTCCCCCTTACTCTCCTTCCTCCCCTCCTTCCGGGAAAGTGGTGAGGTTCGTCTTCGCACTGCCTGCCAAACGGGTCGGTTTAATCGGGGAACCTCCAATGGGGTTTATTGTTTTCAGCTGCTTTCTGCTTCATTCTTGTCTCGTCTGAAAATTGGTTCGATTGCAGTCGATCGTGGAAAACCGTACAATAGCGTGCGAGGGTGTGCGTCCCGACCGCAAACATTCGGCCCTGCGATTCGTGACTACACTTCCACCGTGCTAACAGTTTCGACGCGTGAAGTTTTACTGTTCAAAGAAGGCTTATTTAGAGGCACCTGAAGAGTGTGTGAGTGGCACAGCATGGGGGCTAGAACCTGCCGGTTCAGATCACGCTCTGATTGCATTGAAAGGCTCGTTAGTGTTGACTGTTTAAATTGACAGGGTGCGTTCATGGTGAAGTTGGAAACAGTTTTAAGGTGTTCTCATGGCGTACTACTTTTGAATCCATGGAATAAAAAATTATAAAGCGGGTATGTCATAATTAGCACTTGAAAATTTGTGCACCGATTTATGGTTAGTTGCATTTCCATAATAGGTAGAATACTGGCCTTAGTGTGACATAAAAGCAACTTGACTTTTTGCGTCCCTAAAACCGGGACAGGCTTCGCAAAGCAATGTGTCCAACACAAGAATGCTGTAAGCTAATCAATCAGTCAAGTTTCCACTTGAGCCTTAGAACATTTTTCGACTTTGTATGAAAAATCAAAATCAGCAGAATCGTCGTCAATTTTTACCAAGAACCAAATCAATTTAAGAGAGAGCACTTAAAACAAAAATAGCTCTAGTACCTGAGAAGAAAATGATTTATATAGAAGTCATTTGGTACTTGTTCCTGTTAAATATTATGTTCAAAATACCCACAAAGCAGTATGGCATAGATTTCTATTAGAACATTACAGTTGAATCCAGAGTGAAAACAATTAAAGAACTAAAGCAAAGCAATGGGGAAAGTATTTGTGACTGGCGAAAAGCTACTCCATTCCTTAAGAAAAAATAAGATTAACTGTGACTCGTGTGTGTATTTTGTTTTCCTCTCCTAAGGTTTTACGGTCCCGTACGCCAGGGAAAAGTTCATTTAAAGTGGGCGCATGGTGCTAATGCAAGAAGAAAACGAAACCTAGGACTCGTTATTCCGGGTGCCGGAAAAAGCTTGGGTGTACCGTTTGCAGCAATAGCAAATGTTGCTTTCCTTTTTGTGCAAGAGTGAGGTTTCTTCCGAGAGAGCGTAGTCCAAACTTCCAGCCGAGCGCAGTCCGGGCGAAGAAAAATGGGCTGTCCATATGTGGTGTATTTATTTTCTGTTTGTAGTTAATACTTAAAATCCGCCTCGCTCCATAAAGCCAGCCAAGGAGCTTTTTCCCCGGCACTTTCCACGCTAGGGAAAACCCCCTCGTAACGGGTGGCCATTATTAATATAAGCCATAATTGTGCAGCCGGCTCTCGCTCGCGGGACGGGGGGGAAAGAAAAGTGTAGTAACATAATTGCAACAGCTGCTCGTCGCAACCTCAACCAACCCCCTGCTCTCCTCATCCCGCCCCTCCTCAACGTTAGCTCTTCGACAATATGTTTTTCCTCGGGCAGGGGGTAAGTACTTTTCTCGAGATATTGTGGAGTGTTTGGGCGCTCGAACTTTCGCTCGATTCCCACGCGGATAGCTTCGGGAAAGCCAACTTTCTTCGCCCCAAAGCCAGCCAACGCGCGCCAGTCCAGCTCCGGGCTCCGATAATTTATTGCATGTCAGAAACGGTTAACGGTGCAACTTTTACTGCAAGAACTTGTTTCACGATGGCCTCCTCTATCCAAACACCATATGGGCTGGCACTTGGCGGGGGCTACTAAAGAAAAGGGGGTAGTGGAAGGGGGAGTAGGGGAATAAAAATGCACTAGCGCTTTTCCTAGTCTTTTCCCGTCGATCGTTGGGCCGCTGAAGGTAAACGGGTGGAAAATAAGTGTTTCTAATTGCTGCCAGCGAAAACAACACGTTGGAGTGTGAAAAAAGAAAATCACACTTGAACACACACACACACACCCAGCTACCTAGAACCCCTAACCGAGGAAAGGATGCATTTCTAGCGTTTTTACCGTACATCGTCCGTTCCGAAAAACCAACTTCGTCCGAAGGAACTTCATAGACTCGAGTAGTGGAGTGTTTTTCTTCCCCCGTGGCAACACTTCAGCTCCAAGGGTATCGATCTTTCCTCAATCAACTCAATCCGCTGGAAGCCGCTGGAGCTTTTTTCTTGACGCAAAAAAACACATTCACATACATTTTCCACCTACGGGGAAAAAAAGGGGCTGGTAGCAAAAACCAAGCAACACGTTTTCCCGAATGATTCACGACCGATCTTGCCGCAACATACCCGAAGCTCGAGGCGGAATGGTTTTTCATTTGTCGAAAAGCCTGTCCCGTTCGCCCGTTATCGGGAAAATCGGACCGGCACACCGGTGAACGGAAGTGGGCACTCTTTTTTTTCCCTCCCCATCGCCATATGAGGGTGCCATTTTGAAGTGCTTTCATTCCGGCCATACACAAACACACTGGCCGAAGCGATTGCGATTCTTTGACTTCTTTCCTTCATTCGCACGGAAATGTTCATGACTTTTCCTGCTGGAGGTCAGACTGGTTCCAGTGTTTCCACCTCTTTTTTTTTTGTTCGGTCGATGGGCACTCAACGTTCCATCATCCCAGATGGAAAACCCAGCCTTCCGGCAAGAACCGGTATCTACCGAGAAATTACCTTTTTTTTCCCCTTAAAGCCGGCCGTAGTTTTCCCACCCCGCGGGCGAAAGTTCGCTCATTAATGCGATAATTGGGTGCAATTTTCCTCGAGCTGGTTCCCGCCGGGCCTGTCAGACACGCACACGACAGAACGTCAATCAGGTGTATTTGAAGAAACAACTACAGTTTTCGGTCGATAAAAACCGATTAGTTGCCCACAAACAAGCCGGCGGGCAATTTTCCACGTCGGCGAAGTTAAAAATGAAGTGCTACTGAAGAGGCACAAATTGATTCGTTTCAATTGCGCGCTTTCAAACAAGGTTGAGATTGAGGCTGGCTCTCAAATTGGAAACAGTTGTAGAGAAGAAGGGAAGAAAACTTTGAAATCAAAATCAAAGGATTTTTCGTAAGCCAACCATCATCCGACGATGACGATGACAGGTGTCTTGGAAAATTGCATTCGGTCGGTGCTCGTCCGGGCAAATGAAATGCTAATCAATTCCAGAAGCTGTCGACATTTTGCAAACAAAGACTCAATAGAACTTCGATTAGCTCTTAAACTATTCATGCTGCATTCGCATTCAACATGTGCTTCAAAACGTTATCTGTTTCTTATGCAAAACGAAGGCTCATCCTTTCCCGAAAGAAAGAAACGAACCTAATCTAATGGGCGAGAAGGTCTGCTGCATAATTTATCCTAATTGGGCACCATTCCACGTACGTTTTTCATATCGAGTTTATCCTAAACGAATCCCTGGCCCACTCCTTGCGGAAAACGTCCACGAAGCCTCGAGTTCTTGCGAGGTCGGTCAATTCGGTTTTCTTAGACAAACAGTCGCTCCGATTGTCGGGGATTATCCGCCTGCTGGCATCCATCACGTCCCGGCAGTATCCGACCTTCGGAGGGATGGCACTTCATAGCAGTACATTCTCGCCATCTGTCACCAAACCCCCGAGAGAAGCAGCTGGCTTCGGAAAAGGGCTGCGCATTCTTAGGCTGGCCGCAATTTCACAACCACCCGCGTTTGGCACCGCGCCGGGGAAAGACAGTGCGGTCATAAAAAAGTTAATTATTTTATATGAGCTACGTGACAAATCTTTTCCGGCACACAATCTGCTCCGAGGCGACACTAATCTGGCGGCCTTTAACCCCAATCCATCCGTTTGCCCGGCCCATCCCCGGCAGATCAACCCTGTTGATACCGGGCCAGGCTCTAAATCTACCCGTTCGTCGTTCGTTGTCCTTTCGGTCGTCGTCGTCGTCGCCAGCGTCCGGCGTTTTGGTGTAATTACAAGCGACCTTCCGTCCACCCGGAGTCGAGTTTTTCTCACCCCGAGAAACTGGCCGATGGGGCCTTTTATCCGACAGCTGTTTGCGAGCAAACGATGGGATAACGAACGGGCACGACGATGAAGCAAACGAGGGAAAGGAAAATTAATCGTTCACATGTCGCCCCCCGTCGGAGTCGTCGTCGTGCAAATTTCCATTGATCATCCAGGCCCAGTTTTCCCAGTGTGGTGTTGTGTAAAAATAGTTCAAAGCCAGTTCAATCTCCCACATGGATGGAAGGACACACACACACACACGGGTGTGGAATAACAGGTCACTCTTTTGTTCTAACTATGGTTTTTCAACGCTCCATCGGGAGGGTTTTTCCATGCCGTAGCGCTTCCGAACGTTTCCTTTAGGCAGAAAGATACATTTATCGCCCACCGGGGACCACTTTTTTATTGCACGATGCACTTTTCACCCGTGTAAAACCATGTGTAGGTTATCTTTAGCCTCCTACCGTAGGCCCTCTTTTCCATACACCGTACCGGATGTCGACTTCCAGCAGGGCAGTGGATTTTCGGAAATCGAAATCACGTGATCCTAGGGAGAGGACACCATCCAATCCAGTCCGGTGCCTCGGGGAGATGCGCCAGTGATAGCGAGCGAAAGTTCACACCACCAATCGGGCGGGAAAACCCACCCCCAGCACCAAAAAAAAAACACAGGAAAGGTGAGGACGGAACAGATGCCGAAACTAATCCACCTCCCCCAGGTTGGTTTGCTTTTCGGTGCCACAAAAGCGGTTCTGCACACTTCTGCGGTTCGCAAAGCCCCGGAAAACGATGCCAAAAGTCGTAGGAAACGAACAGTGGGGGGAAAATCATTGGGAAAGCGAGCAGTCCGTAATGCCCGTACCGCCATTAACATTGCATGGGAAAATTGTTTGAAAGTGTTCGCCCACCGCCGAACCGCCGCGTTTCGGTCCGGTTTTGGTTGTCGAATCGACAAAAAAACAGCGTCGCTTTTCCTTCACACGTGTGTTTTTCTTCCATCTGTCTCCTCGGACCTTTCCGGCGAGGAAACGGGAAGCCATATCAGTTCCGGGAAGGGTACGTTCGAATGTGGGTCGTTTTTATCGACCCGGAACGAGCCCCGGAAAGACGCGACCTATTTGAAGCAGTTGAACGACGGGAAGAAAAAAGGAAAACAACGTGTCGTTCCCGCTTTCCAACCCAGGTGTCTAGCTGTGATCTTTGGTGCAGGAGTGCGTTTGGATTACAGGCCGCGAGTCCTTTCCACTTTATGTTTGGTTCTTTTTCAGCACATTTTTACCTCATCTACTATGAGGGCGTACGACAGTTGATGGTTTCCACTGAATCTTTTATGGAAGGTATCACACATGAATTTCGAATGAATCGATAGGTAACTTTAAACTATTTTTGTTGCTCTCGACTTAAAAGTACTTAACGTTGCTTCTCAATATTCGGAACGACAACAAACAATAAATGAAAGTTGCAATCACTTTAAACGGGATTGATGGAAAACTTATGACGGAGCATAGAAATAAACATGCTCTTATGTTCTGATACAAGTTCTTCAAAGTGCAAATACGGGGTTTGCCACCTATGTTCAGCTCTAACCCAGCGATGATTGAAATAGCTCATCAACTGTTGTCTCTAAAGCAATTGGTTTGACGCAGCTCGTTAACAGTTGCCTCTAACTCATCTCATTTTGTCTCTAACTCATCTGACTATATCTCTAACGCATCTTCTGGGTTGCCTCAAGCCGAAAACTAGGGAATAAACAAAGTATTTGTGGTTATGATACATTGTAAAATTCCACGAACAATAGACATTATTATTGTTGTATGGTTTTAAGGATTTCTTATATGTTTTTCAACAATTTTGCAGTTAATTTTTATACGTGCCTGCATACGTATCAACTAAGAAGCTTGCATTGTGGTGTTTAATCCGGTGGCATAAACGTACTTGCTTGGACCAATGTATGTCACTTGACAGTTAAGATAGTGCGTTTATGCCACCAGGTTAAACACCACGATGCAGCCTTCTTAAGCAACCCGTAGACGTTGCGAACTTGTACGCGCGAACAATTTGACAACCAGGCATTGCCTATGTTAAGGAAAGGAAAGGAAGATATAAGAGGAAATCTTCCTTTCCTTTCCTTAACATAGGCAATGCCTGGTTGTCAAATTGTTCGCGCGTACAAGTTCGCAACGTCTACGGGTTGCTTTAGTTGACATACGTATGCGAGCACGAGTGAAAAGCACACGCAAAATTGTTCAAAAATACATAAGAATGACTTCAAAGCATACAAAAATAATAATGTTTATTGTTCTAGGAGTTCTACAACGTATCATAACCACAATTACTTTGTAAATTCCCTAGTTTTCGGCTTGAGACAAACCCAAATGCGTTAGAGACAAAATGAGATGAGTTAGAGGCATCAGTTATGAGCTATTTCAATACCAGTTGCTTTAGAGAAAACAGTTGATGAGCTATTTCAAAATAACGTGTGTTAGAGACAAAATCACTCGCTTTCGAGGCAAAGTTGGCTGGCAAAGCCTGTAAAACAAGGTTCGCTTTCTAGCCGCTTTCAACAAATGATTCACAAAAAGCTAATCAAGCTACTGAAAGAAACACTGTAGACTACTTTCTTTTTGCAATTCAATTTGCATTTTCATCATTGCAATTGATGCGTCCGATGAGCTTGAAAATAGTTTGCATACCAACAGATTTAGACGAGTTCCACAGACATACTAACAAGGCTTGTTTAGAAGTCCTGGAGCTTCCCAAATCAGCTCATCAACGGTAGTTTTTCTGTTTCGTCTCGTGTCCGGAAAGTTTCCGAGACACAATCCTCCAACCGGTCGAAACTATCCTCAACATTTAAGAAGACGTAGGAATTTGCGAACGTCCTTTGGCATGCCTTGGAGGGATCTGAGCTCCCTCAAAATTCGAGACCCTCTAGCGCGCGAGCTCACGGGATTGCTCAAATCTTTGGCCAAAAATCTTGACGAGATTAAACAAACTCCTCAGACAACGTGGTAAACTACTGCCGTCTCCACCGAGGTTCACATTCTTCAGCTTCTTCAGCCCCCCCCCCCCCCCCCCCCCCCCCCCCCCCCCCGGGACGGGACTTTTGCGTTCTCTATCCATCATCTCATCTCATGCACTCGTGAGGCCTTTCCGGGGGGGCCGGGAAGTTGCTGAAAAGTGTAGTGTATCAAAAGTTTTTGATTTATTTGCCCGGGTTCCGGTGCGCGTGTCTTGTCGTGCGGCAAACGAGGCCGTGTCGGTCCTAGGACGTTCTAGTCAAGCTCTCTTTTTCTCTCCCCAAGGAGTTGAACACCGACGGACGGGCTGATAATGAAGATACGATGTTCGTTGAATTGTTAAACACTTTCCCGGCTCCTGGCCGTGGAACGGTTTAGTGGAAGCCTCCCCTGAGGGGGTGAGTCGCATTCCGGCCGACTCGGGCCGCTTGTCTTGTGTTTCGGTTTCGGCCAACCGTCTACCGGAGAGGCGGAGACCTCCAGGGAGCGACTGTCGGGAAAGAAGGCCGGTCCCGTTAAACCAGTTTCGGTGCCGGAACCCAAACCGACGATAAACAGAGTTTCGTCCTCGGAGTTTGGCGGTACAAACTTTTCTCCATCGGAGGGGAGGAGCTGAGGGGAGGGTGCGCGACGGTCTCGGGAGAAAAACGGTGGCAAATGGGGCCCAAATTGGGCACGGTGGTGTGTAATGGCGGCCCCGGATCGACAAGGACGACGACGACGACGACGACGACGACAACGTGCGGAATTTTAAATGTATTAGAAATTAAATATTAACCAGCAGCAAAAGTCACGCTTGCCGCCGCTTTCGGGGTTGGTGCAGTGCGTCACGCGAAGATAGCGAAAGGCCGGGAGGGCGCACTAATACCACCGCACAGGGTTAGAGCCTCGATTGTTCCGCGTTCACTTGGCGTTTTCCGTTGAGAAGTGGTGAGATATTCAAACGAGCGCACACTGAACACTCCCTTAATACGCCTATCTGCAAGGAACATGCAACTCCTCCCCTCTTTCCCTCACCTTCCCGACCTTCGCAGAACATACACACATTCCAACCGCGTGCACAAAAGGGTCGGTCCAATCTTCATTTGTCAGGCGTGCGACGAGGAAATGCGAAGGCACCTGACGAGAGTCACTCGTTGTTGGCGGAGTTTGATCAGAGTGGCAAGGTGTGCATAACGCCAAAGACACACACCCACCCACTCACACACACACGTACGCCTCCCTGGCCACATATTGCTGTGTGATTGTGGAAATCCGGTCGCTTTTCCGGTCGGCGAAGTGGTGGAAATTAGAATGCTCCTTCAAGTGAATGAAAATAATGAGCTTCAATTTAGCACCAGCTGCTACCCCTGCGGAACGTCAAGCGATGGCGAGGCGTCGAGTTATGCCTTGAGACACCTCTCACCCACCCCACCTCCCCCTACTCCCGACACCCGTTTGCCAAGGGAAGCGCGCCGGGGCTGGGTAAATAATTATATAACCACCGACTGACGCACCGCTGCGGTTTTCCACCACTGCCCACCGGGAAGTGGGACAATTTTCCCGGGAAAATCCACGGCAGCCTTTTGGGAAACTGGGTGGCCTGTGCGGTGCTGTTGGTGTTAAGCGGATATTTAAATAAATTATTGTCTTCTAACGGAGTCGAGGTTCTGGAAGGGAGTTCTGTGTTCGGTGAGTATGTGAAAGGAAAAATAAAACCGTTCCCGATCCTGGCGGAACATTCGATCATGAAGGTGCTGCGAACGGAGGAAAACCGGCGTCCACCGGGCGTTTGCTCGAAATTATTCTAATTCATCGCCTCGCAGCGGATGTTTAATCTGCGCTTATGGCGGAAGCAATGAATAAACACAAATGCGACTGCATCCGGGCGAGCGGGTCGGTCGGAAAAGTCCGCACGGAAATGTGCGCTAATGAGAGCGCTTTGTACGGGAGATTCCGGAACCGGCGCAGCTGCCATCGTCAAGGTTCATTTCCTTGCTCCGCAACCGGACGCAATCAACCGCAGCGAAACGCAATCAAAGTGCGATCGGGGGAAAGAAAATCACGAAAACCCCAAGACGAACGCATTTCAAATCGAATAAAAATTAACGACCACAACCCGGGTCCTGGTTGAAAGTGTGCGAAGGTGTTCGGAAAACCCGGGGAGGGAAATTTAACTGCACATCGCTTTCTGCAACCTTTCCACCGTTCACTCGGTATCTGTCGGTCGTCGGTTTGGTGGAAAACGAATTTCAAATGACGTACGAATCAATTTTCCACCTCGTCAAACGAATTGGCTGCTTTGCGAGCTGGAAACCTTTCATCGACCGCCACCTCCGAGGTCCGTTCGTTAATCGTTAATTTAATCATGAGCCGCTTTTCGGCGCAAGCGAAGGTAAATTGGGTGACGAATTTGCGCTTCGTTAAATTTCCTCAACGAATCATCGCGTGACACTTCAAGGCCGTTCCGCCCGTTCCGTCCCGGTGGTGACATAATTTAATCACGGCCAGGCTTAAGTTCCGATCGAGACGCAACGCAAGAACGATATGATAATTCGGTGGCCTTTGATTTGAAGACGGTCGGCTCATCTTTCGTCCGCAAAAGGTTATGAGCGGAATAATCTTCGCCGAGGGGGAAAATACCCAAGTCATCGCCGACATCTCTGAAATCGTACCCTTTACCGGAAGTAGCGAACAAAGCGGGGGAAAACAAACCTTCTCTCCGTTCATTATTCATCTCGCGGGAAAAGGACATTCGACGGATCACTTCCTTCACGTTGAGGGGACGCATCCCATTATCGATTCTTAACGGTGCCATTTCCATCCCGAGCTGCTCGGTTCTAATTTTGGAAAAGCGTGTCAAAAGGGCTGATCTCGGAAAGCTCCCCCTTTCCATTGGGAAACGCAAAAGGCTGGAAACGATGTAGATTTTCCGATGGAACGACCTTCGTACATCCGCTGCTTTCCCATTTCTCACTCTCTCTCTTTCTCTTTCCAACATCCGACGCAAACTTAACCCTCCACCCCGCCCCTCAGGCTGGCCTACCGCCTCTTCCTCCCCTTCTTATTACGCTTCATCCTGGCGTCGGTCGGATCAACATTAACGAACGTAACGGAACGTTCGCGAAGTGGAAAAATGTTGTTTGCTTTCAATTTCCACCTGAGTGCGGATAAAACGTAGGAAAATATGCGTTCCCCCTCCTCCCCCCTCCCGCTCCAGGTCGTTTTTCCGTCGATGGCGGGCCATCGGCAGGTTGACGTCGCAGCTCAATCATCTATCAGACTCTCCCGAGCCTCTGGCCCGGCCTGAGTCGGGTCCGACAATGTTCAAATAAATTATTCTACCGACCCCGAACCCCGAAAGAGGTCCCTCGGCACCGTCCGTTGTTTGTGTGTGTGTAGGACAGGAGGGAAAGCCCGGTGTTTGGAAAGACGGAAACGTTCGCGTCGATGGCGCGTTAGTGGTAGTGAATGGTTCTACCGTTCGTTCTCGACGAGGAAACGAGAGCGTAGGAAAATCAATATTCAACTTTTCCTTCCGTAACGCGTTTCGTTATTTACCTCAAATTTTCCGCAAAAAAAGGCTCGCTCGTCGGCAAATTAAACCGATCAAATGATTTCCGCAATGTTGGAGTTTTTTTTGTCGTTAATTCATGTTCTACGAAAAACATCAGTAGAAGAGAGTATATATAAAATTCACTTAAAAATTAATTTGTCAATTAAACTAGTCGACATAAAAGCAAAGTAAGGAATGAAAATTTCATACGGCTAAATTAGATGGTATCATAAACCCTACGATCATCGGTCGATTAGTCTGAACCACCATCATTCAATCGACATAAATGGTAATTTAAACCGAGCAAAAGTAAACATCAAAAAAGGGGTGTTTGCTTGCGAACGACAATGAGAGACGAGAAAAGAGAGGAACAAAATCCTCATAATAACAGGGTTTCGGTTACAACAAAGCGTTTCCACCACATGGCGTACATGTCTAACGAAGTAATTTCCCTCGATTGAACTTTCCCTTTATCTTTTGCCGTTCGGGCCACAAACCGCTCATTTGTGACCGACGACCGAAGAAGCAGTAAAAAAGGCCATTAGTCACATTCGTTCGACCGGGGCGAAGAAAGTTTATGCGAATATCATCGCCTTTTCCCAATAAGACGAGGGGTATAAGATCGGGATGGGGAAGGTCGTCATAAATGTATAACAAATTCGATATTAATCTTTTTCCATCCACCAGCTCTCATTCGGTCGAGGAACGGAACCACGTTTTTGGGGTTCCAACTTGCTCCCCGTTGTTGCCGGAGTCAAACGTCACGTGTGGAAAAATTCATGTGGAAAAGCGTTCCCGCCACCAAAAAACAGACATAAAAAAGGAAGTTTTCGAACGAAGGGAAGGCGATGAAAGGGAAAGTGCGCACACTTCCGTTCGGTCGACAAGGGTCACCGAAAGTAAAAACAACAGGCGATAAGCCAACACGGCCACCAAATGTTACGCCGCTTCAAGGTCCATAGTTTTTCCACGGCGCAAAGGACGTGTGGCCCGGAAGGGAAGAGGGTGGGGACTACGTCCGCCCAAGGATACGGGAATACATCAAAGGAAGTGTGCGCCACTCGAGACGTGGACGGCGAGGGGCCAAAGTAGAAGCCAAACATAAACATTGCTTATGAGAGCCATTTTTTTACCTCTCCTTTTCCTCTTTTAATGTCTTCTTGGGCGACATCTTGAGGAGCTACGTCTTTTGACGTTTTAGTTTTTGGGGAATGTTATGTTATGTTTTCTTTTTCCGTCGCCGGACGTTGGATGCCGTTCTATCTTTCGCTCCATTCCCGACGTTTTTTTTTTATGCCAGCTCTATTGCCCATTCGATGACATGAAAAAAATATCAACATCAAACACACTCCACCTCCAACGTCCAACGACGGACGAAAGGATCGCCCGTGGGTCCATAAAATGTTTATCTTGAAACGGCCACCCAAAGGACACCCAAGGCTCTCCCCGTATGCATTCGGTTTCTCCCCGTCTTCCCAAGCATCCTTTTTTTCTTCGTTACGGTTTCGTCCCCTCAGGCACCAACACGCGACGCTCTGTTGAATGCGATAGCGGACCCCTCCCCCTGATCTCGTGTGTGTCGGTCGTTCGTTCCCAAGCCACGGCGTTATCGGCCATGTTCCATTCTATTCCTAAGCCGTTTGGTCGTCGACTCACTTCTTTCACTTTGCCGGTTCGTTGTCTCTGATGAGGTAGCACTTTTTTTCCTCCAACATCTTGCTATGTGGTATTCGGGGGGGAGGACCGAGGAAAAAATTCCAGCACAAGCTGGCGACGTGTTATGATGTACGGAGGCTTTTTTGTTCGCACTTGCCCGATGCGTGTTTGCTGACAACGGTTGACAGGCACCGCATCACCGTTTTTCTTCCCCTTGAAGGATCACGCGAACCGTACGAAGGGTTGCTTATGATAATAAGCTTCATTTACAACCGTGCTTACCTAATTGAACGCTTATGTCAGTCCTTTTCTCTGTTCTGCTGCGCCGTGCTGCATCCGGAGATCCGGAGACCACATTCCCAAGCAACCTCTTTCGTCACTCGTTCGTGTGCGAGTGTGGGACGTGTTTACGATGGCGTTAAGGAGACATTGAACCTAAGTGCATGACTTGTACACTCTGCCAACGGTTTATAGTTCTCACACTTGTTCCGTTTGGTCCGTTCGTGTCGGGTGGAAATCGACCCCGTTAGGGCTCGACTCGGGTTGCACTTGTGCCGTTTCCAGATTTTCACACCCACTGCGTGTTTGGTTCTCGGGTAAGTAAAGGAAAATGTTCACTTCGAGTACGTGCACCATTTGCACACGATTCTTGAATCACACCAACGTCTCGCAACGAGGACGACTGGTGGATTTGTCCGACATTCGGTGGAAATTCGAGACGGCAACCTCGTTCTTCATGCGAAAAAATCGGGTGTCGTGTCGAAGGGACAACCGGGCCATGAAGTGGATCGCATTTGTTTTCCCGCTCCCAAACAGCTCGTGTCAACTGCCACTCGATGCAACGAAATCGATGGGATGAAAATTGAAACTCTAACCTGCAGCAAAACGATTGCTGTAACGGATAAATGCCCTTCGTCACGTGATCACAGTTGAGGAATGGACCGATTGCCCTTCCGTCAGGTAGGTGACTAAAGAAGAACATCGGGAAATGTGTATCCATGCATGGAGAACGAACTGCAGACCGGAGGACGTTCAAATACTTCGACAAGGAGCCGTCTCGGGCTCAAAGTCAACGCATACATTATAAACCCGCCAGCGAACCCTCTGGCGGAAGTGGAGTCTTTCTAAAGTCAATCCTACAAAAACAACACGAGCCTTCGGGGGGGGGTACCGTGATTGTGGTGGACGAGGGATTTTCCCGGAACAGATATGCTCGCTCCCGATGCGTTGTGAAAGCCCTACGGCACGGGAAAAAGCAAACACACCTCCTCTTAAGCAAGAGCTAACTCTCACACTCGACTGCCATACAATCACCGAAACAACAAGTACCCCCTCGAGGGGACGACGTCAGCGACGTGGTACCTTTACACACGCTCGCTAGGTTTCGGCAGAAGAAAAGCTTTGCGACTCGGTGGAAAACAAACCAGCGCGCTCGGCGAAAACGGCCGACGGCGGGCAACTGTCCAAACAGCGGAACGGAATGTTTGAGCGATTTCCGGACCACGGGACGCCGCTTTGATCTGGATTTGTTTGTTCACCGAGGCGATGTTGAAAGGCGAAGCGCATGCACTAAGAGGCCCCCCCGTTTTGGTTGCATAAACTTTTCCACCGCGCTGTCGGGTGCTGCAGGGGCCGGACGGTTTTCCCGCGCTGGGGCTTGTTTTTCATCGGATCCAAATTTCACTCTTCTGGAAGGGATTAGCTTCAAAGAAATCGGATAAGCGATCACGATAGAAAGGGAAATGAGTCCCGAAATGGCGCTGAACACAAAGTACCAGGCGCCTCCATTGGGGGTTTCGATTCTTTCATCAAACGCTCCTCGAAATCTCTTTCATATTCACAAATATGTTTAACAAACGATTCGTGGTGAGATTCTCGAAGGACTCTTCGGGGAAAAAAATATACGATCATCCAATTTGTTAACCAAACAGCTTCATCAACACCAGCGCGAAAAGCCTCGCGGCCTTTTTTCCACTTCTACTCCAAAATATAACCAATCCCATAAAATGCCATCGTCATCGTCAATGTCGTCAAACGCCGTTTCGTTTTCCTCCGTTTCCTCCATTGACGTGAATGTCAATAACGGGCAAGAAAAATATCAATTTCGCTTATCGAAATCAATTATCGACCCGACGCGGATAGAATAGCTCAACCCACCAACAGGAGCGAAGGAGAGAGAAAGAAACAAGAAAAAGGGAGTTATTCATGAGGTCACCGCGTCGGGATCAGTCAAGGAGGAAAAGTTTTGTTTATCGAGTTCGGAATTTGTTTGCATTTGCCGTTTTCGGCGCGCGCGCGTATTTCCAGACTCCGCTTGTATATCTGAAGGAAAATGCCGGGGAAAGTGATACGAGACACGAGTTCGGTAAACAGAAAGGACATTAAAGGCGATGAAGAAATGGAAAGAATCCAAATCAAGGTTTTTTGCTCAGGAAAATCTTGGAAGGAAATGATTGTTTGATGGCAAAATCGAGCATTCTTTTCAGTCTTAACATTGTGGAAAATTGAAAGTTAGCCTTCACCACTCGTTTCTTATTTTCACGCAATGTGCGGAAAAAGAAAACCCGCTGCCAATCCGAAATCCGTCCCGGAACGATTTGTCATTTTCATCCATCGGCCCCCGCCGTAAATCCGGTCAGTCTCTAACTTCTAACAACCCCAGTACCGTTTTGTATCATAATCACGGTTTTCGGTCCTCGTCTGTGGCTTTTGGGTCAGCGGATGCCGAGCATTTTAATATTCATAACGGCTTTATTACGACCCGCTTACGGCGATGAACCTTCCCCCGACACCCGGGATGAACTGTGGATGGCGAACAGAAATAGAGAGAAAAACGCACAGGAAACGGATCAGCTGGAGAGTGGAATGGAGAGGAAAAACCTTCGGCGATAAATGTCATCGATAAAAAGCACTCGACGGCGACGACGACGACGACAGGGCGAAGGGAAACCTTCCCCGGGGGAGAGTTTTTCCGCACCACGAGACCAGAAGCCAAGCAAGCGTGTTTCGTGCCATTTCTGGCGCTTCTTTTGCGCCACGTCAAAGCCACGACCGTTCGCAACAACAAACACAAGCTGGCAGCTGCTTTGTTGTGAACCGTTTGGTGGGCCAATCTATCAATACGAGTTCCAGCGCAGTTGTCGGTGGCGAACTGTGAGATGCCCCCGGAATGGATGTAAAAACCAGCGGGAAGAAAAATGGCTGGCAAATGACTGGCCATTAGGGAAATGGAGCACTGGTTGCAAATTTGCTTTCATTTCGCACAACTGTTGGTGGATGGAAGTTCGAGTGTGCGTGGATTTCACAACTCGTGGAAGCAGAGTGTAGGGTTGTTGTGAATTTACAAATGTCTAACTGTGTGTGAAATAAATCTCTTTAAATTTGCAAAGATTAATTACTTCTAGTTTGAGTCGAAACAGGAAAATGTTTGAATTGCCACTTTTCAAACTTCCATCACATACCTCGGAGCGTAACCGAAAAAATATATGTTTACTGTAATTGACCATCCAAATGGGGTCGGTTAATTTTTCCTACCTGCTTTGAATCCTTCGCTCCGCACGTGAGCCCATTTTCCACCACCGACGAGCAGCATGAGCAGCAGAGTGACGCAGTTTTGTCGCAATTCCATCATGAAACACTCTACGGTTGATCGGTTTCGGGCTTTCGGCGTTCAACGGCGTTGAAAATTAACCACGACGGAAAACTATCCTCACTCGATTCCACTCACTCACTGGAACCTTTTGCACCGCCCCAAGTGTCCGTCACCGGGGTCAATCATTCACTCTCTGCCTCACCACAAAAGGACTCTTCTTCGGGCGATTTTTCCACGCACAATTTTCACGCACTCGCTATACAGAACCGGTGATGCAATTCACCACACTCGCGCACCACATCCTGCTTAGCAATTTATTAAAATTTTATTCACTCGTTTTCTCGCAATCACCTTTCAAAGGTTAGAATCACTTCACGCTGGAGCCCAATACACGGAACTCGTTGTTTCCACGATCCGTTCGCAGCAGCGACACCCGATTCGAACTCCATTCGCACGCATCCGGCTGAAAAGAATAGATCATGGCCGTCAAAATCTACAAACACACACACACACACGCCCACGAACACGTGAACAATGGCAGATGAAAGAGTTACCGGCATGAAAAAAGATTCACCTCCACACCTCGTAGTGGAAACGCTTTTTGGTCAACGCTTTTTCATGCACAGTTCGTTGTCCTCAACGGCCTCGTCGACGGCGGAGGAAAATCGATTGCATGTTGAACGTTTTATTTTCGGTTTGTTTCAACTTTATCCGCGTTCGGAAAATTCTTTCTATTTGATAATGGTCTGATTTTTCGTTTCGTTTTTCCTCGAATCGTATCGCACCGGTGGTTAGTCCACCGTGATCCATTATGACGTGTTCCTCCCCCCGGGGTGTTTTGTTGCTTCAATTAATGTTGAATGTTTCAGGAGCGAGAAAAACGACCTCACTCAACTTCAGTTCATTCGTGGCTCGCGACTAACCGGTTCATTTTGATCCCCGCTTTCAACAGTCTATTTTCCCGCCGTTCGATTTCGGAAGCGTGTCCATCCAATGTCAACAGTCGGTGGTTCAAAACGGCAGAACAAATGCCGCACAAAGCGGAATCGTTTTTCGCAGGGGAAATTTCGATGGTGCTGGAAAACGCAAACCCTTCGCTGGAGTGGCACCTTCCCTTGGAGTTGGCCCACCTTTTCCCAACCGGGCACCCAATTAGCACGGCGTTGGGTTGAATTGGGCGTCGGATGACGTCGGATGACGAAAAGTGGGTTGAGTTGGGGAACGGGGGAAAAACCCAACGAGTCGTTAATCGCCACGCCGCGGCTGCCATTCAAATCCACACGATTTCTGCGGCCATCAATTGCGTCAGTTTAGAGTTAACGGCGCACTCCAACGAACCGTTTCCGACTGCATTGTTAGCAGTTGTCTGGATGGAAATGCGTGTTTAGATAGCTTTTTTATTTGACGTTTCCCATTCCGTTTAGCTCCCCTTCTTGGTCTGGATTCGAAGGATTATTTTTGTCCCCTTGACCGATGGGTTTCAATGCAGGTTGATATTTTCCGATTGCACTTTCAATAGGAGTGTTGCACTTTGTGCCTCGTTTGAAACAAAACTCAACTAAAAATAAAAAAAGCAAATTAAAGTGAACGTGAGTGTTTGGAAGATAATTAAACAAGGCGTCACGGATGAAAGAGAAAGTTTTGATTGCTTTAACATTGAGCTGAACGTATCAAAGTAGCTCAACCATCGAAATATGGAACCACACCGATGGTAAGCATATGAAAACACATTCCAAAAAGCTCTCTGGGACTCCTTTTCGTTGAGTCCACACAAGTTGTGTTCGCAAAAGTCCCATGCCACCAATGCAGGCGGGAAGAAAAATCATTCGACTCACGTTTTCATGGCGTGATCCGTCGTAATTTTTGTTTCTGCTACCGAAAATGTGGTAGGACCGGCGAAGATTTGTGCCAAACCAGACGATCATCTTTGTACCGAAAAACGATCGGAATATTTTCGTTCACTTCATTTTAACAATGCTTTCGCTTTAACAAGTAAATTGTCATGTTCCATGTGGCGATATGAAGTAATTGAATTCAGCAAAAATGTCTACCAAAGTTGAACAACGGGCGAAGGAGAGAGCACCAAAAGAGAAGTACAAGGAAAAATAAAAACTGTAGGAGTTCGCCGAAAGTTTGTCCGCCTTGGTAATTGCTACCAGCAAAGGAGGAGCACGGATCCGTGGTCATATTACGAAGCACGTACACACAGGCACCAGCTCGCACGCACGCACACCACCACCACCACCACCACCTAACGAGGAAAATCCTCGTCGAAAAAGGCAAATCTAATTACTGGCGGATACAATCTGACCGCTCATAAATAATCATGAACGCTTTATTAAATGTACAAAACACGAAGAAAAAGGTGACCAAGGCGCGGGGGAAAGGGAGAAAACTGTAGAGAAAAATTGCTACAACATTAGAGGCGAACGGAAAAGAACATGCTGCTGCCGTCCGGGAATGTGTTGCTGGGATGTAATTCTTTTATTTTTCCCTCCCCAGTGCGGAGCGGAACCTAAAAGACGGACGACCTCGACCGAGTCAATTAAGAGCACGTCAGCGTACGAGGTGTTTGTCGCTCGGGTGTTACTTTTTCCGTTTATGATATAGTTTATACTGTCCGCGCGTTACAACACATACGTTTAGCAGAGATTTTCTCGTTTGTTTTTTGTTTTTGGTACGTGCTTCCAACAACCCTTTCACCAGTATTGGGAGAAAGGTTTAAGCATCTTGGATCTGGAAAAGATTTCTGGAAAAAACAGAACCTGCCTGTCGTGATTTCACGAATTATTTCCTTATTTCAATATAATTCAACTTTCAAATTCAACTCCTAGTTTCATTTTTACTATCCACTCTCGTCAAATTCAATCACAAGACTGATGGTTCAACCCTTTTCGTTTTTCAATGCTTACTTTGTTCCATCTTTTTCTATCTGCAGATCCATCTCGGTTCAGTAGTAAGCCATCGCTCTTCCAATTTTCATTGCCAACTATCTAGCAAATGATTTCATTTTTAATTCTTCGTTGCCTCGCATTCAAAATTCATTCGTTTATAATTTCGATTCATCCGTTCCTTATTATTATCATTATTCTATATATTCATCTAGCTCGGCTCAATTCCTACACTGGCCTCCGATTTTTCATTCATTTTCATCGCGCTTTCACCAGTGATCAGTTTGCGGCCGAGTTCAAGGCCACCGTCAAGGATTACCGTCGTTTTGTGCTGGAAAACAAAGAGCGGGAGGAAAGAAAAATGGCCCCAGCCATTTAGAGGCAAATGAGCTTGTAATGATTTCTGCCCGGGTGGAAGGAGAAGACCATTTTTATGAAAGATTATTATGCTGTGGCTGGGCACGTTACTTTTTCCAACCGACTTCCTGTGCCGAAGGGGCACAGATTTTCCCCAAGTGGTCGTTCGCGTTTTCCCACGCGTCAGCATTTTTTCTCCGAATGGTGGATTTTGGGCGCTGTACTTTGTAGTCTCCCGGTAGTGGATTTAGGTTTCGTTTTTTCCGTTTTAGATTCGCTGACTCGCTTGTTTCATTTGGAATTAATTTGTATAATTTATTAGATTTTAGTAGAAAGTTATTCGCAATCAGAAACGCGCCCAGAGGGCCGGCCGTCACCCCACCGTGGCGGAAAACGAAAAAAGGACCTTGGAAAACATCGCGCTTTCCCTCGCCATTCGAAAGCAGGCAAATCGAATGCGTTTCATTCATATTTAATTTCTGCCTTAATTCCTCGTTCTCCTCCTATACGACGGTCGGATATGTACCGTAGGTCACTCTCGACTTTCCCTTCCACAATTTCAATTTTCTTGAGTATTTTTTCCCGTGTTACTTTATTTTTAGTTCATATTGCTATTGTCAAGATTCTTTTTCTGCTTCCAGCCCTGCAAAAGAGTATTCTTCCCAGAAAACCCTATTGTCCGCAACACGGGCGGCCGATTGTTCGCGTTTTTCATTCGTTGTTGAAAAGCGTGAACCTTGCCATTTTCATCCATCACGTCCACCCGGTGAGAAAAAAGGCAGGTCGTTTCCATGGCAGCCATTTTCACGGGCCACGTGGAATGGTTTTGTTTCGCATAATGACCTAAGGCACGATTTTTCCACTTTGCTTCGGCCTCGGCCTCGTGGTTTGGTTGGAGCTTTCGACATTGTACTGGCTTTGGGAGTGTGTGTGTGTGCTTGTTTTTCTTTTCCTTATCTCGCGCTCCCCCCCGAGGGATGCGATGTTTTAGCCATTGTTTTATTTTTCTCCGGCGACGAAGACGAACCATCCGCGCGGCACTGACAAACGGCACAAATCAGAGGGAAAATTAATGATTTCAACGGCGATTCGTACGAGCGGGGAAAATGGAATGAAATAAATTTTCATTTCAAGATGAAAGTGCTATTTTTCAAGCTCACGCTTCGAGCGAAGAGTCGCTCCGGGGGAAGAATCGTCCGACCGCCCGAGCATGAAGATGGAACAACATGTTTATTCAAATATGTTTGCCATCCGGCCACTCCCCAAGGGCGACTCCACCGAGGGGTGGGGATGGAGGGGCGGCGTCACAACCATCAGCAAAATGTACGGCCAACTCGGGCTGACCCCACGGCCACTCTAGACATCCTGCCAGACGGACCAGGCCCGAGGCCCGAGAAGCACTTTCCCACTTTCTGTCGAGTTCTTCACATTATTTTCAGCTTCCTCCCGGCGTGCGCACACACACAACACGACATGACTTATGGCGTGCAGAGGGCGGAGAAAATGTCGACAAAACAAGCGCCGGTACATACACACAGGCATTCACGAAATACGGCAAATGCTGCAATTTCCTCCAGGGGTCGCAGGCTCGGTAGCTTCTTCCTTCGGCGCTGGATGTAAAACAACATCTCGCGATGGGAATTGCGCGAAAAGAAAAACTGCCCTTTGGAAGCAAATCCGCGGCACTTAATAGCTTTTTATCATTCGGCAGCGAGTTGGCAGTGGCATTCTTTCTTCGTTTTATTTCTTTTATTTATCGTACTTTTCGATCCTGCAGCGTTCGTTCTATTAATTCATTCCTCTTTCGGCTTTCCTCCAATCCGGCCCGAATTATTTTCACAGACAACATAATCTGTCAGAAAGGCAAGCGAATGAAACAATTCCCCGGCATGAGCGATGGCATTAGAGGGCGCTGTTTGTGGGGCGGTCGCTTGTCGGAAGGTGCTTGCCAAGACATTCTAATTGATTTGTGACAGCTGTTGGAAAAGCGGGCCAGTTTGTTGTTTCCTTGTGCCAGTTGTGTTAATGACTCTGTAGACTCAAAGATGTAGGCGAGTGTTTCCATAAAAACGGTGTGCCTTGTTTCACGAGACAATATTGACTGCAGGGAGAAGAAACCCAGGCAAGAATTCTCTTGAAAACACATTACGTGGTCAAATCTTCAAAAACATTTGAAAGCAACAATAATTTGATTGATGTTCATGCAAACCACAAAGAAAAAAAAATCTTCATTAAAATGCTTAACGATATGAACTCTTCAGAATGCTTTGAGTGTAAAAACGCCACGCTAAGGCTCTTGACATCCTTTAGCATATTTTTGCATAATCAGTGATGTCAGTGAGACTTCAAACGAATCCTGTTTTTTTTTTTCATATTGAATGGGATTAAAGAAAAGCGTTTGATTATCGACAGCGTTGTTCAAAGCATCTCAAATCGTTTTATTTTAGATAAAACAGAACAAAAATAAAAGCATCTGATCGGTCGATGCCTTGCAACTAAAATTGATTAAGTTTTGGAATTTTATAAATTCTTTTCCTCGACGGAAAATAACCAATCAACTGCAGCGCATGAGAGTAAAATTGAAAAAATTAAAAGATATTCAACCGACGACAAGTTCACCTTTCGCCTGCATCAGGACGGGTTGAAGCTTCTCATTTAAAAAACTTAATTGAATGATTAAAGTTTCACCCTTTCGGAAAGTCCAAACAGTTCGGGCTGTGGGAAAAAAAGTGAAACAAATTTTACTTGCAATGAACTTTCATTAAAAGGTTGCCAACTTTTCTCCCCAAGCGTCCCGAAGCGGTCCTTTACTTTCGTCCCGCTGCTCGTGTCATGTCGACAGAACCCTCATCCAGCTAACTGACACCATTAGCGCTATCGTCCCAGTATCTGAGTCGCTAGTTAACGCCAGCATCGGCATCCCGAGGCGGTGATCGTCCACTCTGCGAATGTCACTTGGAATTCGCTTTAATTGGGCTGCTTGCAATGCGATAAATTAATTTTCCCTTTGGTTGTCAGCGCTCGAAACGAGGCAACCCTTCCAAGAGCATAGACGTTTGTTACTCAGATAACTCATGTTACCAAATTGTTTTACAGCAAAACGGTTCCAAGTCAACATCCTTCGCCTTTAATGCTACGGCAGAAGGAGCCCCCCCTCCCCCCCCCCCCCTTTTCCGAGCCTTACCTTGTTTGTTCACCATAACATCATCGGGTTGCCCTCTTATTTTCCCAACCCTTTGTCAAGGGTTCTGATATCACACGCCACAAGGTACGTTTGTTCACTCGGGTTCAACAGAATGCTTCAGAACCGGAATGTTGCTCTGTCGGGGAATCCACACAGAGAAAGTGGATCGCTCCGCACTTGAAGCATGACAATAATTGACATGCAAGAGCTGATTGCGGTGGTAAGATAAGGAAACTTTCGATGATACGACCACAACCACCTCCACTCCGGCCGGGGCCCCCTTTTCTGCATCTGCATTTTCCCTCGGTCGGTAGGTAAATCGTAGAACCTTCGCTCGGTTTGGAAACCCTTTCCGGTGACCCGAAACTGTTCGAAATTAATTCAAACTACCAATTAAGATAGAAACTTTGCTCGCTGGTCTTATTTTTACTGCTGCTCCTACGCTCGGGCTGCGTGGAAAACGAGCGGAAAGCTTCGGTCTTCGGGTGGTACCGAAGAATGTTGTTCCTAATGCTGGTAACAACCCGACTGTTCGTTCGAAGAGTTTTCGAGGAACAACGTGTGGGAGGCCTTTCGACGGAGAGTGAAGGGGAAATACTTCTTCATAATACAGAACTCCGATACCTAGGACTTGTGGCATTGCGGTTAGTTGCTGGTGTTACCGTTTCGAGTGAGTTTTCCGAGCGCAAGGACGACATTTCGTTGAAAAACGGTCGTTCAGTTACAAGTAATCTTTTCTGGGAATCAACACATTAAAATTCTGGTCTGAAAACATACCCTCTCTTTAGCTCGTTTGAAATTGAACCAACAGTTTTATGCCAAGAACATGGAATTGATCATCTTGGGTGGAAGAATATTTTAAATTGAAAGTTAAATAAGTCAATTCAGCTAAGAATATCTCGAAAGTCTTTGGTTTTTTCCAGGTTAAAGCTTTGTTTAATGTAGGTTGTGAACAGGCCGGCCAGGGAAAACGATAACCATCCCCAATGGCACGATTTCGATCGCATTCTTCCAGTCACAACATCATGTATTGTGCAAAAAACCAACCTCCCTATTTTGCAAAACCTTCCGCTGAAAGTGAGGCGAAGTGTTCGGGTTCGGAAAAATGGCGTACCGTCGGGCGCCGGGCGAAAGCAAGTAGCGGAAAGCAATTGCGAAGCAATTTTCAGTCAACAAGAGTCTGAAAAAGGGCGAGAAAACACACTCGCATACACACACTCCACGACCGTATCGTCGGAGGAAAAGGCAAAGGAACATGATTTTCCGCTCGACGAAGGCCACGCCAGCGTTCTGTGTGGAAATTGAATCGAGGAATGGTGGGCAAGTGTACGAATACACGCAGAGGGAAACACTGCTGGAGGGATGATTTTCATGTAGTGAAATTTAAATTTTCATAAACAGTCCTCCCAACACAGCATTCCAACGCTTCCTTACCGTAATGGGGCAATGGGTGGAAAAGTCGGTGGCCTGGCAAAGGCCTCGTTCCATTTGGCCCCCGAATTTCCATCCGGTGCTCCCGAGAGCACGTGACGTCGGACTGGAATATGTTGTCTGAAATTTTCAAGACGTACGTACGGCATACAGCATTCGGTTCAAAATCAAGGCCACGGTGGCGTTGACGAAGGGAAAACACCGCGCCCCAAAGGGAAAACGGAGCGGAAACGGGCGCTGGTGGCTTAACCTTGTTTAGATATTTATTCCACTCACACGTCACTCAAATTGTTACTCACAATTCTTTTCCACTTCGACGCCGATAGCGCTCTTCGGAAGCGAACGGAAGTTCTGCCAGTTTCAGGAAAAGCGCTAGCCGTGCCGTGAAAAATGGGCTAATGCAGTTCGGAAAGCGGTGTCGCATGACGGACTAAATCGTTTCGCGTGCCAAAATGTGCGAGAAAGTGGAAAGCGCCGCCGTGGAAAAGCGTGGAGCCTTTTTTCTCTTGAGTGAACGCAAACGAGCCCAGAATCCAGAAGTGGCAGATAACAAAATTAGCAAAATATGTAACCAAATTAGAGGCACGTACACACACACACACACCCCGCACTCGGGCCGCGTGCTCGGGCTTCAAATGAGCAGACAAATAAATTATTCACAGTTCACATTTCATCCCACATTCGCCTTTCGCCAGGCTCATTTCCCACCAGCCGATGCAGAGCGCCTGGGAACCGGAACAAGATATGGATATAATCCAATTACGGGTGCGGTTAATACGTACTCCAATGTGTGTACATGCCACACCCACCCGTTTTGATGGCCCACATTTGGAGCTGTGTTTGCTGTGAGGGCGGTTTTCCAGAAAACGGAAATCCAAAATCCAAAAAATGGCGCTGGTGTGAGGGACGATTTTAGGATAAAAGGAAGCTGTAGGAAATACATGAATACGACAACGGAAAATTGTGTAAAATTAAAAGCATTCTGCCGAACTTGTAATGTAAACTGAACGTGTGTATTTTGCTAAATTTTCCATTGATTTTCACTTTTAAAGTGTGGGCTTAAAACTTTGATTTAAATGCCACAGTTGTTTTGTATTTGAAGCGCCTTAATGATAAAAAACTCAGGAGTTTATGATAAACATTTGTAAAGCAGTGCGTGGGTTTTTTCTCTTCTGCTATTGACAGATGGGAAACAAATCTTCTCCCTCCGCAACTTTTGGCTACTTTATTTCTCTCCCACTGCTAAAATGCTAACACAACGCTGCTGGTGGCGAGCAAACAATTCCCGCTAACCAGTATAAATATAAATCTCTCTTTACATCCCCCTAATGAGTTGAACAATGATTGTCACTGTAAACGGTGCGCAAACAATGCCACGCTCGGGCTCCAAACTCGTCGGGGCTTGTCTTTCATCTTCGCGAAGGCGGATGAACGAAAGACACGTGTCCCGCGAGGGAACGACAATCTTGCCTCTAAACAACCAGAAGGAAAACGTAAGGGAACCGTCGGTTTGTGTCAACAATGAATTGGTTTGTGAGAAACACCAAGTGTAGACTAAATTTTTGATGCCACATTTGTTCCACGTCGTGATATAAAAATAATCATTATTAGTAGCAGTTAAACAGCATGAAAGCAACCTGCAAACGAAAATGCGTCGTTTTGAAACTTTTCTAAAACAACTTCTGTTTTTTCGTTTCTATTAAAATTTTCCTCTTCAGAAATAATCAATTGGAATGTAACAAAAAAGTAATCGAAAATAAATGTCAAAGTTTGTCCATTAATATTCAAATATTTTCAAATAGCCAACAAGATAAGTTGATAACAAAAGCTTTTCATTACCTTAACTAATATAAAAAGTTCGTCATTAATTTCAAACGATGTTTTTTGTCCATTAGTTTTTAATTAACTTCTTAATTGGTGTTGGAACGGCAAAGTACAGTGTAATCGATACGAAAATGTTTTGCTGCATCATTTCGTTAATTGTAATTGAAGATTTTTTGTATGGATAAATAATAACATGCTACACATAATGGATCATTAACCATCGAACGAATTAATCTATGGAATATAACAAAAAATGAAATATACTCTTCAACCTGCAAAACCCTTTCCGTGCCGTTGGTAATTGAATTCTTTGCTGAGAAGAACATGCACATGGAAAATCGGAAAAGAAAAACTGATAAATTGATTGAGTTCAAATGTTTACATTTTGAACGCTGCCGTACAAAGCTGAGCCAGGAACCAGGTTCGTAATAACCATTTTCATATTTTAACACAGAGTTTTTCAGGAACAATTAATTCATCACGTCCAGAAGGATATGGCTTCCGTAACACATTTCCATATCCTGCGAAACGGTGGTGGTGGGAAAAAATTTTCCATCCAATTACAATTATCACTTGTATGATTTCTCGCATTAATTTTGGAGACCTATTTTTAAAACAAACACCCACACACACACACACACGCATCCATAGTATCGAATATTTATTTCGTTGAATTCCGAATAAACCGTTGAAATGATCAAACATAATGAACAGAACTGAGCAAACAGTATCACAATGCACTGTGGAATTACACCGATTGACCGCAACGAAACGAGTTGGCTTCTCTTCGCCGATAATCAGATTTCAATCCAACCGAAACGTAACTGAAACCCAATTCCCACCCGAGTGGTTGATTGCCACCAACGTTTCCCGGTGAGTTTCCCTGCGAGTTGCGCCGCACTGCGACTAATCTGCGTTTGTGTAAGCACCACCGATTTTGCAATGCACATTTTCCATCGACGACCGCGATTGACTGCTGTGACACTCACGTCCGGGGGAGTTGTCATCGCCGCAACGCGCCAAATACCAGGATTTGTTGTGTGGAATGGCGCTTGAAATCGCGTCAGCTGGATGGCGACGGATTAGTTTCGTTCACGGAATGTCGGTGACATTAGCTTCGTTCATGAACTTGAATCGAATTCACATGCTTTTTGGTCACAACGATCACTTGATCACCGTTTGGTTTGGTACGATACATTCAACACTCTTTTCCACTAAGCTAATCGAAACAGTTTTCCGCAGGCTTTTCGATTCCCCGTAAGGTCGAATGAAACCAAGGACCCTCAAAGGGAGCGCAAGGAGGTGGCACTAGAGGACGAGCAATACAACCACACGGACCACATGGTTCGGGACGCAGGAAGGAAACGGACCGAATGAAGAAGAAAAAGGGAATCCCGAAACAAGGAAATGGTTGGAAAAAATGCTTTCGCTCATTCGGTAAAGCAAAGCAAAACGCGTACCCAATTTTCACATTGTTTCCACGACGGTAATCGAAACGCTACTGACGGTCGTCAACACACTGACATTGCACCACGTCCACGCCCGAAACTTCGTTGTCGTCGTCGTCGTCGTCCTCTTCGTCGTCCCGCGGCGCGCTGCGACGTTTCCGCGGTTCAAGGGTGGAAAACGACACGCTCGCTCGGCCTCGGGTCCCGGTCGGCTTCGGAAAAGCGGTTTTCCCAACTGGTTCGGGTCAGCCTCGCAAATCGCGTTTCTTCATTGCTCGTGAATGGGGATGGAAACTGTCAAAGGACCGCCACGCAGGGCAGGGTTGCTTCAGGATTTGTGGCGGCCAACCGTTTCCCGAACCGGTCCACAACCGATAACCGGTTCGAAAAGCTCACACCCTTTCGGTTTGGAGTGGCGGCTTCATTCAAATCGGCACCGGGGCGGCGCTTGCGCCGTCCTCCAACATGCTTGCCGGTAGTATTCCATCTCACTCGGTGGCCGGTTTTCCCCAGCTTTTGCTTCCGGAGGATACGCCAGGTGCCTCAGTTTCGCAGTAAGTCGCGCCCAACAGGGTCGGTTTGGTTGGAAATGCAACAAGAAATCACTGACCTGGACGCGATTCAAACGCGATTCCTCGATAGTAAATATTTCGAAGCCTCTGGCAAACATTTGGTTAGGGAAAGTCCGAGTGGAAGAAGATTCTGAGTACCTGGAGGGGGGCTTGAAATGGACGCATGGTATGGAAATTCAATAACTCGACCCGATTTCACCAGAAAAGGCGCCACGGTTCATTGAGTTATAATTCTGATGAATTTATGGCAATATTAATTATTTGGCTTGTGGGTGAAGCTGGGTTTTCCTCGAACTAGATTTGACGCTGTATTGGAAATAATCCTTCAACATGCCTTTGAATAGATTAATTTGCGCAGCTCATGACTTTGTACTCATAAACACACGGAAACATTTTCCGTTCCAACATGACAATCACGAACCGGGTGCTATGGAAAGCCTTTTTCCCGGAATGACCCGTTTTCCCACCGCGGGAATAAAACGGTGAAAAAATTACCCAACGTTTCTGTTATTCTAATGAATGCTTTCCATCGCAACGATGCCTAAAATGCCGGGAGAAAGTTCCACCGCAAACCACACGAGCGAACCAAATCAACTCCGGCGCGCGGAAAATGTACGCGCTGGAAAACCTCGACGTACACAAAAAAAACTTGGGGTGAACGCACCGCGTGTGCTGTTTTTCTCTGACTAGATTGAAGGGCTTAATCATTCTTTTCGTCCCTCGTTACATATGCATGCATGACAATTTTACTTTTCTTGCGGTACCGGGACCGATGGTTTTCCCGCAACGTTCCCGGTCTGGAGGAGGCCCCTCCCCCCACCACCATCACCACCACCACCACCCTGGAACCGCTTGCCGAAGTTAATCTTCATTAACCCCAAAGACCAGCGGAATGATAAATGAATGAAATTAAAAAGTTTCCCCTGTGCGCGCACAAAAATTGCGTGTGAAAAAAAAAACAGAACAGAACACAACCCTTTCGCACCCCCAAAACACGCGATGCATGGGACGCATACGCCCAAAGGGGGTGTACAAGATTTGCGTAGAAGTTTCTGCTGGGAGGAAGATGAGCGCATGCCAAAAAATATGTTAAAAGTTGTGTCAGCTCGCAAGGACAACGCGCGCTTGTGGAGTGAGTGATGCGGTTTTTCTTCGGCTCTCGGCTGCGGCCCCTCGGGGGGATGGGGGGGGGAGGTTAATAAGGGCAATTCTTATTTCAAACGACCGCCCTCGCCCACAACCACTTCACGCAACCTAACTGAACATGAATAATGAAACGAAAATGTAAAAGCTTCGTGGAGCGGGAGGGGAAAAAATAGGAAATCTTTTTTCAAGTGCCTCCGTTCTGTTGATTCCGTCGCAACGTGCCTCGTTACGCATTAAATCCCTTTTAACATATTTGGTTGCGTCGGGTCCTATTGAATGTTATATTCCTCACAAGCTGCCTCTGTATGTGTGTGTGTGTGTTAATGCCGCCCCTCATTATTTGCGTAATAAATTAAAAACGATGAACGATGCTTACATCAGTGGATTATGTCGGGAAAATTTCCCGGTAATCAACCGGTTGGGAATTTCAAGTCGTTTGCATTATGAAGTTTATTGGACTGTGGAGTAACCCATTTTATTTTAACATAAATGGAAAGTACAAGTCCTATTAAAAGCCTATAAATCAATAGTTACATAATTTCACACCGAAAAAGAGGAAAACTCATGCACGTTTGGAGAAAAGCATCGATAACCAACCGGATTGATAGTTTGCTGTCGGTTGTTTACTTTACTTCCAACAGATTCCCTTTTCCGCCGATTCTAGGAAGTAATCCTGCACCGGTTTTCCCTCTTCGATCACGGAATGAACGGAAGTTTTCAATTTGAACTTAGAATCAGATACCCTAAACAGCTCGAAGAAGAGTGTTCGAGTGGCGCGGAATCGATTCTCAGACTCGCCCTTCTGACCTGCTCTGCGACCAGTCCGAGGGGAAAGCCGTCGAAGGGAAGCAAGGGGTGGGCCGACAAGTGGCAAGCATTAATTATGGAGCATTTCGAATCGAATAACTTTGACGTGTATTTACATTCCCTTTCGTGTTTTCGGGGCGAACACACAACCTTCCGCTGCGTCTGGTCAGCAAACAAGCGGGCGTTCCAACTGTTGGACGGGTTGTTCCGTGGGTGGGTGGGGGGAAAAAGGGACATGGGGAAGGGGTGGAAAAGTGGAAAAGTGCTTCCTTCACTAACGAGGTGACTGGTGAGAGAGCGACACCGAGCGAGCACGATGACGAGTGACAGAGAATGTAGGTGAATCATTCCATCTTCACTCGCCTTCCCTTCCCTGCTTCCACCCCTTCCGAAGCCTCCGCCGACCCGCGGAGAAAAGGGCCACGGGTTAGTTTGGTCGAAAAAGCAGCCGGCATTATTTATTATTCATTCCAATGATCAAGCCAATTTGGCAGGAAGGAAGCAGCTCCTGGGAGGCAGCCGGCTAACTAATAGCGGGAAACACTCGAACTTCTTCTCCTCTCGAACTCTCACTCGAACACACACACACACACTCTCGCACACACCCACACACGAAGCCAGCGAAATACTTCGCCAAACATCCTTAAAGATGCTATCAAATTTAAAAAAGGGCCACTTCAAATTGTTACACGGCGGAATCTCATCTTTAATTTATATCCACTCTGAACCGCTGAACGAATTTTCTCAACTCGTTACCGTAAACCGGCAAGGCAGGGAAGGGAGCACCAAACGCAGACTTACCCACCCATCATCAGGTGGGGTCAATATAAAATTCCGCTTCGGTTTCGCGGGACGGACGCGTGCCGAAAGGAAAACCGGGCACCGGCTTTCCCGACCGCCATCGAGAGAATGTTGAAATGAAAACGATGACGAAACGTGTCGATCCGCATCGGGAAAACCTTCGTCATCGTTAAGGAATTTAATTCCCTCGGCCGTCTCGTTGCTTGAATGCCTGAATGTGTGTGAATGTTGGTCGGCATGGGGTGACGAGTGGAACTCACTTATATAGCTAACTGTTCGCCCCGATGTTTGGCACTATTTCTGATGGTCATTTGAGAAAAATTCTAAATCGGTGTTGAAGTGGAAAGCTGGCGTCTAGACTTACCGTTAAAGGAATTGTTCGTTCGGTCCTCATCGATTGATTAAATGATCGGGTTGAAATTACTGATTTATGTCACATGGGTATTTATAATCATGCGAAATCTGTCGTGATCTACTCAAAACATGTCTCCAAAATCTATCTTTCTTTCGTTGTGATTCATTTTTATTGATTTGTTTATCTGTGTGCATCGCATCAACTCCAATCAAACTATCTTTTTCTTTTTCTTTCTGTCGCCCTTCTTGTAATTCTTCAGAATACATTGCGAACTATTTGGAGAATAGTTTCTATTTGTTACTCTTGTTCTAACTGTCATGCTTATTCTTTTTGAGCGTTTTTATAGTGTGAAGAATTATTTTTTTTCTTTCTGTCAGCTGTTTTAAAAACATAAGAACTCATCAAGAATCTTGTCCCGAATCTTGAATCGATTGACTTGTAGCTATGAGTTTAAACTACTAAATGCTTGATGAAAGCATATTTTTTCTCACACTTTTCTTTTTCTTTAGTAGATACTATTAATATGCTAACTAATTTTAGCAAGTCTTGAAAATGTGATGACTTACAATATAATCATTTGAATACTGTGATTCGTGTGCTGAATAAACTGGTTAACCACCAACTGCAGTCTATTTGATAACATCAAATGTATTTAAAAAATTACTTCCATTCAATGCTTGAGTAAGTAGTATCAACAAATTATACATAATTCATATTGATCATTCATGTTCAAGCAACTTTGAGCCAATGCCAACCAACTTAACAATTCTCAGGAATAATAACCTCTTCTCCCATCGACCCACGGCCTGTCGATGGCTTTTCCGCAGCAAAGTACAATGCACCACTGGATGTGAACAGATGAGCGGCTACATAAACGCACATTCACACACACTCACCCGAGGGCAGACTGATGGAAGACCTATAAATTATTCCTGCAAAACAGACGCAATTAACGTAATGTTTGAGTTTTAGTACTTAGTGTAATTTGAGGTAATTAATTTATACGGCTTACGGCCTTACAGCGCCCGAAGATGCGAACCACTTCCACGTGTTGGTGCAACGGTTGAACGAAACCCCGCCAGCTGCAGTACCTCGCACAACGCCAAACGAGCTGACGAAGCTCACTGGAGTTCAAGTTTTCCCGACGACAATCTTGCGATGAAGCGCTTGGTAAGACGAGAAGGTCGGCGAGGAACCGGGGGGGAGAAACCCCCGTACAATGCGATGTTTATGCTTACAATCGTACCTTCGGAAAAGCCCCTTGAGCTCCCACGGAACGCACCGTGTGTGTTAATACAGACGGCTGAGAAGACGGAGGAATTCTGTTCCATTGCAACAGAAGCGCCCTCAACCGCAAACGTCTGGAAAAGTGTGCAGGATCACACATACACACACACATATGTTGTTAAGCCATCGGGGCGGAAAACGCAGCTAAGCACCTTAACTGGCTAGACGAGGAAGTGGCTAACGTTCCGAAGGGATTACGGCTCGTCTACCTGTCTAGTGGACATTTAACACTTTACTGAAAACACTTTAGCTTGTTGTTTGGGAAGAACTTAAGTTAATTTACGGTATATACTATTGTTTTCAAATTTTCAAACTGACTTATTATTATTAAAAGAAAGGTTTGAGTGTACCGCACATGGTCAGAATATAATTCACTCAAACTCGAGCAGTTTAAAGTGCCGAGCCAGTGAAACATACGTTCAAATAAATGCTCTTTCAGCGGTAATATCATGTCGCTCATCACCCCGCAACGGGCCAATTTTGCTAAAAAGTTTGCGGAAAGCCCCGGAAACGGTGCCCTCTCGGCTCGACCTCGACGACTGCATGTGAAGATAAAATATACAAACACTCGCGAGCGTGCACAACCCCGGCTCGGGCTGAGGATGCTTCAGAGCAACAAATTTCGAATGGCAGCAAAATTTGTTCCGGAAACTGCTGTCTATTAAACATTTAAAAAAGAGCCATAAAATTATGATAACGACTACCGAGCACTACGGGCCAACAACTTGTCACGCCGTGCCTGTGTCCGTGTGCCGACGCTTTCGTGGGGAGGTTGTGTATGGGACACACATACCGCTACGGGAATGGAGGCGCATGGTGTCTCGTGTGCAGTTTTGCTTATCGACTTCTGCCATCGATCCGGCGTTGCGCCATTCGCGTAGCAGTCGACACTTCCTTCACTTTGGGTGGGGGAGGGGAAAAAACCACCCTTGTACATACACACCCCCACCATCACCTCACGTGCAGCGTACATATGCACACGCATTTTATGCATATTTTCCATCGCATCGCACCCGCTTTTCCTGCGTGCTGCATCGTCCCGGGTCCGACGTTTTGTCAATGGCTACCAAAAGGGAAACTAAGCATCACCCTGTGCAACTTTTTCCTCGCACAAACGGGGCCAAAAACCAGTACGAACGAGTAGAACGGAAGTGAAGTAGGGACGATGAAAATGTGACTGGAGGAAAAAACCAACGACAGCTTTTCTTCCTCACGTTCGTTTCGGTGGCCGAAAAAGCCACTCAAACTTATGCTGCTCCACTGTTCGCGTCCTCGTTTTCAGTGGGGGGGAGGGGAGAATGAAGGAATGCTCTCTTTTATTGGCCCCTCCAGGCCTGTCCACGTGTCGTATTCCTCCTCTCCGCTTGTGTTTCTTTTTTCTTCTGCTCCTCTGCGCGTTCGTTCCTCGGTCTCCCATTCCATTCGGAGCGGCTCCTTCGGGTGTCTTCCGAGTTGACTGTTATCAATAAAAGTGATACACATAAAATTTGCATAATTGATCAATAAATTTTATGTAAATTTTCGGCCCACCGGCCGGACGTCGTGAGCAACGTTTGCCGGTGGCCAAACGACGACGCGGAGGACGTGACGGATCACTCGGAGGGCTGGGGGAAACGCGGTGGAAATTGAGACGCAAACGCAGGGACGGCGCACGGAACGGCGCCGAATGTATACGGAGTGGAGAAATATTTCCATTTGAATCATTACAACGCAACTTTGCTGTGCGAGTCACCGGGGAAGTGGAGGCGCGGGAAAATTCAACGGAGAGGGCGGAAGTTGTCGGAATGTTGTCGGGAATCGTCACCACCGGCGATCACCTGAGGGAGTACCAACATTGTGGGAGGGAGGTGAAGTACCGCATCGGTGCGGTCGGGACGATTGGAAAAGTTTTCCAGCCACCCACTCTCTGGACGACCCGGCTGGGGGGGCGCTGCAGCAAACCAAGGGAAAGTTGTTCGTCTTTCGCGCGCCTTTGCTCATCTGTGACAAACGTCGGCCATGCAGAACACCGGGTCATTGATACGGCTTTCGGATTGCAAAGTGCGCCGTTTTTACGCTCCAACGGGGCCAACGCGGCTCCCCGGGGCCGCGTCTGGGAAAAGCCCAACAGTTTCACTTGGCGGGACGAAAAGCGATTCCAGCGTGCGGTTGCCTCCTTCTTGATAGGAGGTAATTGTTTTGGGAATTGTATTTCTCTTGTCCGCTCGCTTTCGTTTCGATTTTCGTCGTCATTTATTTCCCAACCCAGCGCTACCTGCGCCACGGGGAAAAGCAACCTGGCGACGGGCGGAAAATTAGGCCGTAAAAAGTTTGGGCCATCGAGAACATCCCCAAAGTGATGGTAATTTGTAAATAATCGGAGATTTTTCCTAACCACATTCGGGTGTAACATTATTTTGACATTCCGCAAGGTATGTTTCACAAATTTTTGGAGTGAAAAAAGGAAAAAACAATTCACTCAGAAAAAATATAATTTCAGCAAAAGCTTCTTCTATGCATGTAGAAATGAAACAAAACAATGTTTGATGTCTAAAACAGCGAAGGGATGAAATGTGTATTGTCACCGAAACCAAACCAAACCCTTAGAACCCCCGAAACCACCAACAGTGAAACAAAACGAAAATTGTCTGTGGTTCAAGAAATGTGTTCAATGTGGGCTCTAAGTAAACCTATAATAAGGGATAGGAAAGGGTTTCTAGTGCTCGGAGAAAATTATCTACCGTAACAAAGGAATGAACCCGCTCGAAGAATCCAACAAAGGCGCAAAAACAAATATTGGCCAGGAGAATGTCCGGGCTCTGTGTCGTTGTTTCCAACGGCGGAACTGCTTGATAAAGCAAAAATTCAAGAGCAAAAATTAAGTTTTCCCCATTTCGAAAAAGCAACAAGCAACATAAACATTGATTCGGTTGTCTTTGTACGCTTTTTTGATCGTTTCAAATTTCCAGTGGAGAACCCGAAAGTGGGCTCAAAAAGTGGGAAAAAACCCCCAACTGACTTTGGCCGGAAATATTTCTTTCTGCTCATCAAAACCCCGACCGGAGTCGGTCATTCACGTCCGAGTTCCGGTTATTTCCGTTCGTTTTTACTGACGCAACTGCCCCTTTTTCCACTCCTTCTTCCCGGGGTTTTGGAAGTTGGAAATAAGAATTAATCGAAGCAAAGCGTTTCATCGTTGAGGATGGAATTCTATTACGTTTCCATCATTCTTTCAATTCCGAATGACCGGCCGGTTGATGGAGTTGAAGCATTGCTGGCCACTTGGTCAACCTATCGGAAGAAGAATGATGCGTATTGAAACTTCATCTTCAAATCGTTGGCTTTAAAACTGATCTTTTTAAAGTGATTATTCTTCGTTTTGTTTATTCTGGGATTCGAATTGAGCAATACGTTTTCACTATAAATTTCTTCAGATAAGTCTAAACGATTTAATTTAAACAATTTTAACAACTATTACATTTTAGTTTTGGAGTATATTTATTGATCAGCTTTCTCCATCATCCTTCTCTTTTTGAAGTAACCAATATTACGTCTCCATTTCTATTATTCTACAGTATGTTCGTGTTTGAATTGAGCACATTGTTTTCTCTTTGATTTTCTTTTGATAGATCCGATCGTTTGATTTAAAATAATTTTAAACACTAGCAGAATTTAAATCAGCTTTGAAGCTTCCTTCATGGCTGGAAAATCAGATTGAAATTATAATCAGATAAACTTACTGATTGCTTTTTAAACTTTAGGTAAATCATTAAGCGATATTTTTCGCAACAACCAGCATTACTTTCCAACCTTTGCGCTTAAAGAACAAAAGGCATAAAACATTAATCGAAACTTTTTGCTTGTTTTACTTGTTCCGTACCAAATTTCCCCCTCGCTATCGTTATGATGTTGGCAAGCTCTATCCACTGTTCCCCCTGTGAAAAAGCGGTCGTTCGAGTTTAAAACTTCCGTCTCCTACCTGCCAATACCTCCCCCTTACCCTTCTCCAGTCACGTCCTGTGTTTATATAGATTTTAAATGATTGATTGAACGTTATGACATTTTTCAACACATTCAATAGAGCGATGGTAAATAAATCATCAATTATTGCTGTGTACACTTTTCCGAGGGCTACACAGCTTTTCCGCCTCCCCCCACCCAGTGGCAGTTTTTCCAAACGTTTGGCCTTCAAACGCAGTGACTTTCCCGTTGTTTCGTGCACTAGGAATGTTCCCTCACTCGTGTTTGAGTTTTCCATCCATCCTTTTCTGCTTCCTTTTCCCGACGTATCCGGAGAGACGGTACCTTCTATCATCATTCTGCCGAAACAAGTTTAGTCAGTCCTCTGTCCACTCCCGTGTGTTCCCCCCCTTCGGAGCCATCAGTATGCCTTGTTGATCGATCTCACTTGCCTGCTTGCTTGTTTCATTCACTTCCAGGGCTTCCTCCTCGGTGGGTTGGTCTTCGCTCGTAGCCGATAGAAATCGCTATTAATGAATTTATGCGACGCTCGTGGCAGCTTTCTACTGGCCTTCACTCATCATTCACAGCTACGGTACGGTACGGCACGACTGCCGTTCACTATTTTCCCTGCCCCGAAAACTTTCATCCCGAAAGTCGTTTGGCTTCTTATCCACCGACGTCAACAATGAGCCTTCGTTAGGGTTTTTTTGCGGAGGAGGAAGAGAAGACAGCTGCAGATGAATGACATGATGAGGAACACGTTGGCACGCTTCCATAACGCCATCGTCGACGTCATCGATAGTTGCCCGGAAGATGACCTCAGCACTCAACAGTTTAGTGCGACGAATTATCTCAAATTGCTGTCATATGCACGATGCATCTGTTTCCCATCTATAACCGTACGGAAATGAATGAAAAATTGCCAAGGTATAGGAATTAATTATATATCTTTAATTTAAAGTCCATTTGTGCACTAAAACCACATATTTGTGTTCATACCTCAGCGATTTCGTAAAACAGGATCAACTGCTGTGTTCAATAATTACACCAGTTCTCACGGCAACTCCAAATTGGCCCAGGCTTTCCCACATATGCTCGGGAAAACACGACCTACGTCTAGTATCAGTAACGCTTCCGGTCTCCTCGCCTTCTGCCTTCCCAAACTTACTTCTTGCGGTGAAACACAAATCTTGCGACAATCCACAGCCAAAAGCTGCTGTCTTTAAATTGTCGTTTATTTCACCACCACCACTAGCCCTTCCTGTAACCTAAACCATCCCCCTGAAAAATGGGAAGCCACATGAAACGGCTAATGGGCGGTAAATTTATTTTAATTTAATTTTATTACGGCCCCTTTTCATGTTTTTCGACTACGCCTTTGGAGCCCCGAAACCATGGGCACACGCCGTAAAAAGGGCCAACTACTCCTGTGACCTAGTCGTCTCCCTCCTTCCGGGTGTAACCGATCCAGAATGTCCACTTGTCGGCACCGCCATCGACCTTCATGTGGATGGAAACTTCTCAACGCACGTGGAACAATAAATTTCATACCGTACAGTCGGTACGCCGACCGAGCCGAGACTCGGGGCAAGTTCGAGAAGGTGGAACTTTCCCAAAACCCGCGTATGTTCATGTCAACGGGCTCCGATGGAGAGCTGAGTCGCTGTATGTGGGTTTCGCGTTCGGCGCTCCCGAGCAATATTTCGTACCATTTCCTTCCGGCCACATTTGCGCCGCTCAGTAGAACGGTTCAATGAAGCATGGAAATTAATGATTGTGACATCATTATTTTACTATTTTTGCTACCTTTGCTATCTGGATACAGTCTTCCGTTACTTTTGAAATTGATTTAAAATTGACGATTTATGGAATGCTTAAAAATTTATTAGGACGTGGCAAAAATAAGTGGAAAAATTTGAATGATACATCGTTGTACTGTAAATATTTCATTCAATTTGTCGTCATTTTAACATAGTATATAACGGGATTTCAAGTTGGAAACATTATTTAACACGTCCACTACCATGTCACCCGTTTCCCTGGGTTTTGTAAGAGTTATAGAAGAGCACTTATACACGCTGCAGTAGACCATACTAATTACATGTTGTCCTGTCCTTTGGGAAGGTTAGTGTTTACTTGGTTTTCGAAAACAGTTGGCTTAATAAGTTTTCTAAACAAATTTTATCCACATTAACTGTACTTAAAATATGTACTAAAAACATAAAGGGGATGATAGCCATGGCAACGCAAAGCATGATTGAACCCTTTTCGCCCACGAGCATCATTTCGAGCAACGATCGAGCCGCACAAACTTCCTCGTCACGTTTTCATTTGACGAACTTAAAAAAACAACGAACTAGCATCATTATCGATAGATTGTTCGGCTTTCCAACTCGAAACGTTGAGAGGTCGGGCACGGTTCCCTGGCAGATAATTAATTAATTCATGTTTAATTAATACGCTCTTGATTTATTTACTCTTCCTCGTTCCACACGAAACGAGTTAAAATTTTGAGTTACAACAAACAGAGAGTGAGAGAGAGAGAGAGAGCTCGGTTGCAATTTGTTGCGCAGTGGAAGCCACTGTCAAGCTGACGATTAAGTCGCGCACAACCGTGTGCCCTTAAAGCACATCCTTAGAAAACCCCTTTTCGCCAATGTCATTATTAATAAACCGGTTGGTGGAAATGATGAGAGAAAAGAAAAAGTACGACACAGACGAGGGTCGTTTGGTTTCGTGCGAAGCGAAGAAAGGATCAATATCCCTCGGTGGGAGACATCTGCAGGGAGGCTTGGGTTTGCCCTTAATTAATTGAAAAGCGACAGGCCAGTAGTGCGGAGGAAGGCAAATAATTGAGAATATCATCTCTTTGCTGGTAGGATTTTTCCAAACTGAATTGTCTCAGCAAACACAGGAATATAGCTGCTCCAATGCAAATATTGATAGAAGCGGTTAAACCAGCGGTTCGATGTCTTCTCCAAAACAGGGTTTCGTTAGGTTCGGGGTGTATTTAAGATGCAAAGCGTGTCATTGTACCGTATTGTAATTACCTTCTTAGTTATTTCGCAAAAGCATAAAGAAACTTTGTGTTCCAATGAACCATCCTTGCCACAGCCTTCTATGTTTGTTACAACGACGAAAGAAAATAGTAATGAAGCAAAAAAGCGCACCCACAAAGATTCCTCAATCAAACTCTAAAACCCCCTTAATCCGACAGTTAGCCATCGCATCCATTCGCCGGACACTACATCATCGTTCGGATGCGATAAAACCGATCGCTTTCGAAGTGGGTCACTGCATCAGACTCGTGCCGGGCAAACTGGAGCTTGGCCGTCATTTGAAGCACCAAGCAACGACGGTTACAGGTTCGCAAACCATTTCGCCAGCACTTAAACCGAACCAAAACATCCGACGTTGCCGGATTAGTTTGATGAATGGTTCTTTCCCATTAGCCCATGTTGCCAGTCGACGCGGCAATGCGAAGCGTTCCGTTTCTTGCCATAGTGGAATTAAATTCTCTTGCTCTCGACAAACAAAAACTAAAAACCTAAAAAATAGAAACTGATCCGGAGGAGGAATCCGGACCGGACAGTGCACAATACGTTCCATCAAGCACCGGAAAAAAGTCCGGTAAAACTCGAACCTTTCATCGAACACCAAACCAGTTGGGCGGATTCGGAGTAGCGATTCCGTGAGGAGGCAACACTACTACGCCACTCAGCTAATAACCGGTGATGGATTATGGATAATCTCCAGCCCGCCACCGGCAACGTTCTGCTCACGTTTTCTATTTCCCTGAAAACTGATAAGAGCACGCGCCGATCGTCCGGTCGTCAGCGGTGGACGAAGCTGTCGATCCGGGTTTTGAAACAAATCGATCGTGGCTGAGGAATGCCGAATGTTTGCTCCGACGCCGGGAAGATTTTTCACCAAAGATCCGACAATCCTTCTTCGGATCGGAATGGAAATCCCGCCGAAGGGTGGGAGGGTGGAAGCAGGCGTACACCACGGACCCGGGGACAAGATAAATGGTAGCCGTAGACGCGCTCCACTAGATAAAGAGATAGATTACAAGTCACTGTACCTGCACGAAATCCGCAAACAGGCTCCACTGATACTTTTCCCTCCCCGTCGTTTTCTTAACCTCCGTTATTTTTCCCGGCGCGTTTTTCTTTCAGCCGCCGGTGGGGAGTTTTTCGGCGGCCCTCAGGTCGATTTTTCACGGCCTTTCGTTTCCATTCCCAAGTAGTACGGAACGAAAAGGAAAAGGGCTGGGGAGAAATCGTCCTTTGGTTTCATCGATCGATTTTCCTCGGAAAAGCCGACCGAAAGGTTCCTTGGCACGCCGTCACTTGAGGTTGTTTTTTTTTTAAATCGCCCAAATTCAACCATCGCGACGAATGTGAAATGTGACCGGAAAAGTGGGAAGAGCAGGCACAAACCAGGTTGCACTCAAACACATGTAGTGGCCCGAAGGCTCGTTTGAAGCATCACCCTCTCGAGCCCGGGGTGACCTCCCTTCCTCTCCGCCGTGGGTTGGTCAACGAAATTCAATTACTAACCGCAAACCCGGAAGGAAACCGAGGAAGAAATATGCCAGCCATTTCGGAAAACCGTCCCCACAATCTCTCTCTCTCTCTCTCTCCCTCTCTCCCTTGGGCTCGATGTCGGGATGAGATCATCAAGAGATAAATCGTGAGGATCTGCTTTCGACCCGGGCATCTTCCCAACTCGGTCGGTCGAAAACCGAAACCGCAATGTCTCTTCCGGAAAACCTCGCACCCGGGAAAAACTCCAGCCGGAACGTTCCGATCCGCTCGCTGCAGAGGTATCAATTTCAATCATTACGCTCGACCAAAGCTCTGGTTCCTGGTGGGCGGGAGGGACGGGCGGGGGAAGTGTCCATGTGTTGGTGACATATGCGGATGCAACTCGGGACTCCAGGGAGGACTCACATTTTCACTCGAGCGCGCACGATGGTGGTATCTGGGGGGCGGGGAAAATTGATTCCAATTTTCCGTCGGGCAAAGGAAGCGTCGGTTGGTCTGGGCGAAGACTTCGGGCCGCTTCGAAATGTCCACAAACACTTTTCGACGCCAAGCGAATCGATAACCCAAGCCCGCCGTCGGTTTGACTTTCCACGGGGTCAACGAGTTGCGATGCCATAATTTAATTAGAACGAACGTGTAACTCAACTCCCGTGTGTTTGAGCAAGAAAAAAGAAACGTTCGGAGAGTTGAGCGTCAATTTGATTGGTTCGCATGTTAAACAAACTGCAAATCGATTTTTGTTGTGAATTATTTTTACGAGAACTATGTTTACCGAAAGTAACATTAAACGGAAGAGGTGTTTACCAATTCGGTCAAAATGAAGGGATGGGAAACGTCGTTACTCCGCTTCCCATTTTGTGAAGTAGGACCTTGATAAACTGTTCCACGTCAATGACAACACCTTCAATTGAGCAAACACACACCCACATACGACACTAGCCTGCGATGCGTGCTCATTTCCATTCGACATCCTTCTGGTCCTTCTGGTTCTTCCTTTCATCCTCCCAGCATCTCCTCCTACATTTCCCAAACACAACACACTCGAAAGATAGTGCCACACCCCAATACCTGAGCCGGGACTTCCTACTACTGGAGAGAGGCCCGGCAGCCATCAGCACGAGAGCATAAAAATTAATTAAGTGTGTAATACCCAGAAAGCCACAATTGCATGTTAGCATTTGCATGAATATTTATAAAATTTAATTTTTGATTGGCACCGTCGTCCTCGACGATTCCGGGACGGTTCTCCCTCGCAGTCGGGTGTCGCTTGATCCTTTGCCGACCACCCTGTCACAGTGTGGAATGGGGGAGGGGAGGAAAGCGGGAAACTCATGGGAGAGCAAAGCGACAGAACACGGTTGGGAAAACAAGTGCACCGAGCCTCGAGCCAGCGACAACCAGTGAGACATAACTGCCCGGAGAGATTTTATAATCGATTCTCACTACGTGCCCAGCTCGCTTTTCCACCTCCACTGCCTCGACCGCGCGCCGTCCGGTCCGGTCGGAAAAATCCCCGCCAGCCAAACCGGACCGACCGTGCATCTCGTGGAAAATGAAATGATAAAAACGCGTTGACTTTACAAACAAAAGAGAAACGTTGGAGGAACTAATTGAAGTGGAAATATAACGTACTACTACTACTACTACTACCGCCGTCAGTAACCCTCGACGAGCAAAGATGGAACGCGTGGAAGTGAGACTAGCAAAGCTGGCCGGCGGATTCAAAAGCACGTACGAGCTGTGTCGGCAGTGAAAATAACATTTACAGCTACAATCAAGTGACTTGATTAGTCATTTGACTGACTCCGATCTGAACGAGTGGCTAAGTGTACGGCTCATAAATAAAAAGTGGATTTATGCAGTGTGAATCCGTTTCCGTTTTTCCCGGGGGTTGAGCGAATTGAAATTTTATTTTCCCTCCGTTTCTTCGTTCGGAAGGAGATTCTTTTCAAACGTAATTTGTGTCGCGTAAAGGGAACACTTTACAGCGCCGTACGCTTGTCCAATGCTGAAGCTGTTCGGTTACCATCACAAACCGTAAATTAAATCGACAAGAGGGAAATCGATAATTAAGAACGTTAATTATGCTCCATTAACGCAATCGTTATATCGTAACATGGCTCGAGTATTGTGGAACAACACAGTAGGCGGTCGTAATTTGTGTTGTAAGCTCGGAAAATTCATTACAACCGATGACATCGCGAAGGAAGGCTAAATATGGTGCACTGAATTTTGGCATAGAGCTAGAAACATAACAACGCGAGGCCTAAAATAAGGGAGGAATGTGGGGTAGAGCTAAAACACGGAAGAAAATGTACAAGCTAATGGAAATATAATTTTGAATGCCAAATCGGGTAATGTAGTGGTACGTTTTCATACTATGAAATGAATGTGTTCTGTAAATGGACGCACTCTCCGTGAAATGGAAATGAAAAATGATGTCGAGCAATGTTTTCCACTGAAAGCTAATGAGTTTCCTCGCGAAACGTATGAAGCATTGTCGATTGTTAACAAAATTTGACTGTTCAAAATGGTTCAAATACGAAAGTATTCAATAAACAATCACTTTCGCTACCGTATGGAAGTTTGCAACAGTTGTGGTTCACCTTTTTCATTTTATGCCACAACAAACAGCCCATTTATGAGGGTTTTAGCACCAATTCTTAAGATGCCGCGTAATTAAATAGCTGGAAGAATGTTTCCTTTGTTGCGTTTTTTTAGTACGCAACACAAACAGGTTCATTAAACCGTACAAGACGATCGTTTAATCTTCGATTTCCACCTCCCTCAACCCCACCCCACCAGCACGTATTTGTTTGGCCAAATTTTATGCCGACGTCGTTATGTCGATCGCACACCACACGCTTGTGCTTGATGCATCTTTAGCGTCGTTCGTAAAAAACAAGTGCCCTCCACCGCGAATCGGTCCCCGTTGGCCATGTTGTTGGCAGTTAAATTTAACGTCACTTATCTGCCTCGTCGCCTGGTCAACAACAACGGGGCCAGGAATTGTTGCGCCAGAATTTGCGAAGGGGACAAGGAGTTCGAGTCTCGTGCTTCTTTATTTCCCCTCGCTTCGCGACGAGATCCGCGAGAACAAGGCCACGTTTAAATTAGGCTTCCACCCCGCGAAAAGTTGATGGACTATCGTAAACCCGTAAAGCCTGCCATTAAACGTACTGCGCCAACCTGCTGATGCCGGTCGTTACCGATCGGCGGTGGTGGGGGTCCCATGTCCCGATATCTAGACCCTCAGGGGGGGCACAACATTTGATGTCTTTTGCCTACTCGGCGGCCCACTCATCCCGAACCGAACCGTCGGGAGGGAGCGTTTCAATTATCGCGCACGCCAGCATATTTCATCTTTTACGGCCCCTAGGAGGTAAATCAGATTTAATGCATGCTCTCGTATGGGGCGTTCTTCTCAGCGCTGGTCCGCAGGAACTCCGAAAACCCGAAGAACTGCTGCGCCATTACCGGAGTCGCGGTTCCTCGTATGATCCCAGCCAGGATCCAGCGATCCAGCGATACGTTGTGGTTTATCAACCAATTGACATGATATGACCTCCCGAGTCCCCGTGCTTCCCCGTGCATAAAGCTCGCCCGAACGTCAGACAAACGCCCGCATAACGGGCGCCCGACTAATACCCAATTACGTTTGATTAGAACCGAGCGACCATTGGCACCCGGGAGGACTCTCTCTCTCTCGTTCTCTCTCGAGGCAGGCGTGTAGTAAAAAAGCCTCATTTGTTCCAAGAATAGTCACGGGCGACGCGGCTTCCATCTCGTCTGGGGGCCGAGGGCCCTAAAACTGATACCCAGATTCAATTTGTGCCCATCCAACCGTGACTCCCCGGGTTCGCTGTCGACGTGTGTTGTGACCGACCATTCGGGTGCAGAATTTCAATTAGAAGCGTGCCCACGCGCTCGTGTGCATTACTCCTACTTCTCGGGACGCAAGCTGGGGCGAGGATTTATGAAAATTAATTTAAAATTGTGTACAACAAGCCTTCACGGGATCGATGGAGCGACGATAAGAGCCAGATCCCGGGGACAGACCCGGTTTTCTCAGGACCACCGAACGAACGAACGACGGCACCCACACCTTCGAGAGCCCACAATATGGCCATTGTCCATCCTGATTATGTTCAATCTTTCTGAGCCATTTGCCTCCCCTGCCTCGTTCGCCATCTTTTATCTATGAGTCCCTGCCATGAAGAGTTGCATCGGTTGCATTAAATGCAAAAGGGTTTGCATGTTGTGTTGCAACGTCGGATTTTGGGATGGACCATGTTTAGTCTGCTCATGGGCCAAACTATCGATAATCCTTTGGAGTGGAGTGCGGAACTCAGCCAAAAACCTACGACTCCCATCACGAAACCGGAGCCGATTACGGCATGCATGCAAGTCTTTGCCTTTTTACGATCACAAACTTTCAACCATTCCCATGCATGTGCGAGCCTTTTGTCGAAAAGTCCTTAATCCACTCAAGCGCCAGCCGGCGAATGCTGCGAAAAACGAAACACGGCCGCTTTCCAACGCTGGACAAAACAAACAATTGACTAGATTAGATGCAAGCGATTTAGTATTTGGAAATAAGGCGAGCCCGTTTATCGGAAGACGGCCTAATCTGGGATTTGGGCAGATTTTTATATCCTAAGCCCCCCGATCGCCCCACCATCGGGTGGGAGACGGTGGGATGGGACTGTTAATTTTCCCGATGCTACGAGGCTTACCGGGCGAAGGATTTTCCAGCTTCCAAAGAACTCTCCGTGTGGAGCGGCGACTTTTTCCCGACACCTCCACGAAGGGCGCAGCTAAGCAGGCCTGGTCATTGCCGGCCTGCCGATTCCGTCAGGTGCACATAATCGGTTCAATGTTATCAATAATGCATTAAACCATTTGCAATCTGATTAATTATGCAGCTTACTCCATGCAGCTCCGGAACCGCTTTGGCTACTTTCTTCATTCGTTACGGATGGAGGGGGCCAGTTTAATGCCACCATGAAGGGATAGTTTAATTTTGCGTCCCGTTAAAGGTGGTGCGCTCTTAGGGTAGAATGATTATTTAATTTAGAATTGAATGGTTCATTCATTCGATTTCAACTTTGTTTCGATTCCATTAGCTGATATGCGATAGAATTAAATGCAGAATGAGTTTAGAGTATAGTTTTGTAGAATCTTACTTGTTTGGTTAAGTTACATAAAATCTGATATGCCATACTACACTTCTTTGATTTTCTTGTAATTAGAAATAGAAGTTAAACGTCAACTTACGAGAGAAAGTATCAGAGCAACCCTTGAATAGGAAAACCATCAAACGCAGAAACCGCAACGGACGTTGACACGCATCCCATCATAATGGACCCAGACACCTTCGACTACCCAACAAAGGGGGCTCGTGTCGACACGAATGCAAATAATCATTAAAATGTGTATTAAATAAATTAACAGATTCAACATACATAATTAATTCGCGTCAACAACAATGATGACGTGTTTCGCGCCAGCCCTAATTGACAAAACAAAAAACAAAAAACCGGTGGAACCTCTGATACGGCCCTGAAAAACCGAATCGATCCCGCATACGGTCGATTGAGCCGTGAAGCCGAATGTGCGGCTGGTGTGGGTGTGTGAATGACCTTGCCCACCGGGGGAACAAAGCGCCCGAGGGTTCAGGAACATTAATCATATGCGCGTCCCGAACACGGTGACAATCGACGCTCCCCATGTCCACTCAACAAGTGAACGTGAGAAGAAAATGAACTGTTTAAATTATGTTGCGACAAACAGAATGCCCTCCGTCCCCGTGTTCCCCGGCACACGGCTTTACTTTTTGGTCACACGGCGGCAAAACAAACAGCACAAAAACCACCACATTGGAAGGGCTGGGAAGGGAGGGGACACCTCCCATCATGAACGCAAATCGACCAGAGACCGCGCGGTGGATAAACACCATTTACCAGTATTGAAGAAATTTATTTCAATATTCAATTAGCCGATCGAATCGAATCGAAAGCTAGCGCGCGCGTTTGGTCGAACGGAAACGGAAATTCCCACCGGGACCATATTTAAAGCTATTTTATTCCGGCATGCGGATTAGGCTCGGCCAGCCAGGACCTAACCAAGGATAATAGAACGCAGGGTGAGGTCCATTTCATTAGTTTCGATTAAAAAGACGATCCGGTACGATTGGCTCTCTTTGAAGCACTCGAAAGCGGACAATGGCACTTAACTTTCGGTGTATTGGGAATGAATTCGATTTTGTGTGCTCATTTAAATAGGACCCCGATCTTTATAGTTTTAGCTTGTCACAATATTTATTTAAATCAATCAAGTCTTGTGCTTAACAGATTAAACAAAAACATATCTCGTCCAATCTGTGTGTTCCCGTTGTCTTGGTACGTCTTGCTTCCGCAAGATAAAGACTTGGCCGCTCCACCCCATGTTGAATAGTGATGTAGGTTTTCCGTTTCCGAGGAACGATGGAGTTCTGGAAGTTCTTACTGGCACCTTAATAAATAACCTCTCCGAATGTCACTAGAGCGTGCGTTTATCCCTTTGCGCCACCCGCTTTTTTCTGTACCGAAGAGAAAAGAAAAAGTGATCATTAGACGAGGACTTGAAGTGAAATGCGAACAAAGCGCCAATCCTTACCGATGGTGGCAGCAACTGAACATCGCTGGCAGAGCAAACCGTCTCCGGGTGCAGACCACTGCGCAGGTAGCAGACGCAATCGTTCGTCGTCTCGGTTCGCGAGAACTGATCGGCCAGCACGGCGGCCACGATCGAGATGAACTGCTTCTTCTCCTTGCCCGCCTTCTGCTGCGAGTAGTTCTGCAGCACGAAGAAGTTTCCTCCGGCACGCTCCACTCCGGTCACACCGACGACGTCGTCGTACTTGAGCGACTTCTTCATTTCCGCCGAACCGACGGTGCGCTTCTTGTCGTTCGTGTGATACACAACTCGTTCGTTAAAGCCTATCAAACGAGAGCCGAGAGGTGGTTAGAAAGAGAGGAAAATCTCGCGGTGAACAGTCTCAACTTACCGACAATCGATTTAACCTTCGACTGGTCCTTGGTGTTCGAAAGGCCGACATTCTTCAGCGGCGCTACAATGTTGAACAGGATGCCGCGGGCCTTAACGTTTGCCAATCCCAGCGCGGCACTGATAGCAGTTCCCTGTAGACAAAAACAAGAACACGTTAGCATCACTAGGAGGAACCACTTACATCATCAACTCCTACATACCGGTCGTGCATCCTCGAACGCTTCAGAACGGAAGAGCAGCACGGACTTGCTGGCCGTGGCACGGAACGGATAGGTGAAGGCACGACGGAGAGCGTACACCTCGGTGGTCGTGCCCAGGTTTTCCTTGGCAACTTCCCCGGCGACGTGCAGCTGCTCCAGGATGGCATCGACATCCGGGAACCCGGTGACCAGCGCCTTGCACTGCTTCGGTCCACTGCTGACGTCCACCTGACCCAACTTTCCAGTGTAGTCCAGTTTGCCACCGTTCGAGAACAGGCTGGTGTACTTGTTCGTCTTGCTGTAGCCAATGACGGCGATGTTGACGTCGGTCACACCGGTTGCCTTCAGTTCCTTGCGCAGGTCATTGATCGTAGCCTGCACCAGCTCACCGAGCAGCGTGCCGAGGGCCGTATCGACAACGAACACCACATCGGCCTTCTTCTGCGGAGCCTTCACCGAGAACCAGTCACCAACGTCGACCTGGTTGCCACCATCACCGACGCACTTCTCGCACTGGCTTGGCAGGGCGGTCGGGATGCCATACAGCCGGCAGCCAGACACGTACAACCGAGCGATGCCGCAAGCGGCCTCGTCAGCCTTCTCTCCGGCATCGTGAGCGGCATGGTTACAAGCCTCCTTGTAGCCGGTTTGGTCGCGCAGGTACGAGCACATCTTCAGGGACGATTCCGAACCGAAGAACTTGGCACAGGTCGGGTTGGAATGTTCGTGCGAATCGTGACCGTGATCGGCAACGGCTGCGCACGCTTGGCTCGTCTTGTAGGTGTTGGCAAAGTCGGTGGAAACGGTCGTAATCTTGCCGTCCGGAAGGGCTAGATCGTCGTACGGCTCGTAGTTGCCGTTGCCGAGCAGACCGCGCAGACGTCCAAGGTAGAAGCCGGACACGAAGAAGTGACACAGCTTCAGGTCGGTGGTACACATGACCTGCGCTCCGTACTTCGTACCCACGGTGACGGTGTAGTACCTGCGGAAGACGTACACGTCCTTCTGGTAAAGCGGGAGGTCCGATTCCTTGCCGTTGTACTTGACCACGGCCTTGCTGGTCAGCTCGACCGTCGAGTCCTTGTCCACGAGAGTCACCGACTTCAGGCGGCCCTTGTCCATGTCTGCGACGATGCTGAAGTTGCCATCGACAAAGTCCGACGCCAACAGGTACGAGCAGCTGCCCGGGAACGTGAAGTGTTTGTCGTCGAACGTGAAGAAGTGTCCACCGTCGGCAAGCTGGCCGTGCATGTGGAACAGCGGGACATTGGCGAACGGATTGAACGCATACAGGCGCAGCTGGTGGATGAGATCGCGCACCGAGTAGAACTTCTCGTTCTTGAAGAAGTTCCACGGGCTGAACTGAACGCTCGACACGTACGGTAGGAACTTGAAGGTGAAGAAGGACGTAAAGCTCTCGCTGCCTAGCGTTGGCTCGGCCAGCTGCAGGTTCACATTCGAGATGAGTCGCTCCACCGCCTGGTGCAGCACCTTCACGAAGCTCACGAACAGCTTCTTCAGCTCTTCGACATCGTTGACAGGCTTGTTTTCGAGCTTGTTGCTCACGTACTGGTTGATGGCCGTGGTCAACTCCTGCACCTCCGGCACCGGGTACAGTGCCTCGACCAGCGTCAGCAGTTCCCTCAGAAGCTGGTACGCGTACCGATCGGCACCATCGAAGTATTCCTGGAACATTTCCTTGACCACCTTGAACTCGTCGAACGACTCGAAGTACTCTTGGACCAGCTTGTACAGATCCTTGAGCTCCTTCTCGAGCACCTGGACAGCCTTGCTGAAGGTTTGTGCGAACGTCTTGAATAGCTCCGAAACGTTGTTGGCGATCTTGTTGAAGTCCTCCTCGAACACCTTCAGCGCCTTGACGGTACGCTCGAACACAGCCATCAGCAGCTTCACGGTTTCCTCGTAGATGTTGAAGAAGATGGCCTCCACCTTCGTCGACAGTTCCTGCAACGCCGGCAGCACCTTCGTGTTGAAAGTTTCCATCAGCTGTCCAAACACATCCGTTACGATGGCCGTCACCTTGCGGAGCGTCTCGATGTACACTTGCGAAAGTTGACCGAACACTTCGCTCAACGCTTGGAACACCTTCGCAACCTGGTTGACAAACTCTGCCAACGTCGGGTCACTCATGACGTCCTGCTGGAGCTTCTGCAACTGTGCGGCATAGCTTTGCTGGAACTTGCCAAAGTCGGGCAGTGCGTCTACCACCTTCGACGAAAGTGTAGACACATCCTGCGTGAGCTTGCCATAGCGCTGAGTCACGTCATCCTTCACCACGGCAAAGTCCGCCTGCAGTTGCTTGTTCAGAGACTGCAGGAACAGTTTAGCGTTCGCTTCATCAACCTTGTACTCGGTGGACAGGAAGTGGCTCGCATCGAGGGTCACCTTAGCGTTCAGCAGCGGCTTGCCTTCTCCGACAACGTTCAGCACGACGGCCTTGTCCACTCCGAAAGTACCATCGGCGCTGAAGAACTGATCCTGCTTGAACGAGAACTTAGCCGACGAAAGTCCGTTCAGCTGCGACTCGAACACGACCGGACGGTTTGGCACAAACTTGAACGTGGAAGTGAAATCTCCGCGGTACTTCTTCGCGTCGTACGATCCGTGGGCACGGACAAAGTCATCTCCGAAGCGCGTCAGCAGGAAATCGAATGCCTCCGGGCTGCCGAAGAAGTAGCTTCCGAAGGTGTATCCCTGGAAGGGCAGCGTCAGCGATCCAGCAGCGCTTGCTTGGCGATTGGCAAGAGACAGTGCGTAGTGACCGTTGAAGCCACAGTTCAATCCCAGACCCTTGCTGCTCACGCTTGCATCGGTCGTGATGTTGAAGCCCTTGTACGACAGGTCGCTGTTGGCGTAACGCACGCTGGCAACCAGCTTATCGGCCGCCTTCTTGAACACGTCAAACTCGACGGATCCATCAGCCGTCTGCTTGTCACCGTCCAGGCTACCCTTGGCACGGATCGCCAGTCCCTTGATGGTCGGATGCGAGAACGTCAGCGCACCGTCGGCCGAAACTCCAGCCGATCCGAGCATCTTGGTCTCACCGCGCATCGCAAACGTGGCCTTGTTGTTCGGTTCGTTCTTCTTGTCCAGGTAAACCGAGACACTACCATCGAACAGACCGAACTTCTCCTTGGGTAGCGTCAGCAAACCCTCCACGGCAATGGTTCGCGTTGGCAGGATCAAACTGGCACCAGCCGATGTCGGATGCACGTAGAACAGGTACTGGTACTTGGGCTGATTCTTTTCCTTCAGCTGCACGTCGGTCGTGTGGTCAAACTTGAATCCATTCGCGCTGGTCTTTGCAGACAGGCCAAACTCGTGCTCGTACTGTTGTACTTCGACCGAAACAAGAGCCTCATGGTTGAAGGCTCCCGCGTTACGTTCCAACTTCGAAAGGATCTCCAGTTTGGTACACTTTTTCTTCTCATCACACACGCTCGTCTTGAGCCTGAAGTCATTTGGCTGGACACGTACCTCATGAGTTGCCGAAATCTTACCAACGGACGCCGTTAGCGATCCCGAGAATCCGGAGTCCGCAAGCTTCTCGCGAACCAGCTTGAACGTGGCGGTCTGCTGCTTGTCGTACAGCTTCACGTTACCCTGGCCTTCGATGACGGTTGCCTTGCCCTGTTCCTTCACCGAGTAATCGGCGTATCCACTTAGAATGTCCTTGCCACCTTCCGAGGCGCGGAAGTTGACACCCTTTCCGTTCGAGCCCGGCTTGGCGTTCACCTCCACCGAGAACTTGTTCGTTTTCAGCATCGGTGCGTCACCGTACAGCTTAAAGTAGAACGTCTGATAGCTGTCAAAGTTGGCCTCCACGTTTGCTTCCATGTCAAAGTTCGCCAGGTTCTGAACCTTTGCGTCAGCCTTGAACGCGCTGTGGCCGAGAGTCTTGTAGCTGCCGGAAACCTTCACCGTCTTATCTGGGTATGCGAGCGTAAAGTCCACCGATGGGTTCGACTCGCTCAAGACGACGGCGTTCTCCACGCTGAACTTCTTGCCATCAGCCGTCACCTGGAGCTTGGTGTTGTATGCGCTAACGGCCGACTTGGCGTGCTTGAAGGTAACATCTACGCTACGCACATTCTCAAAGTCCGATTTCAGTGTAACATGCACCTGCACATCATCCGACGACGGAGCCTTCGCGGAACCGGTGAACTCAAAGTTCTTGCCCTGACCGTACGCCACCTTCAGCGCGCCGTTGGCAGAGAATGGGCCATCTTCCTTGCCATCGTAGGTGTATGAGCCTTCGGCGGCGATCGGATCCACGTTCGGGAAGTTCAGGTTAAGTTTGCCGTTACCGCGGTTGAAGTTACCCTTGGCCTGGGTTGCAACCGACGCCTTTTGTCCATTGTAATCTAGGGAACCGTTGTACTCGAAATCGTACACACCATCGTCGGTCTCCGGTTGGAGGTACTTGCCGTTCGATACAGCACCCAACTTTACCGAAGGAGCGGTCACGTCCACCTTCAGCTCATGGCTAGCCGGCTTACCGTGTCCTCCAGTGTGGTATCCTCCGACAAGGTTCAGCCCAAAGTCCGCACCATACTTGCTGTCCACGTGGTACTTGGCATGGTGTTCGCAGTACTCATCGACGACCACAGCTACCTCGGCCACCTGCGGCAGCAGGCTTCCGGATACCTTCAAAGAACCAGCGGCCGAGCGGTAGCTTCCAGCCGGGACATGCTTCAGTCCAACGTCCAACAGCAGCGTCTTTCCGTCAAGATCGGTGTACTTCACGTTGTGAGTAGCGTCGAAAAGCTTAGCCTTGAAGTTGCCATCCTTAAGCTCGCCGGTGTACGCAACCGTACGTTGCTTGCCACCCGGCTGCTTGTCGAACACGTTGGCCACCATCTTGCCGAACTTCTTCTCGTCTTTCGTCGAAACGTCACGCTTGAAGTCACCGCCGAACTGACGTCCGGTTGGGAGCACCAGGTTGAACTTGGTAGTGAACGTACCATCGACCGGTTTCGGGTTACCCTGGCCTTGCACATTGAACTCGTACTTCTCCGAGAACACCTCCACCTTATTCTTGCTGTCGAAGCTGGTCTGCGTAGCCTTGTTCTTGGTTTCGAAGTGAACCTTCTTGCTATTGTCCTTCTCAAAGTCGTAGTACAAGTCGACCGAAACGTCATACACCGGAGCGCTGACCTTGAACTTGGTGTCGAGCTTCACCTTCCGGTCCTGCTTCTGGAAGTTGACCACCGCAAACAGTTCACCCTGGCCCTTGGTGGACTTCAGTTCACCGTTTCCATCGAAAAAGTCTTTCACCACAAACTGAAAAAGAAAAGTTGTCATTTTACATTGAAATATTTGTGACGGATGGTCCGTTTCTTCTTTCACCTACCGAGAACTTGCCGTTGGGATCGTTTCCACGCTCCAGCTTGAAGTCGTAGGTCGCGAACTCGGCCTTATCAACCAAAACCTTGGCATTCGAGACGACGTTTGCGGCAGAGAACTGAACCGTCAGAGAGAGCCTATTGTAGAAAATGTGTGTTATAGATCATCCACTTTAACACCTCATCAGGTTGACTTACTTGTATGGTGAAGCCTTCTCAACAGCAACCAATGTTCCGTCCAAGTTGAGCTCGCCATCCTGGGTCGAGAAGCGGTTCGTGACGGCACCGTTCAATTCAAGCTTGGTTCCAGTGCTGGCAGTCAGGCGGTTGCTGAAGCGACTCTTGTTCTGCTCCACCACTCGCTTCGAGAAGACCTTGAAGAAATGCTTGTTCAGCGATGCTCCCACCTGCACATCGTAGTCTCCGGCCGATTTTTCGTTGTACTTCGCGTCCACATTGGCGGCAATCTTGTACTTATCATAGCCGTACTCTCCGTCCAGGAAGAACTTATTCTTGTTCGTGGCAAAGTCCAGTCGGACCAGCTGCTTCGGTAGCTGCAGCTTGTTGTACAACTTCAACGACTCCAGTCCCTTGGCTTCCGGCTTGAGGGTAAACTCGGCCAGCTGGCTCAGTTCGTACTTGTTCGAGGGATTGTTGAAATCCTTTCCGCTCGCGAACGAGAAGAGGTTCTTGAAGGAATTTTCCGTGTACGCAAGCTCCAGGTTCACCTTGAAGTTTTTGTTGGCATCGCTGGGAGTCTTCTTCTCAAGGTCCAGCTTGACATGCTTCAGATCAAAGTCCAGGTGACCCAGCACGTTGTTCTTCGTGTCACCGACGGTCACGTCGACGTCAGCGTCGTAGCTACGCTCACCGTTCGATACGACGTGCCCATTGATGGTGGTCTTCGGGGCGTACGGACTGTTCCATTCAATGTTCTGCAGAAGGTACTTGCGCTTGTCGCCACCCAAGGTTTCGACCACAATTTTACCCGTCGTCTGAACCAACTTGGAAACCTGAGCGTCACCACTCGGCGAGCGGATGGTGAAGATCGGTACGTACTCTTCACGGCCACCCTTTGAGCCCCGCTCGAAGCCAACCTTAGCCAGGTACTCTTCCATGCCATTGTGCGCCAGAGCGTACAGGGCCACTTCTTTGTCGTTGTAGTTGGCTCCCAGCTGGAAGTCAAGCTTGCGGAACGGCGAATCGAGCGTCGCCTTAACATACAGATCACCGCCGGTCACTCCCTCCAAGAGGAGGCTTGTCGCGCGCTTCGTTTGCGTTCCGGGGGTATCGAAGCTCATCTGCAGCGTCACATGACGGGGGTTGGAGTTGTCAAACTTTCCGGAGAACTGGAACTTCGGTTCAACTTCCAGGTAAGCCTCGAAGACTTCCTCCTGGCCTTGGACTTTGTGAGCCGCACAAACGGTCACACCGATGACGTTGTAAAGGTTGTCGAAGCATTCGCTGAATTTGGTTCCAGCGTCGTTGCGCTTGGCGGGGAGGACGATGAGTGGGTTGCCACGCTCGCGGGTGATAATCACTTCGCGGAAGGTGACAGAAACCAGTTCCTGCTTGGTTTGAAGCGAGTCCACGGTCAGGTCGTAAGCGGTAGCTCCGTGAAGAGCGAACTTGACCGCTGCTCCGGCAGAGGAATGACCCGAAGCGGCCACCTGCATACCGGTCAGCACGTTGAACGCATCGACGCTAAGAGTTCCCGTCACTTCGAAGCTACCGCTGGGTTGCAGCTTCACGTTGAACTTGGCATTGGTGTAGTCCTGGACCAACGCCTTCAGGTCAACCTCGACGGCGGCATCAAGACGGGCTACAGCTGCACCCTGGGCCGACAGTTTTAGTGGCAAACCGACAGCAGTGGTGTAAACGAGATCGGTATCCAAGAACAGAGCATGGTGCTCGAACGTACGCTCGAACTTCTTTGCGCCCTCAACCAGCTTATCGAACAGCTCCAGCGCCTTCTCGAGGAACTGTTCCGGATTGGTAGGCAGATTCTCACCCGTGCTCAAGAAGAACAGCTCCGATCCGAAGACCTTCACCGTCAGATCGAAGTTGAAGTCCTGCAGTGCATCGTTGTGCAAGTTGACATTCCTCGCCAGTGCACGAACATCCTCGCGGATGCCACGGCGGAAGCGTGCCTTAGCACTTTCCGACATCTTCTGGTACTGCTGGAACAAGGTGTCGTATGCCGTTTGCAGGTCCATGCCGGTGAAAAATCCCTTCGGGCCAAAGTAGTGCTCGACCAGGCGCTCCAGGTTGTCCTGACGACCCTCCAGCTCGAACACGTTCACTCCATTTCCGAACACCTCGGCCGTAAAGTTCACTGCCACCGATTTCGGCAGGAAGCTCTTCTGCGAGAAGATCACGCTAGTATCCGCACTAGCACCGACGCCAAGTGACTCGACGGCGTAAGATAACTCACGGTTGAACGAGTATCGGCGCACATCGAAGGGGAACTTGTTGGAGGTACGAATCTTGCCAAAGTGTTGCCGTGCTGCTTCACGCGTCGGATCAACCGAAGAGCGCAGGCTGGCCAGATGCGACGTGATGAACGAACCAACCTGGTACACCTTCTCGCTGTCCAGCAGGGTCTTGAACTCGTTGGCTACGTTGGCCGACGGGCACTCCACCAGCGACAGGTAAGCGTGAATGCGGATTTCCGAGTCCTCGTTCGTGTTCTTTAGAGTGGCGAGAGCCGAGTTGACCACCTTCTTGTTGCAGGAAGCAGCCGGCAATGCCTGGAGAGCCGCAACACGCACTCGAGACGAGGCTTCCGGACCCGTGCACTGAACAACCTTATCCAGCAGAGGTGCAACCAAATTGTTCGAGTTGCGTACACCCTTAAGCACGGCTACGAGCACGTCCTCTTGGGAACGCGTGCCTGCTTGGCACTTGCCCAGTTTGGAGGCAAACTTGTTCGAAATTTCCTTCACGTCCGCCGACTGGCATCCGTGCTTCTGGCAGTACTTACTCACCAGCGAACCCACACTCAGGTAGGCCTCACGCGGTGGGTTACCTTCCAGCAGCTTGTTCACGGCCTTCAAGGCACTGTGCGTCATCGAGTCAACCAGATTGAGCGATACGAAGGCCAACTTCACCTCCTGTGCGTCGGTGATTTCCTTGTTCTTGTACAGCTGCGTGATAGCCTCGACGGCATCGCCAGTTCCTACGCGGAACAGCGAGTCCAGGTAGACCTTGCGGGTCAAATCCTTGTTCGAGTGGACGCTACCAGCCTTGACCTGGTTGTACAGCGCCAACAGATCCTCCTTCTTCGAGTAACGCATCAGCTGGATCAACTCGACGAACAAGTTGGCCGTTTTCTTGCCCACATTTCCATTGGTGTACGACTCGACGGTCTGGCGGAGTTCCTGCTTGATGTTGGCCAAGTTGCTCGTTGGCTGTTGGTCCGGATTTTCGAAAATGATCGAACGCGGCTCGTTGCCGGCAGCCGGTGCGGCGCCAGCTTTGCTGCCCTTCAGTGTCAGCTTCGTCGTTACCTTGGCCGTCACTCCGACCTTATCCTTCAGGTAGGGTAGGTACTGGTACTCCTCACCCAGCTTGACCGAGTTGAGCAGGCCATCCTTGAACGTCTGCTGGTTGTTGTAGAAGCTCTGCAGCAGTGGAGTAGTCTTAATGCCAGCCTTGCTGTTGACAATGCGTGTCACGAAGCTGTTCGACAGTGACTCACGGTACGCGCAGTTGCTAAGGTCGCGGCTCTTGTCCACAACGGTTGCACCGTCAGCCGTGTAGCTTGAGAAAGACGTCTGGCATACGCCAAACACGTCCGTCTCGGTGCTCTTCTCCTGGGCCGATTGGAACAGCGAGATCAAACCACGCTTCACGTTCACCGAGAAGTCGGTGTCGTCCGCCTCGGTACAGATCTCCGGCAGGAGTTCATCGTTGGACAGGGTGAACCGAACCGGTTTGCTGATCTCCGCACCGAAAGCAGTTTTCTTGCCATCCGGAGCAAAGGACGTCAGCGAGACCACCTTCAGAGTGTACTGGCAGTTGTCTCCGGCGTACAGCTCAACCTTGCCTTCTACCTTGAGCGTTGTCTGCTTGTCGGCGGCCTTGTCCGCTTGCTGAATCTGCACGAAGCTGTCCACATCGTAGCTGTACACGGTGCCGGGCTTGAAGCTGTACTTGGTAGATTTGTTCGCTAAAAGCAAAATCAGAAAAAAGGCAACGGTGCCACGTCAGTGATAAAGTTTAAACTCTATTTCATCATCCTCTTTAATACTTACGTGTCGGGCAGCCGGATTTGCACGAAGCTGTTGCAAGAAGAACGAAAGACGAGAGACGGAAAACATTAGCAGGTCTTAGGTTATCGCTTCATTTGTGTTATATAATTAGCCAGCTGCCAACCACGGTTCCTTACACATCGGAGTGTGTATTGCCACACACAGCTCCTACTACCATGTGCTATCTGTTATTATTTTTGAACTCCCTGCCACGATCGTTGGAAAGGTCATCGGCGCCTACATAGATTAGGTAAAGTGCACACTCAGCATCGGGCCCAGCCCTGACGTTTTTGCTGATAGCTGACGCTAAGCCTGTCCATTCCCGTTCTCGGAAGCCAACGTTCAAAGCATGGAGCGACACTCTCACTGAACCTCACGATCCTGAACTTGACATTGAACAAAAACAGTACCAACCAGGTCCTAAGAGAGGGCGAGCCGGTTGTTATCAGTCATTCACCGTATGCCGTTGATTGTACTCAAGCTAACATCCAGCATGCCAGCCTCTTATGGACCTTTTGCACTTTGGCTATCATCCTTCAGTTCTCTATGATTGCCAAATCTATCCTGTTATTTTTAGCCTGTAATTTAGTTTAATGTACTTCCAACATTCAAATTGAACAACAGAGTGTGTAAGTAAAGCAAATTTTTTAAATTGAAAATGTTAGTACAGTTCATTCGTCATTGATATGTGAACTATCTGAAAATCTAAAAGTGTTTATAAATTTGATCGTTATCAGCAGATTATACGGAGAGCGAAGTTCGAATGGAATTCTCTAGAATTGACCTATCTAGTAAACAGTTCCAGCCTTAATTTGACCTATAGATCAAATGGAAGCTGCAAAGCTGTTGTGAGTCTAGTGAATGTTGTTAAAACGTGAAACTGTAAGCAATCTATCACATGTTTTATAAATCTTTTAAAAATATTTATTTAACTGGCAAATGCAAAATATTTGTGAATTCTGAATTGACGCATAAAAGGCAATAAGTCAAAGTAGGCAAAGATCGCGTTATTGCCTTCTCTAGAAAGTTCGATGGATCGTGGAGTGACTCAATTTAGTTTCTCACCGACTTAGAAATGCTTCCCATGGTATTCACGGACCTGCCGACAAACACAACTTATCGGACCGTTAATTCAATTCATTGATATGCATGAAAACAAAGCCCTGTCAATCTTAATTAAGTGACCTGCAAGAGTGGAGCGTGATTTGGTTGTTTTGTCTGTCAGTTGGACGAGAAAAGTTTGCGGTGAACAACGTTTCACTGTGATTTCATGCGGGTGAAATTAACCATTTCGTTAATCATCTCAGTACTCCGAGGGCGAACCGATGCTAAGCTTACTGCTCTTTTTCTATCTTCCCTTCGTATGTACATTTCGGGCAAAGTGTTCCTTGAGCTCGTCACAGGCGTCGGAGTGAACGCATCGAGAAACCGTCCATTAAAATTTATTGTCTAAATTATTTCAAATTGTTTTTTCCTCGCACTTTCCGCGCCACCCTCTGAGTACATTGGTCGCCCGTTTGGTAAAAGGTGGGCTAGCTTCAAAGTCCCGACCCGAGGCAGTTGGTCACGAATCTTTCACATACCTGCAAAAACACTTTGGAACAGCACTAGCGACACCAGGAAGCCCCAAAGCAGGCTCCGTCCGCTCGAGACCCACATCTTGCGGGCCGTTAGATCGTGCACTTTCACGCACGAGCACTCACGCAACACACGCACTAGAGCTCGAACTCGGCGGAACTCGTCCAAACATCCACTGGATAGCACTCGGGGGGGTGAAGATGAAAGTCCGTCCGGCGAGAGACGGTTCACTTTCACGGTTTCACGTACGCAGTCACAGTCACTCGATCGTTTGTGTCACCGGCGATCCCGGGCGGGCCTCAGGACGGGAATAACGGACCACGGCCAGGGTTGCCTGATTTTATAGAATTTCTCCCGGGGCACACGTACGCACGTGCACACATACACACGATCATGTTGGATGCGGATGAGCACTACACATAAGCCACTGGTGACTGATAACGTTTTTGGCCGACGATCGCCACCGACTCCGGAGTTCGGAGCATCGCGTACCAACACTAGCATCTCGCTGTAGCACCGCTGATCCCGTTCGCGTCCTCCTCTTCAGCGAGGGGAACGAGGAAACGATTCAATTTGGGATCCCTGGACGGCGGTGCAAACAAGCCCGTCCAGTTCCATCGTGAGCTGCTGGTATTGGTGCCGGGTCCCGGGCCCTAGTGATTGACCAGAGGGTTGCAGTGTTTGCACTTGCACGTTGATACGCGCTCACGATAAGCGGCCGTAATCACCGTCCGAAACTAACGCGCGAATACAAACAAAATGAAGATGATCAACAGACCCAAAATGAAAACATGAAAAGATCCTGGTGGTTAGGCGCGATAAGCGCCCAGTGCACGGGAAGAAGCCGAGGGCCGGAAAAGTTTCTCCTTCAACCCGGACACGGATATCGCCACCGCCATCTGCGGCCCTTTACCCCGAAACCGGGAAGGTGATCGATCGATCGATTGCTCTCCGGCCTAGCTTGCAGCCACCTTTCGAACAGTTCCGGCTAAGGAGCTGAGTCAAGCTGAGGGAGAAAACCCGAGCTCAATTTGATGTGCTTCGTAATTGGAAACGGTGATTTGTGCCTGCGCAAGCATTAGACGGCGAGCTGGGACAAGGTCCAAGCTACTCAGCCGGAGAACAAAGGCAGTTAAGCGCCTGGCACGATTACGGCGTGACCGGTTCAACGAAGATGATAGCCGATGCGTGAGTTGATTTGTCTAGTATTAATCTTGTTTTAGAGCAAATACGATTTTCTGTTTCGTTCTCTGCTGACGTTGACGAAGGTGCCTTTCTTATTGTTTGCATAGATGCAGGAATTAGTTTAGATTTCTCTTAGAAGCAATTCCATTTAATATAGACAAGTAATTACATTTTAATCTAGTAAAAACTAGCATCCTTGACGAGTTAAGTATTGCCTTTAAAGAAGATTGATGTTTCGATGAGGTGCGTCATTTGATGTATGCTTCTAAACCCTTCTCCAACGGAAACCACTTCATCAATCCTCCAATGTGTCACAATGGGCCTTTCTTTTTCTTCTCTCCTCATCTACTTTTTTTTTCTGTACAGTAAAACAACTCAATCTGTGTGAGGATGAAGTTGGCTGCTAGACAAACCGGGCTCGTTAATACCGTATCATTTTGTAGCAAAACGGTCGTCCCTGTTGGACCATTTAAATTAATTACATTACTAGAAACAACAACCTAGAGTCGAGCGACTTGTGCGTGATATGAAACTCCTTGCGCTGGGTTTTCCGAAGGACTGGAAAGGACTGGGATGTTTGAGCAAACCCTCCCTTTCTCCGATGCCAAAGACGCACTTCATGAAGTACTGGACCAAGGATTGAGTGATTGACATTAAATCCCGTATTAAATTACATCCGATTCATTAATCAATTGCTCGGTTACTCAGCGCTCCCCGCTCGGATTGGGTTACGGGCGCATCGAGAAACCATTTATTTTATCGTTTATCCGACTAAACTTCACGTCCCCGATCGAAGCAAGCGGGCGTACAGGCGGTCAAAACTTGAAAGGAAAATTCAACCAACACCGACACATTCTTTTCTACCCTCTCGGGAGGACTAGACGCTGGTCATTTGGAGGAGAAGAAAATAAACTGTCCTCCCGCTTGATTGATTGAGCTGAAAATCTCTGTTGCTGAAGTTTGATTTCCATAATGAGCGGTTGCAATATTTCGTCCGGCAGGGGTTTTTAATTTTCGTCTACCATTTTCGTTGATTTGCGCTCGAATGGAAGGGCGCTTTTCACTTCATTCCAGCACCGCGTCTACAATCGCCAAGCCAGGGCGATAAGACGAGAATTACACTTGGGACTAAAGCAAGCTTCGGGGAGCATGACGAACGCGAGTGTGGGACGGAAAACATAACGACAGATAGAGCAAACTGGTTTGTTTGCGTTTCTCCGGCGGTCATTGATCTTACCAAGTCAAAGTTTGTTCTACCCAAGCTGAAATAGGTGCCGGTTTCTCGATAGCGATGGTAGGAGATAAGGAACCGAACGAAAAGGGCTTTCTGGATTGACTGATCGATCTTGCTTTGATGTTAAAGTTTAAGGATGAATCTGCTTAGTTCTCTTTGATGAACCGGCTTAACTTGTCCTTGAAAAGCCCAATTCAATTTGCTTATCTCTTGGAGAAGCAACGGCAGCAGGATTGTTATTATGTCTACAATCTAAAACTGTTCTTGCAACCAGTTCTTCTTATTTCTTTCTCTTTCAACACATTCCTGCTAACGGAACGTACCATTCATGAGCTCTCGGCATTGACCAAATGCCCCTTTACTAGCCGTGATTGCTTCATTCTTGTATATCACAACCGATGGAATAAAGGCTCGTTAAAGAATATATTCGGACTCAAGAGGTCACCTGCCGATAGATTTCACTGTGAGTTATTACTGCAAAATTTCTTATTTTACTCCTAACGCTCTTCTGGCTGATGCTGCGTTAATGTAGCACTGCTGCAAACACGTTCGTTCAGCGGCATCTTTGCCGGAGATAAGCCCTCGAGTGGATGGTCTTCGACCGGTGCTTTTATCGGATGTTTACATTACCGACAACTGATTAAGGGCTAACAGAGCCCGATCTGGAGTTCGGAAGCCAGTTTCAATAAATTCGGTACATCCCCGCATTAATGGGAGTTTAGCTGGATTCTACGAAAAGAGGGACGTGTTTTTAATTTTCGTTAACCCTCCAAGTGCTTGCACTTCTATTCCAGACGTGAATCAGTCATGAGTTAGTCCTTATTTCTTGACCTCCATAGGGATTCCGAACTCTAAAATAATAATATTTGATTTAAAAAAATGAAAAATGAATTTATTCTGACTATCGTTTCTTTTATGACCTTCAATCGCGTAGAAACAGCACTCACCGTTGATGTTTTAAATTTAAAAGTCGAGGAAAGAATCGGCAATCGCATGGACAAAAGAACCATAAGCCTACAACTCAAATTGTGGGTCACACACGGAGGCTCCCTACTTATCAATCCGCTACTCTTCAGAAATTTCTCCTCCAAGCGATAACCTTATTCTTCGCCTCTCGTTTCGGTGACTCTGTTCCAAGAATGAACGAACTCGGTGGAAGTCAAAGCAGTACATCCTTTGTATACCCTCCCAGCTGATAGCGAAAATCTCGTTTTTGCTCCGACCCCTCATTACCAACCAACACCGACCCCGGCCAAGATAGGGACAGGGTTAAGGTCACATAATTATGTTCACACGAGCCGCTGCTGCTACCAAGGCGTCGGTTGGCCCAGAAATAAACTCGGAAAGACAACACGAGAGGATCAAATTAAAGACCCGATGGTCCATCTCTAGCGGACATCATTTTCAACCAAAGAAATCTCCTACCGAGACACGCGTGTGCACAGTTCCCAAGCAGCTGAGCGGAGCATCTGACTTCGGCGAGAACTTTCTGTCCGCATCAATTATTTAGCCAAACACGTTTCAATATTTTAGACTTCGATGGGATAACTTTGACGGTTGGAGTTTGTATGCGTGTATGTATTTGGGAGTGTGTGTGTATATGTGCTCAAGTCCCAACCTCGGCTTCTGGAGTATATTTCCTGAAAGTTTAATTAATTATACAAAGCTGCCAAAGACTCCGGTCAGCCTGACGATGCGCGAGGACCAAGATTTGAGTACGTGCTCGAAAATTTGTCCTTTATTGAATCCGACGAACCCCACGATTGATTCCTCCGGTTCGCGTGTGCGGTGACGAATTATCCCTTCAATCGCTCAGATCATGCTCCCGAAACTTGCTGGAAGCTTTCCTACAAGGTATCCCATCCCCGAAAGGACCGCAACTTCTTTAACAAACTGTCAATTTACATAACCCACCGGCAAGAACTTTGAGGTTCCGAGGTGTATCAAACTTTCTCTAGGGGCGTAGCAACGGCAAGGACTTCATCGGAAGCTAATGTGCTTGCGGCGCTGGAAATAGTTTAATACGACAAATAGTTTCACCTGACTTTCGTGCGGCGCACAAGCTTCCGTTGCTAAGTCCCGTTAGATTGGCGAACTATTTGCGTGGAACTATGGAAGTAGGAGAATCTCCTTTGGCATCCACCATCGTGCAGTATGATATCCTTGCTTCTGGCATTGGAGTTTGTGTCATTATCTCCCGCGGGGAATGAATTTGAAAGCCCCCGCTGACGTGTTCCGGAGATTGATTTTAGGCGAAGAAATTGCTCCTCCAGCTCGTTTCTGTATCGTTTTGTAGCGAGATCGATGCGAAGCGCTTTTGAGCCGCCGGAATCAAATCACTTTGGCACCGATTGATCACTTCACTACACCTCGACAAAAGGTACCCCGCGCGCTCGCGCGAAAACGAAGAGGTGGGTCCCATCAAACGGATACCAATCGTGCCCCCGGACTCCTCCAATCGTCCCCCGCGACCCCCAGAAAAGGGTGGGCAAATTAATTTTCCACCCGTGGACAAGAGGCCCGCGCCTCGCAAGACGTTTTCCAATTATGCTTCCAATCAATGAAAGTCAGCTCCAATTTGCTCACAAATCCTTCGGCCGCCAGCCACGGATCGGCTCTCGTTTTAATAACCCTTGTGTCGGACGGAATTTCCCCAAAGGCACTTGTGGAAAACCTCTCGGTCCGTAGTGGGAACCCATTTGTAGTGCCTGGGAGGCGATTTCTACACGCACGCACGCAAGCACACACACTTTCTTTCTCCGGCGCGCTCGTCCATTGTCCTTTTGCCGAGGGGGTTCCATTTTCCGGTTTTGGGAAAATCAACCCCATGAGGTGATACAATCAAAAGGCTTACTGTGAAAGTGTGAAAACCCATACATCCCCTCCACACGTCGCTACGACCAGCGTCCTTCTCCTCCTCCCGATGGCGCCCGATCCGGATGATGTTGACAGTAATTATGATGGCAAAAGGACCATGCAGTCGGGCCGGCAGGTAGCTCCGGCACACCGGATCCAGCGCCAGTGAGTAGATGATGTCCGGGACCTTTTTACCCTCCGATAATTGCCTGCGGGAATGACAGAAACGACCCGACACCGGAAACCCTGGACACCTCGGCACACTGTCCGGGCTCATCGGAATCCGATGGGGAGGCATTGACTTTCGGCGAGGGGGGTTGGTAATTATGACTTTACACGACCCCGGTGGGGGTCGATTCCGCCGAGCGGATGGAGGCTCTTCCATCTTCCGGCGAGTTGCTTTCATTTTCATCCGAACACACCGAGCATAAACTCGACGCTCGAACATGTCGTCCAACGGTCTCTAGAGTACCATTTTTCACTTTTTACTCTCTGTCCGAGTCATCAGCTTGCACCAATTACGTTTTTCATTCTAGCTCTTTGGTTCTTTCTCCATTTCTGCGTTGGTTCGTTCTTCCAGTAGCGAGAAAAGATATCTTCTGAGCTTCTTAAATTTTGAAACAAGACTTAAAGAATAGCTGTTGAACATGTTTTTCGACTGCGGCAGAACGGTCGGCAAGGCTGTCCATTGAAGCTATAAGTTATTTTTCATCCATGTTTCCACAGCCTGGCCTCCTACGTTCATCACAAAACTCGGTGGGAGAACCCAAGTTCAAGAAAGAGAACGTGCTTAAAATTTTCATAATTATTAGAGGACACGATCCATACGCTATTGGTGATACACTCGAGTATCCCAAAAAGAGTCCGGTGGTAAGTGATTCTTTCGTACCCTCTGACCCATTAGACTCTCGTTGAGGCTCAACAAGCGAATGTCTTTTCATTTCCAGGCAGCGCAATGAACGACGCCGAGATCGTCCTGCAAAATCGTTGTTGTTCTGTAATTCCTAATGGGTCAGCTATTAAGCAATAATGGCTTCTCGGTCCGAAATTAGAATATTCACACTTTCAGCGCACCATTTGCTGTTAAATGACTCAAAAATAAAGCACTTGTGTGCGTGCTTAATTCGTTCACCACCACCACCAGCCGTTTTTACGCTGTCCGGTGGTTTAATAAAACTATCTCCGCTCGGATGCGTCCTTTAATTGCACAATAAAAGAAAATAACGCAAGATCTCTCTTCCAGTGGAGCTATACTTTGGTGAAGACATTCCGAATCTCACGCTCCCCTTGAGCTGATACGAAGTTCCTGGATAGGTGTCCTCAGCAACCTAAGACGGAAAAAGAAAGAAATGAAACAGGCAGCTGACATTCAACAGCAGAAAATATAAGCTGAAATTAACAGTCTATTCTTATCGACTGTGTGCTCCTCAAAAGTTGTTCAGTGTAGGTTTTTCTCTGCCCATTCGGGAACTGATAAGAAGTTGAACTTCTTCGGAACGGCATTGCAAAACGAAAAGGCGAAACCGAAATCTCTTTAAAAGTGGATGTGGTAGCTGCTTCTCGAGCGGTTGGAGATTTACATCTGTCAAATGAAAAGAGGAAGTCCACAGTGTTCGATAAACATATTAGGACGAGTACCTGTTCCTACTTCGACACCAAATATTGATATAGACACTGTACACATTTCCTAATGTATATATAATAAAATAATCACTCCAGAACAGATTCAACCATGGTTGATTTGTATTGATCAATACATTCGTACAAAATGGTCAAACTGTGTCCTCACGTCGCATTTAAACGATTCTATTTTAATTGTTCCGGAAACAAAACCACACAAAAGGAGAGCGATCACGATTCCGTCGAAATTGACGAAATTTCCCCGGAGACTCGGCCTCAGAGGCTTCAGCGAACCGACCGCTCGAGCCCGAGCGCCCAACCGGTACTTCACAGTTAAAACTAATTCGAAACTGTCGAGTACAGCGCACCGGAACACAATTAAATGCTAATTACTTTCCGCGCCGGTCCTCCGAAAAGCGGAGGTTCGATCTGGGAGAACGCAGTGAAATGTGACTACCTAATACTTCAGCTGCCAAACGCTCCCTAAGTGCAAAACTGTCCAAAACGTCCGAACGATTTGGTTCAATAATAATATTTGGTGGTTCCCCCCTTTCAGAGTACGCTGTAAGGTTTGGGGTTGAGGCGGAACTTATGAAGTCCTTGCGGACCCCGAAACGGGCGGTACTCCAATACGGAACTTTGTCTAACATACCGGAGTCCGACCCACCGGAAACGCCCCAATGGACATGCGTTAACAATTCCTCTTGACATCCAACCCAGACGCACAGTCCAGCTGACATTCACCTTCCGTGTGTGCGTTCTTTGGGGGCAAACCGTGTGTGCAGTGCAGTGCATGCACCCGAACATGCAGTGACATGCTGTTATCATGTAACACGTCGATATTACCGACCCTCCCCCTCACCCCGGGCCGCAACTCCCAACTCAGGGCGTCATCACCATCGGAGCTATTAAACATTCACGAATGACCCAAAAGGGTCCCCACCCCCCGGTTGAACGGGGAGGATGCTGTAATAACCTGCCCCTCGATGCCACGTGTCCAACCCAATTCCCTCCTGGTGCACTCAGCCGCCATTTCGGTGCACTCCGGTGCACGGGGAACTTCCAATCACGCACAAACACGGAACCTTTTTCAGGTGCCAGAATTTGCGAGCGCCATCCACCGGAACGGGGCGTAATTGAACTAAATTAAACAACAGTTCCCAAAAGTACAATCAGGTTTGGATGGACAAAAAATAGTATCAAAATAAAATAAAAAAACAAAGAAACGGTTGTTGAAAATATAAAACTGAACTAGATCAGTGTTTATGTAAATATTGAAATCAGTTTAATGAAAGAAGTGAAATTTTAAATTAAAAAGAAGAACAACAAAAGTGTATTAAATCAAACTCGGTTTATACAAAGCTTATTGAATATTACTCCCTGCAATTAATATTTGATATATACTGTAACAATTCCTGTATGCAAACATAAATGGTTCATTATTAACGATATTGTGAGTTTTATTTTGTTCTTTCTCCTTTAAGCTCCATTTTACTTCAACGATCGTCGGTTTGTTTTCCTTGTTTTCCACCACTTGCGTCCAGCAGGATATAAAATGTTTTCCATTGTGAAACGACCATTGCCCGTTTCACGCCCAGTGGTCTATGTTAACAGCATAATTAACATGCTGGACATTCTGAGTGCGCGCATGTTCTTATTTAAATATCCCTTCGTTTTATTGTGTGTTCCTCGCGGATTGGTAACATTTAATGACATCCGAAAGTGGAGATTGCAACAAATGTTTATCGAAGGCGTCATCAAAGGAGTTGTGGAATGTTTTTCTCTCTTCCTGGTGGTTTTTTGTTTAGTCAATTCCAAGAAACTCGATAGCGATCCATGACGGCAGCCTTCGGGAGGGCTTGAGAAATTAAGATGTATCGCTTCATTTTATCCAAGTGTAACTTTTCCATCGTGGCTCCTTCCACTCTCTTTCTATCGCGTGCGCAGGTAGAATAATTTGTCTTCGCTCAATTTCGCTGTTTGCTTCCACCATTCCTCGGCCACATCCGACCAGATAGCACCCTTACCTCGTCCGCTCACTTGAACGGGAGCTTCTTCGGAGCTCCGTCGAGTGACACCGCTTCCCCGAAACGGTTTTCCTTTTGGTTCAATTCATCCAACCCCGATATCGAGCATCCAGCATCGCAACACGAACACAGCCATACCCATGCACAGCCACATCCGGAAGTAGTGTCCTACCGCATCATGCAAAATAGATGACTGCTTCGTTCGCCTCGCCATCTTTCGAAAGACCGACCGAAGGGTTTTCCGACGGTTGTCTTCGAGGTGGAAAATGCGAGACAAGTGGCAGGTGAGCATCCTCCCAGTCGTTGGGCGAAATTTATATTGAAACATAAATAAAGAATGGAGTGAGCAAGGCGACCGACGCCACACGGACGTGTCCTTTCGTCCGACATCGCCAAACTCTGGGCGTTGTGGAAAAGGTAAAACGAAAAAGTGAAAAATGGGCCCCAGTTCGAGAGGCTTACGCAATGGATCACGGGTCTGAGAGGTGGCGTGATGATGGAGCCCTTTTTGCGAACCCACCCTTTTCCGCATCCGTTCGAGTCCGGCACCTTTCAAGGCACGCGAGCGTATCTTGCCGGTCGTTTTCTTTTAATGCTTTTCTTCACGCGTTCGGTTCGCGTATCAATGGGGTTATTGCTCCTCCGCCCGCTTTTCACGCGGAAGGTGTAGGCAGGAAAACAGATAACCGTGACCAACACCTCTAATGAAATTGTTTGATGAAAGATATCTGTCTTGCGAAAACAAATGGTTACATCGCCAAGTTCGTTCGCACTCAAACTCGCGTTCTTTTGGATCCTTGGCAAGTAGTTCGAATCCATGTGCAATGTGGGCTTCATTCATGCGTAACTCCTAGTACAGGTGTTCCTACCGATTAGAGTAAATGAATCGTTAAGGGAGAGGGTTTTAAAACCAATCTTAGGGTTTGACTCATAATTGTATCACTTAAAACATGTTTAATTTATTTTCCACTTTTAAACCATAACCTTTTCCGAACGTTCGTAAATGGATGGATCGTAAACTCAAACAACCATCATGAACTGCAAAACGGCGTACGTTACAGTACAAAAAAGCGGAATGTCCATCATGACAGTTAACGACGCATATCTCGACGCTTCACTGCGAGCAATTGTTGCATTCAAATGCTATCAAAACTTCACCGTACGAAGTGGTGATGCATTCGAAGCAGAGCAGAGCAACCACACGGAATAACGATTATCATCATCACCGCTGTATGAGTGCTGTTTTTCCACCATCAGGGATCCATCGGAGCGGCCGTTTGTCTGTGATCGTTTGGCTCTTAATTTCAGCGTCGAATGAAACGACAATTTTACGGACTGTTTGTTGGATAACCGGGATAATAAATAAAGAATGCATCTCGAACGCTTCAACCACACTAGTTGGTTTCGGTACATGAAACCAAGATCAGTAGCTCGAGCTGATGATAGGAACGGCTCTCTTCGAGAAAGGTTTCCCAAAACACTGATAATGAACGATTAGTTCACGCAGCTATTTAACACATTTTACGACGGGTTACACGCTTATTTGTGGTACATAACCGATGTAGCAAGCAGTGAAAACAAACCGGTTAACGTTTTCTATACCAAGCCGCGAGAAGCGATCTTGCGCTTCTTCAACAGTTTAGAACTTTTCATCACATCATCCAATACATGCTGCAAGTAGCGTGCATCTCTCACAGTTACGACAAATGAAGGACGAAGGTTTTCCGCAAACCACCGAAGCCATTATCGAAAATAGCACCATCCGCATCGAGCGCGCCTTACGTGATCTTGTCGAAAATTACATTTTCATCCTGAAACTCTGGAAACTCTCCGTTGAGGAGAAAGTTTTCCTTGGGGAAGACAATGCATCGCATTAGACGTTCCGTTTTCTGTAAGTTACATGGAAACCTACCGTATGTGAAGCAGCATAGGTTTATACGTACATCAACATTTTGGAATCTATTAATTTGTTCGTGCGAAGAGTATCTGAAGAAGCTAAACTGCTTCCTTGTATATGGTGAATATTTTGTAATTAAAAGACACATCTAAGTGTAAATAATTATGGTTATAAAGTTGTCCTTTTCCATTCATGTACATGAAGGAAGTAGAGATTTTAATGTTTGCTACAGCGGGTTTTCCAAAACTTCAACAATTTGAACAAATAGTGGCGAAAGTCGAAATTGTAAATTTTTCTCAAATTAAGCACATGTTGTGCAAGTATTTTCGTGTCTCCTATAAAACCACAAACACTTATTCAATTGTACGATAAAATTGAAAAGTGAATTTAAAAAATACTATAGTATTATTAATATTCCACTTTTCCCAGTGCTTGACATCCTATGATATTTTAAATACGATTTTATCTCGATTTGATTACTAACAACCTCGACTGTATTTAATGCATGTATGTCAATTTTAATGACCAGCTCGTAGATCTGACCCGCTCGACACATTCGGTCGCAATAATAATCATTCTTAATCCATTCCGCCATCACTTAATTCCCCTGTGCTACAAGTTAGACGACTATCCTTCCTTCGCACTCTCGGCTCGTTGCTTCGTTTGTGCTCGGAAGCTGAAAATTGTCCCAAATCATGCTTTTAAAACCTCAATAAATCTCTTCGACTAACCCTGCCCTCTATGCCAGCCTCTTTCGTTCGCCTCGCATGAACACTTTTCCTACAACGCAGAGAGGATTCTTTGAAGAGGAAAATTTACTCTTCGTTCGTTCGTAAAAGAAGCGTTCGGGGATGGCGCTCTCTTTCACTTTCTTATCGCTTCGATGTGCGTGAGTGCGGGATGGAAAAGCAATGCAAACATATAAATTACGCTCCGGAGGAGTTGTGGGTGGTTATAGATAAAAGGTGGAGAAAAGTGACCAACCAAACCGGAAGGACTTTCACCGCCTCGCCGACAGCGGAGAGAAACAAATTATGTGATCCCCAAGAAAATGTTTGCAACATTTAATATTCTCCCCTTTTTCACACGTCGCCATTCAAGCACTCCCTCCCTCCCTCACGCTGTTCAAGCTAACCGAGGGAAGGAGTTTAGTTGTCTTATTAAAACACCCAACACCCCGGACAGGAAACAGAATGAGACTAAAAATGCTTCTCAGGCAAATAAAGTGCGAAAAAAAGTAAAACTAGCAGCCGAAGCAACGGAAGTCCTCCACCATCAGATGTCGCCATCAACATCTCGCCAAAACGGCCGAGCATCATCGGTTTTACGAGAAACAAACGAAGTCTGGGGCAGCAAAGCAAAGCAAGGCGCAAAAAAGGCTTCTTCATTCCGGAAGGTTTTCCCCAAACCCTCTGCCCGGGAGAAGCTTTTTCCTTCCTTCAGAACGGGAAGGCTGGCTCTTGAACGACAAAACCACAACACGAGAAAGTTGGTCCCCGAAGTGTCCCCGGGACACCGTTTTTCCCAAAGAATCCGCCTCGAAATTTTACACCCAAGAGGACGAGAAGGGTTACCGTTCAGTATGTGTGTGTGTTTGTGTGTGTGTGTGTGTGTGTGTCTTTGTGGGTTAGCGAGTGGGTGTGTTAGTTTGATGGGAAACAACTTTTGCATTGTTCAATTTCCCACCCTTAGCCGCCCTTTGGCGGTCCGAAAGCGGCGGCTAACGACAATTTTAAGCAAATGACACAGGCGAACTCAACTCTCCTCTTCTTCCTCCCCCACCGGAACTTCTTTCCCCCCCACCCCCTCGGGGGCGAGTGTGAATGTCGATTGAAGCCGAGTGAATATCGTTCCAGCGCGACTTCTGGCTCCCAATGTCTAGTAAAACGATCGTTTCATGGCTTCAAGCAAACACACAGGAGTTTTCCCTTGGAAAATCCCGACACACCCGCTCGCTCCGGTGAAACTTGATTATGCGTCCTAGAGGGAAGGCGTTTTCCTTTTTTTTGCTTCCCAAATATTCACCATTCACCGCCGCATATTGAAATGAAGTGCCAGATAGTGTAGCAAAGATCTTCGAGATCGTGCAGAAGTGGGTGTTTCCAGTGGGAAAAAGGGGTGGTACGTTGGTAGATTTTTTCTCCCTTTTAACTTCATTTCCCTCCACCTCACTCGGTTTTTGTCGGTGTTTTATTTAACTTTTACGACCACTATCATCATTTGGAGCGACTCGTTTTTTTGAAACATTTTCCAATAGAAGGGGACGATTCACACTCGTTTGCCATAAATATTATGCCCCATTCTCCGTCCAACTCCGATGGGATATCTGCTTACTTTATCGTCCTCGCATCCTCGGCGCGCCGGCCCTGGTGGTGGTTAGATAAATTTATTTCACTTCTATGTTAATGCATCTTCTATCCGGACCGAACCACCCCGGCTACCACTTCTAATGGCTTACGCTGGGGAACGAAAGGAAATTATTCCAATCCGCCGGTATTAACTCAGAATTTTCCGGCATGCGAGACACTCGAATGAAACTCGACCGCGCCCCCTAAGACTGTACATGACAAGTGCTAGAAACTTGACGCCCGGAAGAGAGCGATTGAGAAGAAATATGCTGTCCGGCCAGGGGAATATTTTTAAATAGTGTACTTAAAGTGCAGATTCACTAAACGGTTGGGAAATGGTTGAACAATCATGTTGAAAAAGGGAACGAAATAGTGGACATGGTAGAAATCAGTGTCGAAATGCGAACCTTGTTCCGATGTATTTATCATCGAACGCATTAATCCACTTGCAAACAACAGTGCGCACTGTTTAGAGCACGTCAACTTTGCGTGATGACACACCATTACGAACCAAACGAGCCAAAGTGCGACGTGCCAGGACACGTACGCAATAAATTTCAACGCTCTCGCACCAATTGTCCCTTTTTCCACGGCGGAAAATAGAAACCCATGCAGCGCGCCAAAACGGATGACAAAAGGAGTTGAATGGAAGAGGAAAAATTCAAACTAACGCCGGGAACTAACGTGCATATCATGGACTGCAACTGCAACTGCAACTCCCTAAGGACTCCATTCTCCACCCGAGCGGGAGCTCCACGCGCTATATGCATGCAAATGTGTGTGTGTTGATAAAAAAATTAATTTAAAATTTAATTTATTTAATTGATTTGCACAAACTGTCGCCCGCCCGCCCGCCTGCGATCGCTTCGTGTGAATTTGGGACCTCTGCATCACATTCACACTCCATCGTGGAGTGGTGCGTGTCACGATGTTGTTTTTTCCCTTTTCACTATGCAAATTTAGTGAATCTATCACGAGCAGCTTACCGGGAACCTCGTGCATATTTTTCTTCCCTTATTGCAATTGGACAATTTAAATAAGGTTTGGGTTGAACAATCGAAGTGCCGGATGAAAGCTTTTACGAATGGTGTACAACATTCCCACATGCGATTGGTTTTTACAATTGTATTGCATTATTCACAAACATTTATGGAATTTTAGCAGCATTTTAGTTCGCGAGGCCCACTATCATTTCGCACATGTTTAATTTTTAAAACGCAACCCGGACACGTTTCGATCGAACATAGGAAGGAGTAAAATAAACTAATGGAAAAATCCAATGCAAGGAGAGGCATGAAAAAAAGGCATTTTCTATATTAAAGATTAATACCACTTTTAATCCGCCTCTGCCTTCTGTGGCGCGGGCAATAAAAATCCACCATTGGGCGGGCCCGGGCACGAAGCGGAGTTTATTCTTCGGCTTCCGGCTCTCGAACGCACTCGCGAGGGCAGAGTTCGAATCAAATAAAAGAAAAACAACAAAAAGAGGAAAGGAAAAACTAGAAAACGTAATCGAGTACCGAGAGGATTTGTCGAACGGCAATTTCGTCCATGGCAAAGTTTTCATCCAGCTGATCTTTAATGTACGCCCGAGGCAACTTTAGGAACCAACCAGCGCCACTATAGCAAAAAAAAACAGCTGGCTTGTGCTCCTCCACCCTCACCAACTCCCTTTCCCAATCGCTTGATGCCATTGAGGCAAAGGGCGAAGGGTGCATAAATCAGAGACAGAAAAGAAAAGGAAAAAAAACACCCAAATCGGCTCATTCGCAAAAATGGAACAGAGTTTTATGGCCGGACGGGAAAGCGTAGAAGCGAACGAGAGTTTTGGGGGGTAGGGAAAAGTTTTTCCGCCCGATTTCGATTATCGAAAAACTGAAACGAGTGCGGTGCAAGTTGTTTGAATTCCGTGTGCGGTCCCCGAGAGTGGCCAGCGGCGCAACGGGAACAATTTTATCCATACGCTTTTTCTTCCATATTTCATATGTTGCTCCACTAAGCGGGCCGCGGTCCTAAACAAAAAATAATACACGCCCAAACGAGATACGGGCCAACCTTCGCCTGCTTGGCTCTATTTACGATTCGGATCAGCATCGACGCTACGTTCCATTCTGAACCTCGGACACTGAGAGGCTGAAGTTAAACAAAAAGATGGGGGAAGTTTTGTCCCGACGAGATTCCGGCGAACGGAACGACGCGATTCGGGAAACCCTAAAGGACATCGTTTTGCATGTGGATTTAGCGATTATACTAAAGTCGGGCGCCTTTTCGCTTTGCCAAGGGATCAACTAGAGGGAAACTTAAACCAACGAGAGCAGGCCGTAGAATTTTACTTTGACTGGGGAACCTTAAAAATTCGTTTAAAATATTGAAAATTGTTTGGGAAAAGTGTGACATACCAAAAATGTGTGATATAAAATAGGACCCTTGGAAACCTAGGAAAACTATTCCAAACCATACAAATTTAAATGCAACTGATCCATCCACCTTAATCTATCCTTTTATAGAAGTAAAACTGTGCTATCGTTGATTTACAAACCCACTCTTCCTAACGATCCAACTAACATTTAATTATTTTCTCATTTACACGTAAACCATGCACAATCAGGACCGATTCGCAGAATGTTTTAGGACAAGTCCTCTGTGTGAAAACTGATGAAAATTCGTGAAAACCCCCCGGAGCAACCGACTCCGTGTCCGCAGAAGACAAACTTTTTTGCCACTCGTGCACCGACGGCACTCACGGGAAATCAGATTTTCCCGGCACCCACATCAAAAATGCCGCTGCCGGTGGCCATTATGCACTCCACAACACCAAAACAGAACGGCACACGACACACGACCACACCCTCTTTGGCACTGTCCCTCCACCGGGCGGCCCCGGAATGAGCCGTGACAAACGGCACGAAGATTGATTGTGAAATTAAAAATTAATAATCTTGGTGGAGGGCCACCATTTTTGTTTCGGTTTACGTGTTTTTTGTTCTTTCCTTTGGTGCCATGTCCCAACCGGTGCTACTAACACTATATCAGCCGAAATTCGTTCACCGTTTTCTTGCTGGTTTCGTTTTTTAGTTTCGCAGCGAGCGACAACGACTCCCTCTCCTTCTCTCTCTCTGTCCCGTCGGCTGTTTTTGAAATAAATTATTATCTCAACACTATCGGGACGACAGAACAGCAGAAATAAAAACAAAAGAAACCGGGTAGAAAAAGGCAGTCGCTCCTCCAATCAAACGTCAGCGGGTAGGTTTTGACCGAAAACAGCAATAATTCTATCAGGTCGTCCCAGGTCCTCCCATGCTTCCCAGAAACCTTCCGGCAGCTACCGGAACGACGTCGGAGTGAACTCTGCGTGACTGCTGAAACGAATGCCCGAAGCGATGGATGGTGTACTTTCATGATTAAATTATCACACCAAAGACCACCGACCCTGCACCGTTCGTGCGTCCCAATCCTGCTGGATGTGGTCACACGTCACCTACGACGACGCGCAGTGGAGTAGTGCCATGTTGGCACCGGGAGAAGTTGTGCATTTGAGCTGCAACTGCCCCGAGGTTTGATGTTCCTATCTTCTGCGGTTAGTTTTGGTACAATTCCCGTTGACACCCCGAGGCGTTGTGCTGTGTGAGTGCAATGGGGACTTGGAGATTTTTAACTTGTGATCCAGGTGAATAAAATGGTTCTAAATTTTACTTCACTAAAGACCAACGAGGAAAATGCTACAAAAACATGCAGTCAGCATACATTGTTTGAACAGGCCTCTGTCTTTAAAGCCAACGGCACAAGGATGCGTTGTGTGTCCTCTCGAATAGCCATACTCGGAATAGCCTCTTCTCGGAATCTCTCGCGTCCGTTGATGGTGAAAATTAAATTATTACGATCTAGCACCGGAGACCAACTTCGGGCATATTTTATTTACCCTCCCGAGGCGACCGAGCGACTTTCGCGGCATGTTTGCGGAATTTGGAACGGAGCTCTTGCGAACGCGGGCGGGAACAACCGAGGCTGTGTCGCTGATGGTGAGAGTCAAAATAAAACCGAGTGACAACGGACCCGCCGAAAGGCCATTAAGTCAAGCATCAATCAGGATTAAGGAGCAAACCCGTCCTATCTGCGGTTATGGGCGGCCGAGAAAGCGAGTGCGAGCTAAGCTTCCGGGATCGGATCCCACTTAGGGCGAGCCACCATGATTAGCCTTTGAACCTCAATCATTGACTCGCTGGCGTTTCGTTCCGTCTCTCGTCCCGCGTCCATTCGACCGGAAATGGATCGATGTTTCTTTAGTTCGAAGCAGATTTTTCGGCCGCCGGATTTTTCAGCAAACGAGGCCACGCCAGCATTCTTGTGGATGAAAATGAAAATCTATGTAGAACCCAGCGCTCGGGAAATAGATGGCGATAGATGGGGTGGATAAAGTTCCAGCCCTAATCCTGACACTTCCGGAAGTCGTCGCCGGCGGTAATCGTTCGAAATTGATCAAAGGAGGAAGGGGGCGATGACGCCATCCACTATCGGTCACCATCGTTAGGAAGGAAAAAAACTCTTCGCCAAGCAAAAGTGTGAAAAATTTAACCAATAATCTTCTCTCCTCCGGCTTCGATCCCAGCATCACCCCGCGACTTGATGATCCTCGGGGCAAGGATTTACTCTCTAATCGCCGGGCCAACTTTTGCTGCTTGCCTTCTTTTTTTAAACTGCACTTTTCTATGGTAAAAGTCGAAACCAAGGCCCGTCAGACTGTTGAAGTTTAGCATTTATCACTTTTTCATCAATCCAAAATGAATCCTGATGGATTGCGAAATACACTTCACAAAATTATGAACATTATCTTTCAACACGTTGTGCTATCAAAATTAACATTGTGTTTGTTGATTAGTACATTTCATTATACTTGCATAACATGAACTCAGTACACAAGTTTAAGGCAAACATTATTTTCCGTCAAATTACAATTTACAAAATCTTCATATTCGAATGAGATTCTGATTCTAAATTGTCTTAAATTCTTTGACAATTGATTTGAGTAGTTTGTAAAACTTGTTGATGAATGGTATTTGAGACAAGTTGCAACATAAAGGATTGTAAGGAATTAAAAGTGGCAACAAGAAGATTGATTTCCGTACATAACACCATCCTTTCTTTTCGAAACAATAATCGTGGATCAAAAAGGTGGTGTTATACTGGCAGTTTTATCTAGTTCCAAATAGAACAACATTTACTGGCAAGTTCGAAATAAATTGTTTTGAACACATTATACGATGCTAAAACGTTTTAAGGGATAAAAAATAAATAATGGATGTAAACGTAGTAAAACCAACCGAGACTAGCTCGTTACGCTAAACATCACAGAACATAAACAACATGCCAACTACATTTACTTATTCACTCGATCGATGCATGTACTTGTTCTGTTGTCGCTGATGTTTTTGTTACTTTAGCTTTGAATCTTTTTCACACACACACAAAACTAGACATACATGCAATCTCCATTCGGCAAACACGGCCATATTTGTTTCTTTTCTGTCTCTGTTTGCTCAACTTTTTGCATCCCTTCGTTCGCGCTCTCGGACCTACAACAACATGCAATTGTTTGTGTGCTTTCGGAGTGTTTGTTTTTTGTTTTAGGGATTGCCGAATTGCAGCCGTTGGGTCGATCGTTCTTCGCCCTGCTCCGTCCAGCGGAGCCGTGCAGCGATGTTACCGTTTGCACAATCCATCACCCAGTCAAACGGGGGCCATCAACGCTGTCCCCGTGGCCGGAGACGAACAAATCCCTACGAAACCCCAAAAAATCTCCCCGACAGTGACAGAACGGACCCCCGACAAAGGCGAGGCGAGGTGTTTGGGGGGGGTTTCAATTAAAAAACTTTCCCACCACAACCGCCACAGTCCCGCTGCTAGTTAGTGTGCTTGTCGTGTCGAGTGTTTCCTGCGAACGGCTCGAGGAGGTGGGTATTGCAAATAAAAAGCGCGAGTGGCTTGAGTCGGGGAAAAACTGGCCAAAAATTTGCATATGCCGCCGGAGTGGAATCAAATTAAATTGCGCGAACAGAAGAGAGTCCGATGGTAGGAGCAGCAAGAGCGAACGGATCGGGGCTCAAGTCTCAAGCTGAGTTGACCTGATTTTGGCATTAACTTTTCTCGCAGCCCCTGTCAGCCTAACCGGCAGGAGAGCCAGTGGAAGTTTTGCGATTGGAACCACATCACACCACGCCACTGTCACATCTTGTCGGCATTATTTGTTCGGCACAAATGCACCCTGTCGGGGCGCCGCAGCGCTTCCCGCAGGTCGAAAGGTCGCTAAAGACTGTTTTATGGAAGTTTTTTTTTGTCGGAAGCTGTCCGTTAAACGATTCTTGCGGTATTTGAGGAATAGGAAATACTTCCCCGATAGTCGGCCAGGGCGCACACATACACCCGTAAACTCCTAGTTATTATACAATCAACTTCGGAACATGGAACTTTTTAACGTTGCGTTTAAATCAAATATGTGAGGGTATTATGATTGGGAGCGCGGAAACGATAAACTTCTCGACGCTGGCCCATACAAAAGGTAAACAACACTTTGAAAAAAGCGAAAAAATGGCTGGGCGTCTCGACGATCCAAAACGACGCCACCTGCGTGTCGAGACGATGCGCGGATACGAAACGACGCGCGTCGTTATCGTCGAGCAGTTTCAAGCACCTCCTGGTCGATGGATCTCTATAGACCGTATGTTTCCGAGGCATATGTGGCTTCTATAGATCTTGGTATTTACCAAGAATATGACAATTCAGGATGAACTTTTCATATCAACTTTGTGTTTTGACAAGTCACTTTGACATAGTATAAAACACACCAATAACTCGATCGTTTTGAAAATTGATTAAAAATCAAAGTGCTCGAAACTTGTTAAAAACTATATATTTATATACCTTGAAATACTTGTATAAATACCCAGGTTGCTATTCGAGCAAATATGCGGAAACTTTCGAGCAATAACGCGGAACTGGATCATAATACCCTCAATGGTTAGTCTTGTGAATCCTGTTGCATACTTTGAGGCGTGCGGTAATCGTCAACGGCTCCTAGTTGTTTTGGAATACTTTCAGGACACGTTTTGGTCTCTTTTAAGAATTCAAAATAAGTAGCTTAGTTCACTACTTTAATAGAATGAAAGGTGGAAGAAGAAAAACTAAAAGTCCCTCTGTTTTAAGGAACATTTTATGAAGCGTGAAGAAACCTGATCGGGGACAAAATGTCTCCGAACAAACTTCAGAAGCCAACAGACAGCAACACCTGACGATAATGTGTCCATTATATTAAACACATCGTACGCGGTGAAACATAAAAGCAGATAATAATCAAACCAATAACCAACACCGTTCGATAGTTTGTACTCGCGAGGGCAACGGCTGCTAATGGTGTGTTGGTGCGCCAGCACGTCCGATGTACGCTTTTTGTTTCTCGTTTTTTTGCCCTGTGTCTTCATATCGCCCCGAGATGTCATCGATAATGGTTTATCCAACGGGGAAGGAAACACAGAAAACGTAGCTTAATGGTACTTGGTTTTCTTTTCTTTTTGCGACACAAGGGAAGTCAGCGACGATCATCAGCCGGTGGTGGATGTGTTTTGTACTGTGGGAACGGAAGCTGCCGTTGGGACATGGATGGCTATCGAGATTTTTGCTGTTCGTGCTCTGGTGCGGTTTCTTATACAATTCCAAACGAGGGGTCAAAACGAAAATAAAACTCATGCCGGAGAAAAAGGTAATCTGTTTTGTCGTGCAGCTGTTACGTCACGAACTTCGTTATGACATTCTTTTCCGAACTGCTGATGATGTATTTTTCCTTCTCAAGACCACACAACAGCGTTCTATTACGTTATGATTAAGGTTAGCTTCGCTACCTCTCCGGTATAAAGCAACGATTTCAGATGATCAACATATTATCATGAGTTGTGTTCGTTTTGTTTCACATTAAAAACGCCATTTTGTATGCATCCGACTACCTCGTTAGCCGATCCCACGTCACTAATTAACACCCATGGGATCGGGTGTGCTAGCGCACACCAGGTTGAAAATCCCAATGGAAACGTCCGGCTAAATACATCCGACTCTGACTTTAATTGCTCTTTTGCGCTATCATTCACCCTCGCGTTGCGATACCGTCACTCGAAGGGAAATACGGGCAGCCAATGTCTTCGGCCAGCTCGAAATGCATGATTATTCAGTAACATAGTTTCCCAATCCTGCATTCCCTCCTGCCCCCGTTTGCTCCACCTGAACGAAACGCGGAAGGATTGAACGATAGCAATCTGAGACCGAACACATTCGACCGGAGCTGGACGAGCGCTTCGCTTTCATTTCAGCAGCACAAAGTTGGGTCCGTCGGGCAGCCGAAGCAAGAAGTCACGGAAGTGAGCTGACCATCCGACCGAACGTTGTCACCGTCAAGTGCCAGAACCTGGCGGTCTGGGAATGGTATGTGGCTTGGTGGTTTTTGCTCCCGCACCCCACCGGGTGATCGGAGCATCGGGATGAACTTTTCCACCAGCGGGCCTCTTCGTTTCCCGCTCGGTGGTTTACCGAGCGTCCACCACACGTGCATCGCATGAATCGAGCGACCGGTACCGGGGACGGTGGTATTCTTTCGCCCCATCCATCAGTGGTTCCTGTGGCACCTGTTGTCCACCTTTTCCTCTGCTGCGGAAAATGGAATGCCGGGCTTGGCGCACGATAACAAACAAATGGGACTGATCTGTTCCAAACGACACCGGCACCGACAGGCTGATAGCGAGCTGGCCATAAATAACGACAAAAACTCACTGCCATTACAAAACCGACATGTTTGGGATAGTTTTCCTTCCAGAATAAAAACTACACAAAGTGAAAGATTTTTGGAAATGAGTAAAGTAAAAGAAAGTCCTAAAAGAAACCATGGTTTAAATCGTGTTATGTGTATAGACACGTTCCTTTTCTCTTCTCATTTTTCATTCTCTGTAGAAATATACATGCACTCTAGATGCCTGCTCTTCATGGCGTCGACCACCAGCCGCATTCCTAAACTTCGCACAAATGGAATTAATTACCAAACCACCACTTAAACGTAATTCCGCCCAATCGATACGATCGTCAGCGTGTTCGACACTTCAAGCAGCACGGGCTTCCCTCCGTTCGGCCACCGTTAATCCAATCAGCGAAAAAGCGCACACGATGCACACCGTGCAGCTGGATCCGGGACTTGGATCGAAAGGTCAGCCAAATGGCCACCGATGCAGCGGTGCTTGATCCAAATTTGATTTTCTGCAACACTCGACCATGCCAGTGCCCGAATGTCAGAATGTTCGGAAGAGGTTCCGGGTTTGTGGGTTGCCGCGTTTTTTTTTTTTGTCATCAATTTCTTTCCCTCTTTCTTGTTCAACTCGTATACGTATGTCCTTTTCGGGAACAACTTACTCGCTCGCTAAAGCGCACCGATGTTCCGCTGCTAATCCATAATTGGTACGAGCTCCCGTTGCGTTGGTTTGTTGGGAGCACTTGCATGCCACTCGGAAGCCGGACGCAACGCTCCCTTCAATTAGCTTTGATGATGATGTGAACCCATGTCCATGAAACGCCCATACCGTCGAGCCGGTCTCGATCGGGAGTTAAACCAGGCGACATGATCGTAACTGCAGCTTTTGTTCGTACGCTTCTGGTTTGATGCTGGCTCGGTATCATTAAGTGCATTACAGTATGAGTTCGCTTTCAGCGTCGGCTTGCGAGTTTCGATGGTACAAAAATTAGAGGATGAAAACCAACGGCTAGAAAGGCAAGGTGGGTTCCTGTGTCGTATATGAAACAACCAGAGGAATTAAATTAATTTTAGAAACCCTCTAGATCGTAATATTCACTTTTCAAATGAGGTTTCTTCAGTGGTCAACAAAATTCGCTTCAGGGCTTACAGCTCAACTAAACTTGTTAGTTGGGAATGTTTATGAAATTTAACACTTAAAAGAGGATAAGAAGTTTGTTTTACAACTCCTCTGATGGACGTAATAATCTCTCCAAAACTAAACTAGTTACAAACTCTCAAAGTAGTTCATTTTGGGGTGGTGACTTTGATTCACCCATATAGAAAACTGCTTTCATCCAACCATACTCGACAAAACATGTTTTTCCCCATACAGGCCAGGTGAAAACCCTCCGGCAGAACAAAAACAACACTCCACTCCTGTCGGGCTGAAATCGATGCGACGATCGTAAATATCAATTACCTGACGTAAGAACTTTGAAAATTCAATTTTTCACCCCGCCGCGGAAAATTCCGCCGTAACAACCCGGTAGCCCGGATGGATGGCCGAGCCACAAGCCAAACAAACAAATAAATTCAATTAAAAATCTACCTCACGGAACGGGGGAGAAAGGGCGGCGGGGGGTGATGGTGAAATAACTGCCGGGACCGCTAACGAACGAACCGGTTTCCGCCCGTTTGAAGGCTCGCGAATGCATTCCAATATTGGCGGCGTTCCCGCGCTTGACGCAAGATGAAAGTTGTGTAAACTCTGTGGCGAGGTCTCTCCGAACTCCTCATTATCGTAGCTCCTCCGGCACCGTATTCGGTTGCCATTTTTCATCGATCCGTCCGTCCGTCCGTCGGTTGCACGTTTTTCCTAATTGTTTACCCCGGTGGAGCCGGTGGTGGAATTTATTTAATTAGGTCTCGTTATTTACGAGTTCCGCAGCCACGCGCGCGCATATACACGCGTACACCGTCGTCGGAAGGGAGGGGGAAAGTTTACGACGGAGGAAACTTCCGATCCATTTCCATTTCGAATGACCAGTTGGTAAATCCTTCCGGTTCCGATTCCTTTCAGCCACGGTAGAAGCCGTCTACCTCGAAAAAAAAACATGGAAAACATGTAAATAATCACGGTAGCTTGATGGAAGGGTTTGCGAATGAAATGTTTACTACCGTTCGGCGGCCTTCTGTATTCGTTCCAAATTCTCGGCCTGATGGGTTTGGGGGGTTGGAGATGGGAGTGGGATACGGGAGGGGGGAGGTAGCAGGTTCATTTTTCAGCAACCCAGCCATCAGCAGCACAATAATTCCATCAAAAAGTTTCCACCCAAGGAAACAATTATTCTGCTTTGAGGGTAAGGAAAAGCGACCATCCGTTAAAGTACGCCAATGGATGACTATTTTCGTGCCTTTTCACGTACCGTTCCACGTGGGATCGTATTTGGCTCGCCTTTCTTTTCCATCCCACCAAAAAAGCACGCCACGTGGAACGATTTTCACACAAGAAATCACCCACACACACACACATACGAAACGGTTTCACTTCGAAAGGGGTTTTACACCAGAGAGCCCTCTTAGCGTGAAAGTCAGTCTACACTACGCAGGCAAGAATCCATTAAACTTTGCTATCTTCCTGATGGCAACATCCTTTCAGCGAGGTCCTTTCTTCGCCCGCTCGTAGATCCTTTTTGCGTCGAGGAAAGGGCCCCGTTTTCCCACGAGCTGGAATCGGACCAGGAATGGTAGCTCCCTTACACTATTTCGGCGCCCATGCATCGACCTACGCAGCACTAAGCACATTTCGCCCCTTTCTTAGACCCTTTCACACACAACACACGCACACACACACACCATGTAAGCGACGCGACCATAGCCGCTAGGGAGGATAAAGGGAAAAACCGCAACGGCCACCCCGCCCGTTGGCCACCCGACGGAGGTAACTTTTGTCGAACAATTTCTCATTAAGATATTTCAGTTTTATGGTTTTTGTCTAAAACTTAAACATTGTGGATGAAAATTAGTTTTGCACATAGTTCTACCATCGCTTCCGGCGTCTCGTTGCGAAGCGAACTTGCTCCAACCCCCCCACCACCCGAAATCATGCCATTCCTCCTAACTTCCCAGCTCAGCTCATCGTTTTTCCACAGCAAATAATGGCCCGGGTACAAGACCGAAGCAGCGCACCAGCCTCTCCGAAGGGACAACTTCCCCCCTGGTTTTTTGTTGCCAAAAAAGTACGGTGTGGAAAACTATCGAAGAAGATTTGTTCGTTGTATGTTTCGTTTTACAGGATTTGGCAGAAAAACGGGCAACAGAAATCAAGAACGAACCATTGCGGGGGAAGGTTGGTGTAAGTGGTTTGACCTAGGCATATGTGTGTGGTTCTACTAGTTCCATTCAATGGGGAAATTGTTCGGACAGGAAGAATAAGTTTCTTTCGCTCATGAAGAAGGCAATTCGAGCAATTATTGCGGTTGTTATGCGGGTCGAAGAAGAGATTTTTAAGTGATTTTACCGATTATCGAGTGCATATGTTTTACATAGAGACAAGTTGTATCCATTGTCGAATGCTCAGAAAATTTCTGAAGTATTTATTCAAGAACGAACACTGCAGTACGCCAACCACAGAGTTTTTAAAGCAATCATAGCCGTTGCTTTAGTTCGGAAACCACACTTGAGGATTCCATTCCCTTCGGCAATGAAGACAAGCACATTTCAAATGCAACACAAATACCTCCGCTGCAGTTTTGTTTGATCAATCTGCAAATTATTTGTGGTTTGTGGTTTCAGCTTTGAGTTTTTGATGGAAGCTTAGGGAAAATAGATGAACGGCAAGGCGCCTCCATCGAAGACCTGGCGCCTCCATCGAAGACCTGACGCCCCCGTAGAAGACCTGGCGCCTCCATTTTCATCTTTTCAACTTTTCCCAAAAAATGTATTGAATGAAAATTGAATTAAAATTCAAGAAAATATTTTTTGATTTTAAAACCATATTTGAAAAACCATAAATGATTCCAAAGGCTTGACATGACTCAACTGTAATGAATTTAAAACTACTTCTTTCAACAAACCAAGTTTATGCAACAAAGAGAATCACATACATCATTCAAACTAATGCTACCCTTGTGTTATTTTCCCGGAAACATCTTGCTTTCTCAAATCCGATAGCACTCACACAAAAATTCTCACACAGTTTGCATTCTCGCACAACTTCCGGTATGTGCCGGTGTTGGGCGGAACGAACGCAGACCAACGAGGGAGCGTTCCGCTAGCAGAAAAATGCTACCTCCGTCCGAGCCAGTCGCGTGACAGAAGGAAAATATTGAAAAAGAGGGAAAAAAACCAGCGCAGACACATCCCAGAAAAATAGGAAGAAAGTTCCGAAACCCTCCGCCAAAGTTGAAATGTATTTTTGCCGCCCGCAGCGAGGAATATTTAAACGTAAATAATTTTCACATCATTCATGCATCAAACGTGCCCCGGCAGAGGAGGGTGGGATGCAAGGGAGATGATGGTTGGCACGGACCGGAATCCGGAAACGACTCGGGAGAATGTGAGCTGTGTTTGAGCGAGTGAGCGAGCGGGTTACCGGTTACTGCGAAACAGGAAAACACAATTACCCACCCCCCGCACACCCACACACAAAAAGGGAGGGAAAATAGGATGTTCCTGAGCGCCTTCACCTACCGAAATCCCACCTCGCCTCCCCGACGCTCTTTCGTCGTGTCGTGTAATTTTCTCCCCCGAAAGTGCCGGATCCGTTACAAACCCGGGGAATGGCGGGCTTGAACGATGGAGGAAGAATAGGGAAGAGTAGGAGGAGGGGGAGGAGGGAGTTTTGCACAGCGCGAAAAATTGTGCGCGATTGTTCGCCCTTGCGAACCGGGCGAGTTACCCAAAGGCGTCCCGGGGGCGATCAAAAAGTTTATCAGAAATAATTCGACGTTTATGAAGCATTTTTCCTGCTCTCCTCCTAAGGTGCGTTCGTTTTTGCACCGTTGTTTGCCGGTCCATCCTTTATTCTTTTTCCACGCCTAACCAACCCCCCCCCCCCCCCCCCCCAATGCCACCTTTCCCGATGCCGCTGGTATTTTGTTGCCGAACCGCTCGTTACGAGGCTAGCAAGTTCCGACAACCAGGAACGTTGAAAGTTTAGGACGGAAAAAAGACCTACAAACACATCTAACGACCACCTTCTGTGAGTGCCTTTTCCGTCCCCACCCACCACCCATTTCGTGCCCATGGCCCGGTTTTGGTACGTGACCAGTCAGCCCCAGCACCAGGTACGAGAGCAGTGCAATCTTATGCTTATTATCATGCTCGCCAATACCTGCGGTTCACCACATTCCGTAGCAGATACGAGAGTCGGAAACCCCGGACCCATTATCCAAACCGTCTAATATCAAGGCCCCCACCGACAGAAACCGATCTCCATCGACCACCTGGCACACGGGTGCCACACACATTCACACACACGAGACTTTTAACGAAAGATACAAAATTACCATAGTTTTCAGCCCATCCACTTCGAACGTGTGTGTGTGTGTATGGGTCGAGCCGTACATAAATCTTCAACTTCAACTGCACTGCAGATGACCACTACCGGTTGCTGGCTGGCTGCAAGATCATGCATTTTTGTCCACTTTCCCGGCGGTGCGCACAAGAACCCATCCGATAATTGTATCTACCATTCGCCTACAACCGAACCCAGGGCCCTTCAATTGCTATCGGCGCTCCGCAACGAAACGAGTGTTTCAGAGAAATCGTTCCTTTCTTTCGTTTTCGTTTGCACTATCATCATCATCATCGGCATCATCATCGACAACGTTGTGCAGTCTGAGAGGAAAGCATTTCTGCATGTGGCTGGATTTTCAACCACTCTCTTCCTCCGCTTGTGCATGCATGTTGGGTTTCTTCCGGCCATATGACCTATGCTCTCCGATCCGATAAGCCATCCACAGACCACTATCTTCAAGCAGCAACACTCTACGAACAACCTTTCAACGCTGCTCGGGGTGTCTCTCTGGCTTGCGTAAGGTCCATTGTTCCCGGTGCGGAACAAGATAACGCGTCGACAAGTGGCAGGACCATATTCCTGGAACGTATATACAGCCTCCTGCATTGCGATTAGAGCTTCGCTTGAGATTTGCGACTATTTTAATCGATTCCAATATTCTTGATATTTTGTAGAATTACATCACTGCCGATTTTTACAGTGGAAAATAATTTAAAAATTATTGATAATACTAAACTACACTTATATCAATCAATTTAGCCTCTAAGGCAACGATGTCTGTCTCTAACGTATTCAGTTTTGTTTTGCAGCCACGAATTTTTGTCCCTAGAAGTGTTCTGAAAGCTGCGTATTTTAATGAAAAATTTGCAAGTTTTGAATATTTTATGAATTTTTGACGTTTTTGTCTATATCAAACTTAAATTTTCTATAATATTCCTTTTGTAGCCCGCTTGTTATGTAAATTTTGAAGTTATCAAACAATAATCTTGATGCGAATACAACTAACCTTAGTTTACCAACTGTGTGTCAAATTGAGTTGACTACGAAGGAAATATGTATGCGTTTGAGACCAAACATTGGCGGCAACGGCTGTAGCACTTGTATCGGAGCAATAAACCAACTCCAGAATTTAACATTGATTGAAACATTGCCAGCAATAATTATCTTCCCTTCGCCAGGCATTGCGGCATCAAAAGTCTAACGCTGAACAACGACATCGATTGCCATAACGTTCCCGTTCACCACGAAGAAACCTCTACCGTTTTCCCACGGACTCAGTATTACCCAAGGCTCGCCAGCGCATCGCTTTCTCTATGTCTGCCGGCCAAAAGTGAAGAATATGTTATTCGAGAAAATATGTCGGTTTCAACAACGATTGGATCTTCCAACACACACGGACATACACCAAGCAGACACATATAAATGCCTACGCAACGGGTCGTCGCATTCGTCGGTCGTTTGCATCATGGATGAGCTCTCCGGTAAGCAAAAGTTGGCCGTCTCGCAAGAGCCAACCCTCCGAACGACGAACGACGAAGACTATGGTTGACTTTTCCGAGCAGACGAGACTCGGCTGTGGTGGGAGGAGGGGCTTTTGAATTCGCCCCCTTGGTGCATGACCCAAAACTGACTACGTTCGTGCGCTTTGATTCTACCAACACACGAAAGAACGAGTTTTAACCTTCGATGTGGGTCTTCCTTTCGAAATAAAAGGCAAGCTTACCCAGCGTCTCGTTCTCTCATGGAAACCTGAGCTGGAAACTAATCTCCTCATACTCCAACCCGTTTGCTTTCGTGCTGTGCGACGAATTTAAATCATCTTCTCAGCTTTCCTACAGTTTCTAAACCAGAAAATCACACTCCTCATGATTAGAGCTCAATAAAGGAGGTTTCCAGATGCAGATCAAAGCCATAAACTGACTGCAACGAAAAAGGGCGATTAAAGTCAACTTTTTCATAAATCGCCAAGGGACTTCCGATCTCTACGAAACTCTATTTTAAACTTTTTTTAAGTTCTTTTTATGTGGCAATGGTACATAGTAGAGGAAATCAAAAGATGAACATATTACTGTTTCAGTTAATATCATGGAATAGGTAAAGGTATGTCAAACGTTTGTTACCAATCGATCAACCAATGTTTACGGCTTATATTTTCACTTTTACAATGTTACAATACTCGGTTAGGTTTTGTTTGTTTGGTTTTTGTGGTCAGCTGTGCTTCGTTGCATCACAAACACTCACAGGACCGACTTCAGAGGACTTCGACAAAAAAATACTTGACACAGGTGGGTGTGAAAACGATGTGACATTTCACGCATCAACATTTTCCGCCGCCCCTGCAGCCAAAACGTGCCGAAGCGAAAGCACTGGCGGGATAAATTACTTACGCCATTATCATCATTCTAACGCGCGGCCATCCACAACACGTAGCTGAATTATTATCCCACGCCAACTATGTGAGCGTGTAAACGCGCCAACGATAAACCGCCAGATTAAACCACCTTCAAATTGATGATGCTTCGAAAAGAGGACCCGCTTTTATTGTAATTGCTAATTAACTTATTTATCGGCATGAACACCACGAATTATGTGGTTCATTGGTTTTATTGGTTGGAATAAAAACTACCTAAACAATCAATGCATATTGGAATCGAATCGTTACGATAATTTTTTTGCAAATGTTGAAACTGCACTAGTGAATTTACTTATCTTGTTTCTTGTTTATTGATCATGTTGTTAAAACTTCAATTCGCACTACAAGAGGATTCGATCATCCTGTTTTTATTCACACAACAAGCAAAATATCACAAAAATAAAGCAAAGATACAGGTCACTCGATTGCACAAGCACGGAAAATCTCTCCTTATCCAGATCAAGCGGGAAAGCTATAAAAATGGGAAGCTTTTCTTGCGAATAGTCCGTCCCCACCGCTGATACGAAGCCAAACGGCCAAACAAAACATCATCAAAAAATCTGAAAGAATTTGCAATTTCTCGTGCCAACGGAAGACGGAAAATCCTCTTTCTGGCCCAGCTAGTACGTGGCAAGTGGAAAGGAGCGATAGAAAATCTGCACGAGTTAACAAGCGCTTCGGCCCGCGGAAAAGCCGAGCCAGCAAGCGAGCCCAGCCAAAAAACGCCCCCCGAGAAGAAGCCCCGATCGGTCAAAGGGGGTAAAGGATGCCCGAAGGAAGTGTAGGGAAATTTTTAATTACACTCGAAAAACTTTCCCACCAATTTGCATTCGCAAACATTCGGCAGCAGCTTTCGGAGGCCAAAAGCCCGAATGAAAGCAAACTCTTGTTTTTCGGAATGGAATTTTTCCACCCGACGCAAATGAAAATGCTCCCCTTTGGGGGGCCGATATTCCCGACACGGGCAAGGTTCAGGATGGAGCTGAGGGGGGGGGGGGAGGGGGGCGTGCAACAGGGTGGAAAAGGGCGAGCGGAAGAGGGAAGTGAACATATCATATGTGTTGATAGCATCGGCAAATAGTGGCATGTTTGGATCCGGTGCCATCGTTTCGCCTCATGACCAGTACAGAACATCGAGAAAAGTGCTTGTTTTCCCCTGTCGAGCTTTCACCCCGGACCGCCCAAAACTCCCTGCTCCTCCCTACACACTGTCCCTACAAATTAATGGTGAATTTTGTGTCCAAAGAAGCCTCGAAGCTGCCGCCTCAGGCCCCCCCCCTCCCCTCTTTCTCGTTTTGTCAGAGCCGAGTTGCTTCCGGACGAGTGTTTCGGACGAGGACTTCCGCATCGCATCGGGAACGCTCCGGGAAAAAGGGTTGGCTTTGCCGCTGCGAACTCGGTTTGCTACGTAGGAATCCAATCTTGTTTAGCTTGGCTTCTTCAGTTTGATAATTTCGCCGTCTTTGTATCCGACAAAATCCCCGTTCACCGAAAGGGAACGCTTGGACTGGACCGGTTTTCGATGCGATCGTATTTCTCCACTTCCCGGTTCCGGTTCCTATCAGCGACGCGTTGACTGTCGTGCTGATAACAAAAAAGGAAAAAAAGGGAAAAATACCACACCCACCCACACTGGATCGCCCCTAAGGTGGGGAGGGGAAATAGAGAAAATGCGAATAGAAAATACAAACACTCGCTGCTTCCCGCCGGCAAAGGGGTTTCGTACGACGCGCCAAGCGCTGGAGTGAAAAATGTCCTTCTGAAAAGCGAAAAATAAAGCTTCACTTGAGAGGGGGGAGGGGGAAGGGGGAATCGAGGGTTGGACGCGCGAAAACGCAGATGAAAGAAGAAAGCCGGAACGCAATCTGTCTCGTGCAAACACGCGCCCGAAATTGGAACGATTTTATGCTTCAGGTGCAGCTTTCATGTGTTTCAGTGCTTTAGCTGCCAGAATCCTCGACTTTGCTGCACTAGAAGCACGGTCCGTTGCAGCTACGAAACGCAAGGGGAAGCGGAGAAGGGAAACCATACCAGCCATACATGCCCTACTTTTCGCATTCGCATAAATAGAACGCGCAGTTGAATTTGGTCGCGAGCGTGGCGATGATGGGTTTGTTTAAGGTTTTAATGATGAAATAACAACGTGAGGCAGAGGTAGAGTTAAAATGGGAGAGCGTACCGTACTTTATCGCACAATCAAAAACAAAATGAAACTCACGGAAAAGGTGCATTTCACAGGCTGCACAAATGCCGCCTGGAAAGCTACTGATTTTTCCGACATAAAAAAAATCCCAATTATTATTATATGTTCGCGACGGTGTACGCGCTAAAATTGTACCAACCGTTTTTTTGTTTTTTTAATATCTCAAGAAAACCCTCTCCCTCTCCCTTTGTATAGGGAACCACTGTCGTGCAAATAATTAAAGTTTGCATAAATCCCCAACTCGCTCGTTAAAGTAATTAGACGAGCAACTGCGTTTGCCAAGCAGAACCGTTGAAGGTAAAATTCACAACGAGGAGAAAAATGTAAGGCACTGGGAAATCATAAATTCCGTAAAATATGACATGGAATTTGATGACAGACATATCAGATAACATAAAATCCAACAAGCGGCAGAGGGTAATTGTTGATAATAGAAGCAAATATTGCTAATTTTAACAGGCAGATTGTCGTTTTCTCGATTTTTGATTATTTGTTAATTATTTGTAAACCTTAAGTTTTATGGTTTAATAATCTTGACAAACCAATTTTTCATCTGAATGTTTTAGTTTTGGTTAAAACGAAAAAAAACATGTCTCATCTAAAAACGACTCATTCTGAATGATGGGATATTGCTTTACGATGGAAAACCAAGGATTGGTCCACGATGAAAAAAGCGCTCTTAACGGCCACTGCGTAAAAAAGGAAACATTAAAGTGAATCCCCAAAAAGTGGTTGGCCGGGTTTCGCTCATCATGCTCCCACATATGCTCGACGCACCCTTCCGTTGCTTCCGCACCATCCTCCCGCTCGATCCACTAACCGAAAGCCGATGGCTAATTCCGACACCAAGCAAAGTGAAACCACCGAGGCTGGCGAGGGCCACTACAGGTGTCGAGTGGCCGCCGGCTGCTGGGATGTTATTTCCACGGTTCACAAATGCTCGTTTCCGGTCCCGTCCCGTCCCCCAACCGGCCCCTTCCCCCTCCTCCCGGGGGAGCCGGTTCCAAGCCCTGGATTGGGCACTCAACCGTTTCAAATCCCGCAGACCGACGGTCAGCACACGGTCCTTCATTTCACCTCCCCCCCCCCGGGGGGAAGGTGGGCACCGATCGTTGGTGTACGGCAAAAAAAAAAAGGCACAAGTCCAAACACTTCTAGTGTTCCGAACGACTTGAACAACAACACGCGGCACCATATGCAGATTATTCGGTCGTTTTCGATTTTTCATGTTACCACCGATGGTGCGCACAGCTCAGCGATCGGCGAATCGGCTACCGGCAGGCCCGGAAATCAACCATCGGAACGAAGCGGAGTGGAAAACGAACCGGGAAACGCATACCGGAAAACGGGGGGGTCGGGTGGAGAGATCTGCAGTAGTGCCTTTTTTCCCTAGTCTCCTGTATTGCAATCCATTTTTTCCCGCTCTCGATTTGGTAGAAAGAATCCGAAACCATCCCAAATTGCCCCAGGAAGCCAGGGCAACAGCTTCGGATGTCCGGCTGAAGATTCACGCCCTACTAAAGTGTGTGTGTGTGTGTGTGTGTGTGTGTGTGTGTGTGTGTGTGTGTGTGTGTGTGTGTCGATTGCATGTGTGTGATGGTTGTTTTGCATGATGCTGGAGGCCATTAAAAGCCACCTAAAACTAGCGTACGGACGCAAATCTGCATCCAGGTTCACTCATTCAACACACACATACATACACACACAAAGCAAGAAAGAAACCACACAAGCGAACAAGATGAACCCAAAGGATGACAACGGGAAAAAGGACATGGCATGCAAAAAGTGTGTGTGTTCCATCAAAACTCGGGAGAACCTCTAATGGGACAACATGGAGCACTCCAACTATAACCTCTTCTTTTCCCTCCTTCTCCGCCAGTGGAGGACTCCGGACATTTTTTTTTTATCTCTCGACGCTGGTGTAAAGCTACACACTATCATGCAAGCGTTTGAGGCCCGCCCGAGATCAGACACTGCATCAGCCGAAACTGGAAACTGGAAAGCAAACATTTCGCTGGTTTGCTCGTGATTGAATTTGAACGCGAAACTGCATCGAAGTCTGAGCAGTGGTGTGCACTATGGCGTGTGCCTTTTCGTCCGTGTGCATATTTTTCCACCTCCCTCCCGCCCTACCTTCTATATCACCGCGTAAAGCGCAATTGAATTTCTAATCCATCAGTTCGACATTTTGATTTGGACGAACGCAAAACATTGCGGGCTTTCGGGGATAGCGTGGAAGCTCAATCCAATCACCTCTCGTTCAGCATCCCGGAGGGTCATCAAACAAATCGAATCAACATGCAGGGACTTGCATTGAAACTTTAGTTTCAGTACCTTAAAGGTTTTGTTTCCGTAGTTCCAGATCTTTCAAAATTGATTTCAGTGTTTAGGAAAACTAATACGGTACTCACTACAACACTTCATTGGTAGAGAAGATCTTAGGCTCAGCAGGAGATATTTTATCAATGTCAAGAATAACTCCTCACCTAGACGTTCAATACACTACTAGCCTATGAAGTGAAAAACCAACCCCGCAGTAATCTTAACAAAATCTACCAACGATTAATTGAAACATCAAATATTAAGTAAACCGATAGCAACATCGATCAATCAGATGTAGCCTGCACCAATTTTACCAGCAGGATCCCACGTTTCCTTCCACGGTTTCCGCCGAGCCAATGAAATTATTCTTCGATCAATATCCTATTCAGTCAGCCAGAAGCAAAAACCCTCCCTCGAGAACTTGCTCTCAAAGAACTTCCCTAAGAAGCTCTTGCTTGCCCGTGAATCAATTCACCAAGGGAAAGCCAGCCAGCCACCGAGCGGTCCCGGAGGAGAAGATGTTGGTTGGTTTGGAAAGAACAAAACACTACATTTCCGTAATCTTCCGGCGTCCCTTTCAGCCCCCCATTTCATCGGGGTTAGACCACGTCTGCTTCCCCCGCATCTAACAACCCAATGATCAGACATTAGCTTCGACTTTCGATAAATTGATTGAGTCTTGACCCCGCAAAGCGGCAGGAAATGTAAAACAAAGTCTTTGAGTGGGACGGGGAAAGTTCGGATAAGGAGGTGAAACTTTTCTCACCGTGCCGGAACCGGAAAACCCGACTCAACGGACACAAACAAAGATACAAGCGGAGGGTGGTGGAGTGAAAATCGGATCCGGCCGGCGGAAGAAAGAGCTGGTCCCGGGGAACCGTTCCGTTTCAGTGCGATAAAGTGGTTGAAGAACGGGAAAACTTTTACACACCCTCCTTCCTCCTTTCCGGGATTCCGCACTCCTCGAGGCCCAAGGTCAGTTGAGGTGGAGGAGCGTCTTACGGATGGGCTTTTGCCCGGTTTTTCTTTCACCGCTTTCGCCCTTCGGTTAATGGAAGATAGGAGAATTTATGATTACCGCCGGGGGTTTCGAACAGTTTGAGTTCTTTTTCTCCCCTAGTTTCCATGCTAAACCTTTTCCTCATTGCTTCCCCCCGAGGCCAGTCGTGATTGCGAAAGGGCACTCTTAAGTCTTAATCCTTGGTAGGTTAAATCATTATTGCCTCGTCGGACGAAATTGAAATGCTAGCAAGGGGAAAAAGAAACGGCCTACTCTTTCGCTCCCCCCCGGCAATGGCGGTGGTAATAATCCTAGCCCATCCCAGATGAAAGGAACTCATTTGCATGCACATATGCAACCAAGGCCTCTAGGCAAATGAGGTGAACTTGTAGCAAAACTTCGATAAATTACGCCTGATAAGTGCATAAATTCTGGGCAATTTCGAACTAGCAGCAACCGCCGACGCACGTTTTCTTTCCCCGTAACGTTGGTGTTGGTAACATTCGGGGCCATGAAACGCATCTCAAACGTGGCACGTACCGGTACATTTTATGATTCCTCGTGCAAGAAATGGACGCCATTAATGGACCTCTTTCGTGATACCTACTTTTTACGATGTTTTCGTTTTGCTCAAAAAAAAAGGAAACATAGGGGAAGAGTAGATGTATTACGCAAATTGAACGCCTTGGAAATATGTTTAGCATATGGTAACCCTCCGGAAAGAAATGTACTACAGTTTGGCAATGATTTATAATTGATTGAACCAAACACAAATCAACACCCAAACCGGGGGAGAAGGGCTTCAAAGAGCTTGTATGATGATTTCACATTCAACCCACCCCAGCCGAATAAAATCTCACCTGATCGAAGTTCATTAGGCAACGGTGAACATCCCACACCCACAGCTGGAGATGAGTCCTACACCCACCCAAGGCATACAACGGCCCCACAGCCTTCACCCTTTGGGTCGAAAATCAAAGAGAATCCCATCAATTCTCGTATCGGCTGCCTACCAATTTTGCGAGATACGAGAATCCCGTTTAGGAAGTCCGCAACCGATGCCAATCACGAGGGATGGAGCCTCTTTCGCACTCGATCCAACTCCGAACTCCTGGAGCTCGTAGCCCAGTGTGGGTGTGTACAAAGTCCCATTTAAATGCCATTGATCTACGAGAGGTTCCAGTTAATACGTGAGCTATTTACAACCGAACCGTACCGAGAAATCCCACCAGCAGGAACCGGCGTTCCTTGCAAAAGGACAACCAGTGACTCGGACTGGTTGTTTGACCAGTGGAAAGGATAGTTTCAATCCCCCTCGGGAAGGGACGAAATGGTCTTTTCGTGGTCTTCAATCATTGAATTCCAACGAAGGGCGACGGTGTCGGAACGAGTCACGCGCGACTCCATTAGAGAAATCAAAGAAACATTATTAGCGGGCCCATTGTAGTTCCGTGACGTAAGGTTTTAGGTGGAGGAAAAAGTTGAGGCTGAGCTCCACCATTCCGACTACCACAGAGATCGGTTCGTCTCGGTACGGGGACGTGTGAACTCAGTTTCCCCCTAACTCCCACGCTGAACAGAACTTCACTTCCGGCGCAAAGCACGGACCCCTCGACCGACCGTGCTCTCACTTAGGTCAACCGAGAGCTTTGTGCCTGCATGCGAACATGTTGGCCATCACCAACTTCTGACCGAACGCCGACCGGAGTGACCGGAGGAATGTTTTATTCCGTGCGCGTAACACGATCCTTATAAATCAATGAATCTGAATAGTTTTACACTTTCGCCAGGAACCCGAGACCCGTTCGTTAGCGATTTCTGGAGCTCGCGGTAGGTCCGAGGCATCGTGGAGCACGGCGGTGGAGTGAAAGAGGAGTACGAGCTGATGTGTGCGTGCGTCGGCAAACTGACGAGCTTTCCAGCTCCGAGCCGCAGTTTCACGTGGTGAATGGGGGAAGGGGGTTCTTTTTTATGATCTCAGAAATGTAGATACGTGACCACCGGTGTGGAGGTGGAACTTGCCCAGGACCTCCCGTGGCGCTTTCCCCCTCCGGACGTGATGATCCGTTAACAGAGATCCACTGGGCGAGGGAGTGGCGTAGCTTCTCGACACCGGAAGTCACATCCGGCGAACGAGGTTCTCGGGACGAGCAAGTGTTTTATATCGCGCTCAACCTGTGTCTCGTCGTGTTGAGTGATTTTCGCTTCAATCGGTACCATTTATGGTTTCCGCTTTGCACTCGGAGTTCGTACCGAACGAGCACTTAGTAACCTCCATCGTACACTACTGTGTCACGGGACAAAGACAAACCCGGGTTCAGTACATTATAGGAAAATCAATCCGAGCTTCAAAGTGACCAACTCATAGGTTATCCATTTAAGTTGCGAAGATTGATGCCAGCAAAAAGGCTCATGATAACACACAGTGACGATTCGGAACGTCAGAATCCATGGCACTCCTTCCACTGAGCATCCGGCCAATGAATAATTCATCACAACGAGCTCGAGTTGGTTTAATGAAACATCTCGCAAAGGAAAAGCGCGTCTTCTGTCGATCGATTCGAGGCATGGTAGCGAGAGCTGGATATATAGAATGAAAAAAAAACGAGTCAATTTCTTCACTGGCGCACGCTTCATTAGCCATGTTTATGCTACGGTAGTTACGTGTGCGTGTACGGCTGCCGGAACCGGAACCTCCCGCTTCCAATCCACCGACACCGGGGTTCCTCCCCTTACCCGTAGTAGAATTTCCAGCAGCCTTCGAATACCTTTGCTTTTTATCGTTCCCGGTGCGTGTTGCGTCCCTGGATACACGCTGTCGGCCATTATCGATGGCACATATCTAATTAGTCCGTAATTATAATCGCTCACCGTGCGCACCGTGGTGGGGCCGGTTTTGTGTTCATTCACTTTCATCGGCTCTCTAATCGCCCATCGGCAGGAATCATCATTATGTTGAATGCTTGTACCTGAAGATGGATATAGTGGGAGGGCTTGAAACGTGGATCGTAATAAAGGGTCGAAGGAAAGAGCCGGGCGAGTGGTTTTTGCCCCTGAATCTGTAGTACCTCTTACAGACACAAACTACGTTCAATTACGTAATGTCCTTATTATCCGGAATAGTGTAGGCGTTACTCAGAAAAAGGATGTCCACTAGCCTGTGTTCAAACCTTCACTGCAAGTTTTGATTAGTTCATATCGTTTAGATCTTACAAAGCAAACGCAACAATTCACAATACTCGAAAATAATTTCATGTGTCAAACATTGCAGACCTTTAGGCGCAAATGTGGAAAAGTAAGGCGACAATCATTTATTCCTTTGGAGGGTTTTATATTTCACTGATTTCAACCTTGGTAGTCTCCTCCTTGGTAGTCTCCTAAAGTAAAACTGGTGACCAACGTTTTTAATTCCATCGGATCATATACTAGTCCTATTTGTGAGTGATAACAAACCGAACCTGGGTGCGCAAAAAGGGAAACGCATTGATTTACACTGTGGTAATTTCTTCGTCGCTTTCTATTATCAAATACTGACACACAGCCCCAGATTCCGACACAGCCAAACATGGTTGCAACAACCAGGTTCAATGCATCGCATTGTAGTCCAACCAAACCACCGTAAGCGACCAGACTACTTTATGGTCAACTATTACACGCTGCAAACATAACGCCAGAGCGTTACAGCTCGAATATAAGAGAAACAGGGTAAGCGGTCTACTATATACCTTTCCGTTTCTAGCTCTTCTGCTCTTCGGGTTGCATGTCTCCCCACCTATGCGGGTGGATACGGAAACCAAAATGTGACCCAAACCGCTGCAAAACGGAAGTGTGTCTCCGTTTCCGCCCTTTGCAGTGCGCCCCTCTTACCCACTTGCGAGCAAGCTCATTTCGTTCATTCTAGTCGAATGTTTTAGATTTAATATAATTTTAATTAAAAGTTCCGCAACCCGCCTCCCGGTGGAACAACACTTCCCCTTCGCTGCTTCAAACCTTCTCGAGGGCATCGGAGTTGGCCGCGTGGCGTTTCCCGCGCATACCGGTCCGTCGGGAATTACTTCCCCCGTTCCGGTTCCGTTTTGCCTAAAACAAGCCGAAAGCGTACACTCCAGCTTCAGGTTTCCCAAGCGTTGGTCAGAGTGCTCATTTCGTTTCATTTGTGCGCCCGGTTTCGGGTTTCGGTGCCATTATTGTTACGATTATATGCCAACTATTATTTTCATATCGGCGGGAACGATCCCGGTTCTGGAGTTAAGACCCTAACCCGCGGGGGGGGAGGGTGTGGGCCTTGAGCGCCCGAATCGTTTCCGGCGGTGACCCAAAAGGCACACAACCTGCCTAGCATTCCGCCATTTCCGGCCGTTGCCAAGGCGCCGTTCCGATCGGAATCCGCAAACCGACGGGAGAATCAATCCCACGCAACCCTCCGAATATGGAACAACACAATGTTGCCCAGAGAGAGAGGCTGGCGGAAAACCACCGCCAATGCCACTAAAAACAGATGAGATGAAACGGAATTTCCAGTGTCTGTAATCAAAATGCTTCAATTTATGAATGACAATTTAAATAATTGTTTCCCCAATCGAAACCTCAATGCCGATCCGCATTGCCGCCACAACAAGCTCGGCACAAAGCCACAAATTCACATGAACCGGAAATTGACCCCCGGGAACACGATCCGGGACGTTCCGGAGTCACAGCTGCGTTGCGAGCCTGTTTAGACACTCCATTCCCTTCGATGGGCCGAGGAGAGGCGATAAATGCATCGTGTTTGACTCGATTGAAATGGTTTAACGATATAAAAAGAGTACGACCGCAAAATTAAATGTTATCTTATCCATTGTTTTGCAAATGAAATGCCGATACACAGGCCATAAACTGGCTAAAGCGGATACTCGATGCATAATTGACGGGATTTTAGAGAACGCAATTGAAACAAATTAATGGTATACCAACAATTTAATCGAACAACGTTGACCGTCCTTGTTCGTTCGAACTTTTTTTACAAAGTGGAGTAAAGAGTGAGATATAAACAAATAAACACATAATTTCATAGTTTAAATAAGTCAATACAGTTTTTCCTCCAAATTCATGAGCTAATTGACCAATTTGAACAAACAACCCTCCAAAGCTTGCCGCTTGACGTATCCTTTGCGCTCATTTGTAGCATTAACAACTCTTTCATCACCCGCCTCGGACAATTATTGATTGCGCGCGTGTTTGCCGCCGGATGAAGCATCATTTATTGGCCAAATTATAGACGCTCGGCACGGAACAGTGGCCACCATTGCCGTTTGAAAGAATTGGAGTTGCGTGCCCGACGACTTCACCGACCGGCCTGGTGAATGGTGGATGGTGGCGCCCCGAAGTCATCAATATTACACGCGAAAGGTTGCGAGAGACTCACCTTTGCTTCGATGGGAATCGCAAAAAAGAATAGAAGTCGGTGCAAGGACCTCGCCGAGTCGTGGATACATAAACAACATAATTCGCAAACTCGACTTGCGCCGCACCGTGAACCCTATGAGCTAATCTCGAAAACTTTTCCGTCGTCGAAGGAAAGTGGGATGAAAATTCACGCTGACCTTGGACTTTTCACTTTATCGATACGAATTCAAACATACCGTGTGGAAGTGTGTTGTTCGCACGCACGCACGCCAATCCGATCCAAGGAAAATGCGCCATACAAAACGTGGGTTTCCACGGAATTGGACAGTGTGTGTGTGTCGTGCGCGTGAATGTGTTTGTAAGTCAATCGTAATTGAATATTCCGTATTAACATGCTTGATTGAATTTCCAATCAATCGCACTGATCGACCAACCGTCTCCCTCTCTCTTCCTCTCTCTCTCCCCCGTCGCACGCAAACACAAAATCTGCAGCTCCCTTTTTCCTTTGTCTCTCCACCCGATGCACCCCCTCCCTTCATCCATTCCCTATCAACAATCAATCAGGCTTATGCCGCGTGCTCCTGACTTCCGATACCCGACGGCGGTAATTAATGACTAACGTGACATTTACACAACCGAACAATGTTATTACATTGATTACGACTTCACATTGGCTGGGATCTCGTGCGACGGAAATAAAGGCACAACGATGTGACCTCCCCTCCCCTCCCCCGTCATGTTATGCCTACATCTTTTCGCCACGTATCTTACGTCCCAAACCCGCTGGCAACACCTGTTCCGGCTAGTTTCCGTTGGTGCCGTGGCCTTTGTGTTTCGATTTCCCGTGAGATTGTGCTAGCGTAAGGAACAATTTCCCTTTCAAACCAATTTTACTCGGAGGAACGTTAGCGGTTGGGCAGGGTGGAGGTGAAGATTGAGTCAAATCACCGAACAAAAATCCTGACGACGAGTCCTGCCTTCTCTTCACCGGGGAAGAAGCTGCCATATTTCCCAATTTCCACGCGCGGTACGTCATTTTAGGTTGAAACAAAAGATTTTCCACTACACCTCAATACCGTCCCGCTGCACTTTTCCGCTCATTTCGAGACCACGGCTCTTTAGAAATCATCGAGCGTTGGAGCTACCCGGAGTTCCCTCCTAGACCGCTTCCTGCACATCGTGTGTGGGTGGATCGTTGCGTTTTCTTTCAAATTTTCTCATCCCGCTCTCGCTTTCCGCCTCCCACCACTCGTACACAACCGGGCAGACATCCGGCTCTTCACGACGGTGAAGAAAAACACGGTTTGCGTGTGTTCCTGCAATGAATGCTGTTCGCGCTCGCATTCTGTAGCCACATCCGGCGACCTGCGTGCATTTTCCATTGCTTTTCCCCACCCCCAGGAGTGTGTGCAAGGGGGATTGAGTGGGAGGGAAGGGATTCAAAAAGAAAACCGAGGGAGGAAAACACGAATCCCACCACACTGCGTCCCATCACGCGAGCCGCTCGTATCCAGCGCGCGGAATGTGTTTTCCGAAAATGGTGCTGGAAAGGAAAATCTGAATCCGAATTTTCCACCACGGCTTTGCCTTGACTCGGGTCGTACCGTGTGTGCATTACTCTCTTTTAAAAATGTTTCACAACGAGAAAACTCGTCTAGAAGTTTTTCTTCCGCTGCACACCGCTCACACCGGGCTTTTCTCTTCGTCTATTGTGTGGAAGACTACCGTGTGGCACAATAGGGATATGTAAATTTATTAACCGCCAGAGAAGCAAACTTACCACGCGCGGGTAATGGGAAGAAAGACGTCGACAAAGCGAAAGAAATGGGAGGTTGAATCGGGAGGGGGGGGGGAAGATAAACAGCTTTGACAAAAGCGACCGACAAACGACCGTGCTTTTCGCGTGCACGAGATTTTCCCGGCTGTTAATGTGCGGTTCCGCAGGAGGAATCATAAGCATCTTCTACGGTACATACCAGTACATGTATGGTTCTTTTATTTAAGGTTTTAAGATATCTAATTTCACCTATTGAAAGACCAAACATTAACTTTAAAGTCGATACACAAGGGGAAGATTATTTAACACGATAAAAGGAAGTAAGTAATCAGTTTCAAATCTATCTCTTTTCTATTTCTTTCTTTGTACAAAATAAAAACTATCCACCAAAATTCACATTACTCAAATAAAACGTGAAATTATTTATTTTGTACACGAAGCACGAGCTATTTTGTTATTTCTATTTTGTGAAAATTCTCTGCGAGTTTGCTTCTCTTAGAAGCAATATCACGGCTACGCCATATAAATCATGCGTCACTCGATTTATTGAATTGATGGTAGAACAAGTTTTCTTCGGTATCATCACTCCATAAATCCTTCCATATGCTGCGTGTGTGTGTGTTTGAGCAAACACCGTGCTTGTCTCCACTTCCACTCTATGAGAACGTCTTCATTTTCAATTCGGCAGTGACTTTCTCACACCCCGAGCTTCCACTTCCCGTCAACCCCCGAGTGACGCGTAGCCGCAAGGTATTCTGCGGAAAAGCCAGGCGTGGCGTACGTAACCACGCATCGGTAGCCACCAGAAAAGCAGTAAAGGAAAAACGGAAATATTCTTCGCCTTTCGCAGCGTGGCGTGTGTTCACAGGCTCATCAGCATGGAAGCTCCGCGGCGGGTGTTGGTGGCAAACGCAGCGGGATTTTTCACTGTTTTACAACACACACACACACACACATACACAACCGCAAGCGATCCTTGGGCGTTGGTGAAAAACCCCGGTGCGCCTCCGGTGTGGGAATCAGAGCGAAAATCTCTGAAAAGAATGCAAATTGGATATGTTTTGATGCTGTTGGATGCTTCCACGAACAGTGAGGCAGGGAGTGGGTGAGAAACGGAGTAGCTTTCGACGTCCCATGCCATCGAAGACGATGGGTTGCCAAAGTGACGGCAACTTCCAAGAGAATCTCCGTCGTATGATGTATCCACCTACGATTTCGGCGTGATTGCGTTTAGTCTGATCATGCAGCGAGCACGTCGGAAATGCTGAAATGTGATCGTATTAGATATAGTGATGACTATGAAAGCATAGGTTCTTGGAAGCAAACGATATATGTGTAGGCGTGAGCACCACAAGCTTATACTTCGGCCGGGGATGCCTTTTCTACCGTCGAAAATAGAAGTTTGATAGGATTGATTTTCCTACCCACGTGAACTTACCAAAAACCGTTCCAAGGAAACCCAACTTGAGAATCATTTATACAGCAACGTAAATAATTATACATTCGGTCATATTTTCTTGCGTCAGGCTAAAGACCTTATTGCAAGCACATGATTTTTAACTCTTTTTTGTTTAATACATAGATTTGCAAAGTCTAACTTTTTACAAATAGTAGAACTCACAACAATGAAAAAACAGCTAATTTAAAATCGATCCACGACCATGTTATACAAATAATGGATATGAAAATTAGCATTCATTACATCCATGTAAAAAAAACCTTATATGAAAACATTGCTTCTATGCAGAACCACTCTCAAATAGAGTGATAGTGTCAAATTCTATCATAACAAACCAGTTTTGTTTTTCAAATGCTTCTCGATGTAAACCACAACTGATCATACCATTCAAAGTGTGATTTCATAAAAGATAGAAACAAAAATATCCTTGTTATGGTCAAATGATTCCAAAGGAGACGTATTTGACTTAACAAATTAGAATAAATAAGTAGAAATTCGGATGGTAAAACGCAAAGTGATTATCATCGCTTATAGCATTGTTGCAATTTTTTGGCTTCAAAAATGTTTCAATTTCATCTAGGGTTTCGGGAACAGTTTGCTGACTCCAGATTGCATAGATCAGACAAAATAAACACATATAAATAGAGGGCAATTACTCCATATTATGAAACCCTGTCAGTTGGAAAAAGATTACGGTTTCTATTTCCAATGTTTGTTGAGAAGATTAGAGGATGTTCTGTTGCATCCAAACCAATCAAGGTAGAGCTTTCAAGAGGCTATAAGTCTCAATTCATTCGTCAAACATCCATGTGATAGAAATACGAAACCCGGTTGTACCATTTGGGTAGTACGATACGCTTAAGCCTTACGTGTGAGGCTTGAAGGAGTCATCCCGCTCCCCGCCGTAATCGCTATCGTGATTGTATTTTTGAACAATAAATTTTAATTAAGTGATCCGAATGAAATGATGCTCAAAGCGGCTCGGTACGCTCATCGGCACATCGGTAGCTTTTCAATTACAGAATCCCTACCGAAGGGTCAACTGTAATCCGGCGACTGTGTGCAAGTAATTGAAAGGACCTTCGAACGTCGGCCAGATATCGGATGGAATCAAAGGCGAGCTCATTTCCACAAAACTTCCACTCACTCACACCCGGTTGCAGTTGCACAGCAACACCAGTCTGAAGTAGACTGCGCTGGAGTTGTCGAGTGGATTTTGTTTCCGTTTTCCACTTTACATACAGCCAACCCCAATCCGAGTTGGCGAGGTTCTCCGTGAGAGGAAGCTGGAAACTCGACACTCCTTCACCCTTTTCCGGATACGGGAAAAGCTTCAGGTCTATTTTTCTCCAATCGTCGAATGACTTTCTCGATGTTTGTCCACGTGCACGACCCCTACTCCCATGTTTGGTTCCAGCGGCCAAGCGAATGGAGAAGGTCAACGAGCTGCAGTGCCTTAAACGATCCCGCAGGCCGACGAATCGGCACAAAATCGATCGATTCGAGCGGAAGCCGTGTGCACAAAATCCGTCCACTTCACTCGATTGGCGTAGAGACGACCGGGACGACGACATTTGCAAACTCATTAGATGTTTGCCGGCGCTCAATTTGTAGTTGGGATCAAGTAGAGTGCTGAAGACGGCAAGAGGTTTATACGGTAAGCTTAGAGAGTTTCCGGTATTGGTCAAATAAATCCCTCAAACAGGAGCAAAGCTGTACGAGTATATGCCTAACTGAGCGCCGATTTGCAGTAGGTGATTTATTCCCTTCTCAAATATGAAATAAATTGAGTCATCAACTAACGATGATCCTATAACAATTTCCAGGACCTTCCATCAACCAATGCTCCTTGTTTGTAGACGAACGATCTAATCTCTACTCGAGAACATAGAAACATAAACTGTAAAAAGAAACCATTGAACTGTGAAGTACCGTTTTAAGATGTAAAAATCCCCATTCACCATCAATATAGCTTCTCTTCGTTCCGAGAAACCAGCTTCCGTTCGCGTTCCCTGTAAGACGGTAGAGTCTAAAAACACGACCGAATTTTAAGATGTTACAAATTGAACCGTTCTCACGGTTCCACCCCGAAATGGGGCGATGATTTTCTCAATGTTGAATCCCAATGTAGTCAAGCTTTCCACTCACGACAGCACATGTTCGAGCGGGTCATACCATCTATCGTCGGAAATTCGCGACACGCCTATGGGAAGGTGCCCATTGCGACCATGTTTTCCGCCGAACCGATGTCGAGCGATATAAATTTCAAAAAGGCGTTTCCATGTTTCCCGAGCTACGTTTTCCAATTTCCCTTTCCGAGGAAGGGCAACGAGCATGCGAAACCGGGAACAATCGAAATTCCACCGCAATTATGTTAAGTCGCGTTTCCGGTCCACTGCAAGAGAGTTGAAGTTAATTTACCATTAGCACAAAAGGTTTTCTTTTCTGCAAGCGCGAGACAAATGCAGCTCTCTGTTGCGAGTTGGATTTACATCGCAATCAAGTCTTTACGGGGAAATGTAGCGTTTTTTTTTACCGAGAATCGACTTAACAACTTCTGCGAAAGCGAAGTGATTACACTATAACTAGAAAAGGACCTCGCATCCACATTATCTCATAGAAAATGTTCCTGGGCTGTACAGAAACGACATTTCCCAGCTATGTGTGTGCATGTTTTATTCAATAATATCTGTTTCCAAGCTCTTCGGGCTCGGGAAATTCACACTAGACCTAACCCCATCATCCCAGACAGTTTTCCCAGTATCCCATAGATTATCCTGTGTTCGATCGAAGAGTGTGTATTTTTATACGTGTGTTCGCGTGTGTGTGCATCATGATAAATTGTCTCCTGACAGTAATCACTTATTCATACCCAACATGCAACGGATAAAATATCCGAATAAAATATGTGTCCTCGGGGCGACGCTCGGGAAAACGGGTGCATGATGTGTTTGGATGCGTGGGGTTTGGGGAATGGCCGTTGAGGACTTAAGAAGAACGACTTCCTAACGTTGGTGGAGAGAGACAGTATGAGAGGGAGAGAGAGAGAGAGAGATCCTGTCACGCATTAGGGACACTGAAAGGATGTACGAAACTTTTGGGTTCCGAGGGTTTTCGGCGGTTGGCAACAGATTACAGGCAACTGCATGAGCAAACTGCACACTGCACACTGCATGAATCGGTGGAACCAGCTGTGTGACATGAGGTTTTGCCCGCACCCACCCATCCACCCTTCTCCAGCGGCCAGCATCGTTTGGCTTGAAATGACATAAATCTTTTGGGGCTTAATAAAGGAAGTTTTAAAAACTAAAGCATATTTGCGCTGGTATTCTCGCTTTTACGATGTACACAGCACAGCCGATGTTCAGCTCTGATGAGAAAAGCATCAGCAGCACCAACATAAGGCTGTGCACCCAAAAAAGGTGCCGCCCGCAGAGGAGGGGTGAGATTGAGAAGTTTAGCTTCGAGCATAACACCACCGCCATGAAACATTCATTAATTCATACCCTCAGCTCGTGGCCTGCAGGCATCGGTTTGGTACCCTGGACAGTTTCACCGTCAGCCTCAGGACATAGGGAAGTTCTTATCTTGGGAAGAAAATTCAACAAAAGTCAGAAAATTGGAGGCACCGAAAGGAAACGAAACCAGTTTCGTTTAAGTATTCCAAGTATTAGACATTATAAGAACAATCAGTCAATGAACATAGTTATATGGAATTGAAACTCTACGCCAAAAGCCCTGGAATGAATCCAGCAAGGAATGTTACAGGATTCATATCCTATCAAGCTTTTGGAGAAGGCTTTATAAGGTATTCTTATGATGAGTAAACTCTTTATATACCCACTTTTTCGCAGCCAGCCGATACACAATATAGCGTTGTGATAGGAAAACTTTTCTACCCCTTCCACAAATCGCCATCGAATTCAACTCAACTTCATTAGTCTTCTTGTTCAACGGTGGAAAAAGTTATCATTTCGCTAAGGCTTCGGAAAAGAAACCCCACAAAACTCACACACACACACATACACACGGATGAGAAACGGTCGCCGTGGAGCTCATTTAATTGACTTTTATTTATCGACACCACGTAGCGGCGCAAATACCTCACGTACCAATGGGAGAGGTTCTTTCATCCTTTATTCCTTTGCGGGATGATCCCCTCTAGGTGTTCGTTTTCGGACTGCCCGAGGTCTGATTGACCTGAACCCAGGGGGGGGGCGGGGGGGGGGGGGCAGTAGTATCATTTGGCCGGCAACAATGCACGTACAATCTGCTCACTTATCATCGGTAAATTTAATTACAACTACCCGCCGGAGTGGGGCACGCCGTTCCGGTTGACGGAAGGAACGAAGCCTCATGGGGGAAGCTCCCTGGGTGGAATAATTCTTGATTCGCAACCCGAAAAACGTGACGATGATCGATTTGTGACATTACTCATACGCACCTCTTTTGGAGGATATTTATCTAAACCGGGTGGGAAGAATATTTATATTATCTGAAACCCTTGGACCAAACATTTCCGGTTCATTGTGGATGCTGCGTACGCTAAAGTAATCTATCGGTTTAATTCTTAGCAAGACAGAGTAAAATTAAACACCACCCCCTCATTAAAATGGTCTGCTCAAACGTTTTGTACTTCCGCTCGGTGAAGCACCTGCTTCTCCGATAGCGATAACCACCAGAAGCCGTGAATTGGCCTAACTAATCACGATTGATCTACAGCCGGTAATTAATCAAGATGTTTCACGTTCCCATAATCAGCCAAATTAAATTACCAATAAATTTCCCACCCGTCCGTTGGTGGAATGGTGGTGCTAGAATAAAACCGAAAGCGAAAGAACATCGAATTGATCATCCATCCCACGCAGCCGAACGGGTGGAAAATGGTGGCGGTTGTGTGATGCTAAATTTTCCACGGCTCAAGAGGTGTCAAGCATAAAAGCTGACCCTCACGCTTGCTCTCGATCGATTAGCGATTTATGTGTGCCGTTGTAGGGAGGAAGGTACCTATTTCCAAAGCGTTGGATAATGGACGCAGCCGGGAACAATCTCATGCCATGATTCATGCGAGCTCAACACTTTCCCAAACGCACGGAGGATTATGCGTGGAGCGCCAAACGGAGTGCGAACATGGCCCGGGTAGTATCGTGAAGGTGTAATGTATGCGACGCAGTTGAACATCGACATCGTCGCGCTGCTGCGTCCAGCATAAGCATATGATAACGCTCATTATCCTACCGATGATTAGTGGGAAACGCGATTGATTTGTTATGCGGCGCCATTATAATCCCACACACACATGCACCACGCCCTCGAAGCCCAGTTTGCGCAACTACATTAACCGCGCTCCTCCGCCCCCACCCGCGCCGGAGATTAATGGAGAAAGAAGCATAGAATCATGCACAGTGTCCACGTTGTGCAGCGCACGTCGTGCGAGGGGTTCCAAATGTATGCAGTCTCTTATCGGTCGATGCAGTTTGATGATGTATTCATCATTACCGTAACCTTTATTAATCGGTCGTTTATTGAATGGCGGACGGTTGAACGTTGTTTATTATGATAAAACGAAGCCAATCTAAGATATTGCAGCAAGCAATAGAGAAACAAATTGATAGAAGTCATAAAGCCATCGGCTGTCGTATTCAACTATCGAAGAACTATCGTACTAACGATGTACTGACAGGGTATCATTGATTTAAGAGAATTTTTTTAATCAACCGAAATGTTTATCTCATCGCGACATTTGTTTTGTTTGTTTTTTTAATGATTCGAATCCCAAGTAGGAATTTGACGTTCAAAATAGGATTCAAGTTACAATAGTAGATAAATCACTAAAACAGTTACTAATTGAATTAAAATTATTTTACTCTAGTTTGAGATGCCAATCCATGTTTCAGATACATCCCAAACACGAATCTCAATCCCAAAAAGAGATCACTTTTAGCAATCATCACATCACATCACATCACATCAGCAACTCTTTTACTTAATCATTCACTCTTTTGAGATTGAAATAAATTTGATACCAGTAAATAAATAATTAATTAAGTAAATCGTCACCGCAGACAGAATTGAATCCCGGTTTGGGATATGAATCTGTGATTCCCAAATAAAAGAGGGCTCTAAGAAGGAAGAGGTTTTTTTTGACTCTGAAGCAGACAAATGAAGCGAGGGTTTTTTCAACGTGCGTTGAGTTTGTTATAAGAACTTTCTTGCACTTTTGATTGTCCATATCCAAAAATCTGTGAGTCACTAGAATGTTACTAATCGACTAAAGGATTTCAAATGTCAAAAGTAAATGAGTCAATAAAACAGTTACAGTAATGCTTAAGACTCCCCCGTTCGAGACTTGATTCTCTCGACTCAAAACCTTCATATCTTTATGTTTTAGCACAATTAAAATTCATATAAACAGTTACTATAGCGGTCGCTAGTTCGTAAATACCTCATGGTCGTTGAGCTACCTGCTTTCCTCCAGAAAAATAATTTGAATGGACAGTTACTCGTGAGAAATAAAGTAATTATGACCAAACTGTTAGGAAGGCCCTTACATAGACACGATACAAGAGGTATTAATTTCATCAGTCCCTGTTCAAGGTGGCCATTAAAATAAATATCCACACTTCTCTTCAAAATAGCTGCTATAACTCTAACGGGCGAAAGTTCTACTGCGGAACATTAGAAGCAAAACCAAACTAAACAACCATCCTTGATGCTCCCCCAATGTCCAACATGTTCGAGCTATCATTTGTCGATGATCCTCAGCCCCACTGGCTTTTTTTTCCTCCCCACAAACACAAAGTAGCATTCCGTCATGGGACTCCTCGCTGTAACTGTTCGATGCTCGTTCATTATCGCCTTCACCCACACCCAAACCCTCTTGGCGTGTCTTTTTTCATTCTTTCTTTGTTTCAGCCGGAACGGGAAAATGATGCCACCCTGAGTAATGGCGTGTTTTGTAAGTGAAAACGAAATGAGCTACGGCAAAAACACTTTCACACATGCTAGCCGTCGCTATTGGCCCGACTCGTCCGTTAACATGTGTTTCCATCCGAACGAACGGCTGGCGTGTTCGAAGACGTTGTGTTCCATCGGTTCCCATTAGCGAGCCTCGTTCCCCGGAAATGATCTCCCGTTTGTTGTTGGTCTTTGCGAGCATAAGTGGTCAGACTTCAGGGCCGTTTGTGAGCAGAACAAAAAGGTTCCTTGAGGCGAACTTCCTCGGAATACGGCAGATGATGACAGGATAATGACGTAGCTTGCGATGTTTTCATTTGTTTTAGCCTGTTTCGGAGGGAAATTAGGGGAAAAAACTTTAATTCTCGACCAGGTGAGCGCAATGGTGTTTGTTTTTACACGAAGGAGGACATTATTGGACGCATCATCATTATTGTAAACATCCGATACGGCTTTCACTGTAATGAGCAAATGTTGGTACCCGCCCTTTAGCATACAATGTTTTTCCTGAAAACACACGAACCTTTCCACGCTTGAATACAAAAGTGTCCATTTCAAAAACAAGCCCAAACGGTGAATAATCATCCACGGGTAAAAAAGATATCATGCTGAGTTGGTAGAATGCAGAAAGTATCGCCTTGTCGCATTTTCCTGCCCGAAAGTTTCAGCCTTTGCCCATGGATGTCGACGTCGTCGTTAATTTATGCCACATGCCCAGCGATTCCCCACCTTTCTCCATGCGTCTCCCTGCCCCCGTTGGCCATTTCCGGGAGGGAAACATCCCGAACCGGGCTTTAATGCAAATATTCGAAGTTTATCTCCCACGGCGACACTCAGGATTACAGGTGGAACTATTCCTCATCTGACTTTCGGTGGAGAATGCTGCTTCAGAGTACAGAGACCAGAGGGATAAGCTTGTTATTTTTATGTCCACGCTGTCGGCTGCTTCCCGGGCGCATATTCCGTACCCCCGAAATCCGAGGTGCCTTTCTCCAGTCATATTTTCACCGAATCCTCGATTAGTGTGTGTTCCCTTTTTTTTTTGCCCCACTTCGACCCCAGCTTCTCCCGACCATCGTCACAATTTAGTGCATCCTGGTCCGTAGCTTTACTGGCAGAGCAGAGCGTCCTCGTTGAAAGTTAGGCCTCGGCAAGAGCATCAGGCACCACCCGGAACCGTCTGTTGGCTCCTTCGCTCGCACTCGGAAGCGAGCGTGTTCGAAGCAATACACAGCAAACGACCCAAGCCAACTTCGGGATTCAGCGATACGATAACAAACTCCCACAAACGACCCCGAAAACCTGTCCCGAGCACACCACATGCACGGTATTCCAGCGCACCAAAGATGCACCAAGGCTAGCTGCACCACCGTGTGCGATAATAGAAAAGACTTGGTCCTTGCAAAAAAGCGGAAAAAATGACATCATTCGCAATACAGCCAAAGTCGGCTCACGGACACACATACTCACCATGAACTTCACCCGGTTCGGAAAAGCGAGCGGAAAGTAGAATAGCAGCATTTTATTTATAGCATGTGTGCATGTGTATGTGTGCCTGTGTGTGTGTGTGTGTGTGTTGCGATACATTCGGCCCGTTTCACTTTCGGTTATAAAATTTCTGCCGGCTTTCGGTATTCCATAAATTACGCGCAAAGTTTATAAATGTTGCTCACTTATAAATATTAATATTTAATCTCGATCTGAGGCCATTCGAAAGTGGAGAGGGGGGAGATGTTTGAGCCAACCCATTTTGCCGACGGTCGGTGCCCATTATTGGTGTGCCAAAAACCACACTCAAAGATAAGAACTCCAAATGGAGAGCAGCACAAAGTAAGAGTGCAGGCAATCGAGCACCAAGTTGCAACGGATGCTACGGGAAAAATGAACGGGGAAAAGTCAACGAGGCGTGCACAGTAAATTCAAGGTTTTCCCGCACCAAAAGCAGAAGTTTAAAGATGAAAAAACTACCGTTCGAAATGTTGTCTAGCGATGAGTAATGATCATCAGATAGTTATCACTAATTTGGCTTGATTTAGACACGGAAAACTTTATCAACCACTGTTTCATTGGAAAACTAACTGCTAACAAATGTTTTGAAATATATTTATTCAAACCACTTGCTCTCATGTTACCAGATTGGTGCACATTTACATTTCGTGCTACTTAGTGTCGGCATCTTTTTGTATGAAATAACAAAACAAAACCAGCAACATCAATTTGCAACACGATCCAGCTTGGAAAACCCATACCTGAATTGTCATTTGTGCCCCCTTTCCAAACGCATTCGCACACATTTCTTCAGGAGTTTATTTAATGTTTTCTGGGAATCAGCTTTCCTTGCTCACCTTCCTACCACGTTGTGTACCTTCGTGCATTGCCGCAACATCCATCTTTTGGATCGCAAACGGGAAGGTGAAAGCGATCCTTATTTAACCTACTTGTCCACCTTCCACCGTGTTGGGGCAGAACAACAAACAATTACTCTTAATTCACCACAAAAGTACCGAAAAACATAACACAACCCACTCGCTCGCCACACTCTTCGGGCGAGGGGTTTCAGTTGCAGTTTCAAAGGGCAAAAAGCTCACTTTCCAATCAGCACCGAACGACGCGGGCGGGCGGGCGGGACCGGGGCCCAACCCACCGAGATTCCTACCCTACACCGATAACTGTACGGTAAATGCCAAACAACAAACAAATTATTTGCAATAAACTTACCCAAACCGAGGACGATGGAGGGTTACAACGCCCGCACTGCATTTCGTAAGTAAGATGTGGTGGTTTTCGAAGGAACGAATCTCCTCCGGCAGCTTCTCGTTGAAGACGTGCAGAAAAACACATGCAGCTGGGAAGCAAAGTAAAAAAAACGATACAAACATGTTCAACACTATGTGGGGTGTGTGTGTCGGAAGCAACATGGAAAACAGCCAACAGACAATCGTACTCACAAGGACAAACCAACAAGATGCATCCCATAGATGCAAACGGTTCTACCGACCACCAGAAGAGAAGAGGTCCACCCCCCCAAGAGCAAAAACAACCGGGTTGGAGTGGACTCCATTTAAATTCATTAGACAAACCCGAAATAATGATATATAAATACTGGAGAAAATATAATTATTTTGTTACTGGCAGGAAAACTTAAAGCACTGCATCGGCCAGCCCGTCCTGCTCGTAGTTTCAAAAGGACAGTATCCTTCCTGCAAGAGTGTTGGTGCTCTGTTCCATCATGCCGACGGTTCTTTGAAGGACCCTAGCCTGAGTAACTACCTGAAAAACTAGGAAGACGATCGACACGACACCGAGCTTCAAGCAACCCGTCCCTCGAGCAAGCCAGCATAGACAAACACACACCCATGCACACCCACCAACATCAGCAGAAGGACGGCAAATTTACTGACTGCAGTGTGGATCCTTCGAGCAGAACTGGCTGCATGTGCACGATACGAACGACGAAGCGAGTGAAAAAGCACGCAAGTAAATCATTAAAAGGCTACAACATAAATATTTTCACAGATGATAAAATACCTTACAACTTCCTCCGGTGCCTTCCCGAAAACGACTGTGGAAAAAAGGGAGGGGGGTGGGACAAAAGGGGAAATAGCAGAAGCAATGCGTGCCCATGTTTTCTTTGGATGCAGGCAGACCCAAGCCTTCATTTACACAATCAGGACTCGACCGGAATACTCTCAACTGCAAGGGAAGGCATTAAAAACACATGCCTATGATTCGATTCAAGAACAGTTCACAAGGACATCGATACGGAATCACTTTTTTGACCATTAGAAATATAAAAGTACACTTGCTAAGGAGAATATGTTGTTATAAATTCCGATTTTTTTAAGTTTGATTTTCTAAAATAATAAATGTAATATTGTAACTCATAACTTGCGAACAACACTGTGCTGTACTGCTTCGAACAATTTCGTAACATTTTTCAGGGCGTATTCGGTTGGAAAACTGCTCTTCGGACAACCATTTAGCAGAACCCTCGCACCATGCGCAGGATATCGGACGAAGAAAGACGTAAACAACTACACTTCGTTTCGCAAAGCAAGAAAATGTAAAGTGCGACAATTCAGTAGATGCTGGAGTTGAATGTTAAACCGATTTGGGGCAGTGCAAGCAAATGGGTTCGAACAAGTGGTGGGAATGCAAACGATGGTCAGCCGGTGCTCTCAGAAAACCTCGCCTCCGACCAAACGGAGCCACAATAGACCCTTGTAGCAAAGGACAATATTGAGTGTTTGTTTATGTTGTTTTTGGCATCACAAGGGGCCAAAAGTAAGCACCTACTTCCCCCGTCTTGGCCTAGGATCGTTTTTCCTGCGTTCACCAGTTTCCAGGTAAGAAAACATCGTTTCTCAACGGGTTCTGGAACGAAGGAGGTATTAAGGATTATTCCTACACCTTCTGCCAAAAGACACTGAACGGGACTCCCGGGAACCGAAAGGCATTCGGATAGATAGGGAAGAAACGAAAACATGTAAATTAATTTTAGAATTTACGAACACTGCCGCCAGTGGCGAATGTTAAGCAAACACGACTCTCGAAACAGCACTTCTGGCGAGGGGAGGGAAAGCAAAGTTTCTTTTCCAAATAATATGCAACCCCGGTTGCATACAGACCCGCAAACACGTACGCTCGGATTTTGGGGAAAGGATGTGGGTGTGATTTGTAATCTTAGCTTAACAAATGAAATAAAAGACCACCAAACCACACTTAAGGTTGGATTTTAGATTTGCTCTTAAGGCAAATTGAAATTGGTTTAGCAGGTTTTCTGCATGCAAGTACATGAATTTAAAATAAAAAATCATACTCTCAAAAAGTTCCAGGAAACGGAGCTGAATCGGTTAGGCCATTAGGACCAATCATAATTAAAACACTATGTTCAAACAAGTGGGTCAACCTCTTTCTAGTCACCATATGAATACATTGGATATTAAACAACTGGGCCATCTAGGTTATTGATTAAACATTTTGTACAACTTCAAGGATGCAGCACGAAAAGCAGTTGTTTAAAAATATTGCTACACTTTGTTACTTATTTTGGTAAACAAGCCAATTTAAGTTTCTTCCATTCTATAACAAAACAAAACAGTTTGATTCACCAATTCTTTTCTTTTAATTATAATTTTTCCTTCAATCCTTCAGGTCAAGATCAAAAAGCTGCTTAAAACGAAAAAGAAGAAAAGCAATGCAAAGCGGATTAAATAAAAAAAAAACAGCTCCTTCCAATGTTTGACATATTCTTCACGCCATCCAAACACATCGCCTAGAGTCATCAGTCAGCGCAGATTCAGCTTCTAATACTCTGGCCCAAATGTTGCAATCATGTGCAGCAGATGTCGAAAAGAAGCAACGAACGGGTCCCATCGCAAGCGCGCTGCCACAGTGTCAAATGTAAAAGTCAATTTAGATATGAAAAATGTGTGCATAAATTTCCCCTAACATCGTAAATTTCCCAGCATCGAACGACAAATGTGAACCTTTTTTTTCTAGTCTTTGCGCCCCGCGCAACCATTCGGGCGTGGCTGATGAAATTGGATACGCAACGCGAACGAAGCTCTGGCACGAGACGAGACAAATGACAAACGCCGTAACCAGCGTTGCGACGGTTTTTTTTTTGATCTGTAGATCTTTCCTCCGAGAGACTCGCCGTTGTTCGGTGATTTTATTCACTCATCGTCATTTCATCTGCTTTAACTCGCGATGCCGCTGCCTTTCTCGCGAGACAAGGGAAAGGTTACGGAGCGAAGTCGATTCCGACCATACGGTGCTACTGACGGGGATGATTTGTCATTATCTTTTCCGACCATCGGATCTGCGACATGTCGCACCGGGAGCTCGCCCGTTCCAGTGGCATTTTTTTTTTACTGTTCTGATTAATAAAGCACCAGGCGCCTCCACCGGAACTCCCTCGCCCACTCTTGCCTCACAAAATCAAGCAAAATTTAACTCTTACCATTCATTTGTGTGACTAACCGAGTAAAATTTATCCTCTGACAGCTCTTTCTTTAAATCAGCTCGTTTTTCCTCTGTACATCGCTTACCTTTTGGTTGTTATATGAAGCACAAAATGGACGCAAATCCTGACACCTTTGCCTCGGATTATATGATCCATCATTTGCGGATTCATTTAACCGTCTTCGATAGTATATTGGATAAAATCAAACGTACATTGCACGATGATTGATGTGCGCCTTGCATATGTCAATTACGAATGCTGGAAACCTTTGTAATTGAGGATATGATTTATCTCTCGCAGTTGATTTCGTTAGAGCAATTGAGGTTTCCGTGTTTTACAAGCAACTATTCATTGTTCTTTTCTTTTGACAGTGATAATTAATCACCTGTCACATGAATACAATCGTTTCCACATTACCGCTTACGCTTAATTTTTATCTGTTAAATTTAATGTAAACGAATGAACTCGATGATTGTCAACCAATAAACGCTAGTTCAATAAAAACTGAACTAAGGCCCATTGTTTCATAATTCTAGAGCAAGTGAACTAATGATTATCCAATTCAAACAATCAAACAATTTTCTAGACATATTTACAAAGAAGCAAAGTTTCAAATAAAGCTCCCCATAGATCATAAATAATCTTCACACGATGTTACTTACCGTCAGAAGAGCTAATTTCCAGAATATTTGTTGAAATCCGAGAATTCGTGTCGTACAATTACTGAAGCACTTCTAACAACAGTATGCCAACGTTGTTGCAACTTGAGAAGGCAAATCATAAATCTTTCTCGGAACGTTCCTCTTCAAGACACCACTCGCCGAAGTTATCGTTCTGCAGGGAAAACTCCTAAACAAGTTCGCGATTACAAAAATAACTCCCCCCCGACCTCCCGATTGGGTTTCAAAGAGCGTTCCACGATGTTCAGCTCGATTCGCTAATCTGGTCCGATCAATGTCTTCGAGAAACCGGTACATAAATTTGCCTGTGGGTGGAAAGGAAGTCTACGCTTCCTCCCTCATTGGTGATCGGTTAGAAGTTGATTTTATAAATTGAACAAGATCGAGAAGCTGATTTAGGGAAGCGCTTTGACGTAAAAACAAACCGAAAGCGAAACACTGTCTAACCTGGGACAAGGCTTGCTTTGGTTTGCAATGCTTAAAAACACTGATTGGGTAATGAAGCTGCTTGTTCTTTCCTTTACAGCATAACAGGAAAAGTCCGTTTGAAGAAAAGCTACTCCCTCAGAACATTAAAATCCGAAAGTGGCTAGCTAAAACAAGACAGCAAAAGCACGAGATGATGAAGTGGTCCAAAACATGTCCAAGCACGGGAAGCGCGAAAGCAAAATATTCCTCAAAGAAATGTCGGAAGGGTCTACCCCGGGAAAGAATTTCAAATTGATATAACTTCATAAATAACGTTGTGCCTTTTTCATCCGCTAAAATCCGTCAAAAGTTGGGCATCGTTTCCTCTGGGATGAAATTTCAACCGACACTAATTTGATGGCAGAATGAAAATTTAATATTTGCTCGAAGAATGGGAGATGAATGCGCGAGATTTATTTACAACAGTTTAAGGTGAGCTAACTACCAAATGGCACAAAGAATCGACTAAAATATGTTTTAGTAAAACATCCAAAACACGATTTTTGAGTCTTTTTAATTAAATTAACTGCCCAAACCATTGTTCTAATTTTTCTTCAGCTTTTCGTTTACTCAACAGTTGCGTAATAACACCGAAACAAACCGAAGTTGCGAACAGCGAACAAGTTGCTCCAGGAACATTCCCAGAACACGGTTTTAATGATTTCAAAGATGAAAAAAAGAGAATGGAAAATCTGCACACCCGATTTTCCTAAAAAACAGCTCCACATCGAACATCGCCCGGAAGGCGTTTTCCACTTACTTCCGCATACTATTTTCTCCTCGATTGCCTGCTCGAATGCAGTTTTGACCATTGCCGCACGAACATCCGCCATCGGGATCGGCAACATTAGGGCGGAATTTATCATAGCGCGCGAGTGGCGATCATTAGACGGCGGTGAAATGGCCAGGGAAAAGTGTTTTCACTTGCCTTTTCCACGCCTACCGGTAGCAAATGCGCAATGGCTAACCTCACGACCGGTCGTTTCTCGGGAACACGGCCACAACACACAACCGGGGGACGGGGAGCGGCAACAAAAAATGTGTTTAATACAAACCGGAGGCAATGCACCGAGAATGTGCCGGCCTGAAAACCGTTTGATGCAAACACTAATGGCAAAAGGGCAGCGGAAAAACCGTTTTCCGCATCAGCTTTCAAAAAGAAACAACCGACCTGGGCGGGAGGCAAAAAAGCACTTGTTCTCCTTTTTTCCGCTTTGAGGGAAAATAAGAAACGAGAAAACTCACCGGCAAACCACACTCCCGCCGCCATTCAAAGAGGTACAATTTTCAGAAAACGAGGCCCATCTAAGACCACTTGACCAACGGGATGACGACGTAAGCTGCACTAATTGTCGTAATGTCGACGTAGTCTCGGAACAAGCAATAGTAGAAGCAAAAGCAAGTTGCAAAGCGGCCAACTTTACCGTCTCTTTAAATTGTAATTAAATGTGCTTTTACCACCCACGAGCGATCGAGTCAAAGGGGGAGGTATAGGAAGTGAAGAACATAATTATCACGATTCTCATCACGCACCTCCTTTGGCACGTGTCATATAGTACCGCCATTTCTCTGTGGCTCAAGAGAAAATGAAAGGAATGAAAAGCATAGTGTAGACTTAGACGTGAACTTGGAGTTAATTTACCCAAGGGCATGTTTATTTACAAACAAAGAATATCTCTCTAAAGTATCTCTTTTTTTCGCAACCTGAACCAGCATTTGTTAGCTAATAGCTACCTATTTTCCATAAACTTAAAGGACACCAAGGAAAAACGCCAACAGAAGGGAACGCTTCAACTAGAACAGCACTCATTGACACCTTTTACAAAGAAGCTCCTACATGCAGCAGAAACTGTCCATTGGTACCACGCATTAACAAATGGATGGTTTTTTAACTCAAGCACCACAGCACAAACGGTCGCTTTTGGATGAAATAAATTTCATTCAATTAAGAAAGTCAAACTGAAGCATCGTTGAGAAAAGAACCGCGAAAAGCAAGCAAATAAATTACTTGAAACGCCTGCTTGGGTGCCGATTGTTTCCCAATTTGTCGCGAAGGTTTTTGCTTCGTCAAAAACCTGCGCTTGAACTCGCAAATGGTCCTGAAAAGCGCCACTTTGTGCGACAACGTTCTAAGTTTGTCATTTTCTCACCCGATTCACCGAGAATGGCAAACAAACCAAACCCGTAGGCTCAGGGATAAACGTAGTTTCTTCCACTCAACCAATGACACGAGCACGGTGCTCCTTCGCAGAGCAGAAAGTAGTTGTAATTGCTGCAGCTAAGTGGTGCACTTCTGGTGCACTGCGAAAATGCAGCAGAAGGGTGCATCGAATGCATCCACTTGAAAGACTTGTCCTTTTCAGATTTCCTCTTTGGAACCTCTGTTTAGAGCCATAACTTGGATTGGGATGTTACGTCAACGGAAATAAAACTAGCATTTAGGTAAACCCCTTTCCTAAAAAGTTCCAACATTTCGAAGAAATTACAATAAGTAAAACTGTGAAGTATGGTAAAACATCTGCCAAAATATATCAAGGCTAAAGGGTCTAATTCGATCCAATGTTTTCCAGAGTCTGTATTTGAAAGATCATTCTATTTGAAGTACCACCCAAAAGCTACGGTTTTAATCATGGAACTCAGCGGCAAGAGTGTTTTCAGTTGGAACAAACTGCCCAATTCGTCCAGTACAGCCGAAACACATTCCAAACTGCATTCTCCATCGCTAGAAAAGAACGAGTGAAACTACAAAATATATTAAATGCGAACAGCAATGATTGCGCGGGGAAAGTGCACATTCATGTTGCGAATGAATCCTTCTCGTTCCATGCCTTTCTGCGCGGCTCTTGACGTGCGAGAAACTTTTCATTCACGAGGCCAAGGTTTTCATTTTGCACGCGTTCTCTCGTAAACCCACCACTCATGCTGGGAAAAAATCGTTTCGTTCTGCCCCGAAAATGTATTCCAACGGGCTTTCGCTGTTTTGCATAATGCACCCGAGAAAGATGTTTTCACGCACACATTTTTCAAACTGCGAACCACCACTAACACACCACTATTGTTTCGTGCGCTGCAGCCCTGAGATAGCTGTTCAGATAGCGCAACACCGAAAGAGTCCTCTTCTGTTTTTCTAACCTTGTTGTTTTTTTTTTGCTATCTTTTTGTTCATTTGGCCGATCGACCAATCACTTTTCCCTTCCCTCGGTATGCATAAAATGCTTTCCAACGATCGTTTGCGTGTAACACGCGCTACGAAAAAGAAGAAAAGCAGAGGAAGAGGGTCTTAATTTACAAAAAATTACCCCCCAACATCACTTTCCTTCGCCAAGCAGGTCGACGACGACGAGGAGTGACGCAAACAAGACAGAACCCACCCTTGTGCAACATGCTTTTCATATCAATGATAACAGCATCATCACCATTATTCTTCTTTCCATCGTTGTAGTCATCTGCATCATCAACAACAACTTTCGGCTCATCGCGATCACAATATCAACTCATCTTCGTCCGTACAGGCCTCCGTTTGTCTGCCTTCCAAGGTGACTTCGTCGAGGGTTTCGTTGAAAGCATCCAACTGCTCATTTTTTTTGTAGTCTTATATCATTTGCATACTTTTCTTTGACGATGCGCACCGATGCCAACTGGAGTTTATTTAATACAATGTTTTTATTTTGAAGGTTTGTATATTTAAACATTCCTGTTACAGCTTTACAGTCATTTATGTAAGTAACAAAAATCAAAAGTAAGGAAATTAGAATATGTCTTTTTATACTTAATGGTAGCTCACGACAATGAATAGTATTGACAGCCATGGATAAGAAATTCTTATCCTACTAAACATTCTCTAAAGAGCCTAAACGTTGACTGGCAATGAAAACGTAGATGAAAACAAAACAATTACAGCAAAGGTCTGGTATTTGCAATCAAACAAATGAATAAAAACTCATTTCAATGCAGCTCAATATGATGGTAATAAGTTAAAACATACACGACATTCTAAAGCGGTGATAAAAACAAAACAAAGTGTTTTATAGAAAATACAACTATTTGGACAACCTGTCAACAGCACGAGTGAAGAATACAATACTTCTATCTTTATAATTTCAGCACTCCATGCTGTCACTTCTCAGTTCTCTTCCTTGTTCACTCTTTGTCACGCTCTAGCCATCGTTAGTCCTTTTCCGGCACGCGGCCATCAGTGCAACTATAAGTAATTAAAAATTTATTGCAATAAATTATTGCACCATGGCTGCCATGGTATAAGATCATGCTGAATAATATATTTAATACATGAACTGTGCCTTAATTGCAATGTATTTTGTGGGAATAATTTATGCGGTCGCATCGTAAGCATGCTATTGCTGCTGCAAATGCAACCTCTTCTGCAGCATGGGTCGGAAAACTGGCGGAAACTCTTCGAACCATCGTTGGGTTCGGGCGTTCATCGCACGCACCGCAAACTGGTTCACTGTCCCTCTCATCGCCCCTTCGCCGCCCCACGGAGCGTGGACTTCCTGAAGGAATGAGTGAAGTCGCCGGAGGCAGCTTAAAGCGCAGGAAGTTTCCCGCGCCGGTTTCGTGTTCGGAGAAAATTAATGGACCCATCGGACCGCATGTTCTTCGGCCCAACCGAGCGCGCCACCGGCTGTCTCTAACGGGTAATCTTGGGCTACGGGGAACATGAATTTTCCTTCCGCAGCATGTTCCGCACTTGTACTGCGTGTTTTGCGACGCAAATCGGTAGTCGCTTGACCGAAGCCTTTTCGAAACACCTGGCTCAATATCATCGGGCCGGAGCGTTCGATGTCGTCGATCGATGGCGACGATGCGTACCGTGGAGTTCCTTCTATCAAACTCACGTGTGTTTTGTAATCCGAAACCTGGCTTGTTCATTTAAAAGCTTGCTTATACTAAAATGTATGTCCGTCGAATAAAACGATTGCAAAGATCTTAAATAGAATAGGATACATTTCAAAGTGCAACCCTTTGGCCGAAGCGATCTTTTATACTTGTGTTACGAATACACACTCGACCACGTAGGCAACCCTTCTCAGCATCACTGACAGAACTTGTCGCCTTCTCAAAAGGAGCAGGGCAGGAAACGAACTCAAGTAAACGAGAGAAAGGAAGCCCGAAAGGAAGGACGCATGCTGACGCACAGTGCCAAGGCAGAAGTGAGCATGTACCTTTTATTGATTCAAAAGATAAATGTTTTTCCTTTGAAGTTCAAATTAATTTTCCCTGAAAACATTTCCCTCACCCCCCCATTCCCCTTCCTTACACCTAAGGCAACCCGTAAGATATCGTTGCTAATAGAAATCAGACCTTGAGACACGACGTTAACGACGTGGAAAACGAATTTGGTCCGGGATTGCGGTAAGGGTGGGGGCTGCAAAAAGGGCAGCAAACCCACAAACACATGATGAACAGTTAGCATAGGCCTATCTTGCCGGGGAGAAAACCATCTAACCGTGCGGTGATTGAACTTGTCCACCGGGTGGGGGGAGGGGGACGGAGAGTTTGTTTTCAAAGGAAATTATCTCGACAGGCAAATCAGCATCGGAACAGCTTCGAGGCACGAGAAATACGAATTCGTTCGGTCGCAACAGCTCATCCAGCTTAGGGTTTTGAAATCCGGCACACAGTGGAAATGCTTGTGGTCAAAATGAGTCTTTGTTTAAAGCAACGATTGAAGCGAAAACATTCCACAAGCGAACATAAACCGTTTATTCGAAACTAAAAGGAAAACTGTGTAAAAGAAAAGTCACTAAGAAAGCCTTTTGTAAATATAAAAAAGAACTCACAACTTGTGCTCAAAATTGGAAGCAATGTATCATTGTGAACCTAAATGGGTGATTGCGTAAAATAAGATGTTGGATTCCACTACACACAGAAGTCCAAATAACGAAAGCCTGCTCACAATTAACGATATAATCATGAACTTTGAAGGTTCTCTGGTTTTCATTTTCTGAGAATTTGACACAGAAAATATCTAAAAGCCAAACTCAAACTAATCTAAACGACATCCTTCGAACAAATGCGGTGATAAGTAATGAAAGGAATACGAAGACACATTGTATTCCGTCTATAAAAGGAGCAGCACTGATGGATTTATTAATTCTTCATAACAGCTTGAAACGCCTCACGTTTCGATTTCTAATTAAACCCTTCTTTAGGACAAACGATAACTTGATTACGACGAACGAAGCGACGGCTCAACTGTCGGACAGTTTCCTGCTGTAAATACATCATAAATCAAACACCCCGTTGAGTAGCCTGACCTGCTCGTTTTCGGTTCAAACCCCTGGGAAACTCCCTAGGGCCACCGACGTTCCCCGAAACATGGTCACGATTTCTTTTCATTATTCATTAAACTCCCATCGCTCGCCCCATGGGAGCCAGATTTTGCACCTTATTTCACCCACGTTCCCTTTTGCCCAAAGACACGGGCCAAAACATAGACGGCGGGTTCTACATTGCAGTTTCTTTCCTTTCTATTTCGCCTTCGAATGTGTCCTTGTGCATCGTTCCAAAAAGTGGAAGGAAAAAAAGGCACCTGAACCTGCAACCGTGGACACGGTGTACGTGTAGAAATATGAAGCACGTTGCGGGAGCGCAAATTCACTTTTCCTTCGACCGAACTCGTTCCCTTTTTTTGTCTGCTCAACACGAGAGACCCTTTGCGAGGGACGTTCCAGATATCTAGCTGATTGCCAGAATATCGAAGCGAACATAAATCAAAGTATATTGTGCTACATTGCGTGTTTCTTTTTAACGAAAGATTGCTGTGTATAAGTAGCATAGGACTGATCAATTTCTTATTAAAAAACTAACTGAAATGTTGGTAGAATTTAAGATGTTATTAAAGAAATCGTTGGTCGCTTTAATCCTTTCCTATCTTTTGGTAGTAAGAACATATTCAAGATTCTGCTTACTTTCTAATTTCTACATACCACTCTCTGCTGAACCCCTTGAGAATAGTTTCCGACCCTTTCCTGGCCCTTTCTACGGTGCGCAGAGGAACCGCCCTCAACGACACCACCTTTCGACACATGCCATGCGGAGTTTGATGCACGGAGAAACATATTTTCAGCATCAAAGTCTTTTCGGTGTTCCGGAGCGTGGACTCCCGTTTGCCTTCCCATCCCAGCCCCGAACGTCGCCTCAACGAGGCTGAAGTACGAGAATGCGAAAAATGCCATAAATCATAAGACACGTAAGCACTCCACATCTCCACCTCCACATTTCCTGGCTTTCCACGCCCTCACGTGATGTTTCTAATGTTGGAATGCCTGGTACGCCTGGTCGGCACGGCGTCGGACGGAGTCGGTGCTACATCGGTTTTGCGTCTCTTTGGCGAAATTATCCCCCTGGACGCGCGTGTCACGCCTGTCACCCACCCTCCCCCGTGGAAGAGAGGTCCTGCTCCACTCCGAAGGCGCCGAGGTGAAGTTCACTGCAATCATTTCTTCGCCATTTTGCGCCTGATGTTTCAACACTTTATCACTCGGCGCGCTGCTGGTGCTGGTGCTGCTGGGAAACAATTCATCATCGTATGCCAGCCGCAAGGACGCCCTCGGTCGGCGGACGAGCTAGAATACGAAAGTAAGCTCCTTTCGGGCTCACAATTACCAGCCACTTTTGCAGCGGAACTCGTCCCCAAGCCTTCCGTGCCGTTCCGACGCCGCGTGATTGAACAACGATGTTCGATGTCGCCACGTTGCAATCATTACCATATGTTTCCGTTTGCCACGGAATGACATCGGCAGTATTTTTGCCACAGCACGTGGTCTGTTGCCGTGTGTGGTTCCAACATCTTAACAATTTTGAGAACAGTCTTTCCGTTAATTTGTAACCACATAATAAAATCTTAGGAGATTGGAAAATAAATCTGTTCTTATACTTTCATCGTCTTGCTAAAATTTTTACAGCGAGTGCTCCTTCGCAGGTTTCGGAAACGGAGGCAGTAATTAATCTTTCACCACCTTTGAAGATTTATGTGACTCCTCCTGGCCACTTCTAACCTTTTTCTTGTAACAATGTTGTTAACCAACCGTGTAGCCAAGCGCCGGGACACGCTTTTCTTTTTACGTGGCTTCACCCATGATCCACCGGCCACCCTCTGCATTCTTTTTCCCCAAGCCGAAAGTAAAAATAAAGGAATACAACACAAACAGCGCTAATTAGCTCTAAATAATTCAAATTTATGAAAATGGCCCCGACCCCGAGCACAGGCGACATGGCGGCGGGGATGCTTTACACTGGCACAGCGCTAAGTACTCATCAAAATTTATTACAGTGCCCACATCGTGGCCATCACCTTCTCTCGGTGGCTTTTCCGCAGCAAGGGGCTGATTTTGCTGGAAAAGCTGATTTAACCACTCTATCCTCGCTCTCCCACGTTGTCAGGGTTTTTTGGAGAGTAGTTCAAGTAGGAGCACAAATGCACAACTTTTATTAAATCCTTACAATTTCCTTACTTCTAGCTCCAGCAAAGAACTCAAAACTCCTCTAGCTCCAGCAAAAAAACCTGATACTAAAATGTTTCCCTTAAAACCATCTGCAAAATTTTCATTTCAAGCTCAAGTAGGACTCCCCTCAATTTGGTGCGGTCTAAATTAGATCAAAACTATCCGGGAAACGGTACCCCAAGTGAACGTAAACAACAAAATCCACCACAATCGCACAGGTCTTTTGGGAGAAATTGTTCTGTCACCGTGATTACGACCACAACCTGCCGAGCGATGGAGTGCGCTCGTTAAACTTTATGACTATCCGGGCAGCTGCTTTGTCATAGTAACAGTTTTCTGCCATTTTTTACAACATGAGCACGGTTTCACAGGTATCAACGTCATTTTGTGGACTGGACCAAGCTTTTGAACTTTCCAGCGATGAGGAATAACACTGAACACGTGAAAAAGTCAATTAGTTTCCTCTACAAATTCCCAAATTCAATAACTTTTCAATAACTGAGGTTTGGAATGCTGTTCTATATAGTTCTTCTTGTGCAACCTATTCTTCAAAATATCTCTCGGTGTGTTATAATCTCCAAAACGAGTTCAGGTTAAAGACATAAACGATATTTGAAAACGTTCGGAATGTCTAAAAATGCCGCTTAAACTATAAATTCCTCTCAACACAGGAATCTCCGCACTCAACGATGTCGATTCAACCGAAATCCAGACATTGTCTTAAAAGCATTTGCCCATCAATTACCGTTTAAGGAGGGCGTAGCAGCATTTTTATTTCTCTGAAATGTGCAGTCGAAAGGAAAACAAAAGGATAACAGTAGCATAGATTGGTTCGCGTGCTGCTTCGGAACCGCCGAAGAATCAGATACAAGATTGAAGCGATAGCATACCGAAATGAATAAAACACACCCGAAAACAAACGGCCACATTCTTAGAGCATTTTAGTGCAAGTGATTTTCCCTTTTTTTTTCCTTGATGGTTCTACACACGCAATGGCCAAATAAAACGAAGTAAAAAACTTCATGGCATTCACCAAAAGAAAACATTCCCCGTCATTGAGATACCTGCAATACATACACAATGCAATGTGTGACAAATTAGATAACTCATCCCAAGAACAGGCACAGGAGACATGTTTCACCCCACGTGTCCCCTGGTTCGGCGACCCACGCGAACCCGTCGTCTTCGATTACTTCGCTCGAAACCTATCTGTAGCTGCAAATTTCATTACCACACACTGATTGACACATTCCATTTCGGCGCCGGCCAACGCAAGCCGTTCGTGCTGACACGAAACACACACCCGGGCCCCGCCTCCACATCCGGCGTCGGCAGAAAAGTGGCCGAATTTGTCAAATCCAAAGGCAGACAAATGGCGACCGCTGTGTGTGTGAGCGCGTGTGTCTCCGGGTCGAAAAGTTTGACGTGAGTCTGATTACGACCGACAATTGTGTTCACGACAAACGTGCGGAAGCTGGGCGTTGGAGGTGATTACTCATTAATTCAATCACTACACACACACACACACACAGATACATACTCCCGGGGAAAGTTGGCCGACAACGACACCTCGTGAAGGAACCCCGGTTTCGATCCAACTCTCCGGCACGATATCTGTCAGCACGATAAATCATGTCCAATATATAGACATAAACGAAAAATATTATCCTCCATACTCGGAGGTTCCGGTTCGGCAGAGAGTCCGGGACAACCCTCCCCCCGCTGCGACCTCCCGTTCGAAAAAAACGGGGGTACGGTACGAAGGGTCGAGAATATAAATAAAAGTTGCCCCCAAATCGCCTTATGCTGGTCGCGACGAGTTGCTTCCGTTCGGTTCCGATGCTCGGGAAGCTAACGTTGACTTTTCCTCTTTCGAGTCGCTCGCTGGTCGCTGCTATCGTTTCCGGTCGCCGCGGACAATGTGGTAGTTCGGGGCCCGTGCCGTTCTGCGCCGGGGTTGATTTCTATTGCCTGCTCGCCAGAGGATATGAATCATGGCAACATCCGAATCAGCTACGGTTTCCCCGTATGTTCCACTTTTCCGGACCATACTGTTGGTGCATTTCATGTTTGGAAATAAAATAGAATTGGGCGTTTTTTCTCTTTTCCTACAATTTAAACCAAAATGTACGTGAAGGACTCTACTACCCTTAAAGTGCCAGGCACGGGGTTTATTTTAAGCCTTTTAAAAAGAAACAAATTGTCATGCATCCGGAATGATTTTCTATTTTGAAACATTGTAGCAAAGGAAAATCAAACTCACCCACCGACATTGATTACCGATCGCGAAAAAGTATTTTCCCCCACACACACATTGAAGCAAAATCGGTTAGAAAATATTCACCAGAAAAATCCCTCCTCGACGACCGTTCGACTTTCGTCTGCGTTCGCATCACCTTTCAAACAATCCCACATTCATTCGCAAGATTTCCCTCGAAGTACTCTACTCGAACGTCGGAACTCGGAAACTTCACTGCATCGTGTAGGGTTATGAACATGCGAGCATACATTCCGTGCGGAACACCAAGCAAATGTCAGGATTTTCTTCGATGAATTTCTTCCAGCCCGAGGAAAAAACACCGATTCATAAGCTGCTCCGAGCACAAAACCCATCACCCCCGGGGGAGAGCAGCTTCCTACCAGGGGGAAGGGGGAGGTGAAGGGAGCTTTCTGAAATATGAAACCAGTACAATCTTGCCCCGGAGTGGCTTATGAAATATTTATTTCCTCCCGGCCACCACCTTCGATACGCATCGTGGGCCACTATTTCCGACGCTCTGGCAGTTCGCCTTTTTTTCCGTGTGGCGTTTAATACATTTATCTGAATTTTTATGTTTATAGATTGGGTTATTTTATTCATGGTTGCACATTGATTTATGAAAAGAAATAACCCCTTTCCAACGGGCAGAAACAACGAGACCTTGACAGTTGAAGTATCGAGCTGCGTTCACTCGATATCGAGTGCGAGGATTTTCTCCGGATTCGCATCAATCGATACAAGCTTGTGCTTGGCGAAAATACGCAGCTACAGCTCTTTTGTAAACAACTTACCTCTCGGGGGGTTGGGTTTAGCGCTGGTACCAACCGCCGTTAACCAAGCGAACAGTAATTTGCTCGTTAAACTGTGCTAAAAACCGCACTAAAGGAATCATCCTCTGGGATGCTTCGCTACCATAAGGATCGGCATTCTGCCATTTTCCGTGGCAAAACACTCGTTGCAATGCTGCATTGCTGGTTGTTTTCCGCTTTTCCTCCCCGCACACCGACTGTCCTTTTCGAACCGATTTGTCATGCTCCGATGCAGCGGAAACTTCATCATCGGTACAAGGTAATTCATTCCGAGAACAGGCTTCAGAAGTGGGAAGATACATCATTAATGGTTGCAGTTGTACTACGATGCGATGACCCGTGTTGCCCTCGCTCGACAATGCAGTTTGACGAAGCGAGCAAGGGAAAATTCTTCGCACATCAATACCAACTACTATTTCCTTCGCCCAACCTCACAAAGGTCTGTATGTGTCTTTCAAGTGGGTAATGATCGCGAATCAGCAAGCAAGCAAATGGGTTGTCGACATGTTCTTTGACATGCCAATATAACCCATCGGTTCGCTTGTCGCAGCGCGACACAATTCCGAAAGTGCCATTATTTTTGTCTCGTTCAACAAAGGACCAACATTGCGCACCGAATGCAAAACACCAACCAAGATAGTGGAAAACTGTTGTTATCAACTGCCGTTATCGGGTGGCAGCGCCGAAGATCCAAGTTTGTTCCTTTTCACCTCCGTTCCGTGAACTGGAACTTATTTTCCAGCGTTTGCCACGCAACTTCCACCTCAACGATGCACAACGAACCTCTCGGGAATGCCGTGTGCCAATGTTTCGAATTCCTATTTATCTTCCTCCTAGTACCCAACCCCCCACTCCCCACGCTCACATGTGGAAAACAACCTGTTTTCAAAGTCGTGCTGGGGAAGGGTTCGATTTGTCGATGTCGATGTGGCTCCAACAGGGACCGCCGGATGTAGTCACAAACTGTCACCGTCTGTCGAAAAACGACTTTACATCATCATCGACGTTCCCATCGGGGGTTTGGGAAGGGATGTGAAGGATTGGGGCGGGATGGTTAGCATCAAAAAACAATATGTTGCACTCGGTGTAATGCGCCGTAATGTTACTTGTAGTTTATTTCTTTCCCCCTCGAGGAATGCTGTTTTTGCTTCCCATTGTCGACGTCGACTGAGGGAAACATGTGTACCGTATGTTTTTCCACCGCTTGCGAAGAGAATGCACACCAGGGGAAGAGGGCCGTAGCGGGGGGGGGGGGGGGGAATGGTTTTTACTCGCCAACCCCGGTTCCGGATGGTTGCATCCGCGCGCATTACGACATACTCCTGCTGAGCGCAACTCACTCACATTTGGATGCTGTGGCTGAAGACGAAATGTAATAACAGCGATACCAACTTCCTCCGTTTCGCAGGGCCCTACTCAACACGATTGGCTTTGTGAGATTGATTTCTTTTGTTTGACCAGTTTTCTTGCGCTGCTCGGTGGCTTCGAAACATACGGATGTGTCATCACAGTCTAACCCCGGACGCGAACGATCCAAGGCAATCCACCCAACTCCGTCTATGACCGCTTGCCGACGCTCGAACTCGTACGACGCCAATAACTTTTCGATCCCATTCTTCAATTCGCGGAATTCTACTAAGCACTTTCCTGGTGCACGTGCTTCCTGTTTCCAGCGGCTCACGTTCAACTCGGTTCGACATTAACTTGGTCGCATTGTCGGTAACAGAATGCAGATAAGACGAACATGTGTCTGTACTTGTCCAACACTTGTTATGCGAAGCTGCACGCTTTTGATGTACCGAACCAAAGTTTGTAACCATGTGAGTTGAGGAGTTTTCCAATTGGACTTCTTACTGCGCTAATAGACAGGTTTCTCTGTCTCTTCAGGTTCTCAAAATAACTTGCGAAATCGAAGATAAACAAGAAAAGCATTGGAATCGTTTCGCTGTTTTTATCCCGATCACGAATGTCTGAATATTCCATCTTATTCAGAAAACCATAGATATTGTGGAAACGACCTAAACTATCCATTTTACCAACTAGCGATAAACCCTATCAACCCTCTCCTTTAGTTACTTAGTCCAAGAACTGAGGCCAACCCCTTTTCTGTTTTTCTGTTCTAGCAAGCGTTAAAGCGAACTCGTTGGCCATTGCTGCTGTTTTGCCGACGATTCGTTATTATCGGAATTAATTTGCACATCGCTTACAGGGACATTACCATAATTGAATGTCACTTTAATTACCCGCCATCGAGCTGGCTGCATGCGAGGTATCGCAAGACTTTATAGATGGTTTGACCCAACCCAGGTCTATTTATAAGTTTTCGCGTTGTTCAACTTTCTGTTCTTTCATAGCAATCAACCATAAGCGACATTAAAGCATCCTTGGAAATTGTGGAATCAATTCCCATCGGGTTTTGGAAGAGCTGCAACGGCGAAAAAGCGAAACAGTGTGACGAAACTGTACTTCATTTCAAGATTTATTCGTTTTCCTTTCATCCAAAGTTTGTCTTAAAATGGACACGATTCACTCCTAACTTTCACTAGAGACCAAATAGATTAATATTAATTTCCATTCCATTTTAATAATTTTGTCAAATCAGTGAAACAATTAAAGTGAAGGGTTTTGAGAAGGATCAAACAGGAAAGTTTACATAACATATTGAAACTGTTTATTATTCTTATTGTGATGTTCTATTCTGTTTAATTTAATCCAATCATCATTTAAGAGAATCCCAAGTTGCTCGAGTCGATACGACAAATAAACTGATGTTAACTCCTATAACAAACAATTTAATTAAAGTTTTCCGTTGAATGCTTCATCATTACGCGAACATCATGCTAAAACAAACTATTTAAAAGCCCATCCTCCCTCCGTTCGTTGGAAATCGGGTGGCTAAAGGTCCAAAATTAATCCCTTCCTTCCGCACACCATTTGCAACAAGTACCTTAATGGGATTGGACGCCCGAGAGGAAAGAGCCAGGGAGGGGTGAGCTTCCCGCGACCATTCGCAGCTCTTTCAATGTCACTTGACCGTAACGCATTTCGGCAAATTTACCCGTTTTGCAACGTGACTTCCGGCAAACGGCGACGGAACGACGATTCGTCCCTTCGCTTCCGGTCCGGTTTCGACTCATTTAATCCAAGCTTTGGTGGCATGATATGGCGGAGGATTTACCGGGGGGGAATATACGGTTTTAAAAGGGACACCCGTTTGACTGTAAGCCAATCTTTTCCGACCCCTTCCATCCCTTACCCCCTCGCCTGTGTACCCCTCGCTTGACCACCGGATGTAAATCGGAAGGGGAAGCTTAAGGTTCTACTTGCGCTGGGCATTTTCGGGTGTGCAAAACGACATCGCCACACACACACACACACAAACACTTTTACTACGATTCTCGGCAAAGGTCATCCGCGGTATCCAACGGCCACGATTGCGTTGATAATGGTGCGCAATGGAAATGGCATTAAAAAGATAAAAAAAAAAAACCCGAGCCAAGATTATGTTTGCTGAACCGTTCTTAATGGCTTTTCCCCCAGCAGGCTATTTTTCGGGAAGGTAAATTATATCCTACTTAAAAATTCCACCACACAACGACACCGAAGACAGTTACCTCCTCCGATCGCGGGGAGACCGACGTAAAGCTTCGCTGAAACCATCCGGTGCTTTCCCGTAAGAAAACCGCACCGTTGTTTCGTGAGATGAAATGTCCTTTCCCGGATTTGTCCACCAAAGAGAGCCGTTCAACAAACACAATTTAAAAACAATTCCCTCTGCAAACAGCGTGTAGCAGCTGGCGGGACGGCTCAAGATCCGTCCAACAATACAAAGTAAATAGCTATAAATAGTCGATTCTGATCGCCGGAGTGGAGAAAAACACGTCCCAAGTCCAGGTAATACGTCGCAAAAACCAACGAAACTCAATCCCAATCCAAACGATGACGTGGAAATGCTGGGGGAGTTTTCGGTTTATTGTAAAACACACGTTGGTCAAAACTTGTTGGCATTTCGACAAAAAACAAGCAGTGGAGCAAACTAAAATCGAACTACAACAATCCCGTGCAAAACAAACCAGTTAGCAGTCAAACATAAAACAGTCTGCGCTGAAGCGAAAATGAAAAAAAGACCATGAAACGGTTTACGTTGGTCGTAACCTCCGCGTGACATGCGATTTGCCAATACTCATAAAACAAACTGATTTAACTGGAAAACTAAAAACCGGCTCCTTGTGCTGCTGTGCTGTACTTGTCCTTCCACCAGCTGTATCTTTTTTGTCGCTCTGTCAACAGCGAGCCCTTAGCGCTCCGAGAGAAAAAAGGGCAAAGTTTTGCAAACCCACAAACAAGTTGTAACTTTTGCTGGACTACAATATCCTTCACCCAGCCAGCATTTCCACACGCCTTCGTGGCATCTTTCTTTTTTTTCTTTTCTTACCGTTGGTTTTATTTTTCCGTAGGACTTCACACATACACACTGCTGCCAAGGTTTTCCCGGTTGGCGGTTGGCACCGGGCTCGAAAATGCACTGGCATTTGGGGGGGGGGGGGGGGGGGGGGGGATTTTTGGCCCAATAATAATCTTTAATTACCAAAGTTTTCACACAACGCGTGCAAGTAGCACGTTGGGGTGGATGAGTTTTTCGAGGAGGAAAAAATGAAAACCTCCCAGCATAAAAACGATGCCGCCAACCTTGAACTTGTACGGCATCCTGTAAGCCTCCCATCGATGTTGGACGTGTTTTCTGTGTTTAAACAAAATTTATCGCTGAAGACCGGATAAAGTTCGGGAACATAACGGTCCAAATTGCTTGCACTTGAAATAAATGTATCCTGGTTGTTATTATTTTCTCTTCGCTGTCGTGCGTTGAGTCAAACTTCATAGAAAACTTCATAATACTTTGATTTATTCCTGTTTTGACAGACAGAACCCGTTAACGAGCCGACAAACTTCCCTTGCGGCGAGCTTTTCAGACAGTTCATTTAACCTCGAGCGAATGAAAACAAAAATTGAAACAGGAAAACAAAACTCCCAATCGCTCAAAGATTCACAATCGTTCCCTTGAGACCTATCGACCTATAATTCATGGTAACGTCGCATCAGTTCCTAAGCGCGATGTCGACTTCTAGCCGCTTCGTAAGCTATTGCAATACTTTTCGGTCCGCAGAACGGGGAACAATCGTAAAACAACTTTATTTCAAATCCCAGCCCAACTGAACAGCCACCTCCTACCCTCTCGTACCAATCAAACTGAAAAGAAACCAGGAGTCGCGTAATGGCATGTTTGAGTTTAGTCTTATCGTCGTCAAAAACCACCGAGTCAAGACGTTTCATAATTGAATATTGGGGATAACAATCGTCCTGCGCGCGACGATGGCCAGCCGGCCGGCTTATTGCCCGATCGCTTTCGCCCACGACCCCTCGATCGATGTCGCCCGTTCGGTTGGTGTACAAATCCGAAATAATAACAAAATCAAATATTAAAATCATTTTTCGATTTTCTGTCCACCATTTCCAATTGCTACGCTCGAGAAGTCGGGGAGCGTCGAAGGTTTTATTTTTATTCCATCTCCTTTCTCTGATCTGGCGATAGCGGTTGTTCGACGAAATTGTTTGATTCGATTTATGCTCGAAGCGCTCACTGAGTGACAAATTTGTAAATTCTTTCCCAGCTCCAAGATGCGGGAGAGCCAAGACGTCCACACGGGTTCCAAACTATTTCCCAGCTCGTGCAACATTTTTTCCCAGAGAGCGAAATAATTGCCCAAACACGATTGAATAATTCATTTGATTTTCCCAATTACCCCGCGCAAGTTCCCCATTCAAGCACCACAAAATGGCTAACACTGGAATAAATGGTTATTGGGATTGCGGGTGCGCTCTCGAAAAACTAATAATAAGTTCCCGCCAGGAGTGACCGAAAAACGGGGGAAACCCAAGCCGAAGTATAACCAAAGGATTAAGCAGTGCGGCGGGGGGGAGGATTGAAATTAAGCTGACACTTTATGTTTGCCATTTTTTCGTCGTCTTTGTTTTTGCAACTCCTTTCTGCGATTTTCCCGCATGCTTCCCCGACGCTCCACCTAGGGTCATATTTTCTTAATGGTAAGCTAAACAATAATCCGCCCAATAATCCGACGGTAAGCGGAGAAAATGCCACTCGACCGGAACCGTGTGTGCAGTGGTGTTAGTTGGAATCGGTGCCGATGTCCCCATGGTGGGTTTTCCAGAAAAGATCCAACAACACGATACCCTCAAACAAGTGTTCTTTTTCTCTGATACAGTCCTTCACCCATTACAAAAGGCTTGTGATAGTTGATATACAAATTTCGTATAAGCTACATGTTTTCGGACCCATATCTTAAAGAACCGTCTGGAATGAATCTCTTAGAAAAATATCTTTCATTTCACATCCATTATATAACAGATGACACCACCCGGTCCCTTTTTACTAACTCAATCCTTCCACCCGTTCAGGATATTCTGGTTTCTCACGTTCCCTTCTTTTGCTGCGGTACTTCACGATTCACTTCCTTTTAATCTTTTTACTTTCTGGTTTCCCAGTTTTTGCGCTTTTTTTTCTCGCTTTTTCCACTTGTCTCTACTTTTCGTTTCGACCCAAAGGACAGCTTAATGAGCTCGGCGGTAAGATTGAATAATTCATGCCTTCATTCCCGCAGATTTCCATTTGAGATTAAACTGTGATGAAGATAAAATATTTAAATTCATCTAAATTTATTCCACTAAAATCGCTCGCCGGCGGCAAGAGGCAAGAGATCTTTGACGCTGTGGTTGATCGCGAAGCGATCGTCAAAAGTAAAATGGAAAAAATATTGCCAACACTTTACCGGTAGCCTGACCGTTGTCAGGGATGTCTAAGTATGAAGTAGAGTGTATTTATATACAATAATTTAAATGTTGAAACTATTGAAAACAAAGACATAATGAGCAGCTTAATAATAAGCTTATATATGTTTTTATAAAGAAAGTTCATTATAAAAACAAAGTTTGACACTCCTGAACCCCATGAACTCGAAACCAACGTAGCCGTAGACTCTGTCATCCTCAGGAAGTCGGTCTCAAAACTCGCGCATCACGCCTTCAACCATCAACTAACTGCCAGCACGAAGGACGCGCTCCACTAGCCTCGGGTGACTCCAAAAATAAACAAAAAACGTCTGTCACTACCTTATCTCACCATCCTACATCTATGCTTCTGTGTGTTTCACCTGCTTCCAGCAGGTATTTTCTTTCTTTTCCAGCATTTTTTTATTTATTTTTTGTTTTTTGGCGCTGACTACATGACGCCGACTACTGGCGAGGAATGTTTAATGAACAGTTGATGTAGCGGTGCCCTACTACTCATCTTTCCTTCGTACTCTGTCTGTTTCAAAACTTATGTCCCAAAATAGTTAGGCTACAAATTTATTTAATACTTTGACTTTTACCCCGTTTTACCAAAGCAAAGAATAATTATAGGCCGATTCTTTATTTTGCTGTTCTTATTGAAGCGTTACTTTGTCCGATTCCCACATTCTACCTTTTTCTTGCGAGATTACTTTCATCAACTCGCTTTACTTCATCTTCTTTCACGTTCAGTTTTCACTTCAATAAAACTAAATCCACCATGTCCAAATCCTTCCGATGTCCTTTCGTTTCCTTTTGTAAGATCATCTCCTTCTTCGTGGCCAACCTTTCGATTCCAGTACACCGGAGATTCCGTTTCCGTGCTAGGGTTTCCCGGTCGCCTGCATAGGAACGAGCGATTTGATCATAAATGTTTCATGACGAGATGTCCTTCATTACTCACAGCTCGGTTGACGCAACCTAGCACATTATTCTTTCTTATGCCCAAGAGGGGGCACACCGTCACACCGCTATTACAAAATATTTAAGCCATTAAGCTCATCCGGTGCTTGCTGTTTTTGTTTCTGGAAGATGGTTTCATTTCTCTTCTTTTTATTTTCAACGAGAGTTAGTTGGAATTATTTTTAAAATCTTTTTCTATGTTTTGTACAAAAGAAGTTGTTTGAAAAACGTAAATGGAATTACAATTAAAATCAATCAATTTGTTTTACCGGTTCGACATTTATAACTGATTCGTCGGTTAGTTCTGTTTGAATAGCTACAATCCCAGTCGCTCCACAGATCATTCTTCGTTACATAAATACATTTCAAACCATCACCACACCGTCGCCTTCAAATAGCATTGTGGATAAAACTTTTCCTGTTTGAACAAATTCCTTCGGTCAGTTGGAAAATGGAATAAAAATCTCTCTCGATCTCCCGAGTACTCGCTTCGAGGCGGGTCCGGCTCGCCGGGTTGGAGGTTTTTGCCAATCCGCAGTAGCAAAAGTTTAAGCACTTTTTAATTAGTTGTTAAGTTGTTCCAGCGCTTTGCATAGCGTCGTAGCGGTGGTTATCAACCGTCACACCGGAATGTGAAATGAAATAAAAGTAACTCTATGCTGATAATAGAGCACCGGGAGTAATGCAGAGTGATTGAAAAAACAAGAAAAGAAAACTATGCCTCAGCGCAGGATGTGCTCACTCATTGAAGTAATTAAACAGACCCTAATGGCAACCATTCCAACACAGTGGTTAACAAATATTTCACTTCGTTTTTTATACGTTTTAGTTCTTCAATGATTGGTTTCAACATAATTCTTAGAGAGTTAAAAAAAACTGATCGGCTTAGGAATTGGCTCACCTCTATTTGAACGCTTTTCCTCAAGTTAATCCACCTCATTTATTTGATTAATTATTCGCATCAAAACCCTTATCGTCCTATTTCGCAAAGCCCAAAAGTAACATTCCATGGTGAAGCAAAAGGCAAAAAACGCCTACCGTTAATAAAATCAACTGTTCAATTAATTGCCAAAAACTGGCTGATGCTCTTTTTCCCAATGCTCAGAGACTTGGAACTTCTTTTTTGTCCTTTTCGCCAAAAGCCAACCCACCGAAATAGAGTTCCATCAAAAGAACTCCAATAGAGCTGATGTAAGCGAAAGCGTCAGCTTTTGCATTGTCATTGTGCCACTTAGATTTTTCATCGAATGCCATCTTCCTACACTTACATGCAGCGTTTCCCCCCTTCCTTTTTTCCCTTATCCGAACAAAATTTCCTATCCAATCATTTCCATAATGAGTAAAGTTTTGTTAACGCCAACTCATCGCAATGGTTGCACTTTTTCCCGCAAGTTTCTTCGAACGAAGCGGGCCAGTTTTGCTGGCCAATATTTCCGGTGATCAAGTTTTGAAGCAAACTGTAAAAGTGCCTGTGTGCCGCCAACGACGCAAAAACCGGAGGTGGAAAAGAAAAATACGAACGAGTTTTTCGACTCGCACAAAAACTAGCTGGCGAGCGCAAATTTCTTCGAATTTGTTCGCTTGAAAAGTTAAATCTCTCGCCAAATCCATCGACAGGCGGCTTCGGTCGCGGCTGGCTGGCCGGAAAAACCCGGTTCCGTACGGCCATCATATTGTCGCCTCGTAAGGATTTGTTCTGCTAGAAGAGAGGGGGCGGAAAAAACCGCACCTTTAATCTGACGGCTAACAACCGAAAACTTCGGCCCTTCTGGAGGAAGGACGGAACGCGCTGCTCGTGCGCGAACCTTTCGAGCTGCCATGTCGCATGACGCCCCGGAATGCGGAACGTCGTGCCCGGCAAAAGGAACCTTTCGCAGCATCGCAGGCGGCGGCAGCATTAGCATTCCCATGGCGGAACGCGGCAAGCCAGCAAGCTAAGCCAGCAGCAGACCACGCCAAACCATAAATCCTATCCGCCGGCCGGACAGACATGATGTCCGCTCTTGGCTCCGCGCTGTGAAAGCTCCGTGATGTGGAAATTGGCCCGTGTCCGGTCATCACACGGACCGTGGCCTCCTTTCGGCCTACCCTTTTCGGTCCCTCGTTTCGTGGAAAAGTGCTAGCTTTTCTCAACCCGACTCCAACCCCAAACGCCAAAGTGTTCCGTCGAAGGCTAATGTAACGTACATGTACTTTCCCCCAACAAGGCCTCTCGAAACACACACACACACACATCCTCGGAGAGTACACACACACACCCGGAGAGTGCTTTTTTCGCCACACCCTTTCCTTCAAAGTCTGGGGACGCATCCATTATGAGCCCTACGGTGGTAGCAAAGGACCTTTGCTGGATGCTTTAACCTGATTTAAGGGTTCCTTCCCGCGATAAGGGTGGCATTTTCCACCTACCCTTTCGGTAAGCACCGCGTCGGTCAATCGGCTCCGGTGGTCAGCTTCGCTCGAGTTGTGCTTTTCGCTTTTCGGGGTAGCATCTAGCCCGCCCAGTTCGGCTCTTCCGGTAATGAAACCAGGCCTAGAGTCACCAATCCACTCCTTCACGAACTTACACACATACATACATACATACACGCCCACGGTGCAGGAGAGACAGAGAGAGCGAGAAGAGATAAGTTTTACGGCACGGTCGTAAATAAAATTAACACTTCATACACATTTATTATTAACGAATGCTGGTCTCGTAAAAGTTTACGAGGAAAAACAAAAAAGCAAAACGCGCGCGCGCCAAGATTCACGCCGTCTTGGGCTGACCTGTTTGTAACTTATGGTGTTTTGTTCTTTGTTTTATCTTTCGTTTTTGCTACCACTTTGATTTCCACCTTTTTCGTTGCATCTTTTTAACAGGTTTCGTTCGCTGCCGCAAAGGTGTGAAACGCAATCATCAGCGGCTGAACTAATGCAACACTTGTGTTTGTTGAGGATGCACACCAATTTGTTATTACTATTATCTATTTCCTGGTTTACTAATTTCGTTACATATTATACTTCAGTTAGTGTTTTTCTCTGTGATTTTGATCAGTTCGTTTACAGTTTGGCATTTTTTGTTGCTATTTTTCGTATGCTTTTGTTTGTATTATTACGATTCCAAGAAAAACTTTTTAAAACCCTAGGTTATAAAAAAAATAAGACTATTAACAGTTATTCATCTATAATCTGAACTTCTGAGCAGCTATTACTAAATACTCTTTTACCTAAAATTATTAATTAGTGCTCTGATGGAGTTCTGTTGCTCGTTATTTAATTTTTCTTGTAATGCATTTCTATTTTAGTTTATTGTTTGTATTGTGAAGTAGTCTAGTGTTAAATCACGGTGGTATGTTAATTTTAAAGATATGATAACAGCTTCATGATTTTATTTTACTTTTTTTTACACATCCAATACCTAACCTCAAAGCCATTTCTAATATTTTTACTAGTTTCTAAAGACTTCTTTTACACGATCGGGTTTGGAAAAGGTAACACGAACAATGCATTCCCTAGAAACTAGAACAATTTATCATTTGCTTATTGCACTGTACGACACCCATTTCTAGCGCTCCACTACACTTTCCCGGCTGGCAATGAAAAATTCACTAAAATTACCTCAACACATTAATCATTCCGCTCCATAACGGCAAAACTAAACCGACAAATGTCATTTGTGGAGTTCTGCAGGTTGGCCGACAGTACCAACCAATGTCCTCGTTGGGAAAACGAAGGAACGAGCGAGTAACAGGGAAAGCGAAAGAGACTCAATCGAAAGGGGTGAAAATTGTTCGCGTTTTTGCTCGGACCATCCGAGATCGGTCGACTTCTACCGTCGGTGTCTTGGTCAATACACGGAACGGACAGTCGGACACAAATAGGTAGACCCATCCATCATAGTTGTGTCATCATTAAAAGTGCGTCAATCAAGGGAGCGCACGTCGCGCCAAGGCCAATGTAGCAAAGAGCCATCACTTTCTCGAAAACCCGAAAAGGGCTCGCCCTGAAGTCCGGTAAGGCAGGTCCATGGGAATGGCTTTTCGAGCCGCTTCTTGTTCGAGGAAAAAGGGACGAAACACTTCGCTGTCTGAAGATCATCTGTTGAAGGCATGATGGGAAATTTCAACTGACTTGAGCTTGCCCGTTGACGTCTAATTTTGATCGATGCGCGTCTGCTGGGAGTCCGGTTGATTTCACACGAAAGTAGCTTTTACACTTCCCGGATGTTTTTCGAACTGACCTCGGATGAACTCGCCGCTAGTAACCCGGTTTAATTGGGCATTTCTTCCCAAAAACTCGACTGCTGTCTACTGTGAAAATAGTCGACGCTCCTTCTTCGTAGGATGGCCAGTTCTTCACTTCACAATTCCTTGAATCCCTCGGCACCCCAAGGGAAAAACGCCAGTGCGCACCGCCAAATAAATGATTTCCCGTCATGAACCGGGGAGGGCTTTCCGGGAAAATACCGAAACCCCTCCGGGAGCAACGCGCCCGCTCGTCATTCGGGCGGAAAACCCCTGATTCGCAACAAGACGAGCACAAATGAAAGGTCCTTTGCTGGATTTTCTCCCATGCCCGTGAAAAGGGCTACCCAGTGCGGATGATGTTGCGCTAAAAAAGGGAACCATTTCCCCATTGGGGAGGGAAACCCAGGCGTCATCCGGGGAGGGTGGGTGAGGGTTGAACAAGGAAGAACTTTCCATTACTCCCGTATTTTTCCCGAAACCCCAAAGACGATGAGTGTGTTGCCGGAGGTGGTTTTTAAGAGGTGTATTTGCTCACCTTTTTGTATCCCACCAGCTTTTCTCCCGGGTCGAACACCTTCCCTCCTTCGCTTGAAATTTTCCGGTAGTTCCGTTTCTTGCGATTTTGCGACCAGCGAAGCTTTTGGTGGCCAGAATTTCTCAACCCCACCTGGCAGAGAAGAAATGGACCGGCAGGCAAAGAAAGTTTGTTTATTAGTTGTACTATCTGTATCTGTTCGGTGCTACTTAAAATGGTTTATTTTCCTTTCCGATGCCCCGCAGTATTCGCGCTTACTTTACACTACTTCGTCCCTCTCTCTCGCTCTCCCTTTCTCACAAGCAAATATTTTGAGTAACCCCTAAAACCCTCAGTCGGAAAGTTTGTCTTCTTCAAAATGCTGACTTTCCTTCCGCCGTTCCCCGAAAAACCGGTGACGGTAAAGCAGGTGGAGGTCGCTGCTGCCGGCATGAGATACCTAATTTTTGGCGGAAATAAATCCCGAATAAATACTACCACAACTACAGCAGTGGGTGGAATTATTTTTGTCGGACGCCTTCCACCGTCGGATTGCAACTTCCCTGGGTGAGAGCGAGGAATGTTCATGCCAAAGGCGCACCGTTCTCTTGCGTTCTTGCTTGGTTGAGTTATTCCGTTCGTAGGAGGAACCGTACGATAAACTATACTTAATTCACAAGACGCTTTAATCAACCCCCGTAACGAGCATTTCTTTCCCGCGCTGACCGACCGATTACCCAACACCGGCGTGACATTGATATGCGATTGCTTTTTTTTCCCCCCCGTAGGTGGCCGTTAAAACATTCACGTAAAACACAGCGCGATCTGTTTACCAAATTTGCTCCATTCGCACGCACTGGCGGGGGGTCGGTTTTATTACACAACTCCTTCGGAGACGCGGGCGTGGGCGCTTTCTCTCTGCGAAGGCGGCGACAAGAAACTTTCCAGTCAACCAGTCATGCGAACCCCCTCCCCCGCCGGAGGTGTCAGGAACATTGCCAAAAAATAAAGCCCTAGCAAATTGTGCAACACCCATAACACGCCCAATTCTTTGCAGATACGAAACACCCATCAGCATGATATCGGGCAAGAGAAGAAAAAGAAGCTGCAAACCACCAACCGTTGTATCCTAATGCCCAGTTCCGACCCACGGAGCACGCGGTCGAAGCGAGGTGATCATGCGGGCCGACGATAAAATCGGGCGAACCAAGAAAAACATGTGTGAAAAATAACTTTCCCCTAAGCCGACCCTGATGTGGAGTTTTTCGCATCGTTCCGGTATTTTCTTCGCCCTTCTTTTACTCGCTCAACGTCAAAGGCGAAGGAGGGAAGACACACACACACACACACGCACGCGAGGATGATGTAGGATTTGAAAACCCTAAAAAATCCAACCCTAGGTTCATCATTTAGTCACCGCGGGGACGATCGAGTGGGACCGGGGGTGATCGGCCGCCTTTCGCTAAGCTGCAGAACAAATAAAAGCTTTTCCGACCCGGCTTTCTTCCACTTTGTACGAGCTAGTGTATTTCTTCTTTTTTTGGGATCGAAAGTTTTCACCCCCTCCGGTACACGGTTCCTTACAATTTATCTATTTTTAAAAGTGAATTCTTCGTCCGCCCATTGTGAAAAGAATCGGATTCTTTTTTTTCCTTCTCACAACACATGCCTGGAACGATTACCCTGGGCCCAGCCACAATGTGTGTGTTTTTCGGCTTTCCATTCACAGCTCCTAAACTATGGGGGTTGTCCGCGTGTGTGTCGGAACAATAAAACTCACCACAAGAACGTCTCATCCGCCATGAAGAGTAAGGGAAAAAAACCCCCCGGCACCAGATACATGCAGGTGGAACCCATCATAAAGGCGAACGAAGTCTTCGTTAAGATTGTTTGCTTTTGCTTCGGATGGGTGTCGGACCGGGCATCTCAATTGACCACCCCTTGGTGGGCCATCTCCTTTTGCGCAAACAAGGCCGATAGGCCGCACAAATTGGCTACCCAAAGGATGATCCGGTGCATACCTTTCGGTTCTAATAAAGTTTCATTTTTCTCCCCCTGCCCGAACTTTGGTGGTCATCTCGGAGGCACTTTCCGCGGGTTTCACGCCCCGATATGGCTCATAAAAGGAGGCTCCAACACACACGCACACCCCTTAAGAAGAAGGAAAAATCCCACACAGTTTGTTAAACTTTTCGAATCCCTTCGAATGGCCGGCGCTCATTGCAAAGTTATGATGGTTAAATTGAAAAAAGGCGCCCCGAAGAAACGAGCCAAGAAAACACACCGCCACATAAACACCACCAGGGTGGGTGGATGGGTGGTGGGGTAGAGAAAGGAGAGCTATTTTATATATTGACCCCATATCCCATTCAATTTCACCCCTCGACCTTTCTCTCCCCCACCCCTCTTCAAGAGCGAAAACCGCACACGTCCAAACTCGTACACTTTATGGACACACATCGCACCGAGGGAAACATGGGTATAAAATTTAATAAACATGCATCATAAAACCACCAACCTTCTCCCCACACCGGTGGACAAGGCCGCTTTTTTCTTTCATTTTTGTTCGGTAGGCTTTAGAAGTTGGCCAAGAGTAGCTCGCCTAAGCTGCCAAGGTCCACAATGTGCCATCATCAATCAGACCGAAAGCTTTTGCGTTTGGAATTATTAGCTTCCGAAGGCGTAATAAAGAGAATAAAATTGCCACAGCAGATGGAAACCGAAAGGTCATGAATTACCGAATTTTAAGACAGCATTAGGTGGCTTTAACAGGCGATCATAACATCATCGAAAATATGCATCTAATTTGCTTAAATAAAAACAAAATTCCAGCGAATCGCCTACCGCAAATTTTTGACGGAGCGCAAAAGCCCTTAAGGGCGGCCCAAGGAAACTTCGGGCGATCCCTCAATGAAAGCATTAATGTTTCGGTTTCGTTGGAAACGCACGTGCCGTTCGCTCGCTCGCTCGCGCACGCGGTTAAAAGCCAACATCCGAAAAAAAAAAACAGCTGACACAAAACATAAACGTGCGAAGCGAGAGCATTGTCAATGGACGCCAAGTTTTCCTGCACGCCAATGAACGCGCGTCCGTCGCGTGGGAAGGCTGTGGAAAACTTTCCTACAAAATTTCAGATCAACTTTACAAAACACGGAATAAAGCATACCCAAGGGAGGTTCCCGAAAGGAGTTGATAAAAATCTGAAAACTGGATGGTTCCAAATCATAATAAAATATCAAACATCGCACATGATGATGGTAAGCGTAAAAAATCCATACGTCCGGATTACGGAGAGGTCGATGTCGAGGAAGGCCCGTCGCTAAGGCGATGGCACGAAGGATTTTCTTCCCCGTCACCAAGACACACACACACGGTTTGGGATTTTTCTTGATCCACCTGCACTATGACGAACAAACGGATCGAAATGAGCGAAGCTCAACCAAGTCATCCCTCCCGTATTGGCCCCCGCTGTCGTTTCGAGCCGGAAAAGTGCCGGAAGTAACAAACGGGTCACGTGTATCCGCCGGTGGGTGGATGAGGATCGTGCGGTTTGTGGACCCGCAATGGCAGGGAAAATGAAAATATAAGCATTCTTTTTCACTCATATTAAATCATAACGCTTCTTTTTTACGACATTCGCTCGTTCGGCTCGCTGCAGAGACCGGTGAAAAAATCCTTCCTTCCGAGCGCGATGTCGCCGTGGCCGTGGAAGGCGGGGCTGAGTCGAAAGAAAAGCGAAAAGAAAAACGCCAACCCTGTAGCACGTAAAATTTACCGCAGCCACTAGGCGGCCGGGAGGAAGGGATCCTGGGGAAGCGAGGACGAATGTGGCGCTACTTCCATCATGCTGTCGTTTCGGGCGCGTTGGTGTTCGCGTCCACATCGTCACCGGGTCTCATAACTCATATTAATGCAACACCAGCAGTATTTTAGCCTCGACTCCTGCCGGAAAGGTTTCATTTGCTGACTTTTGACCATCACTCGGTGGCCTTTTTCCACCTGGTTTTTCGGAAAATTGCTACCTTTGGTGAGGGATTTATGCAACTTTTCGTACCAAAGCCCGTTTGGCTCGGGTTGCCTTTACGAAGAATCATCATCATGATCCCCGGGGGGACGCAATTTTTTGTTTTGTGCCGTTAACGGGGAAATCTTTACGCTTAAAGCGCATCCTCTTTTATTCTGTAAACTCCTGTAACGGACTCCTGGGTTTTCCTGCGGGAACACACAACCACACACCCTTACCTGTGCGGTTCACTACTATCGCCCACAAACAAGTGCACCACCGAGGGTGTGTATCCTCTTCACATGCTTCGGGCATGCAGCCGTAGGTAGTGGAGACCAAATTGCAGATTGTTGTACCACTTCCTCTACCACCCGCCGGCGGTTACCGCGTTATGCCCCGCTCCTCCAAACACCCACACGAACACACGCTACGCTGACCAGCGGGCCCCTCGTTACCATATTCGATTAGTCCTGGCCCGGGGGAACAATTTCTTGCAGTAGTTCCCCACGAACGAAGAAGGGAATGACAACCAAAAACCAACTGGAAGGGCATCATGCGACAAGCTGCGTTTCCCAGGGCCTTGGCGTTGGCAACCCGCTGACCCCCACGCCCTTTCCCGCCTTAAGCTTGGTGGAAGTGCGAAAGTGTCACCACCTTTCCCGCCACGATGAGCGCAGACACTCGAGTCAAGCCAGCAGCCGCAGCCCTAAAGGGAAATAACGTGTCCCGTTTGTTTTCCACATCCTCCACCCCTCCCCCCCCCCCCTCCACCCAACCATGTGAGAGTTTTTCTTGGAGCTTGTTTATGCCCCACACGCTCCCCTCGACCTTCGGCTTCCTCGCGGGCAGCAGAACGGCCCGAAAGACTTCACATTTTCGCGCCGAGAGAAGTTTATTTCGGCGACCGAATCACACTACGCTTTATGAGTGCTTCGAGTGTCATTCGTTGGCGCTGGCAGCAGTGCTTTAGGGACGCCGGGCCAGGGTCGGCGATACCGAACTGTCGTAATTCTATGCGCTGCGCTGGTGTGTTCTGTCGGGATTTTGTTGCCCCCGCTCTCACTGCTTTTCGTATTCATTTACCGTCAGAACAACGCTCAGCCTTGGCTGTCGGGCGTTGGGGAGGACCAAAATGAAGATGGAAACGAACACGAAACCCGTGCGGGGACTAAGTGAGGAACGAAATTTGTATGTGTTTTAATGTGTGCGGGTGGGAAAGGGAACCTTTTTCCACAGCAAGAATGAGACTGTCACGGTGAAAGAATTATGTTCTGTTATGAGCTGGAATATGACCAAAAAAAAAAAACAAGTGCAAGAAGCGAAAAAGGAAAAACATCACTCAGCCCAGCTCCCGGGAGGTTTCCCCCGCCAGTGCGCCAGTGTTGGAGCACACGGAAAGGTGATACGAATTAAATGAAATTGAACCGAAGTTAGCGCGACTTTGAATTGGCTTCGCACTGGAAAGTAAATTGAATATAAACTTCTGCACATGCACGGTTCGTCTGATAAGCGCCCGGGACGGGCGCCTACGTTCGAGTTACGGTGAAGTAAAATAAAACTCGTGTTTGCCTGATTCGATTACCCGGAAGGAAGAAGCCGAAGCCGAAGCGCAGCACACAATCGAGAGAGCATGTGTCGTAAGAAAATGTACCGCGTCATACAGGAATGTGCTAAATTAAATATATCATTCAATGGCAGCAACGTGAGATCATGCGGGTAGTTTAGTTCATTATCAGAAATGAGGTAATTTCGTGTCAGATCAGGAAATCAATAAACCAAGCGGTAAACCAATCATGGAAGAAATTAGAAATTGTATTCTAATGGGTATATAAAACCAAGCAACTAATATCAAATATTTGAATTGATCATTAAACAAACAATATAGCATAATTTACACCCAACCACAGAAGCTTATTATTGGAAAACAAACCGAAAATAGCCAGAAGCAAAACGAACCAGCTTGCGGCACGCAAACAATGGCGAAATAATATGACAGCTAATCAAAACAAATCGCAATGGCGCATATTTTGCCTTCTAAACTCACTACAATCGTTCCCTATTGATAGTGATCATCTCTGGTATGAAAACAAATCATATGAAAACGCTTTGTTTTGATTGATTATGTTTTATATTTACGCAATTATTTTACCTCACCAGCTTTTTGTAGGTTTAAAACAGTGTTTATTTTGGGACGTGGAGTTTTGGAAGTTCTTCAATGCGGGATAATAGTTGATTGAAAAAAAGGGTTTGACTGCACCTCACTCTTCATAGTTCAGAAATAGTATGAACAGATATCTAACATCATTCTCTACATCCATTGGTGCTGCATAAATAATGCTATTCTATTTATTTCAAAGACTAAATCTGCGTTTATTTTTTTTACTACTTTCATGTATCCAAACCTTAATAGTCTTTTTGAGACTCTAAGCCATGTTGAAAATCTTCTACAACTCAAATCAAAAACCTCGTTCGGTTCCCATTCGAGCCTTATCTCTCTTTTCTTGTATCATTATTACATTTTAAACTTAAGCTTCACCGAGGAAAGCTTTCTTGGAAAGAAATCTATCTTGCCAGTCACATCGTGGCCGTGGCCACGCACGCACTTCCCATACGTAACTCACTCGCAAAACTTATGCTCAACAAACTTTTCTCGCGCTCGCACGAGCACATCCCGCGCCCCCCCTCATCCAGCCCTTCCTGCCGCCTGCGTCATTCGAGCAGTCACTGCAGGATCAAGGATCATGGGCGAAAAAGTTACACTCCCCATCCGGGAAAACCCATCACCCAGGGTTTGGCTGGTGGGAGGGGCCGGCGAAGGTGGAAATGGAAAGTCTCTTGCATCACTCAAGAAAATTTATGCTTCACAGAACAGCACTTCCCGGTGCGCGGTGTGGGTTACCATCGCACCTCCTTCGCACGAAAACCCACATTATCGGTGGGACGATTTCCCGAGGACGGTTGCGACCGAAATGAAAAACCCCCATTACGAATTACGGTTCGTTAGGTGTTTATTTATCTTGCTTCTCTCACTTGCTGATTTTAGTGCCCGGAAAATAAGCCCCGGTGCTGAGCTTTCCATTTCTGACTGACTGCCTGACAGTTGTATGTGTGTGTGTGGGTGTGTGTGTCAGCAGAATCGTGATACTAGCACTTTTCTCATTGTTGTTCACAGTTCTTTTCACACACCTTACACCTTGCTTTGGGAAGTGGAAAATTGACAAAATTTTAATGAAAAAATTAAGCACTAAGCAAATCGTAACAAGAACACTCTTTGGTATCCAACAACGCTCCGTTTAAAATAACTTCAGTTAGTTAAAAATCTAAAGCAGAAAAATAGATTATCTTTCCTCAATAAAACGAACTAAAAAAAAAGGATAAAAAATGCCCTTTCGGCTTGGTTGTTTGTTCAGGATTTCTTTTTTCACACCTACACCGTATCGTGAGCCTGGGAAACATCGGATACCAAGAAAGCTTTGTTGATCTGCAAGTTTTCCAAGCGGCTTTCCGGGGCACCTTCATCGGGGAAAGGAGTTTCCAGCAGCTTCAACTCTCAACAGGTTCTGTTTTTTTTCTATCTGCTTCCCTCCTCCGATGTTTTCCTTTCCCATTCCAACGGATGCAATGCATTCCGGAACCTCCGGAGCCGTTCGGTAAGCGGTCCGAAGGAAAAAGCTAGTGGAAAATCTCCACAGGACCTCTTTCAAAACCTGTTTTCTTTTGATGGGACAGTTTCCGCTGCTCCGGAACGGACCGCACCCACTCCTACACGTAAATGGTGGGAAACCCGAAGGTTGGAGGGAGAGGCAAAAGAAAGGGGACACGCCTGGAAACTTCTGCTTCCGATTTGTTTTCCCTGCTGCTCGCCGGGGGTTGGCCCACCCCGACCAGGGCCGGTGGTCGGGATTTTAAGTGCTTTTGATGGCGGTCTGATGGCGGTCCCGGAGCTTTTAAGGGCCTTTCGTCCAAGGAAAAACTGGACAGTTTGCCTCTCCCCACCATGCTTTTCCCAACGATTGACAGGCTAATGGAACTCACTGATTACGGTGGCAATTGGCCGGGAGATGAGATTGCAGCGCAAAACTGTTTTGATCTCACCTGACGCCCATCGTCCGGAAGGTCCGTGAGTCACCCGCCCGTTTCTTCCGTTTCTTTCGTTCACCCCGCTTGTGCCGAGTCATGTTGCACACAACTTTCTTTCCCGATCGAACAAACTGAGCCCCCCCGAAGGCGAAAGCCCGGATGAGCCCATTTGCTCCTATTAGTTTCATTTAACCGAAGCTCTCGGATTGCCTTCTGCCCGGGTCAGCAGAAAGGTACAAAAGTAAGTGGCAAGTTTGATAACGAACGAAAAAAAAAACCACCTCCACCTCTCCAGAATAAACTGTCATCCGCATGACGCTTGGATGATGACAAAGTTTGCATGTAACTTCCCCGGTGGGTGGTTAAGCAGCTTGTAAAAAGATACTTGTTGAAATGCTCCACACAGCTTTCCGATAAGGGTTCGAATGACGACAGTGGGAAAATTGTTTTATAGTTAAATTTAAATATTTCCCACGACTTATCCGAAGGCACTGACCACGGTAGAATTTTCCGTAACAATGGAGGATAATTCCATGTTGTTCTCATGCCATCTACTACCTTGCGTTGTCATTTAAATCTTTTTTATGAATTTACAACCATCTTTGATACATTCGTCAAATTTTAAGGAATATTTAAATTTGAAGAAAAGGAAATCACTTATTTCTCCCTCTTTCTTTACATCTTAAAATGGAAGCTTAATTGCTATACAAATATCTACAAATAATAATTTAGAAAAACAAAGTACATTAAAGATGTTGTATGCGTATATTTATGTGAATTGAAACAAGAATGGAACAAGTAATTGTCGTGATCTCACGGATTATTTATCTATTTCAATATATTTCAACTTCCAAATTCAACTACTTGTTTCATTTTCACTATCCACTCTCGTCAAATTCAATCACAAGACTAATGGTACAACCCTTTCCGTTTTTCAATGTCTACTTTGTTCCATCTTTTTCTATCTGCAGATCCATCTCGGTTCAGTAGTAGGCCATCGCTCTACTAATTTTCGTTGCCAACTATCTAGCGAATGATTTCATTTTTAATTTTTCGTTGCCTCGCATTCAAAATTCATTCGTTTATCAATTCGTTCATTATTACTATTTTTCTAATTATTCATCTAGCTCGGCTCAATCCCTACAGTAATGTTCCACAGACATTTGTGGAACCCGAATCTTACATGGGTTCACGTCAAGTTCATGTTTTATTCCAGCTCTAACTATTTGTGCTATTCTCTGAATAAGTTTTGCCTTAAAAATATTTTCTATATTCAGTTATTCCACGGAGAATGAATTAAGTAACATCAAGCCGCTTATTTTAGGTCAGTTTGATTATCTTCCAAACGTTATTCGCCTTATTCAAACTCGTAGCTCGTACTTCATTCACACACAAATTCACGAATGCACGTTAAAGACAATGACGCATTGAGTGACTTTAATTCTCCCTCATTTCGAAAGAAAAGCAGGTCTAAAAGTGGACATCCAATAGCGCCATCAATGGAGGCAGAAAAAGCCAACCCATGCGCGCGTGCTTCAAACCGGCTCTCGGATGCATATACTTAAAGTAGCGACAACAACTACCAACACTCGACTTGGCAGGGAAAATAGTTGGTAAGTAAATTGTACCATGAATAAGTAATCCACCACCACCAGGAATAATGCCAACAAACGGCACTTTCCTCCTACCCGTTCGTTTCGTCGCAATTGTTCGGGCCTGCTGCTGGCAAAAATAATACACTCCACGCGGAAAAGCGGCATGAACACGCAGGAAAAAGGGCCCGAGCTCGAGAGTCCAACTCCCAAGTGCGTGTTGTTCGCACAGCACCGCAGGACGTTGGGAATGGGAAAAAATGTCCCGGACCCGGCAAAAACAAGGGGAAGCTAGGTTTTTTTTTTTTGTCAACCCCACATTCAACACTTCATCCCACCACCCCCTCCCTCGCTTCCCGCTCGCCGGTGGTTTTCCTCATGCAATCCACTCAATCGTTCGCTCGTTTGCTCCATTTACATTGCATTTCCTATTCATCGAAAGTGCTGTGAAAAGGCAAGAGCAACAGCCTTTTTTCCAAACTACCTTCCCCGCCACTGCCCTTTGTTCCGATCCTCACCTTTTCGCCCCTCCCGAAACGTCCCCTAGTGCAGTTGCTAGTCGTCCATCAACCGGTTCCAGCGTCGACACTGTCCTGCTCGAAGGCATTCCTAACCTATCTTTCGAATTTCCACCGTACACCGGCTGGCACAGCGCACAGCACCTCCCCGTTCCCTTTTTTCTTCCTCCAACGCTCAAATCGAGGTCACTGCCAAAAGGGAACCGAGTCCGAATCGAAACCGAAACCGGGCCGAGCTGCTCGAGTGAATGCAAGTGGGTGCGTCCAAGATGAGGGTTTTGAAACGGTCCACAGCCATCCACGACTTTCCCTACGATTTTCAGTGCGAAAGAAAAGCTCCAAAGGCGGCCGAAAAGCTCTACCGATTCCGAACCGGTATTGTGGCACGAAAACCGATTCACATTTTCGTGTTTCGATCGGAACGACGGAAAACGTGTTCGTGGTCCACGCATGCCCAAACGCTGGCGAGGCGTTCGTCACGCGTTTGGGAAAAAAATCCTCCGAATCCTTTTCGGTGTTTCCGTGTTTCCTCGCCCCATTCCGTGCATTTTCTTTTCTGTCATCGCCAACCGGTTTGCGCCGCCACTGGTGGTCTCCGGGAAATGCGGGAATGGGGATTTGTTGTCGAGCGCAGACATCGCTTTCGGTGTGTGATTTGTGACGCTTTGAATTTATTTATTTTTCCCCCCGGTGAGGGGCCAGGGGTAAGAGAGAAAAAAAGGGGGAACTACAGCAGGGTGTAAAGCGAAGGATTGTTCGTGCTTTAAATCGCTTGTTGCTCGGCAAGGAAACGCTGCCGTACGGAATCAATCCCAAGGTAAGGGTTGTGGAAAACGGCTACCATCAGTAAATCGGTAACCACTTTTGGACGAAAGAAAAAAAAAGATAGACACACAAACTCCAGAGAAGGAAGTTCCCTCCTCCGGAAGAATGGCGAATTCACTCGGGGGTCAGAAGAAGGTGGATAGGAAGAAGGGTCAATGTATCGATCGTACGATGCCGTGCAGAATTCTAGGTCGCGATTGATCAGCTAAAAGCAAAATAAAACTCCCCTCGCGGGTGAGGGGAACTTGAAAGGTATACGGAATTCTCAGAATCAGAGCATGAACTAGGGAGGAGAAGTTTTCCGAAAGTCTTAACCTCCCTCAATTTGCTGCCAGGCGATGGTCTTCAACTGCTTGACGTTTTTTTTTTTTGGAAGAAATCGAATTCAATCGTAGGCCTTACATATCCATTTCTCGCCCTATTTCGGCCAACACAAGGCTTGGGAGGATATGATTTATTTTTACTTTGATATAAGCGATTCAATGTCAATGGAATTACGGTAACGGATGGACATATTTTTACCCTTAATTGTTGGTACAAACCACCAGGCGCCTCCATTGGGCACATGGATTTAAAATAAATTAAAAAAACACAAGATGTACTCAGGTAACTTAGCTTACTTTATTTTGGTATTTATATTAATATTAAAATTGTTGGTAAACAATTTCCGTCCGAAAATCGAGTGATTAAGACTATTGTATAAATAGATTAATCCTTTTTCCACACTTTTCCCCTTTTGGAAGTCATCGTGATAACTGGTAACGACATCTCGTTTTGCGCCAAAGTATCACCTGCCACATTCCGCAACATTGACGCCTTCGAGGGCCATTCTCTCATTCGCCGGGCGTCACCTTATGCTCGCTCCTTCGCACCCCATGCTAAGCGACGCAGAATGTCTGAGTGCACTTGACCCCTTCGGAAGCTCTTCAAAGTACGGCAAGAACAAAGTAAGGAGCAGCCAGCCGACGTCAACGGGCAAAGAACATGACGAAGTAGAGGGCAGAAAAAAAAGCGGTCCCACTAGTAAACGAATGGGACGTGAACGCTACGAGCGATAGAAAAAAAGTCTTCTGCCCCCAGAACTGTCAATAAATCAACCCTTGCTTCCTCGGACCTATCCCACGGCCGGTTCTCGTGGAAGGATTATTTATTTCCCGCATCCCTCGAGGGTCTATTACCCCACCGTGAGGATCATTCGAAACGAAGGACACATGCAGGTAAGGTAAGCATCAAAGCTACTGGATGTGTATGAGTGTGTGTGTGTCTGCCTAATCGACCCCCCTCTCCCATCGGTAAAGCAAGCCCACTCGGCACACGGCCACTTTGTCATCAAGTTATGCTTTCATGCCTCAAAGAAACTTACTTCACGTCACGAGCACTTCTCTTCGGTACGAAGAAGAAAAAAGCACCAACACATCATCCCGCCACGTGAATGACGTCGAATGGGGCAAAAAAAATCAAGCGAGAAAAAGGGAAATTTATTCAACGCCTCACGCCCCAAGGTGCAGCGCGTTCGGTGGCGGCGTACCGGCGGACACCATTCCCAACACACCTTCCCACTCGACGATCGAGTCCACCGCAAAGTCATTATCAATTTCTGCTTGTAGCTGCCGATTTTCTGATGATTGTGATTGAATTTGCATAATTTTACATTCTTTTACGCCGCTCCGCTCGGCATTGTCGGCGACGGTTTATGAATCTATTTATGCGGCGTATGTGCATGTGTTGCGGTTGGGAGAGCCCGCTTTACCTTGCTCTCCTTTTTTTTTACGCTTTTGGTATTTTGCTTTGATTTTCTTGTGCCATATTTTACATACCTTCTTGTGATTATGATTTTACCCTGAAGCTATGCGTGGAATCTGAATAATTGTGTCATCGTATTTTTTAAAGTATAAAAATAGGGAGAAGAATCGAGCATGTAGTATAATTTTTCAAAGATTTGTCATAAAATCTACAGAAGCGATGAGAAACTTCGAATCCCATATCAGATCCAATTCGTGACCGATCGTGGAATGATCCAAGTCCGAAGAAAATACCGGACATGGTATTCTAGAGCCCAAAAGGTTTTAATTCAGACTTTGGATCTGGATCCCCAAACTGAAAGTGAAGTGGAGTTCTGGAATCGGATTCTGAGGATCGCGAATATGACATAAATTTCGCAATGGCATATTTGCATTCCAAACGTAATGATGAGAGATCCCACGAGATCTCCATTTAGAATCTGAATCAGGATGCCAAGGGATCTAAGCCTAGACTATTGATAAGGAACTCTAGAGATCTGATCCGGATTCTGTATTCAGATCCTATGGATTATAGATTTTTTATCAACTCTACTCATTCCCAAACTCTAATCCACTGTGTTGACAGTTGAAAAAAGTGTCATGAACCATCCACCGACGAACGAACACATCAATATCGAATCACTAATCACCGCAACTCTATCTCCGCCCTTTACCATATTCAAAGAATAAAACCGCAAAATGATGACTTTACCCCCCGGACAGACTCCCTTTCTCTCTCCGTTTCTTCCATCGAGTGTTAAAGAAAACCCGATTGAACCGGAGTAGATTTCGATTACGATGATCTTTTTCCCGGCTTCCCGGTGCGATAAATTATCCCACAAAAGGGTGTGTGCGGGGGTGTGCGTAGGGGGTGGGGGGGGGGAGCAAAAAGATTATACCAATTCGTTTTTCGCGATTTTATCATTTCTGCCGGTGGGGAAAAGGAATGGCAAAGCGGTGGCGCCTTCCAACGGCAGGAAACTTGAAAGAATCGCGAAACGATCCACGAATCGATTGTCAACCGGTGATTACTTTCACGGCATCATTATCCTGCCTGGTGGCCCGTCGCCACCCCCGGGGCTCGACAAGGTCTCGGCGGCACGGGGGAACAATTTAATGTTCGTCTTTTTTTCCGTTTCGTTCTTTACTCCATTGGACTTATTTTCGGTGCTCTCGGAAAAATCCTCCAGCGCGCAACAGCGGGAGTCCTCTTCACCGCTTAAAAATCCGTCTTTTATCGTTCGACATCGAAGGATTCGTCGAAGGGAACGGGGACATGCTGGAAGAAGTCTATCTCATCCTGATTGCGAACTGCTACTACTTGCTTATTTACATGGATTGCACAAAATGGAACACGGCGCTCCCGAGGCAAAGGTGCAAAAATTCCCCGAACTTGTCGCTGCCAGCGGTGCGCCGTCGGGAAGAAAAGCATCTGGATCAAAGGAAAACCCTGCTTATCGCAACCGACAATTCCTTTCGCACGCCCCTTTCTCCCCTCCATCCCTACGCCATCGGAAGGATTATTCTAACGATCTTTTTCAAAGCCAGTGAAAAAATGAAATAAAAATAAAGCCTTTCTACGCGGCGAGTGCAACAACAACACCCACACACACACATACATACAGTTGAAGGAGTTTTAAAAAATACACCAAACCCCCGACAAATACCATCAACCAAAAAAAAAAGGAGAAAGAAAACGCGAATTGTAAAACCGTTTCAATGGAACCATGGCGAGGCCATTGATTGGGCGGAAATTGTGCCCGAATCGAAGATTAGCCATCACGACCACGTCAGGATCCAGGCACGAGCGGCGTTTCCACCTGCCTCCACGAACCCTCTCCCCCGCCTCATTGCACGCTTTTACGTGAAAATTTCCGTTCCGTAATCGAAAACGCCAAAAGATGCCCCCAAGGAGAGGCAAAACCCTCACCCGGAGGGCAACATGCGCAAAAAATGGTGTATCGGAAATCTAAAGAAAAGAAAACTGGTTGCCAGGTAAGAGAACTCCAGCCCTCACTCCTCACCCCGAGAGGTTCCCGGTGACCGTTTGATGCCGTTTTTCCCTCCCACGGGACGATGAAACATGCCCACATCATTAGCGAACAATTGCGCGTGGGTTATGCAGCCGTTTTTAAGGTGAAAAATCTATGTTAAATACCGATTTTCCTTTCGCGATTACGTGAAGTGGAGGTTTGGTAACATGAAATGAGGGATGGACAATTTAAAGCAAAACATGTTGCTTGCAATAACGTAAAATTAATCATTTCCAGAAAAGTGTTGAGTGGATGAGAAATAACCGTACAAACCAATTGCATGATCACCACCAACCGTTCCCGAAAGCAATTTAAACGCAATTGTCAATGACCTGCTGCTTACTCGTGGGAAAGCTCTCCACAGTCCTAAGTACACGATTCGAAACGTCAACAGTCAGTAATGGCAGCCATTCCGAGATTGGAGCAGCAGTTTTGTCCTCACTGCTAATCGTCACGTGCAACCCGTTTGCATCTGATAGCATTTTCGAGGCAGCATCGCACACCGGGTTCTTCTCATCCCTGCATTCTGAGGGTTGCAAAATCGTTAAAAGAAATTCACCTCAATCTGAACGCGAAGGAAAATTCCGGGCGCAAAGCAGCTCACTTCAACACCTCTCGAGGAGAAATGACGTGAAGCATCTCGAACGTTAGGGCGGAGGACGTAAATCATTTAAAATAACATCTGCACCACCAACGAGAGTTGTGAGCACACGTTTCCAGAATGGAGATTTTACAACATCGAAGCATCAAGTTGGATTCAAGCGGAGCACGTTGAAGCACGCGTAAGAGCTTGAATTCATAATGAGTGATCGTCTTTCGAATTTTAAACCCCGAGAAACTCGGTTTCCACACAACCCGTTACTAAATAAAAGCGAAATGAAATAGCTTAACCTACCGAACGCACCATGTGGATGATTAATGCTGCCAATTAAATATCCCATTTGTACAGGAAATAGCGAGTAATCACTTATTTTTCCTCGTGATACCAACTTCTCTTTTATCTTATCCTTTCCTGATGTTTTCTGTGACGTAAACGGCGTGAACAACCAAGCCAACACTGACCTGGAAAGGAAGAAGTCAATTAATTGCCTAAGCACCTCAGCGAGTTTACTTTTTTCCGTTATGTTGTACGCCTCATTTATGTGTGTGTGTCAACGTTTTTTTTTCATTGCTGGTCCTGACTCTTGAAGGTGATAAATTAACAGAAACTTGGAACGACCCCAATAAAGAAGTAGCTAACAGTACATTTTCCACCTCCATCCGACCCGCCTAAGACACTGGAAACAAATTACAGGACTTGCCAAAACCCATGAATATCTCATAGGTCAAACATTCTTGTAACATTCTTTATAAAAACTGTTTTCCACTTAAATTAACTGAAATATTTGTTAACATACGCCTACTGAGAACACTTCCCTCGTCGAATCGGAATTCAAGAAAACCAGAATATCAAACATGTCGTTTCCAATTCATCGCTGTTGGCAAACATTCGCATGTGATGTATTTACTCTCCTTACCATAAAAGATACGGAAAAGTCCCTCAATATTCGCGATAACTTCCCCGAGCAACAGTCCATCAGGGTTCGATGAATCAGTTGGATGGTAAGGTTTCAATTTCGTAAATTTATTTAAAACTGTATCTTTCCAGCTCGAACCCTATTTCCTATTCCTCGAAAGAAAACAAATTTTCTGATTGTGGTTTTGTGCGAAAATCAAACCATTCGTCGAAAGCTTCTGATTCCATGGATTTAGTCTAGCTTAGTCGGAAAGGTTTAACTGGTAAAATGATGGATGGTGATATCAGTTGAACCAATGTTTGGTATATTCAATTTACTTTTCTTATCGTTGGCATAAACATCAAAACATCGCTTGAACATACATAAGAAATGTACCCTCGTTGTCATGACAATATTGAGCTTTTTGTAAGCATCGACTTCTCAAAACGAATCGGTAAAAACAATTTTGTTTTCAAAAATTCATACACTAATTTTCCATTTAATGAGCATTTTCAGAAAGACAGAAGCAAATCGCTACGACTCAACAACACCTTGGTTAACCTCATATCATTAAACGGAAAACTAAAACTCATCGCCGAAATTTTCGTCAAAAGTTTCCATCATCATTAGGCTGATGATTGACGTGTACAACATGCCCTAAACTGCATTTCCCAAAATCTGATTCGATTTCCCAAACACTTTCTCAGCCGCTCCACCTCCCTCCCAATGTGTGGCACCCTTGCCATTTATTTCAATTCAAGGTACGCCAGCACCGACACCCGAACAGCGAGTGCGTAAGGCTACGCGGCGCTCGCGGCGCTCAGTACTTGCGTTGGTGCAAAAGTTGATCCTCATTAGATCTCCTCCGGGTCCGTCACAAGCAAGCAAGCAATTGGCAAACTTTTCCTAACCACATTTCGGTGACTGGAATGGAATTGCGCGTCGATAATTTGGGCGGCTTTTGGACACCGACAACGTGTCGTCGCCGGACCGAGCTGAACCCGGCCCGGCCCGGAATGGAAAGGAAAGGAAGCTTTCTACCGTCGTCTCCGACGGCCCGCTAGCTGATGGAAATTGTCCAGCGTTTTGCACCGGGTAGAGTGTGACAAGCTGCCGAACCGAGAGCTGGGAAGAACTTCAAGTCAAGTTAATTAAATTTTAAAACTTTACCACCAACCGGTTGCGGGCCAATTTGGCCTGCGTGGACTTTGGGCAGCTCTTGATTTTCCCCGGCCGCGGGTAGGGAGTGAGAACGAGGGAGCGGAAGGTGTTCGGACACCGTGGGACTTGTGCTATCCACCGGAGAGTTCCACGCGACATCGAACGGCTGGCGTCCGGGAAAACATGAGCGCAAGAAGGAAGGTGGAAACTTTTACCCAACTTGATACGTCTGCTTGCTGGAGAAGTGTTCTTGCTCGGGAAAGTTGGCGCCTGTACATACGTGTATACCGACGCATCCCGCGTCGACTCCTGAGCTCCATAAAATGTGGCAAAACGTTAAATATTTTATCAAACTATCGGTTGTATTAATTGTTATTTAGTTACTGTCCGGCCGAACCGAAGGAAGACATTTCCTCGTTGGGTACGCAAAGGAACCGATTCAGAGAAGCACATAAAACCAACCAGAAACTTCCTAAATTGCTTCAATAGACTTCATTAGAACGTCATCGCCGGGCGACGTCTCGTTTCGGCTTTTTCCAGGTGGGGGAGGACTGGAACGCCTGGGACAAACTGTCTCCCGTGAGAGAAACAATGTCCTTGCGGTGGAAAACGTGCAGCCAAAAGGAAAATAAAACTTAAAAAAAAGAGATAAACAAACCTCACGGTTGGAAAACTTCGCCTCACAAAACAACAACGTTTTCCAAATCGTATTGCATTTGTTTCAGTTCTTCCGATGTGGGTTGTTTTGCTTCTTGAAGCGTAACGAAATGAGCACTAGAGGTTGATGGCGCATTCGAAACACGTACCGGACATTGTACCCCCAGTCCGCGGGCAAAGCCGTCTTCTCCTCTTACAATATGTTCTCTTAGTGCTAACTTATTTTCAAAGATTGTGCCGTTTGCTTAATGCAATGAATTTTTCATTTTCAAATCGTTCCTATGAACCATTTTCTTTCAAGGGAAAGTTTTGTTATGTTGGCCAACAATTCAGGTGTAATTTCCAGGTAAATTTCAGTAAAAATAAATAATTGACGCTTTAAAATTTTAGCTTTACGATTTTAAAGAAAGCGTCCCCCAATTGACGCTGTCTTGCATGGCTTAGGGACGGTAAATCGCGCTGCTAACCTACCTCAAGCCAGACTCCCTTCCCAAGATCCCCGACAATGGTCGACCTTTCGCCCTTTAATGCTTCAATTCATCTGTGAGCATCGTTTTGCGATTTGATCTTAATCTTTTCCAGCCTGTCCTGGTACGCCACGGATGAGCCGAGGAGGGGCGCCCACGGAAAACGCCCGTAATGGAAATAATTTATGCTGATCCGTTTATTTAACATCATAAAACATAATGTATTAATCCTCGCGGGATTTGCCTTCGCTTGCGTTGTTTTACTTTACCCCACGCGTTCCTTCGATTCTTTTTCCCATTCTCTTTTAATTTTTCTTCACCATTCTCACTCTCTCTCTTCTTGTTTTCTTTTTTTTGAAGAGAAATTCGCTTTGGATAGCAGTTCCCACCGGTTTTGCCTTTGGACTAAAGGATTCTTTTCCCGGCCCAACTGACGTTCGTAACATGGAAGTGGAAGTTCACGAGCTCCCAACACCAAACACCGAAATGTGCAACAAAACCAACCCTCGGCCGGAACAGAACATGCCGCGTGCGTTCCAGGAAAAAAAATCCGCTTTTCATTTCCCACGCACAAACCTTGCACACAGTTTCTCATTCGCTACGAAGTAAGCTGGAAAACGTTCTCCAGTGAAAATACTTTACATGCCGTACCATCGCACCAACACCACCGGCACCCTTTTTCCGGACGGACGTGATGAGCACCGCATCCAAACTTCCTTCCAGCGGGAAACTGCTGATTCAGCGCTACTTCCGCCGTTCGGGTGTTTTTAAAGGATCGCAAACCAGTCCCGGAGCACTCTCCGGCCAGTCTTGATACGGATCGGGCGCATTGTTTATGGAAGACTTTCAACTTTGCCGCTGTTGTGCCTTGAAGGACGCTGGCGTGTTTAGTTGCGCACCACAGAATAAAGCCTCAGCAAAAAAAAAAAGCGTGCTAGGAAAATTATGGGAAAATCTCTTTGTTGTAAAATATCCGCCCCCGGAATCCCATCTCAAGCGTACTAATCGCCACCCAACGCGAGTGAAACCTACTCCCTTACCTTTCAACTCTATTTTCTTACCGAAAGCTTTTCACACCTTAAAGGAGGGAAAACGCCAAACAGTTTTCAGTTTTTCACTTGTTGATTTAGTGTTTGCACATCATAACAATGTTCCGTAAATTTAAACTAATAGTTTCAGCTACGAGACGATGTAAAAATGTTTGCATACAAAATGAGAAATATGTTTGATCCGTGTTAATATTTTATGAAGGCTAAGTACGAGGTTTTTCTAATAAAACGAAAAACACTTTGACTTCGATCTTTGCACTGCCATCGACACTACGGATTTAATAACTTTTCCTACAAACTTGTTCATGATACAAAATTAAACAAGTTATGAATCCAGATAAAAATAGAAATTCAAAGAGAAAGTTTTTAATGAAGCACCAAAAGTTCGTAAAATCAATTAACCTACCTTCTTTGCTTATGTTTGGAAAGGAAATTGGAAATACAAAACGTACATTACGTTCATGGAGACTTGTGTTGCTGGAATGATCTCTGTATGTTTTTGAGTTCTTTAGAGTGTGCTACTTTGGTATGTTTGGGAATTATTTATTATTTAGTTAACGCAAAATGTGTCCATAAAGTTGAGTGAGCTCGTCGCGAATCGATTCCAAACAACCACCGCGTTAGTGACTCACGTATTGTTTGGTGTGAGTATAACACGTCGGCGTGGAACAGAGGTCCACAAAGATATACCGAAAGACTTGTTTATCGAACGCGATCAAACAAACTTCCACATCATTGCGGGATCGATTCAATACGGACGATGGTACGAGCTGAATGAAGCTGCCAACGATTCTTCGAACACTTATCGCTTTCGTTTGTTTTAGAACAGTAAGATATACATTATGGTGTTTGATAAGGACAAACTTTATACTTAATTTTACTCAACAGAGCCAACAAAGTCGATCTCGATTCGTTACGAAGAACAGCCACATTGAAAAGCCCGTGTTGCAGATTTCAAAACGAATTCATATTCCATGGCATTACAAATTTATATTACATAACATAACTGAAACACAACAAATTTTGGTGTGCTAGAGATTCTAACATGCAATGGAGACCATTACTAATGTTTTGTCACGAAGAACGGTGATAAAAAGGCACGTGAATAAGATGATAAAAGGGCGAGTATAACTGGTCTTACTTTCTGGACCAAAGAGGCGAAACGGCTCAAAGTCTCTATTAATCATTGCTACTGCTTCTTAATTTCTAGGCAACGGAAGAAGAACGTAACTATTACCTGTAATAAAAGAGTTCAAAAAAGGTGTTAGCAAGTCTTTTGCGTTTTCAATACTGCTGATTTTGATGAAACGTGAGTATTTCTTGCAACCAATCGTATTCCTATTTGATTTTTTATTTCAGCAATACACTTCCATAAAGAGGTTGCAGCTTGTAAGTAACCTTGCGGATGTGGACGGACTGTTGGAGGTTACTCTTCCTGATGTTCATCTCTAGAGCTTACAATTAACAAGGTAGTAAACATTTAAGGTTAATGAAACATTTAAATAAATACGACACGAACATATGCTAACGACCCCATAAATAATAATAATAGAAGAGGTGTGCCGTTCTAGAATCAATTTCATCTCACCCGAAAAACATACGTCCCATAGATCATCAAACGCATGGCAGCCAGTGGTGACACAAGATGGCCCCGGGAAACAACCGGCAATAACAAATTGTTGCTCCATGCGGGCCAAAGTTGCCTGCTAATATCTTTATGACACCCGCAAGAAATGAATTAAAACCATTAAGCAGTGATTTCGCTCGCATGCATCATGTCGCATCGAGTCCCGGACCGGGGGAGACGTCTCCCATACGGCAAGCAAGCTGTCAACCCGGGCTTAAAAATGATGACACCGGGGGAACTGCTCCGGTCGAAACGGAGCGACACGCCATTAATCAAACGGACGACGCACTTCATTCGCTGTGTAATGGTAAAAGTTTAACGATGAATTATGTCGAAATAGAATCCCCTCTTCCCTTTCCGATCCCCAGAAACGGACCCGACACAAGGACACACATACGTTACACACCATAGGACGGGGAGTTTCTAATAGCCTCTACTTTTCCAACTCGGCCGTTTGATAGGTTTCGCTTTTGGAAAAACGGGCACATCACCACAAACTGCCTGTTTCCAATTCCGTTCGATTGTTCGTTCCTTCCCTCTCTAAAATTGATACCCCGGAAAAGCTCAAAATAGTTTGACACTTTGGTTTTTAATCCAATCCCGATAGGATTCGCTTCACCATGCTAAAGAAAGCATTTTTGTGGCATAAAAGTTGTTCCAGGTTCCATTTTTCGATCTTTTCCAGCAGTCCATCAATCGCTGGAAATAAGGAAAGTCAATTTAAAACTAGAACGATAAGGACCGACTACTATCTACTGTATCTACTTTTACCGCCCATCGATAAGAGGCTAACTAGTTAAGTTTTTTTTACATATCGGTACAGAATATAATAAAGGCCTTTATGAATCTTTTTTGGAGATCGATTTTTTCTTTCACACGATATTTTTACACAAAATATTTTCTTCCTTGTTTCCATAGTGTATCACCGATTGTTTATTACTTCCACACGTTCCACTTATACTTAAGGTTTATAGTTTTTTTCTCGTCTTTTCTCTATCATTTGCAGCGTTGCCCTTTAAAACGGGTTTTTGCACAGGGATGCAACTGCAAACTGCTGCCAAGAAGCTGTGCCTTCTCTTCTGCCTTGTTCAAAACGTGATCACCGACGAGAGCTTTGCAAAACAAAACGAACCATAAACAAAACGAAAAATACACGAAGGCAGCCTCTCTCCTGGTGAATCACAACGCGCCCACCGACACGTTCCAAGCACAACTCAGTCCTCGCTCATATCAGTTCATATCTGAAGTCCGTTTTCCCGGTTGCTGAAAAACTACCGTTTCCCCCCTCCTCATGCGAACCCTTTTAAAATCGTTTGGTCTCACGAAGGGGTTTTCCCGATCGCATCTTTCGTAAGGTCCTTGGAGAGAGAGAGAGAGGGCGAGAAAGAGATCGAGTAAATTCGATCGCTAAGGAATGGATGAAATCAGGCGGTGATGGTTGAGAAAGAGGGGAAGTATGGATGGAGGATTGGTTTGCCTACGGAAGGGGAAATAAATAACACGACTTTACGACTTTCTCTCGCTCGCACGTCTAGTTCGACACCTTCACCTGCTTGTTGCTGGATATCGAATTGGATACTTCTAGGTTTTTGTGAACAGCTAAGAGACTAATGGGTTACTTTGTAGTGAACTAAATTACATCAATGCCGATGCGATGAAAGGGTGAGTGGAGAGAAAGGGGGTGGATGGGTGGATAGGTGAAGTAGACGTGTGTCTCAATTGTGCTAAGCATCCTACGTGTGTCCAGTGTGCCCCTTCCACCTACAGCTCCGTATGCTCCTCGTCCACTTCCGGCTTGCTTTTTTGAGTCTTCGTCGGATCGATCTCTTCCGAACTCTTCGTCTCCGAAGAAGCTGATTCTTCCATTTCGGGCGTTTGCTCTAGGACCTCCTCAGGTTTATCCTCTCCTTGCTCCGTTCGCTCCTCGTTACTATCCTTGTCGTCATCTTTCTTCCCACTTTCCTCATCAACGACCGTCTTCTCTACCTTCGGCGATGGTGTTGGTTTGACCTTCGGACGCCACAGCTTCAGCTTGTTGACGAGATACTTCACCTCCCGGTCGAGCATCGCCATACGATCGGTGATGTCCTTCACGGTCAGTCGGACCGGCGCATTGCGTGCCAGTTTGTTCTGCTCCTCCACCTCCGTGTCGCGCCACTCGATCGTGCCGCGGATCGCTTTTTCGAGCGTTTCTATTTCCACCGGTGTAAACACGTCCTTCTCGGGGTTGGTGTCCTTCGTGAGGTTCTTCGCGCTGTGCAGGAAAGCCTCGGAACCGTTGATCATCTGCTTGAGCGCATTCAGGGCGTCCGGACGCTCCCGGTGCTCCCAGTGGCGGGCGTACACCTCGTTGGCTACCGTTCGCAGATCCTCCAGCTTGCGCTCGTACGTTTCAGCGTCCGCATCGGAACCGTCCTCGTACAGCCACTCGGAGATTTCGCTGCAGCGTTTACGGATTGTTTCGATCTCTTCCGACGTGCCGCACGAAGCGTACTCTTCCTCGTCCAGCTTCACCTGAGCGTCGATCACGAAGCTTTCCAGCGCGTTGAGGGCCGTTTCGCGACGTTTCTTGGCATTGTCAACTTCGTCCAGGGCGCTCAAGCGTTTCGCCGACGCCTCGAACAGATCACCCTCCAGTGGCGATACGTACGTTAGCTCCACCTTCGACGGAATCTTCTCCTTTACCGTTACGATCTTTGGTTTCACCGTCTCGTTTTTGGCTTCCGCTCCTTCCTCAAGCTTCTTCTCCTCACCCGTCGCCGATGTACCATTCTCGGTTTTGGCTCCTTCCTTCGTATCGCTTCCGTCTTCCTTATCCTTGGTCGACTTTTGCTCTTCCTTGTCATTCGAGCTGGTTTCCTTCTCAGCTGGTTCCTCTTCCGACTTTTCTTCCGTGCCTTCCGGTGCCTTCTCCGACGGCTTGTCGTTGGAGTCTCCCGAGAACAGCTTGCTTATGGTATTGCCAATCTTCTGAAAAGTGGTCTCGTCGGCCTCCTCCTCCTCCTTCGTGACCGTGCGCTCCAACACCAGCTCAACGTTGGCCAGCGAGAAGATACCGGAATCGTCCAGCACAAAGTGCGCCTTGATACCCTTCGACTCGACATTTTCCACAACACCGGCCTTCAGTTTCTTCGCCACCTCGCTCAGCTCGACCCGGGCGAGTTCGTGCGAGCCCAGTGTGTTGGCCTCGGCTCCTAGCACCGACTCCAGCTCGGCGTACTGCACCGCGAACTGGAAATCGTCCGTGTGTTTGTTGAACGTGATCACTTTCTTCTGCGGGTAGGAATTCATCGCACCGAATAGCGTTCTCCGGACCTGACGCAGGTTGCCACTCTCACCCTCCCGATCGAACACAACTTGGATGGGGAACAGGACGGCATCCTTCGTGATGAACTTCTTCACCTTGAATCCGGTGGCGAGATCGGCCGCCCGGTACACGGCTCCCATGCAAGCGGCTTCGTCCGCGTTCAGATTCTTCGCCAGCTCCTGGCCGATGTGCGCGCGCAGAATATCCTGCACCTTCGGAACGCGGGTGTTTCCTCCGAACAGCACCACCTGATTGATAACGTCCAGCGATAGCCCCGACGCGGTCAGTGCTTTGTCCAGCGGGGCCGTCACCCGCTCGTACAGATCCTTGCAGAGCGTTTCGAACTGTTCGCGCGTCACCAGCAGCCGGAAGTCCTGCTCGTCCAGCAGACCCTCGATCTGGGCGTAATGTTCCGTGTTGGCACTGAGTACGTTCTTTAGCCGGCCCGCCTCCTTGAACAGCTTCGCCATCGCACGCGGATTACCGAAAACGTCCGTCTTCGTTTTGCCCATCTTGTTGAACTCTTTGCCGAGGAAATCGCGGAGGCGCACCTGCATCTCCAACCCACCAAGCGTCCGATCGAATCCAACACCGAGCACCTGCACCACGGGGTGTGTCTCGCGGGTGGCCTTATCCTTCACCAGCTGATAGCTTACTACCGCCGCGGACGTTTTGTACGCTCCCATATCGTAGAACAGGAAGTACTGTGCCGTCTCGTTGATTTCTTTTCGTCGGAAAATGCCATAGTTGAGCGCGACGGCCGTGTAGTCGTTGATGAGCTGTAGCACTTTGAGGTTAGCGAGCTTCGCCGCAGACAGCAGGGCCGTACGTTCGGCCTGGCCGAAAAATCCGGGCACAATCAGTACGCACTCAGTGATTATCTGACCGGTCGAATCTTCCGCGTACCCTTTGGCAACCTGCAGCAGTTGTGCGATGAGCTCCTCGATGGTGAACTGCTCTTCGCCCGCCCGAAACACGACCGTCTTACGGACAGGATCTTCCACAATGTCGTAGTATGGGAACCGTTTGCTTAAAATTTGAAAAACAAAATGTAAAACCATGTCAGGGTGCCGATATCTACACTTCAACTCACCGGTACAAATCGACCATTGGATTATCGATCGTTTTTCCCAACAGGTCGACCAAGTAGCCATAGCTGTTGGCCGGGAAACGGACTCCCAGTGTTTGTGCATCCTCGCCAAACACCCGGTCTCCGTTGCGGAAGGCGATGGTTGTCGGCGTTTTCCGTTTCGATTCCTTGTTCAGGGCAATTTCCATCGGTACGCCGGGTGACACTACACCAACCTTCATCCACTCGCTGCCCAAATCGACCGACATGACAGCGGCTCCCTGTGCCACCGCGGCGAACGTGGCCAGCACCACCAAACCGAGCAGCAGTGCCCTCCCCCCACCGACTAACCGGTGACGTGTACCAACCATTTCGCTGGACCTGAAAAAGTGATGAAACAAATTCCATTATGGAGGAATGTTGAAGGAAAGGCACCTTCCAAGCACCATCCGGAACGTTTACGGCAAGCAACGGGTTGCTACCTTTTACACCCCCCAACAACCGTTAGTTTTATTCTTCCGGCACGAACTCGTTTGTTGCTATCACACTGCCAACGTATGGCCGGTAAAACGTACGGTGGCTTTTGCTAGATCTCTATGAAACAGATGATTTAAATACACTCACCAGCTGTAGAAGCGTTCGCTTGAGTCTTTACAATTCGATGGCCGAGTGACAATTGCGTGGCCTTTTTACGGCACGGCTCAGAAAAAGTGGTCAATCCCGAAGAAAGGCCAGCATGTCCAACCACAATCACCGTTCGATTCGTCTGACGTGTTATTTCTCGACGCTAATAGTCACTAGAGGTGGACAGCTGTCAAAAGTTTCAATCTGCGACTGAGTAGGTTCGCAGCGTTCCAAGCGATAGAACCATGAAACAGAAATTGCTGCAAAACTATCAGAAATAATGTTTAAACCTTATTAAAAGTGTGACACAAAATGTGTACGTTTGTCTATTACACAATCATTTAGTTTTCTAACTTACATGGACAAAAAGCATTGTATCAATTAGATAAAAAACTCCAGTTCCACTCACTGTCAAGTTATTCCCCAATATTTGTAACACCACTAGATCGCAATTTAAGAACGTCAAACGTCAGATTTTGTTTTGGAAATGATACGGTTATAACTGGCAACACTGTTTCTCGAATTCAAAACTCGAATTTGTTTAATTACGTTTTAATCTATTTTTGATTACTACAAATTAATCAAAACAATAGCCAGCTTAACTTATTCATAATCAACAATTTAGTATTCCTCAGTTTAGATCTTCATCGTCAATCTACCAAGCTTCATCGTCATCCACGCGACTGGAGAAGACACTGAAATACAAAAAGGGAACTTCCTTTTTCGTTCTACGTTTTTTTGTTTCATCAGCGTAATAAATCACGAAAACATAGTTCTATTTTTAGAATCTCCCACCACTTGCAAATTCTTGTTTGATGTATCGGTAGATCTAAATAAAGATTGTTTTTCCAATCACCGCTTCATAATCTTGCTCATAAGTGCTAGTTTCCAGATGTGCGGAAAATGTTGCCCGTATGCTTCTAAGAGTTTTAAGGTTGTTTCCGTTGCACAAACAGAGCTAACACCGACTGTTATCTCAAGCATAGTAATAAAAACTTCCGTTTCCGCTATCTACATCTTATAAATTTAGCAACATATTTGTAGAACCCTTTTGATGTCATATTCGTATGTTTTTCGGATAGATTGCATTATTCCCCGTTTGAATAAAATAAATCATAGTTTGTTTTTTCCATATTTTTCTCTATTTCATTATTATAAGTCAAAGGAGTTTATACACTTTGTGGATGAATGCTCTACTTTCAAAAAACTGAGGAAAACCTATTGTTCCTACGATTAAATACAAACGTCGTACGCTATTGTAAGTAAAGAAGCATAGAAGGAAAGCCTTTTTAAAGTGTAAATTTTGTGTTCTCTTATCTCTTTACTCGTCAATACTCGGTTCTTTTTGTTCTTTCTCAGCTTTCCTTCTGCATCCACACTTTAACGCGCGTTAACTCCACTCGTTCATTTTTGTGTATGTTTTTTTTATTCATTTTATTTATTAAATCTTTGTCAAAGTTTTCGTTTTTTGAATTTTTTTTGTTTTCTTTTGATTTTTCATTTGCGCAACTTGTACGTCATTATCAATATAGTAATTTAACTGATGTATAATATACTTATGTCCATTTATTTCACTTGCTCCGTTCTTTCCAGCGCTTGTGGCGCAGTTTTATTCCTTTGTTTAGATTAATGGTTTTGTTGCTCTCTATATTTTAATGCAGTACATCATTCTGTGGTTCCTCTCATTCTCTCTTAGCAAAACAACATTCTCCACTTTTAATGCCTTCATAGTTCCCTTTTCCTTGCCGACTATTGGTTCCCTTTTTTTTTTGCAGCCCCTCACTCTTTCCCTCTGTCTTGTTTCTCGTTTCTTTTACAAACATCTGGGTTTTTCACTTGTCTTACGTCATTTTGTAGTAGAGTTGTTTCCCGCATAACCCTCACTCTTAACTGCTAATATCACAGACTTTGTTTACTTTCATTTCTTATTTCCCTCCCCATTGTTGTTGTTGCTGTTTTAGTTGTTGTTCTTAAGTTGTCATTGTGTTGAATTGTTTACATCCCGATTCCATGCTCCCCCTTTTTGCACCGGTCGTTCCACCAACGGAAATTAAGCTTTAGGTATCTCTTGACGCGAGTACTCGATGAAGTAAGTTTTGCCTCAATTTTTTTCCGTTGGGAACGCGGTGAAATGGGGAACGACACCGTAAATGTATGAATAGGATGCAATTGTAGGAAAGAGGCCACTTCTAGATGCGAATGCACTTGTACCAAAACTTTAAACATCTTTCCTCCTCCAATAACCACCGTCTCACGCTGTTGCCACGCTATTCTTGTAAAGAGAGTTGTTTGTTCCTGATGTTTCATCTTTGTGTTTGTTGATGTGTGCATTTAGTTTGCGATTACCATTTCTTCTTCTATAATCAGTTCTACTCGTTCTACATTATTTGTGTGCTTGGGTAGTTTTGATTTATGCATATACATTACTTTCCCTTTCTCTTTACGGAACATTTGAGCCCGCGAGTGTTAACGAGTGTGTTTGTTCACCTACGCTAGATATTACATTACAGTTCACCACTTCTTTCTTTGTATTTCAATTTTCTTGTCATATTTTTTTTTTGTGTAGTTTTCTTTGTTCGACAAATTTAAAAGGAAACAGAGTCCATCGGCACATGATTTGGGTTCAATTTTTCCTCGTAGTTTTTTTTTCTATAAATCTTCAACAGCTAAATTTGGGGTTTCCCATTTGGGATTTGGGTTTCACGTTATTACTTTTTCTTTTCAATTGGTATTAGCACTGTCTTCCACCGTAACTACTCTCTGCTGCCCCGTGATTCGTTTTGGTATTACACATCTTAGCTACAACAACTGTAGTTTTGCGAACCGCATTCCGGTTCGTCCGATTTGTCACTTTGATTTTTCGATTTCGATTAACTCCAACAGGGGTTTCCTCTTTTTTTTTTGGCCACAAAACTTTGAAATGCGAATCAAATTCGTACAGACGGGAAAACTTAAAAGGAAAATTGGAACTAGATTTTTGTTTTGTCTTCCTCTCTCTCGCTCTTGCTCTACTACAACACATTCGAACTCGCAAGAACAATAGCTTACGTGCGCACATCTCACAACGATCGGAAAAAAAGCGAAAGGAAAAAGAAAAGGTGGTGGTGAATGGGAAATCAATCGAGGAATGGCTTGCCATCGTAGCTACGGCACAAGCGAGGGCAGGTAACTACTGTAACGTGGGGAAGGGAGAGTTTAAACAGTCGAAAGGTAGAGAGGGGAAAGGGGTGGAAAAACTCCGCTGTGTGTTTTTTTTCTTTTGACAGGCGTCGTTGAAGAAGGGCGCAGGAAAATTCGAAACGTTACGAAAAATGCACCAGCAAGATACACCTAGCCACACAGATACAACGATACCGAAGCAACGGTATATTATCGTCACCCTTCCTCGCAAACTACAGCTCTTCAGGTTGCTTTTCCACTCGCTCCTCCCCCCCCAACGACCAACAGACACTTGAAGTTTTTCTTTTCTTTGCTTCCTTCGCTAGGAAACGCGAAACACGAGACCTAACGGCGAAACAGTTTTCCAGCGCGGCAGCACAATAGAAGTCGCGATATAGTGAGCTTTGGGAGTCACAGCAAGAAAGAAACCTGGTGCTTGGGGGGGAAACCGAGGAACCCCAACTCCGAACTCCGCGGTGCAACACGTGAAGTGAAAAACGTGGTAAAGAATTTGCGAACCCGATCGCTCTACTGGCGAACGATTTTAATCCGCTAACGCACATCATAGTCGTTTGGAAAAACTATTCAGAAACACCAGCGGGAGGGGGGGATGAAGGATGATTGAATAGGAAAACCGACATGAAAACTCCAATTCCAGGTAGGGGTGGCAGACAGACGGAAAGAGAAAAAGAAAATCAAACATCCCATCCGTATTGAAATGCCCAGTGTGGCACCAACCTTTCCGGAGGCTCTTCTCAGCTCGCGAGACCCCAACACTAATACTCTCTCCTCCTATTTCCCCCCTTTCCATCCCCTCGCTAGCTATCCGGTACCGTTTTCGCTAAAGTGTGCCACGGATAAAGCTCTGCTTTCGTGGGGGGGGGGCGAAAAGACGCAAAAGGTTGGTTAATAAGTAATCGTAGTAGCCGTAGCCAACCAAGTGCGACGTCAAGCGCTCTAGGGCAGGGGTAGGCAACCTATTTTTTGTTGACAGATAATTTATGTTTTTTTTTTGTCATTTTCCTGGGGCATGAACTTTAAGCTTTTTACAAAGAATATTTCAACCATCGTATGGTTGTCGATAGAATGAAATGAACAAAATTATTTAAAAGCGATATGAAGACCCCTGTTCCACAGCTTGCTGGGAGGACGGGTGGATGTTTTGGTGTTATGCTGGGTGCTTTTGGAGACCTCCACCAACGTGGTCGCGTTGGTTGTCGTCAGACTCATAATCGCAAAACCCTGGCCAAGCGAACGCAAACGAACCAGAGCCAGCGAGACACACCGCCGCGCGTTGTGCGATTTAAATGTTTTTCTTCCTCTGTCTGTTTTCCTGCTCCGCGTCTTTAGTGTAGGCCTGCCGCCGCGCACTTTCACTTATTTCACATCTCATCACACACAGCGAGCTTATAGGGTGGGCTCTTGGCGTGTGCAGGGAGGCACCTGCGGGCGAGCGAAAAATGGTTTCGGTGCGCGGCTGACCGTTAGACGATCTCGAAACGAACTCGCCACGAAACGAAAAGAAAAGAAAAACACATCACCCTTGCCGGAAACCGGGGTTCCACTATTACCGACGGATGGGTGTTTCTACGCCGTTCCTCCCTTCCTCCGCTCGCCAATCGTCAAACTAGTGCACGACACTTGTTTCCCTGTGATTTCCTTAAAACCCTACCGTGGAGTTTGTTGCTGAGTTTTCCATTCGCAACTTTTGGCACTAAACCACAAGTATTTCTCTGCAAAGTTTGATGTAAACTTCCTCCTTCCCTTGGATACACCATTCTTCCTTCCTTTTTTCATTTCCATTGCGCTTCCTTGGGGCCATTGAAGGAACATCAAAAGGAGCAAATACCGTTTTTCCCCTTTTTCCGACCTGTTGCACATCATTATTAGCACATAACTTGTGTCCGCGACCACTTCTCAATATCACTAGACACCTTCACATGTTCCACGTACCCATCCATTAATGCACGTTATTTTCCTTCCCCTTCCCTTGGTCAAAAAGCTGAATGTGGGGCCCCCGTGTTTTTTGAGGGCATGAGATGGCAGAGTTTTCTTTTGCGAAATGATGTAGCAGAAAAACGGCCCCCTGACTCATGGTTAACAAACTAATGGTAATAAAAATAAAATAATTACAATAAAATTAATAAGGAGTAAGCATTAGTTAATTACCTAAGCGGATACGATTCCCTAACTAACCCTAGGGCGAATGTACGGTGCGTACGGTTTGTGTGTGTGTATGTTTTTTGGGCAAACATTATTAGAACTAAAATTTCCTAAAGACGAGAAAAAAAAACAACCAAACGCCAAAACCGAAGGCGAAAACGAAACGGTGGAGTGAAGAAGAGGAATAAGAAAACCCCCTCCGAACAACAATCGAGGTGTCTCGAAATAAAATTGTCTAACTCAACGTCTATCATCTCTCTTCGTATTTTCCTCCTAATCTGTGTGGAGTATTAAGTGGGTTTTTTTCCTTGTTTTCTTTTGCATGGTTTTTCCACAGAAAAAAACCTAGACTCAGAGGCGAGCGGTACACACCGGGGACCGGTGGAAAACTTTGTGACGCCTTTGGAACTCGAACCGTGTGCGTACCCGCCGCTGCTTATCTCAAGGGAAAAGTGAAATCAATTTCCCCACCCCTTCCCGACTCGTTTCTCCTTTCGAGCGTTGTTAGGCGATCCACCTTCTTCACCTTCGTCGGTGTGGGTGTGTGTGTGTGTATATTGGTGTTGGTACATTGTTTAAGGGCAAATAAATTAAGAATTACATTAGCGGCACACAAATGGCACCACCCCCGCACAAACACACACACATACAGGAGGCTTCATCATTAACCTAGTGTGGTGTGTCATGTCCATCGGCGTCTCTTGTCTGTCGGGGCAGCGCATTGTTGACGCAGCAACAGGAGGAGGGGGAGAAGAAGTTGGTTGGCGGCCTACTTTCAAGTTTCCAGCGACGTAACGACGAGATTATGGAACACGCTCGCACCGCCGTCGGAGCCCATCAGCATGGCGGCCTGGCCGCAGGAATCGATGGTGGTGGTAGGGGTGGGAGCGATGGAGTTGGCACCTCCCGCCGTATTGCAGCTGGCCACCGGCTGCCCGTGACCGTTTCCGGCTGCTGCTCCACCGACACCGCAACCCATCGCCGTTCCGGTGGCATTTCCGGTGGCGGCGGCGGCTGCTGCTGCGGCGGCTGCGACCGCCCCGGCCGATTTGGCCGCCACCACGGCTGCCATCGCACCACCATTGCTCACCCCGAGCCGCAACGCGTCCATGATCACCTCGAACTCCTTCTGGTGATGGTGCGCCACCTGGTAGTCGAAGCCGCTCAGATCCGGCAGTGGATGGAACGGATGCAGGAACGGGTGCGAGAACGGATGCAGTTGGTAGTGGTGATGGTGGTGGTGGTGGTGATGGTGTTCGAGGAGATCACCGATCTTTGGTCGCTTGGGAGACAGGTCACCGATGGTTTCGCTCACGCTCGTCACCTTCGACTGCTGATCTTCGACCGCGCCACCCTCTGCGCCACCGTCCGTCGTCGTGGTCGGCGGACAATCGTCGATGCCGGTAAGGAGACGGCCCGCACTGGGAAAGTAGATCTGCGAGAGGGCCTCCCGCACCAACCGGTCACTGTCGTCGTCGTCGATGGAGGCAAACTTGCGCTTGCGGGACACCATCGCCTGTTCAAGCTGTTCCGCGCCCTGCGTGATTTCCGGATCGACCAGCGGCATGGCGGCGTCCAGCGCGCACAGCTCCCGGTCAAGCGTTTCCAGGTCCGTCTCCACCTCGGAGGACGACTTCCGGGACGATGGCACCGTGGCACCGGAGGGCTTGCTGCAGTCGCTCGCCTCCGTCGAGCCATTGGTCGTCATCGTCGTGGACGTCAGCAGCTCCGAGCAGGAGGATGAGGAGGAGGAGGAGTCTGAGGAGCTCGACGTTCCATTGCAGTCCGTATGGGGCGCGGAGTGGGGATGAGGCAATCGTTGGTGGATGAGGTGGTGGTGGAGATGGTGGTGGTGGTGTTGGTGCGAGGCTAGATTATGGTTATGCTGCAACTGACAGTTGTTGTTCATGTTTTCATTGTTATGCACGAACTCGCCGTGCTCGCCATGGTGGTGGTGGTGCGGATGCAGGTGATGGTGGTGGTTGTTGCTGCTACCGTTGGTGTTGTTGCTGTTGTTGTTGTTGGCATTGGTAATGTTGTTATTGATACAATCGTCCGCAGACGGATCGTCTTCCTCCGACTCTTTTCTGCTGCTGTCAGTTGACCTGCAACGAGCACGTAGGACAGAAAAAAAAAATAAGTAAAACACTTTTTATAAAAACAAAAAACAACGATTACTAAAAATAAAATAATGTAACACTCTCATACACCTTTCAATTCAATCTATAACTCCCTATTTCATTCCCACGACACCCGATGCAAGCAAAAACTCAAAGCACTGCAAGTAAATCGATTAATCTCCGACCGTCGAGCGTCAAACGTTGTTTTTGTTGACCTCCACGATGACGTTTCACGCTAATGACGTAGGTGACGACGTCCGGCAAGCGTAGGCTGCTTCGATGACCAGGTAAGATCCTCGAGGTTTCCTTTTTTAGTTATTGCTTGGTTACTACAAAAACCAACTGTTGTTAGCAGGTTGATGGTATCTTTAACAAACACACACACACGCATATATCCCCACACATAGTGAGAAAAGTGCATCATTCGAACTATAGCGGTGGTTTTGACGTTCTTATGAAGGATTTCTTTATGCATTTTAACGGTTTAGTTTTTGCCTTCTAGTTTTTCCCCCCGCCATTACCCACGCTCCGCTCCCTTTAAGAGTACCCATTTTTGGGTTTGCAGTATTACCCAAGAGCGGGTATCTTTATCCACTCGATATCGGGAAGGTATCGGTTTCAGCAGCAGCTTCCTTTCCTCCACCCGTGACAGTCTAAAATTAACAACCGAACCCCTCACCCTTCCTCTCCTATTAAGATTCCAACCCAGCTGTGTTAGCTTTTCTTCTTCGCGTAAAAGTTTCAACTGTATATGATACACATAATAAGAAAATTTACACTTGCTCCTTTTCAGGTGCGTATGCTCGTGTGTTTGTGAATGTTTGTGCGAGGACTATTTTTAAATCTCCACCGCAGCCACTCTCATCGCATCGCAAACTCTTATTCTTGTGTTTTTTTTTCTGTCCACGCCACCTCACTCGCCCTTGGCGTGGTTCGTCGCGTGGCACAGAGTGAGACAAAGAGAGGTTTAAACACGGAAGAGAAAATTCGAAGCGAATAAAAAGCAACCTCCGTTGGGAGAAGATGTTAGCAAATCACAATACACACACCCCTCTTCCACACGAGCTTCCTCGCGAGGAAATCGACGCACGGTCATAAACGCGTCTCGCCGTGTCAAGTGGGAAAACACGAAACCAACATAATACACACGCGAACAAAACGCGTGCCTCCGCGAGAAGCGTGCGAGAAAATCCCTCTCACCTTCCCCCCGCTCGGCTTCTTCCTTCTCTCCTCTCTCTTTCTCCTTCTTCTATCCGCGTCCTATGGGCCGGTTTAAAAACCCTAATTGAACCGTTAAATGGTTCGGTGGTTTGCGTCCTTCTTATGATGATACCTGACGACACACAAATTAAAATAACACTGTATCGAAACGAGTATGCGACACTTACTTGGCGAGATTGGAGAGCATCAGCAGCTTGTGCTGCTTCTCGCGCCGAATATCGTCGGTCAGCCGCGAGTACGTGTTGTTGATGCACACCGAGCGACGCAGATTCCGCTCCGAGTCCTTGATCCGCTCCAGCTTGTGCACGCACAGCTGCAGGATCCGCTTGCGCACCTCGCGCTGCTTCAGCTGGGGCGAGATCATCGGCACCTTCGGGCGGTTGCGGCGGATCGGTGGCGACGAGTGCGGCGGCCCAAACATGTCCGAGTCGTCCTCCGCCACCGTCGAAGTGCTGTTCGTTGGCAGGGTCATGGCTGAACCGTCTTTACACCCTCTTTCCCTTCGTGAGCTTTAACAGCCTTGGTGAGCTCACTCCTCTTACGTTCCTCTTCTTTGGACTTTGAACTCACTTCGAACTGTAGTGAGTCCGTCGCGCAATCTCGGATGCTACCGGTGAGAAGATCACTTCTCACTTGTCTCACAGTGCAGTCTTTTTTTTTTCGAGCACACACAGGTAACGGAACCGAATGTCGCTGATCAACGACGTCAAGTACGTGCAGAATTCCTTGTAATCCCACTTTCACACGTCACACGGTAAATTAACTTTTCTCCTTTGCTCCCGTCTTTCCACTGGAGGGTAAGGATGTTATGATATGGTTATTGCACAAGTTCAAGACTTTACCGAGCAATTTTGATTACTTCCAACAACTGATACAATCGGAGGCTGTACTAGTTTAATTTGTTGCACTGTTCCCACTCCCTTGATTGGCTTCTCGTGGTTTGTAGCGTACCGTCGATGATTTCGCCACCAAAAACGCACACACACACATGTACACGAACCGTGGTCTGTCGAAACCCGTTTGTCTTTATCCGATCACCCGGCCTCGACGACGTCGACCTTGCCCCGTTAGGTAGGCCGTTAGGTGGTGGTTCAAATAAAACGAGATTTGATATCTCCCGTCTACCAGCAGCGGGCACACACCCTCGCACTTGACACAGTCTCTCTGTATTTTATTTTTACTTTCCTTGCTTTTAGTAACGTTGGGAAAATTTCCTTCACTACCTGGAGAGCAGGAAACGATTAATCCAACAACAGTGACGAATAACCTATTCCGATTCACCCGTTTTTCTTCGAGAAGCGTTTAACACAGCTTCCTTTGATGGCATTTAAATTCGCCTCCGTTCGTCACACATATCACATTTCACTTCTCATGCGCACGTCGAACACTTTCCTCGTGCACGCACGGCAAAGGATGAATGAATTGCTGCTTGTAGCTTTTCCTCCACTTGACTCTCTCACTTTCGCGTTTCCTCGTGTGTCTTTCGTTCCGCGAGTCTCCAGGTTCCAGTGTAACACTCCGGGTCCGCCGTAAAACAATAGAAAACTCGCACGTGGATCGCAGCTCAATTGACTCCACAAAAGGGTCGGAGAATGGTGTGTTTAGCTATGGAATATGCTTTCCTCGACGATCGACACCAATGACACGAACTGGAATGTTCGGACCAGGGGGCGCGGGGAGGGGTCGATGGTGATGGCCCACAAAACTCGCGCACTCGGTGGGGAGAAATGAAAACCGAAAGTTTTTTACCGGAACGTCACTGGACCGAACGGTTCGATGGTTCGATGGGTGGTTTTTTCCCCTGCCCTCCTCAATCGACCAAGGAAGGAAAAACGGTAATGAATTGACACGCGACCTCGATTGAGGACGTTCGAGTAGTAAATGGACCTTCGATTCGAAGCACTTGGTTTGGTTGTTTCTTAGATCACTTCACCTCACGCAGCACGTCATACAATGTTTTCACAAGCACTTGCGGTCTACCACCGGATCCACTTGGAACGCAGTCGGACATATCATAAACCTTGGGTTAGTTGTTTTTTCCCACTTGTAGGAGAAATGTCTCCAATTGATCCTGTTGGCCAAATTGATTAAAGGACCCTCGTTCCCAACACACACACACGCACACACCGTTTGATGAATAAAGGGCACTACTATTGCGGCTTGTTGCTGGCTTCGATGGCTCTTCCCAGTTTCCACAGGCTAAGTGTTTGGCTCAAGCTTTTCCGTTTCGCGTGCTGCACGCTCGAGCGCCAATCCGAAACTGACGAGACGAGACAAACGCCACACGGTCCGTTCGTCGGTCGCGGTCCGAATGCGAGCCTGCAGCAACGCCGATCCCGTCTGCGCCCTTCGACACACGCGTTTCGGGCTTCCCAGCGAGTAGGCAAGCGAGCGAGCGAGCGAGCGAGCGAGAGACGGCGCCGTCATCGCACTCACGCCGTCGCCGCGCGGCCGTCGACGCGATACTGCTCTGCTTGTTGCCTTTGTGGCGCAGCTTTAGCGGTGCGAATCTCTCCCAAGCGTCCACGGGGTACTCAGCATCCGCTCATTCTCAGCCGCGAGAAAAGGATTCGCGCGAGAGACGGCGCGTGAGTGAGTGCAACGCGTACAATGTGCGAAATGCGTTTGAAATTTAACAGAAAAGGGTCGATCCGCATCCATTCGCTGAAGGTAGTAGCAACAACAATTTACCAATTACCGTAAGCAAGTAGACCAGATGATTGCGTCAATCTCGATTTATCACAGTGGACCAAAACGGTGTTGTTTGATAAACTACCTTCAATTTTACCACAAGAATCAACGTCGGTCACCTTATACCTTCAAACAAGGGTTAGAATTACCGAAGAGGGGAAAGTATCTACTGAAATTAGGTCCCAATAAGTCTCCCCCAAACTCATCCCAAACACTGCGTCGATTGTTCGGCCTGTATTGTGAGTGAGAATGAGTAAACCACGACTTCATTCGAGAGGAACTCATCTCTCGTACACGTTTGACAGCGAAACGTTTAGTTGGCGATTCTTCCATTCTATGTCGTTTACAGTGTAGCGTGTAAACGAATGAAATCGTTTACACGAGCCACTCAACGCTCCCGTGCACCCGACGTCCGATGTGAATGTATGGGTTTGAAATACGCGTACCGTGCGTATACGGTACGAGATGCACGTACAACGGTATTCGAAATCAGCTGTGCACTGTTCGGTCGTATGGTATCAATGGGCCGACTTAAAAGGTAAGGTGTTTGAAGCTGGAGGCGCGGTTTGATGGGAGGATGAGTGGATAGAGAGAGAGAGAGAGTGAGAGAGTGTGGTGGTGTCCATTCGTACTCACGCACGAGACAGTCGAGTCTTTTGTTTCTTTATTATGTAAAAAAATGTGCTGTTGGGGGATTCGAACATGAGTGCGGGTCTATCACACATCGTACGTTGTTCACTCGAACGTTATAATGCGCGATATGCGCGATTGAGGGTTTTTCGCTGGCTTTTTCGTCATCTCGCTCAGCTTTTCTCTTTCTATCACCCTCACTCATACTCGGACCCTTTGCTAGATTTTCTATTTCGTTTCGTCACATTTTCCCCTGGCATGCTCTATCTCCTTTTGCCAACGCGACGACAGTGATTGTCGGGCTTTGAAATAACGCCCGATGAGACCGGAACTCAGGAGAAGTGGTTTCAATTTCCGTGCCCTGCCGTAAACTCTATGCACCATCACCTTACCCGGTCCCTTTCCTTCGCACCTTAAGTTTTCTGGCTTTTCCTTACCCATCGGATAGGGAGTTTGCCTCTATCGGTTCACAAAAAACTATCGAGGAAAACCTTATGGTGGAAGTTAGTTCATAAAGTGAAAAATAGACCATGGTAAAAACTCAACCAAATTCAAACCCCCATCGCTTTGCAGTCTCGTCCGTTATTTCGACCTACGGAGTGCAGCAACAGTCGAACTTTACAAACTGAACCGCACGAGAGAGCTCTGAAGGATGCCGATTCTGTGTGTGATGTACAAAAAGCAGTAATCACCAGCTTTGCTCGAAATTGGATGCTGCCGTTGGATGGAATAGGGTAAAGAAGAGTCAAAGAGAAGGAACGAGAGAGAGAGAGATGGCAAGCGTACGGATGTAGCTGTGAGCGAATGGGAAAGGCAGATATTAAAAGCATCGAATCGAGGGAAATCCACAATGTACACTCGTACACCTAGCTCACCTAACGGGTAGCCAGCAACGACAGCGACACGGGACGAGCAACTTGTCTGTTCGTGAAACGATGAGATGAGTAAGCTGGGATGAGAAGATCATCAGCCAAGTGAGGCTATATGGTCGGTAATTTATGAAGGAGGGATAGATTTGCACGTACCTACACGAAAATAGCGTGCCGTGCGCGCGTTACGCCGACCCTTTTTCTCGCCCTTCCCACCGATGTCGTTGTCTTTTCCACGACACCATTCGTGCACGCATTCCCTAAATTATCTTGAGCAGCCAGTTTCAAAGTGATCCGTGGCACTTGTTTCAGAAAATCAGCACACGTACACGAAAAGCGATGAAAAGGAATTCATCTTCTACTAAGTTAGCATAAGATGGAGAGATTGCCAATGACTGACAAACAACTTATAAATTTTTATTTCAAGTATGAATTAATTAGCGTTTATTGCGATTCAACGTTAATGCAATGTTTGAATAATTCCAATACCCAAAAGTCCAACTTGTCTAATTTAACCTCATGTTCATCGAATCTTTCCAGTATCTTTCCAGTTCCTTTATCGTTGGGTCTTTCATTCTTTCCATTCGTCTCATTCTCCCTCCTCCCCACACCCCTTGTTTTTATACTTTTCTTTTTGTTTCCCTCAAGCGTAATTTACTTTTCGTCTTTTCTGGGTATGATTCGTTTTTTTTGTCTCTTTTAATGTCCCAAACAGGATACCATCGAACAGCTGGTCGGTAACTGTCTGGGGCAGACGAAAGGCGATCGAAGGCGAAACCTCGAAAGGCGAAATATAAAAACAACAAGACAAAACAAGCAAGAAAACAAATCACACAGAAGCAGAGCGCAACCAACAACAGAAAGCAACAAGGTATAACAAGCAGTATGCAGGGTAGGTACGGAAGCAACGCCAAGACGATAAGGCATAGAAAAAGTAACCATCGACCCCTTACCGACGACGCGGCGCACCACCACCGGCTGATTTTCATTTATTTTTTTATTCTTTTCGTTTTTCCATCCCCTGCACATCAGCACACCCACTGTGCTCTCTGGGACCACGAAGGGCCTCGCAACGCCCGTCATCGTTCTCACGGCTCGCATCGTACTCAACTCTTCTCACCTTTCCACTGTTTCTCACTTCTCACACTGTTCTCTTGGGACGGTATGGTGCCGAGCGAGATGGTTTTCATTCAACTCCATCAGAACGCGCTTCTGGGAACACATTTTACATGTCTATCCACGTGTGTGTGTGTGTTGGTACGTTTATGTTAATGATTTGTTATCACCGTGTCAGCAGCGTGTAGTCTAATTTCGCTGCCTAAGTGAGACGATTGGGGCCCATTAACAACTCATACGCGATTAAATGTCACAAAGTGTGCCCCATTCACGCGTCAGGTATCGTAATATTTTATTTTTTTATAGTATTTTATTTTAAAAGAAGAAATGTAATTTAAAAAGAATATCAAATATAGGAGTGAATTTGAACATAATTCAAATGAAGAACGGGTGAGCAACATTATGAAATAGCTTGGCTGCTATAATGCCGCGGTTGATAAAACAAAATGTTTCGCTAAGGAATTGATTCATAAAATCTTCCTTATTTTTTAAGAATCAGGACCCTTCCCGAGCAGAGCCTTGTTTGCCGGGTGGAAATGAGGTCAGTCAGTATGCCAGACCAAGGAAGACGACTGCTTGACAATATACATTTCTATTCGTGTTTCCTTCTCCACCCTCCCTGTCCAATGATTTTCGCTTCCTCCTGCAATTGGGGAGTGGATTTTCCACATCACACCACCACCGTACACTTTAGCCCCATCCGACTCGCTGTGGCCGTTCGGTTGTCCTGGAGGGCCTTTCCGTTCGTATGCATTATTTGGACGGTTCGCTCGCTTTGCCACCGAAGCGACACGCATCACCGCCCTTTCTTGTACCGTCATGTGCTATCAGCATAACTTGACACACGAAGTAAGGCAAGTTGAACGCAAGGGAAAAACACACAAATAAGAGAGGAAAAAAGCATCCAACCTCGCGTGTGGTACACGCAGGCACGTACGAGAGCCAACTGCTTCGATGGCGATGTTGGCTTTCGTCCGTCGAAACGTGTTTCCTACATACACACACAACACAGCCGCGCACACTCGAGTGTGACCAGTTCTGCCCTCTCTCCAATTCAACACCCACGGGGGCCAGCATACGACAGGGAGACAGCGAAACATTATGTGATATGAACAATTCGACCAAACCGAAAAGGTACGGGCTGAAAAGCGAGACCCTTTTTACGCTGTTACCCAAGCATTCATTCTTGATTTTGTTCGATTTGAGAAAAGGCCAAACAAAAAACCACTTTATATCTCCCAGCCTAAACGACATCCTCCCGAACGCAATCATCATCTGGGCTGGTTTGAAGCGAATCCGACAACCTGCCTCGGTTTTTAGTGTTAAAAATCTCACCCGCCCCAACGATCATTATCTCACGCTCGCGGTTTTTATAGCTTGCATTATCATTTTTATCAGCGTCAAAGAAATAAAACAACAAATGGAAGGCGAGATGGGTGGTGGGGAGATGGGTGCGTTATACTTAAAGTAGTAAAACTGGATGTTTACTTTATTTATTTGTTTTCATTGATTATTTTCCTTCCTTAGATAAAAAAGAAACTCTATGTACTTATAAACTTGAACAAGAGTGGTAGAAATAATGTGTTTATCCAACTAAAGCCTCATTATCAGACTCAAACAAATTATTTCAAAACGGACATCATTCTTTGTTAGGATGGTTTTTAAAAATCCACCTTTCGCGAATAAAATCTAACCCGAAAGTACACTGCATTTACTACTCGAAATTTTAGTTTCCTACAGTTTCCTAACAGTGTACTTATCAGTGTACTCCACAACCCTATCGTGGCAGGGCTAGCTCATGTACCGTAACAGAAGTTTGAAAAAAACATTATGCTTGCCACAAACCTAGAGTGCAGAAAAGTGAGGGTCAGAAAAAACCCCACCGTGAAACTCGAAAACGACGACGACGACGTCGACAAGACCAAACCGACTCCAAGTGCGATTATCGTTATTAAGGCAAAAATATGATCCACACGCAGCTAACTGTCGGTGTTCTCCTTTTATTCCTCTCTACCGCTGAGCTGTGATCCCTTCCTTGCCGCTCCCTGCCGGTTCTAATTCCTAGCTAACAGATGGGTATTAGAATCTTAATATAGCTAATGTGATACAGCATTAAATCGAGTTTTATACGCTTTCCGATCCGATCCGATGAGGACGTTCTCTCACGAGCACTCGGCGCTCTCCACTATTTTTCTCTTTCTCTCTCACTTTCTTCCTCTCTTTCTTTCTTGTTCAATAATATACCCATCATCGAATCCACCAGCACACATACCTTAGCGTTGCCCTGGTAACCGAAACATTTTGCTCACGTTTCCCGCTAGCCTGTTTCTCGCTCGTCCCTCTCATCCTTCGCGATTCGTTTCGCGTGGCCAATCGGATAACCACTTCCCGAATGGATTATTTTTGTGTCGAAAACCGAAAAAGTTTCGATTATCCATCGACAAAGAAATTGTGTGTTTTTGCACCTAGGTTACATAGGAAAATCATAATTATTAGGAATTCATTTCACCAGTCGATGCCCACCTCAAAAACTAATCTCGCCCACTACTCATTGACAATCAAATCAATTTGAGTAAGTGTGGTTATGGCATTGTAAAAAATTATCGGAAACCAAACGAAACGTAACAACAAATCCGGTTTCCGGTCGCCTTCAGCCACGGGGTTTAAGTACTTATAGGGGTATATTGTTGCGATTCCCTAGCGGATGAGAACTCCTGGGTCGTATTCTAAAAGCTGAAAGGGAAAAATCTTGAACAACGTGTGCACATCAAGACGTACTTTCCAGGCGTTGGATGTGAAAATATCAAACCTGGGGAATAACCGATCGCTTCTCGGCTCCTTTTTGATGACTCAGAACCCAGTCAGTCAGAGGTCGTCACTAGGAGGCAATAATATTCAAAACACCCTCACCCTCGACCAAGTTATATCTTGTCGTCAGAAGACGCGACAAAACATTCATGATTCATCGATCGGGCCAGAACGATCGTGTTGATTTTTTTACACCACCACCACAACCACCAGCAAAAGCACACACAACTCGACGCCAGGATGTTCTTTTGACACACGGACATTTCTAGCGCCCGTGACTAATGCGCGCGACCCCGATGCGCACGTCACTCATTGCCGTGGGCCGGATTTGGACGGTTGGGCGGTTCACTCTCACTCTCATTTCTCACTTTTCGTTGCTCACGTTCCTTATTTCGCATCCTTCGCTACGGCGCCTGCCTGGTGGCGCTTCCCCCTAGGTAAGATTTCCCGCTTGACATCAATCGGCCGGCGGGTTGTGAATTTGTAATCAGGACGCAACGCGCTGGGTGTCGATCCGATTCGATATGAATAATTCTCCACGTGACCCAAGGTGTAATTACGGTTGAGAGAGTCCAAATAGAGAAGCTTCACAATGCCGCCTTGTCTTCATCTACGGAGCCGATTATTTTACCATTAATCGTGCATTAATAACTTCTTATACAGGAGCATTTAAAAGCAGAATAAACTGAGCTTAATTGACGATCTGTTTACCACAAACGGTTTCTTTTATTGCTCCTTTTAAATGAACAAACCCATGGACATATGCAGTCCCTTTCCAGCAAGGGATTGCTTCTCTTTTAATCCTTTTCCTGTAGGTCTTGAAAAGTTTTAGTTCTAGACTCGCCAGGTGCCAGTTGGTCATGCCAAACTCGAAAAAACAAACACTGAAATGTTGTCAATTTATCGGTTTCAATCAAATTGCGGCCATCAAACGCCTATTAACCAAACTATACCAGTGGGGCGCGAGAGTGGCTTTCCGCTTTTCCCACGGAATACGAGGGAGCATGTGACGCCACAGGCATACACACTCATCCCAAGTTGAACGCAGTGTAACGGTTTCATGTTCCTTTTCCGGTGTTAACGCCGATTCCAGAATGAATATCCTTTCGTCGTCGATGGTACGAGAAGAAGGGACGATACACAAACACTCACACACAAAGCCCTCGAAAGGCCACCCATTCCAACACACAGCTCTATAAACGTTCGACCACGAAAAGGGTCCGTTTTATACGTGGTCGAGAGTGAGCGATCCTTTTTTCTTCAGCATTCGTTTCTTTGTGTTTTTGACTCAGTTTTGCACACGCAAATTAGGGCGGCGGGGAAAATAAACACTCGTCGGAGGCCGTTCTCAACTTGACATCGTCGGCCGGCGATGTTCGCGAGTAATGTTCCGTAGGGAAAAACTAGAGCTTGCAGAAAAGGACGACAATAAATAAATTCGGCGGAGTAATTCACACCATTCGCAAAGAAAAGGAACGCATCCGGAACCTAAGGCAACAAACCACACCACAAGTGCTAAATAGTACGCATTGAATTCAAAATTATGGTGAATATGCTTGCTATGAAAAAGAGGAAACAGAATATAGAGCTAATCTCTAGTGTCCAACGAAAATAATTCCAAAACGTTCCCAAAAGTGCCTCGAATTCTTAACCAAACAATATTTATCCCCCCTCGTCCACAGCATTGGGCTCTAATACGATGATGTTGGTAGAAGCAAAACAAAGCGGGCGGTCGGAGTTCAAAAAGGGAAGAAGCGAAAGAAACAGTCAATGGCTGCTGGCGGTACACAACACGAAATGGTAGCGTTCGTCGTTCGCATATGTAGATCAATGTCAAACAAAATGAAGCTTTTCAGGTTATGACTACGTCCAAGATGCGAACGAGATGGAAGAAGTGTGAACGAAGGAGCCGAGTTTCGCGGGAGGTGTTGTTGTTGCTTTGGTTTGACGTAAGCCGCTGTCAAACGGGGAGGAAGCTGCAGGAACTGTTGCTACTATAGCTGAACTACAACACACGGAGGTCGTAGTTGGCGGATATTTCAACGCGATCAGCATATTTCACTCTCTCTTTCTCTCTCGCTCTCTCTCTCTCTATCCCTCTTTTATTATCTCCTCTTGCTCATTCTCTCCCACAGTGTGAAGCACTATCGCTGTGACGACTAAATCAACGGTAGCGAACGAAAGAAGCGAATAATGAACGCGACAAAAGTAAGCCGCCGTAACCGTCCGACGCCACTGCCGTCGTGAGGATGGTCCGCTTGGTTTACCCCAGGGGAAACCCACGGGACATCTTCCCTTCCATTCCCTTCGCGTCAATACCGATGCTGCTCGTCGGAAGGCGAAGGTGAAGCAGACAATTGAATAAGGTCGTTAGAGCGTCAGCCATCGTCATCGTAATGGTGCTTGGTTCGAAAATTATACGAAACGAGCTACCAGTGAAACGGCGAAGGAGAGAGTTCACTGCAAAAAAAAAAAAAAAATTATACGCGATCCTGCCAGGAGTCGAACCTGGAATCTTCTGATCCGTAGTCAGACGCGTTATCCATTGCGCCACAGGACCCGTTGATGACGAGCGGCGTTGTTTACGAACGAATGCGCCGTGTTCGACTCAATCCGAAAACGCAATCATGAACCACGGGCGCATTACGTGCGTCTTTTGATGCAATACGATGAAAAAATTAAGCCACGTTGATATGCATTCACGGCGCCGACCCACGAGGCTCTCGCACACAGTGAAGAGTGGACGCGCACGCACCCTCTTTTAATTGCGGCACCATAACACAACATCACCATCTTTTGAGCCCGTCGTCGTCGTCGTCGTCGCTGGTTCCAACCCGCATGGTATGTGCGATGGCTACCAACACCACTTTACGAGTGCCTACCACGGCACCAATGCAACACCGTGCCCGCGGTTCCCCAGGAGAAGCAAACTCACTCGTGGCAAAAACCGCTAGCTGGTTGTACGATTTCGGGCCACTATACTGGCCGAGACCGAGCGTGTGCACGTTCGGTTCCAACCGACGGTTGGAAAAGAAAAAATACTACACTGTTGCACAGCGTAGCACAGTGTGGAGTGCATGCAATGCTGCTTTCCCCTCACAGGGAGCCTCGGTTCCCACTCTGCGTTGAAACTGTCCACCCAACAACGAGTTCAAGCTCCATTCGCCACCATTCGCACCACTCGTTCTAGTCATAATGCGAGCAATAAATAAGCCCCTGAAAGTGCGCAAAACAAGCGATCTCGACTGGCTGTCAGCTGAAGGATCGATGATAAACGTAAAGAGGGAAGGAGAAGGAATGAACGCATGAGGAACCGAAAGGGAGGAAACGGGAAAGCAATGAAGCGATAATGCTGTGGTATGTCACTCCGGGCGACATTTGTTTGTCTGAACAAAACCAAGCATTTGCTTGTCAAGCGGAATTTTATCAATATTTAAAACAAAACGCTCATAGTGATTTGGTTTTCGCTTTATTGTGTTTTCACATTACTTCATTTGAAATCATGCCAATGTCGTGGAACACATTCGCAATCTTGGCTACAGTGGTTAATAATTTCGTTTCGCATATTAAATATTTATTTTCCACTGATAAGAACCAACAGGACAAATAGAGTGAACCGACGAAAAAAGGAAAGGTCGGTCGCGATTAACCTCTAGTAAAATGTATTAGCCTCTAGATTCGTGAAGAACATTCTGAACCCAGGGGGCAGTAATCGTTCGGTGAGTTTGGTAAATCGATAAAAATCAAGAAAGGGATGTTCGATCGATACGGCAAACGTCCGTAATAATAAAAGTAATTTAAAAAAATAAATAACTGATAGTCAATTCCACATTGATTCGGCTTGCATTTATCATTTATGCTTTTTTCTATTGCTTTCGGTGTGTAAATCGATAGATTGAATTCAACAACCGAACATTTATTGTATATTTCCGATAAAGCAAAATATTCACTAGAGGGAACTGTAACAAACGCGACAAAACCAAGAACACTGCTCACATGCCTCCATTATGATAGAAATATCAGTTATTGTGATGCATTTTTGACTTATTCAATAGTTATTTCTTAAAAGTTGATTTTGCTTTCACCTGGACAACTTATTTTTCCTGTAAATTGTACCTTCGGCATGCGAACCCCTCTGTCGAATAGCGACAACTGATTGATTATTGATAGGTGTTTAATAAATAATAAAGTGCATTGCAAACTGCACACTTTGCATCACAGGCCACAAAAAACGACTTGAAACACAGGGCGAAAGCATACAAAAGCGCAGGTGTGCATGTATGTTGACAGAACCACGTACACCAGACTCCATGCGGGAAAGCGTGAAAAGTTGCCATCGCAAGATCGTGGGATGGGTTCGGCCGCCACCTTCGTCGTCGTCGTGCAGTAGGTTTGTTGTTGTTTCCTTTTCGCTTCCCGATTTTCCACCAACCCATCATTCATTCGTCATCGTGGAGCCGCCGGACGACGCGTTTTGATGAAACGTGCAGGCTGGCGGCGGGAAAATGGAACTGGTAAATGTGCGCACATGCTATTGATTTTTCCGAATCCCCAAACGGAGAACCGCATGGTCCCGGTGCGATGGGTCAGTTGATAGGTTTCTTTTCAAATTATCTTGCCACTTGTCGAATTAACTCCTTTTGTATCGAGTTTTCCCCTTTGGTAGCGCTTTTTGACGAGTTTGAGCTTACGCGGCCAGTTTTGCTAGGGACAATTTCAACAACGCATACACAAATAAACAGTACACTGTTTCACGCTTGAAATTGGAAATTAAATTGAATTCAAAAGAATGATTCTCATGACCTTAAAAACTATTATAATAATAATTCAATAATAGGATTCAAACAAACGAGTCGAAAAATTTAAACACAAAGATGAAAAAACTTATCGTTTTCTTTTGTATACCGAGCTTTAATATTTCTGTGCACAAAACAAAAATTCAACATAGATGCCTTTTTTTCACCACGTCCTTGCACGTGATGTTCTATACTTCTCGTTGTCCGATTCTCCTTTCTACGTTTGTTATTTTACTTTCTTTGAAACCATAGACTGGAAACGGATAATTTTTCCAGTCTTTCCTTTTTTAAAATTATGTCTAGCGGAACAGAGAAAAACAAACGAATGAAACAATACCACCGTAGGATGTCCCAGGACAAGTTTTGCTGACATTGCTTCGGGAAGTAGCCTTCCCTTATCCACACAGGTTGAGAAATTAATGCTTATTTTGCTGGCCCATTCTACAGCTAGCTTTTCACGTGCAATGCAATTGCAAATGAAGATAAAGATGTTCCTTATTATTTGTTGTTTGGTTTCATTTTCAGTTTGTTAAAACACAAAAGAACATCGTATGTCAGTATTACATTTGAAAGATGTTTTAAACAAATGGCAAAACTCCCCCAAATACGAATCCTATAGGAGTTAAAATGTTACATTCGACACAACATTTCTGGCAGTTACATAGGATCGGGATTGAGGTTAACTCCTAGTTCCCAGATTCATATTTTCCCTTCCACATTCCTCACATGGATGACATTCATTATGTCCGAATGCCTAAGCAACCTAGAGCCACTAAAACCCGGACAGGATTCATTACTTGATTAGAGACGAAAGTAATCGTGATTAATAATATCGGCCATCATCGGTCGTATGACTGTGCGTGGCATACGATGGAGAGCCGTTCGCTAACATGCTCACGGACCTACATTACGAACGTACACAGGTTGACGGCGTATGTTATGCAGCTTTCGAGGCAACCCGGACAGTATCCGGGTGGGACGGGGAAAATGCAAGTCTCATGCTCATAAATCATCACAATTCAACTACCGTTCGGGGTGGGTAACGCCGTCACTGGTCGTTGGTGTAGGCTTCAATGATGATGTTCCTCCATGAGATGAAACTTCCATTGCGAAGTGAGAAGCTTTCGCAAAATGGTGAATGTTTCTTCTACGCGGGCAGTTTGTTGGTAACATTTTACCAGTGACTACCATGATTACTCGTATGTCAGTTTGTTGTTATCTCGCTTTTTATGGAAAGTTTGTGTGGTGTAGTTTGAGAATATTTTCCAGAGTTACAGTCTCAACTTTTATTACAGTAACATGGCATACCGCATAAGAGACATACATTTCTATCACCGGACCCAAAGATTCTAATGGGTACCGGAAGCGAGGAGGGGCAGCTTGTGCTTAAACTGTCAACGCGTCATTTATTGGCCCGCTTTTCGTTTCGAGAATTCGTTGTGCGGACGGAGGGTTTTGCGGGCGAAATGAGTGCGCCATCGAAAGCGGGGAGGAGTCCACGGTCTGCGTAAGCCCATAAACGTCGAAACGGAATGAATATGTCCACACGCGTAAGCTTCGATTAGCACAGCCGTAGCGAAAATGTGTTAATGTACGGACTGGGGGAAAGACGACGAAACAATGAGACAACGGTGGCGTGTCGCGGGATATTAACGAAACAAAGCCGCGATTCGTTCCCCGTACATGCGTCCACTTGACCTAGCAGGCCCATGCTGTTTAGCATTTGGCCACAAGTCGAGTTCTGTCGCATCGTTCTCCTTTTGACGACGGAACGTTCTAAAAACACACGCCTTCGGCCTTTCATGCGATACTTCCCGTTTTGGGGGGCGAACTTTGGGGAGCATAAATTGGCTACCATTTTGTGGTTGTGTTGTTTTGAACCCTGTCCTGCCAATTCCCTGGCTACCTCAAGTGGCGCTGGTTTTGGGGTCTATGCAGTGCTAGACATCAAAGCTTCGAAATTTGCTTCCTTCTGCGATTTATTCACATTCGATGAATCTTTTAAGCCTTCTTCTGTCTAACCGACAAACATCGGCCAGTGTAGCTGTTGGAATCACATATCCCAAAGAGGACCAACTTTTCCCCCAGTGCTTTTAGAAATCTGTTCGACTGGCCAACGCTGTTTGAAGCGTTTGAAACGATGGAAACCATTCGGAGAGCGCTAATATGTTCACTTTTGCTCTCAGTTTGACCAGCTTGCTCTCGTTCCGTTCGACTAGCGGTTGGGGCCACCGCCTCGTGAGTTGTCTCACTTTGTCCTACGTTCATTGGTTTGCGATGCAAAGTATTTTATTTTCATTTCAAGTATTAGGTTTCAAACGGAAAGAAAGAGAAAGCGATGATGAGAAAAGGGACGCAAACAGCGCGGAAGAGTGAAAGAAAGACATGCCACCAGCACCGTGCGGCAGAGAAAACAATTTATTTTATGAGCTTTTTGGCTTCGCTGAGCCATTTAATATGCTTTATCTGTTTCAACACCGATTCTACCCCCCCCTTCCCTGTGTGATACGTTTTTTTTCTGTTGATCTCCAACGATGGAGTCCACTAACCACGCTTAACTCCATCATTTTGTCACAGTCTTCCCTAGCGTTCCGCTTTTCTTCCTGTAGTTGTTATTTCTTTTCATCATGCTCTACGTTTTACTGTTTTTCCATTGGGTGTGTTTTCCTTATGCGCTCCGCGATCGTGACACGATGGCCCCTAACGGTTTTTCGTGGAGGCACTTGGTAACACCAGAAACATGGAAAAAGTAACCAGAAACATATCTTTGGGGGATTGATTCATTGCCCTATACCTAAGCCATGGTTTTTCAACCATTTCATTAATTTCCCTTGAGTCGATTGCAGCGTAGAAAGGTCATTCGATGCGCCATCTTCTAATTGATTTGTTTTATGCATATTACATAGTGGATTCATGTAACAAATTATAATTTACATCTTCAACGGCGCATGACGCTATGATATTTTCATTATCAAGTTATAATTGTTTAATAACTTCTTTGCAATCCCAAGGAGAGCGTTTAAAACTGTGAACAAAACAACAAAATTAGCCTCGAACGCAATCGCGCTTTGCCCATCGCTTTGAAATGGTCCCTTTGGTAGACAACCTGTGTATTAACTTCATTACACTTTTTAAAGAACCACACCCCTCCCTCACCCCTCCCACATAATCACTTCTCTCCACCCTAAGACCGTTTTTCAATCTAGTGGAGGCGTTTCGGGCGCGACATGTTGATGTTTACCGTCCAAACAATCGGTGACAGCTTCACAGCAGTAGCTTGCAAGCTGCTACGGTCCAACCGTCGCGTGCGCAAATCGACGGCGCTATTTGGGAATTAGAATAGAAGCTGTATTGAATTACAAATCCCGTCAAACTAGATTGGTACGGTATTAGTAAACCCATCTTCACAAGTCCTCGATAGTATAGTGGTCAGTATCCCCGCCTGTCACGCGGGAGACCGGGGTTCGATTCCCCGTCGGGGAGACAGATGCTTTTTTACCACACTTACCACCCTCCGAAATCCACTAGGTGCTGGTCGGGTCTGTTGGTCGCACTAGAGCAATCATGAATAGCTCAACACAAACCTAAAGAAAGAGTAGAAGAAAGAAAGGAGTTAGGGTTTTGCTTATAGTCATTTTCTTTCAAATTTGATGGAGGCTACGGTTCAACTACCATTTTTCAACAGCTTTGGCCAGTGGTTTTGGGTGACTGGTGTCACTTTGTTGTACCCACCCCATCGCTACCGTTGTTTGCTTATCTCCGCTACCCTTTTTTCTGCACTGCACCTTATGGACCTTGAACCGGCAGCTTCTATCTCTCTCTCTCTCTTTGTTGCTCCGGCCTTTAAAACACATGCCCTTGCCTTGTTCACTCGCTCGTTCTTGTACGGACGGGTTCATTCGCTACCATTTTGCACCGAGCTCCCTCCTGGCGGAGATGTGGCGGAATGCAGGCGTGTGGCTGAGCTGGAGGGATTGATTAATTGTGCGGTTCGGTACGACCGTGTGGCACCTGAATGTGTGTGCGAACGTGAACACCTTTCCATATGCTGACGGACCAGACGAGCGAACGAACCAACGAACGAACGAACGAACGAACGAACGAATGAACGTACCAACGACCGTACGAACGAACGAACCGGCAAATGACCTTCTCTTGTCGGTGCCAGCGTGTGCTCTCCTATAACACGCCCAAGAGGTAGTGGAGTGCAACTTTTTAAACAAATAAATAAATAAATAAACACGTAAAAATTTATCCACCAGCTCCTTCCTGAACACGCAACACACTGCACATGGAACTGCCGTAGGGAAGGGATGTGTGGTGGTAATGATCTTTTAAGAAGCACAAACCACTGCAGCAGGTTTTGGAACGGATCCGCAATCGGTTCCTGCTTTTCCGAATGCGCCATCCGAAATGGCCTTCCGGATACATTGGGTTCTTAAATTTGCAGAATCATTTCGTTTTGCGGAACTCTAAGCCTCCAGGGTTGGATTGTATTTAACGGTGAAGGTGCCGTTTTACGGTGGTATAGTTACGTTCAACAACAAAAACAGCCACAATAGCTTTTGGAACTAAGAACTACAGTAAAAGAGGTTTCGTACAACAACCTTTACGAGTAGAATAAAACATTCCCGTGCTTTACCTTGACATCGACGTCAAGTTGAACTACTGGAAATTCAATTAAAGAAATTAAATTGATAAAATCTTGCAAAACCATAACCTCAAATTGTTCCGGTTACTATAAAGAATTAAAACCGGCATTGAATTATAAGATAGGCCAGTTACATGCAAGCTAATTTTAATTGTAAGTAGCTAAAAATTTTAACTGCCAGAGTTAGAATGAGCAGAAAAATAGAGGGTATATGCATCGGCTTCTTTATCATCATCATCGACTATCAAAGTCGTTTCAGCGGAATGGTTGCTCCTAGGATGAAAAAATGGCAAGGAGAAAATATTCTCACACTCCACCTTGTCCTCCCACCCCCATCGGTCGCATAGCGAACGCTCAAGGGAAAGCACAGCGTACTCAGTTCACGTTGCTTCACGAAATCCAAACACTGGATACCTCGACATACCAACCGAACGAGTAATTTCTTTCTTCCTGACGAAGCGGCCCGTAAAACATCATCTTCCGGCGTGCTCGAACAAAAACGCACCCGACACAAACGAGGAAGAAGGAACCTGGTCACCAGTTCTCACTGCCGGCGTCACAGTGCTTACTCACCCACGTCTCACGACAACGTCGTCGACGGTTAGATGAGGATTTGCGGATCCCGCATGTTGAACCGCTACCAGAGTGATAGAGAGACGACTAAAGAAAAAGAAGCGCAACAAACGTCCATCGAAGAAAAGACAACGATCACGTACACCCGGCCGTACCATATTTATCAATTGCTTTGGACGAGGGAGAAAGATAGAAACACGAAGGGAAAGGCCATGTGAAGGATGATGTGTCAGAGGTGCCTTCAAGAAAAAGGCTACCCGTTTTATCCTAAGCGCAATCGGGGTTCAGTAACATACTGACAATAGAAAAAAAACCCCTCAACATTATACCTGAAGGTTTCGTATGATTATGGTAATGTAGGAGAAATGCTAATAGAGAGGCGAATCGATGACACAAACTAAACTGAAACGTGCTTGAACCGAAAAATATGAACGAGAGCACTACTCTACATATTTTAAAACATTCATACAATATCAAACGTCTCCTTACTTTTGTGGTATTACGTATACCGGAAACAACAAATGTACCACGCGTGGACTTGTATACGGTCCGAGTCGCAAATCCGTCACATAACAACAACAAACAGACGGAATCAATCCGACCCAAGAGTAGATCGATCAGGTGTAGCGTAGAGCACGGTTTTGCCGCCTCGAGTGACGCGTCGTGTACGTGTGACGTCACACCTGTCAAAATCTGTGCAGCCACAGCGCAGTGACGACACTTGGCGGTATACTTCAGCCCACTCTGGTTCACCATTGATTGCCAGCAAACAAAAGAATGGCGTCACGCCGAAGCGCGAGATAATACGACGCGTTATCGCGAATTAAAGCGACAATTTCTCTCACTCTCTGTCTTTCGTTCTAAAAGCGTTCCTCTCTTTCGAACAGCTTCACTCTCCTGGTAGAATGTACCGGCCGGCCACCGGTCAGGACGTGGTGTACACACGACTTCTCGCCCGAATAGGGGCATGTTTTGCTGTCGACGATTGAATTCGAGTCTGCGTGCATGACAAAAAACAGCCAACGACGGTAGTTTGACACTTCGAAAAGCAAGCAAATAAACACCAACCGGAAAGTAACGTACCGGGCCACAAGAGGCTCCAGGATCAGTGCGCGTGTTTCAGGATGATTTTCCTGCGAGCAAGAAAGAGAGAGTTGCCCATCAAAGGAAATGTTGGCTGAATTTAATAAGCTTTACTTCGAAAAATCTTTGTGTTTGTCCGGAATGCAGGAAGACCGATTCCGTGAGCGTGGGACTTCAAAACAAAACAAACTAGGCCACCGAACGGTGGAGAAAATCTAAAGCTGGTTGAGTTCTATGAAGGAATAACTGTTTGTCCAATGATCGTTGACGTTATTATCAAAGCATTACAATTATCTCTCAATTATTATGAAATTATTCATTCGGTTAAGTTTGTAGCTTGAAATAATTTCTATTTTTCTTCCCTATCCTATTGAAGGCTTCCAAAGAGCATTGTAAATTTTGCATCTTTTTGAACCAACGAAAATTTTCGTTTCTCTGTCAACTACTAGAAAATAGTTTCATGTTAGCACATGCTTCATCATAGAATTATCCTGTACAAACGAGCAACAAACATGAATCATACAACCATGGTGGAACCGCTCAACTAATGGAAGTTGGTTTTATCGGTTCAAGCGTATTCTTCCAATCTCGAGAATCCATGGAAGACGTTGTGAAATGGCGGCATGTGAAAAGTAAAGGAAAGAAACTCGTCTGAGCCATTTTTGTAGCCAGTTGTGTTCAAGCCCAATGGCGTGAATGTTAATAATCTCAGTTCGTTCACTTCGGCTCGCAGGAACGCAACGGCCGTCCATTGCGACGAGGTCAGAGTTTTTGTTTCAACGAACAGAAAACAGCGTCTTCGGTCCCTTGTTTTGCCAAGCAGTCTGCGGTGCGACTCTGCGGGTGCTTATCAGCTGCGAAAACCGAAAAGCCCGAACCGAGATAAGATTTCTCGACGATCGCCGTCGAGTTGAGCAGAGGGTAAACATTTGAATCTGCTTTCGAAGCGCTTGTGGTTTGGCTAGATTTCTTGATAGAAGTGGCGTTTCTCTCGAGCACAAGGAGCTGCTTGAAACGGCAGCAATTTTATGTCATTTATGTTTGTTATGTAGATCCAAATCATGGGAGAGTGTGGTTTGGGGCGTGACACGTAACGTTGAAAGTTAATGTTCGATCAAATAGGAACTTCAAAGAACCAACCAAATTAACTCCCCCGTACGAAGTGTCATTCATGAAACCATCTGAGAATCGATAAATAAAGACAAAAATCAAACCCAGGTCACGGAGGGTGGGCTTTCGTTCCAGGGAATTCTGCTAAACACTATCCTGATATGATAACGAGCGTCAACATTTGGCCCCTTCTTTGGGCCTTAGGGCGTGAACGATTCCGATGAGTCAACTGGCGCTGACCTCCCGCCGACACCAGCAAACTAATCCCTAAAAAGGATCAAATGATTCATCGATAAGCGAGAACATCCGGGACATCCTCGGCCTAGCCGAAGATTATTCATGTAAATTCGTATGTTTGCCCAGCGACCAAGGTCCCCGAGGGAGGGATTCTACCGATCTACCGAGCCTTGCCTCAGCAGGAGTCCTTCGGGCCCTGGGACTATTAAAATTAAGTTTGATCCGGTGCGTCGCGCTGATGCGAGAGAAAATTAGTTTCAGCAGACGGACGTCGTTTAAATGAAAATTAGGGCGCGAAGGGCCAAAAGGCGAGAGTGTCAGTGAAACCGACGTTTTCCCCGAAAGGCGGTGTTAATTTTCCTTTTACAAATCCTTTTCGTTGGGGATAATGAGGTATGAAATCTTAGACATTTGGGAAAGTCGATACAAGATGAAGCTAGTCCAAAAGCTTGTAACAAAAGCCAGTCCATCTCTGATTTTTGGTTATCAAGAGCGCGGCACAGATTCACTTTGATGCCAATCGAATCTCTTAAAAATGGTCCAGCATAATTTATGAAAACACTAATTTAGCAGCTCAAGAACAAGGAAAGCGCTTTCCCTCTCTCACACACACACACACACACACACACACACACACACACACACACACACACACACACACACACACACACACACACACACACACACACACGACAAAAGCATCACTTCCGTTTAATGGTCCCGCTGGCCACGGTGCGAACAAGGGCCCAGGATGTTTGCTTAATTATTCTAAACCATATCAATTTACGGGTGGGCGGGGGACCGGGTCTAACGGACCGGAGTAAATCACCACCAGTAATGAAGTGGCTGTGAGTGTGCGTTTGGAAACGCCAACGCCAACGCCGGGTTTTTCGTGCTGTGCTGTGTCTCTGGCGTTTTTCCGCTTCTCTCTCTCGCTCCGTCCGTTCCATTTCCCAGAAACTGCCAGCAAGTAAGCGTTCCGTGAGCGTTTAATCTAGCGTAAAATCTTACCCCAGCAGCAGCGCTCTAATGCAAATGAACGCGCGACGGCGACGAGAAGAAAGATGGTGGACGAAGAGGAGTTCGGAGGGAGGGACGTTGGGGAGCTGCCTCCCATTTGACAGTCGTCGAATGTGTGACGCTGTGGTACGTACGATGTGCACGGCGATAAGCAGTGTAGCAGTGAGCGCGCGTCCTAACCTTCTTCGCGTCGATTCCCTCGAAAATCGCGAACGAAGCAACGCTAGAAGTAACGCATCATTCCCTCAAAACCGACCGACAACTGGAGCGCCGTTGATCCCAACAAACATACGACGGAACCGGGGTACTGCTACACAATTGGAGTCGATGAATAATTTAATCGATTTCATAAGTGGCAACAGATTGCCAAAGAGGCGGCGAGAGAGCCAGAAGAAGAAAACAGAAGAGAAAAAAAAAACTCAACGCAAACCGCCTCTCGTCTTCGGGCAATACGATGAGACGGGCGGGCGAAGGGTGGCGGTGGATTGCCATGGTAACGCTCACAGCATTTGGAACGTTGTGTGTGTGTGTGTGTGCGTTGTGTGAGGAAAATAAAAGCGAACGCCGCAGCATCGCACGTAAATCTTTCCATAGCGATGGCAAGTATCAGGGAAAAATGCGGATGTGAGAAATGAGCCGCCAGCTTGTCACGGTTGGGGAGATTGGTGGGGAAGGGAGGCCCGTGATAAGGGACTGCAACGAAGGGAGAGGTCCATCCCGTCGTTAGGCGACTCCTTAGCTTCCTCTGTGAAGGGAAATAAAACACGAAACACTAGTTTTCGCGACTCCACGCAAATCTTCTCACACGGTGAGTCGGTTAGGTAAGCGAGGTGAGAAAATAAAAAGATTCGGTCACGCTCACTCGTTGGGTATACGGAAGATTTCCGCTCGCTCGGAAGAGCGTGAGAATGGAGTTTATATACAGTGGTTCCTTATCCCAAAAATCGAGGGGTTCGCTGGTTCGGTTGCTTGGGTCGGAATGGAACGCACATCGAACATGATTGGCATATCTTTGCAAGTGTTTGGTCCGAGGGTTGGGCGTATTTGAAACGAGGGGCGGAACGAAAGTAGGGTGACGCGGGCAATGTGTAACCGATAATTTTGTACTCCGTCATAGGCATCGGTGATGACGCATGATGCTTTCGGGCGTTATGTATCGCATCCGATGATTTGGAAAAGTGTCAAACCTACCCATTCTAACGGTGACGTATTTTGGATGAATTGATCGTGTTTCGGGGAAATCCACTTTTTTCAACAAGAAATTAAATTTCTTACGTACGAGTATTTCCCCAAGTAGGACGATGATAAGAAATATGAACATTTTTTCATATCATTGTGAAACTGTTGTTAACGAATAAATACGCACCAAATCACATCACACACAAATGGTCAAATCCTAAAATTCACCTTCTTCTTGCCTCTTCCTACACCTCCACCATTTGAAGTGGTTTGAAAGTATGCAACCGAGCAATGATGATGATGGTACACAAATCAAATACTGTTTTCTTCCAATTCCATTTCGTTATTCCAGTTTCGGTTTTGTTTCTTTGTCGCCCGTCTTGCGTTTTGATGGCTAACCAAGGAGAGCAAAAGGGAAAGGGAGCGCGCGGGAGAGAAGCTATAACAATTTCAAACCGGCACCAATATACAAACAAACATCCAAGCCTTGAGAACCACAAGACTCACCGAAAGGCAGGGCAGGGCGAGACACCTCGGGAGGGGGCGCATCTTCGGTAGATGTTGTGTGGCAACATACAAACGTCTAACGTCTCGAGCGCGCGTGTATAATATCGGACTGGATTGGCCGTTGTAACGTTGGTTGTTTATGGCGTTTGTGGATGATGAACTCGGAAGCAACGACAAACCCGAGAGATAGTAAAAACCTTCCCCAGTCAGAAGATCAAGACGGAACGCATGCCATTACACGTCGTTGTTGCTCTCCACTGTTGCTTCTGACTCGTCGTTCTCCATCTTCCTCATGCGACAAATGTCATTTAAAATATGTCCGCCTCCCCCTCCTGCTGGGACGATCAATCGATCGGGCGACGATTTAGCTGTCGTCGCGTCTCGTTGCCGACGCCGCCAGTTTGGAGATGGAATGCGACATTACCTTCCCCGCACGCGCCCCTGGGACGGTTGGGAGGGAAAACAAATTCCGCCGCGATTTGCGTCGCGATGAGAAAGTGAAAACACGAAGCGCTGACTGGCCGCTTGGGTTACTTCTTGCATTTGACCACTCTCTCGGCTCGATCAAGTGAAAACACGTCATGCATCCAGTGCCTGTGTGCGAGTCACACGTACTAAGAAGCTGCTGTGTCCTTTTCTCGATAAGGAAGCATGATTTAAGGGATTTAATTGGTGTTGATACGCTCCTTAAGATGACTGAAACATATTTCTGTAATTTATCTATTACCAAAGATTTCAAGTGGAACATTTTCTCCAAAAATAAGAAAAATTAATAAACTAGAAAAAAGAAACTCACGACAACAATGGGAATTAAGGGTAACCAATAAAATTATAAAACTCATCGGGAGCTCGTCTAAAAGAAAAGAGGAAAACAATAGTTTCTGATTTAAAAAGAAACCCGAAGAGAACCATGAGTTTGATAGGCTTTTGAATATGTCAAAATATTCAAAATTGATTAAAGGGTAAGAAATCGTACGTTAAGTTGAGTCAAATAGCAATTGAAAACAAACATTAAAAAAACATTTAAAATAATTTTGTATATATTTTTTTACTGAAGAAAACTTTCTTCCAACTCCGCAAGATCCATTCTCAATTCTTCAATTGGCTTAACGCCTCCGATAAACGATTGGAAACTTTACGTCAGAATGTTATTGCTACCTTGTGTGTTATCGAATGCAAACAACACGTAACATGTAGAGGGCGTGCATATTGCTTTTGTGCTGGGTATCGCCCCCTTCCTTACCCAACGTACTACCCCGGCCAGTGGGTTTATAATCATCTTGGCCCTTTTGTGAAAGTGAATTCACTTTGTTTCACCAATTTTCACTTCCTTCTCCTCCCTTCTCTCGTCTGACGGTTAAACTTCTGTGCGCACACCAAGTTGGCAAGTGTGTTTGGCCCGTTTGCCAGCGCTCTGTATTACTTTCTCTCTCACACCACTCCCCGTACGGCATTTTGAGGACACAACCTCAAAACTACCTTTCCAACTAGGCCGGGATCCATGTGCCTCCGTACCTCCGTACCATGACGTAATGGCTGGGACAAGGTGGACAGTTATCCACGGCGTACACACACACACACATACCAAGTGCAGGTGGTTTTGTAGGTAGCGAGAGTTGAACGAAGATTTGCGTACGTGTACACTCGGGAAACGATTTTCCTGGTAGCGGGTGTTTCCCGATGCAAACGATGCTCCATCTCGGGACTCCAGAAACAAAGGACATGCTGGAACGTGTAAAAACCAGGATTAAGGGATGCTGGGGATGATGTAAAAGGCGATTGAGATATTTACTTCGAATTAGATAATATTCTTCCATAGTTTGATTATCATCCTCCCACGAAGCTAACGAAGAGGATTGTCTGACCAAAAATTGCACAAGAATTGTCATGATTTCAAAGACTAGGTATTGAGAAATGAAATGATCAGACTGTTAGCTTATACTTCATTTGCTTTCTGAAATTTTTATGATAGCTTTTTGAACGTGCACATTGTGTTCCATTTTCAAATCAATCAAGGAGTCCCATCATATTCGTGAACCATTATGATTTAAGGCCGCACATAAGAATACGGACTTGTGAGTAAAAAGCGTCAAAGCGTTTCCCCCGAAAAATTCAAGTCCACATCAACAGACGCCGAGATTCACCGGTCGGACCACCGATCCGAACCAATCCGAAATGCCAGCCGAAATCCTAACAGCACTCAAGAGCTACGAAAAAGCAAGGCCGAACGCGGAAAAGCCACCCCACGACTTCCCCCTTTTCCGCCCTCCTCTCCCTTCTCACCCCACGATGTAGGTATTTCGTTAGCGCATTATTCGCTCCCCGGCTCGCGGAATGCTTCTCCGGCGGACGATGACGGCGGCGGCGACGGCGACGGCGACTGCTTTGGCGGCCTCGAACCGAAGCTGGAAACTGGAAACGCGAATGGAATGGAGAATGGCGCGCGCGAGCGAGCAAACGCCGTGTATATTTTTTGTTTTGTTTTTGGTGTTTGTGGGAGGGGGGGGGGGGGGGGGGGTCGAAGGGAGAAAGAGGCAGGCAGCTTGTATGTAGGTCAATACTCTCGGTCAACCGTGTCATAGGACGCATCGGGCGCAGGGTTGTGCTGAAGAGGGGGTGGTCTTGGGATGGAAAACCGAGGGTGGGACTGCGGCCGATTATGTTCTGGGTTGGTGGGTGGGTGGCCGCCGGCTGCAAGCGATGAAGCATTTTTGTCTCTCTTTATTGCCCAAAGCTGATGCTAAATTGTTTGTTAGCACGCATTTTTCGACGCCAGGCGCTCCGTGGTACCATTTCTGTGACGGGTACTGAGTGTGTGTGTGTGTATGTGTGTTTAGGTAGGAGGGTTCATAAGTGTGTACTCCCCGCAAAAGGGGGTTCATTTGTTTCCGCGACAACTCGCGGGTGGCGGGCGGCGAACGATAAGAAGACCTTCGCAATGATTGAGGCATGCCGAGTATCCAAAAGCGATGGGCTAATAAAATCGCTTAATCTAGAATCGAATCAAGAATCGTGGAAAGAAGCGTTCAGCGCGAAGCTCGACCAACCACTTCCCATCCTCCCCGCGTCGTAAACCCCATCGCCACCCCCAGGGGCGCCCTTTAGAGGAAGTGCTGTTCGTAAAACATCGAACTCTAAAAGCTGCTGCCATCAAATTTGGCTTATCGTGTTCCACTCTCGCACTGGCTTAAAGGGCGATGATTATGAGGCGGTGAACGCAAAAAGGGCCCCGTAACAAAACGGAACTGATTGGCCAAAATGGGAGCTGTCTTTACCGTTTTTTATTTATTTGCTAAACCTCCCCGGCGGCTTTTCCAAGGTTGAACACCCTTTTTCCCCCGTCGAGACACGTTCGATTCCGGTGATGTTTTCTTTTGGGCACCGGGCGAGGGGTTATGATTTTTTTTTCTTCCTCTCTCTCTGACCCTTCGGAGAACAAATTGACCCACAAACGTCGATTTGGGTTAGACAGGCAAAAGGCACCGGGACCGGTAGAAATAAGAAAAGCCTCCGCAACGAGCGCCCTCCTCTCCAGAACGAGACCGTCGAAAACGACCGTCGATCGGACCGGGTTTCCGATGAAATTCTTTTGTCCCTGGTTGCGATAATACGAGCACACGATGTAGTTGTGTAGTGTAGTGTGTTAGAATGTGTGCGTGTGTGTGTGTTGGGAAATCAAATTATGCCCTCGCATAATTTTCCCATTTATGCTTTCACATTTGTGGTCCTCCTCTTCGCAGGGATCGGCTTCCGGTTCCGTCTGCTTCCGGCTACGTGGTGTTTTGTGCGAAAAAAAAATATATATATGAAAAACCCACGAGTATTAGTGGAATCCCACGCCTAACCAAGGATATGTTTGGAAAATCCAGATCCAAACGGAATGTAAAGGCAATTTTTATAACAAGCAGAACGGTACAATACCGAGGGAGCAAAGTTTCGAAAGCTTGCAAAGCACTGTCCAACTTCATATAATTAATTAAAACCAAGTGGTGAAAAACCTACGTTGTAGATAGGAATGCCGTACGCAAAGTACAAAGCCACTTCAGTAAGTAAAAAATATAAACCTATAAACTTTTTAATGTACTATGACATTTTCCCACAATAGTTAATAGATTTTTTCCTGTTGGCAGACACTTAATTGACCAAAATATTTTCCATCTACTAACATTAAAACACGATTTCACTACCAACGGAAACAAATCGATGTTCCTAGCTTAAAATTACAAAAAGGCGTAAAGTCGTCACTGCAAAGTCAACACACCGATGACGCGTAGTAGCATCACCGTAGTGCGAAGTTGTAAACAGATGACGCTTATCACTGTCCCATCGAATAATGCCATGGTGTGCGAGAGCGTCAGGAGTTTCCTTTTGTTGTTTTCTATGCGAAACTGATCGCGGCGCAGTATCACTTTCTCTCTCGCTTCTCGCCACACGCATACACCTGTGCAACCGGCTTATCATCCGTCACCGCAGTGACGTTTAGTAGCAGACAGTTTGCTTTAACAAGATCCCTGCATTGGACCCCGTTACTAAGGCATGCACTGAACCGACGGTAAAAAGTAACCCGTCGGCCTCCGAGACGAAGCCATGCAATTGTGGCAGTGTGCGTAAGCAGTTGCATCTGGCTTGACGGTTGACAGATTGATCGACTGATCGATTAGAGAGTGGCTGATTGATTGGCTTGAAGTGTCAAAAAGCTTACACTTTTCAGCACCAATGCACCAAGAGGCGTATGATCGCATTGCATTACGCTGTGTGGTTATTTACTTCGTTTTTCATCTTTTCAATCGACGAGCCTCCCTCTGACGAACGCTCGCTGCTTGTTTGCGTTGCCGTTGCCTACGCAGGTGTGTGTTGGTAAATCTAAACACTGCCGCAAACACTCTCACTCCGGCCGGCCATTCGTGTGCCTTTTGCCGCAAATCTGGTTCAGTAGAGTGCTTCAATGTTTCACATCTTCTTCCAATCCCCGTCCATCCGTTTCCTCCTTCCCCTCCGAAACCAAAGCGTGATGGCGTGGACTTAGAGAAATGATAGATGTGCTTTGGCCCAAACACACACCCCTCCAAAACCTCCCTTTCCAGTGAGAGCACGACGGTACGTTTTCTGGTGCCCTGCTGGCAGCGGTAACTCAAAATTCCGTGTCACGTCTACGTCTCTCCCGTCTCCACCCGTTTCCACCCCTCATTGGCCCACACTTTTCAAACGATGTGCAACATCGTCAACGGTCAATTGCTACAATCAGCAGGCCATCCTACTCCCACCTTCGACCCCGAATTTTCGTACTCGCTCTTTTGGGACTTAGTCAATTTTTCAAACCGTTTTCATTTTTGCAAAACTTAAATAAATAACGTCGATTTGATTAATGATCAACAAATTTGTCAAATTCCAAACGTATTTGTACTTTTGTACGTAACTATACAGAATAAAAAAGTTAAAAAGCATGTCCATAATGCACTTCAAATGATTTCAGCACATTTTACAACGGAAATAAACATAGAAAAGAAATTATGCGTTCGATTCCATCATTTTCAATATGATTTACGTCCATGTATTTGAAAATAACAATGAAAATCAAATTCACACTTCGACCAGATTTTTAATCACTCAATGCCAAGCGAAACCGCCTACATTATTGTGGGATTTGGTTGTCCTGTGGACAAAGTTTATTGCGGGTGGATAAATTATTTTTATCACCGATTTTTCATGCAATTGTTGAATAGGCGAAACCTCAACCATGTACAAAAAAATATTATCAAATTTAAAAAAATTTAGGACAGATAAACTTTCGTCACACGCGATTTTTGTTCAACGATCACACTTATTTTTGGCCACCATAGTCTCAAACCCACGCTCACAGTCAAGCTGTCAAGGGAGCGTTCAGTGATGGCAGCCGCCGGGACCGGCTTGGAGTGCGTCGAGCGCAGTGAAAATAAAGTGGGTAAATTAGTGGTGTTTTCTGTGTTTTTTAGTGATCTTTATGGATAAGAGTGAAGAAATTGTGTGTGGGCTTGCTTTGCTGCTTATATTCAGCCCGAAAACGACATATTTAATCGATAGATAGTGTTGTTTACATCGCTACTCTTCCGCACGGAGAGGTACTGCTGCTGCTGGCGTCCGATCCGTTCTCGCAGAATTCATCGATAAAAAACAAAAAAAGATGAGTATTCCATCATTGATTGTGTATAAACATCAATAGTAATTTCCTATCTATTTTCATTTCTAGAGCATCTTTCGTCGGAAGCTTGTTTTGGATTCCGCTGCTCGGATGCGAATCCGAAGATATTCTCTAGTGTACAAGTGTTGTGTGTAGTGCAGTGATATGTAGTGAAATTTATGACTAAGAATAGTCTTAAGCGGTGTAGGTAATTAAAAATAAACCGAAATAAATATATATGTTGATAAAAATATTACGGAACTGGCGGACTTATGTTTGCATGATGACCATCACTATACAGGGTACTCGGGGGCCGCCATTTCTGATCCATGCGCATGCGCAAAATCGCCCACGAGGGTAACTCAGACCCGCGCAATTAGCTGTTACATTGCGCGCCAATTGCGCGCTAATTGCGCGGGGTATACAACATTTTTATGTCACACGTGACATTTTCTGCCTCCTGGGTGGGGAACACTTCGTCGCAAGATGTATGTATGTGGCAAAGCATAACTATGCGCGCTGCGCTCGCTTTCGATTTCTTTCCATTTCACGGAATCGTGCCATTCGTGCGGAAAATTCCTTCCCCATCTCGCCCGGTCGAACGTGCGTTTAGTCGAAATAAGGGCAGCAAACGCGAGTCGGGACGGGGACTGGATCTGATAGGAAACAAGAGAGGAACAGAAGAAAAATCGACGGCCGACCGAAAACGATGCAAAACAAACACCAGCTAAAAAGACAACAGTTTTGGGGCTGGAAATGATGGGTGCACGAAAAAACGGAAACGTACGGAAAACACAGATGATGCTCTCTACTGCGACGGGTGGGGTGAAATTCCTCATTTCCTTTTTTGACATGTGTTCAGCGATAGTCCCTAGAGTGTTTATTGAGACAGTTTTATCGTAAAACATAATCCTTCACCCAACACGATTGTAATGATAACCTGGCGATTGCAATGATAACCTCTATGTTATGGTTGAAATTTCAGCCCAGGTTGATGCACAACACAACGATAAGATAAACGATAAGTTTTAAAATCAACTTAAATTATCTATAAATAATTTTCCATTTTGAGGAGATTTTAAAAGGGAACGACTCTCGAAAGCAGCGAATGCGATGTAAAAATAGATGAAAATGAAAAACCTTTCTCCGTCAAGTAGGGACCAACAAACTATCCTTTCGAAGGCAGTCGTGGCCGAGCGGTTAAGGCGTCTGACTAGAAATCAGATTCCCTCTGGGAGCGTAGGTTCGAATCCTACCGACTGCGAATCAAAGTGAATTCGACTCAAATTTTGAAGCTTGTTTTTTTTAAAAAAAGGCAAGTAGTTAAGTAGTAGCTGGGTTTCTTTTTCTTTTATAATTTTCCTATAATAAATTAAGAAACAACACTAAGCGATCATTGACATCCTAACTATTGGCATAATCGTTTTGAAATAATGAATGTCATCATAATGCATTCAAGCAGTTCATGAAAAACTATATCATTCAACCGTGATGAACATATTAAAACATCCGTTATTTAAAACAGGATGAACAGTTGTACTACCGCATTCATAATGCATCATGCATTTAGAAAAACAACATACGACCAAGAAATACTCTATTTGATGTTTCTCGATTGAATGGTAATCGAAGCGATTCCAAACCACCTCCGACACAAACGGGCTGACAAACGTTTCAGTAGATATCTATCAAATACTAAAACAGCTAGTGCATTACAGTACCCTGCAAAGAAGCGCTACTGCTGGGCGAAAGAAGAATGCAGGACAAAAAAAGATTAATTTTAAGCCTCCCTCTTCCCGACACTGCTGCGTGCGTGTGTATGTGTGGGTACAAATGGGCTTTCTTGAACACCGATACCGTATCTAAACACCGATAAAAGAAAAGATGCTGAAGCAAAAACCGCACGGGACCGGCAAATCGGCGCTTGATCCGATTTGAAGAAGGTTGAAACGCCGAGAAACGCCTGAGAGATCCACGAGGCGCAAGCTAGCGAGAAACGAACGAACAAAAAGGGACAACGCGAAATAGCAAGAGATGCATCGTGGTGAAAAGAAAATGATCGCATACTTGATCAGCACACGAACCGCGATCACCGCTCGGTGGTCAACAGAAGTTGAGGGAGAAAACATGAAGAAAAAAACAAAGAAGGAAAGCAAAACCACGCAATGAAAAACGAACGCCAATGGCAGGGAAGAACACCTCTCGAAGCTAAGAAAACAGGGCGGTGTAGGTTTGCTCCGATTACGATCGCAAGATCAGCAAGAAATAAATAAATCGTCACTCTTTTGTGTCGTTCACGGTGCGCTCTGTCTTACTCCTTCGATTTCCCTCTTTTTTTTGCTTGGGAAAAAAGGGAACGAAGAAACGCGGCTTCTGGTGGCAGCATCTCTTTTCGCCGAACAATGCCAAGACGGTCGAGAGGAAGACAAGTGATCGCCTAAGTTCACGAGAGCTAGCAAACGGGGGAGGGTGGATGTTACGTGCCGCGTGGCCTCGACGAATGATTTTACACTCACTCACTCGCGGCTTCGGTGCTTCGATGGCGGAGCGATTTGCAAACCCATGGATCGTGGAAAGGATGAAGTGTGCAAAAAGGTAAAATAAAAAAAAAATGCATCGACTGCGATTACCATTCAACAACTGGCAGGCACTGTACAGGAGGCCCCACCAGCCAGCAGCACAAGGCACGAGCCAAAACAAGCCCTCACACAAGCTCCGTGTTGTCACCTTCGCGCTGGCGGCGCGTCGCGTCGGTGCGCTACTTTCGGTTGCGCAACACACATCTTTTGGTGGCCAAACGCACACGCCACACAGCTGCTGCTGCTGGTTGCCGTTGGGGCCAGCAATCTGATCTCGTTGCTCTCCAGCTACTCTCGTGCTCGATGGTCGTGTCTCTCACACGAGAGTATACGATGGTACCACACCTGGGTACATCCTCCTGGGTCGGAAAAGAGCAGGCTAGACACACACACACACACGCGGTGCTGCGTGTTCTGCCACTTGTGAATGCCTCGAGGTCAGATGCGGATGTACGCGGAACTACCCGCGCCGAGCAGCTGAGCCGATCCGGCACGCAACGATTCCGCGTCCGCGAGATGCTGCCGAAGGTGAACGCAACATGATGATCGGATTGCTTACCATATGATGATTGCTACCGAAGCCCTTAACTCCTCCTCCCCTCCTGCTTTACCGGTCGGAATTTGGTCACTCATCAAAACCCCGTGAGTCGTGAAGATGATCAATGGGGTGAAACTTAAGAAGCGAAACAACTGCCCGAAGATGGTCCGAAGCGATGCACCTGGCGAGCGAACGGGGATGTAAATGATAAAGAATGGAAAGAAAAAAAAACGGTTGATAAAAGTGGAAAGAAAGAAAAGCTTCAAGCGATCGTGAATTGGGGAGGGGGTAAACGGAGCAATTAAATGAAAGCTGATCGGCAAAATTGAACTGCCTCTTATCAAGTGACTATTAAGGAGATATTAAGACTACTTGATACATCATTTCCCATTCACATCGTTGTTGGGTTTTGATTGTTTTCAGTGAAAATTTTACTGTAACCCTCCAAAGAAAATCAATCCACTCATGTTGTCATACGGTAATGTTTGACATTTTAACCCCTTTCTATTTAAATCAGCATCAAATTTATGTTCCCATCGGCTGACACAGGAGCAAAAAAATAGATAAACATTGTCAATGCAAAAACCGGCGCAAAAGTGAAAACTGTCCCCGCCCGAGTGCAGCGCCGCGGCGGGCTCTAAATTTAGCCAAAAAAACCCGTTTTCTGAAGGAGAGAATACCCAAACCGTCTAACGGCGAAGATGTTCCATAACACACCGGGTCTCTATCCACCCGACCGACCGCCTTTTGCTCGGCGGGTCTGTTATTTCTATTCGCAAACGCGTATATTTTGCTTTCAGATAACACGGTGTCTGTTCGTTTTGTGCTCGAGACTGGGAGAAAGAAAGGATCAATCGCGAGCCACGAGATGATGATGTCGGGGAGGGAGAAGAAAAGATAAGTAGGGAAAAAAGTGCACACACAATCTTCTCGTCAACCCGACTCTCGTGCTCGAAAGCGTTCCGCATGCGGGGGGAGGGAAAAATCGAAAACGAAGATGCGTCAATGAGTTGCAAATTTATGTGCCCAGGGAAAGCACCGGCGGACGGTGGCGGAAGACGTGGAATGGAGCTCCTCTGGTGGAGTTTTTTTTAAAGGAAAAGTGAATGTTGCGCGGAGAAGAGACCCGACGTGCCTCGATGAGCTGTTAGCTGCTACCACTTCGGAGCACCCGAAGCCGACCCCTTGCTGTGGGTCTTGGCATCTCAACGCGTGTCCGCGCTTGTCTTGTGGCCGGCATCTTGGCATTGTGAAAGCCTCACGGTGGCTCGAAGAAGCGCAACACAGCTTCACAGCCAATGGGATCTTACACGTTCGAAGCCACAAACCCAAGAGGAAAAGCGCGCCCCAAGTGGTGGCATCGGTTTCATAATCGACGCCGAGGAGCCTGAAAAGAAATAAATGTAAAATGGAACACACTGCTAAGCATGAGTCCGTGTGCCTCAAGGTAGTGCGCGCTCACGTTTTACGCCTACACATCGCCGGTGATGGATGCGTTTGCATCGGGACAGAATGCACGAAAGGCCACCGGGGGGGCAGAAGATGCAACCGTCTCAAATCTGGCGAAGAAGAAAACACTGACGCCCAAGGGAACTCCAAAATAGGATCATCCGAAGGAACGCGAGAGTAGAAGCTCCATAATTTGCATGAGATTGAAGGCTCATTTGCTTTTAATTTTTCTTATATCATATGCAAGTAGGAGATTCTTATACAGAGAGACGATGTTCTAAAAATCATTTATTATGCAGGATCTGCACCAGATTAGATCCGTTTCTACTCAACCGAGCTGTAACCAACACCGTTCTATAAGTTTTCTTTTTCTTTCGCGCCGAGATATGAAAAATAAACTGCACGCATTTAACTTTCTCGCTCGTTTCGACGGTTGACTAAACAGTTTCTCGATCCAAATTACTTTTTTCCCACACTTTGCTCACTTTCTCCGTTTGGCCCCGATTGCACCACCTGGCTCATTAAATTGCCCCATCATTAGCAGCAGCAGCCCACAGCTCTTCGCCAGTTTCGGAGGCGAACGTTCGGAGGCATTATCAGGTGCAGTCATGTGACGAAATCTTTAGAAAAGTATCGATTTTCTACCGATGAAAAGGAAAACGTGTTCGTGTGATTAAGAGCCAACACACCCAACTAACACAATATCAAGTCCCAGTTGATATGATTCGATATTCAAAAATAGGTTAAATCAAATACTATTTTCCGAACTTTTCCATTGAATAGAAAAGATTCGACGGTTAAAGCTGATGAACATCGAGACAGTGTTTACTCTAACACTTGATCCAACTGGAGATGACCGTCTTTTCTATTATGAAGTCGGTTTCTTCGTTCAGTGCATTTTCCTCCGCGTTCAGTCACGTGTAACTAACGAAACAGTTATACGAACGCGGCCCTGCGAGCTAACGGCGTTTGAATGACGATTCGAGGGTACTTTTATATTGCACCGAACACACACACAAACCGAGAAAAAGAGGTTAGTAACAGGGAAATACAAGTAGGGAACATGTGAGAGGCTGTCTTTGCAGTTCAAACTACGGTAGATATAGAACACGAACGTAAAAATTAAGGTATTCTGTTGATTAAAACGCTTATCTAAGAGTTTAAATGGGTATAAAGATACAAACAGGTAATGAAGCGGTCAAAGCTCACTTCATCATCACTTTAAGTGGTTCGATTCCTTCTCATCCCGGAATGGAAAGAACAAAAATATTGAACGTCTTCTCGCACAGGAAGAGACACACTTCAAACCGGAAACCTGGCCGATGGGGCCCTCCCCATTTTTCCTCCCTTTGAGGCCCATTCACACCATCGTGGGGGGGTTGCAAGGGGGCCATAAAATTCTGCACTCCAACACCAGAGCGGCACGAGATGCTGGCTTGTTGTCATGTGCTCGTTCCGCGTCTTCAAGTGACAAATGGAGTCACTGGCGTTGACGTATGTGACGATAATGATGACGCACTGATAGGCGACGGATCGAGTGCTTTTCTAGTGTGTATCAATTGCACCTTTTCTTCTGTGTTGCTTTCCCAACACCATCTTCCCCAGCTGGCCGTTTCGTTTCGAAGCGAATTCCGACGTCCCTGTTTAGTCGGTTGATTGGAAGCTTTCACTCTCTCCCTCGCGAGCCACTGGAAACCGTCTTCAGTTCCATCCTCATTGCTTAGGCCGTGCTTTACACGCGAAGGAACTTACTGACACCACTTTTCCTTTCGTTTGCGATTCAACAATTCACTGCAGGTGAGTTGTCTAAGTATTTAAGAAGAAAAATTGTTCGTATACGACGTTTTTATATAATTCGTCAGGATTGTTTTATTGAAAGTCATTACAATACTGATTTGTATCCCGTCCCGTTGCATCAAAACAGTATCGCCTCGAATCAAGGATAACTTCCTCGACTTACACTCATGCGAACGCCTGTGCGTCCTTCACCTTTCCCTTTGCGCGCTTCGATAACGAAATTATCCACTCCACCGCGGGAGGGCGCAACAAACAACGCAACCCCGTCGTCCAGTGTGTCTCGTTCGTGATGGCCATTTCTCGATGGAAGGTCGGAATGGACGCCGGCCCCGGCGCGACGCCATTTGCCGGGCGAAGCGCAGTTTATGGGATAAAGCACATAACACAGCGCCATTACACGGAAATTGAGAGGCGTACGACGCAGACGGACTTAGAAGATGGACACAACCGGAAGTGCCACCGGTGAGGAGGGAGAGAGAAAAGGACGTAAAGCAGGGAGGGAAGGGATAGTTTTCGCTTCGATTCCGGCCGATTCCGGTTTGCGAGTTGGAAGTGTAATGTTGAGCGTGTTTGTTTCTAATATGCTGGTATATAACTGTCTGTGTTTATCTAGCATTTATTTGTCTTTTACTTTCATGCATTTATTAAAGTTATGGTTACAATTGTATTTCACATTTGTTTTCTTCCAAAAACATCAATTTGCTTTATTATTTGTTTGTCATTGTGTTATGATACTGATTTAATACAGTCTATTTATCTTCCCCTTTTCATCTTTTACGTTTATTTATCTTTTACTTTTTCTTTTACAAAACATTTTATTTTATAAAAATTTAATTTGCATTTGCATTCCACTGTTCAAAGCATTTGTTTAGGAAAGGGATGAAGAAAATCTCAAAACCAATTATACCCACATATCAAAGCCCAAGAATGATGCATTTTCTTCCTGCAACGGCTTTTTCCCTGCGAACAAAACCGAAACCGTTCGGCCTTAAAGTTGGCGGAAAATCGGCCGGGGATAGAAAATTCAACTGTGTTCGTGAGCGGTGCGTTAAATTTCATTGAATTTCACGCACCGAGTCACGCGCGCAGCCCGATTGTCTGAGCGCACACCGTGCAAGTGTGCAGTCGGCAACAGAATCCCATCCCAGGTGCATTTGTTTCAGACCCATCGTCTTCTTCGTCGTCGTCGTCGTCGTTGTTGGCTTCAGTCGACTGCACACTTGCTGCAACAGCTTGCAAGGAAAAACCGTAGTGCATAACTGCACATTTTCTAACGCACCTTTAGCAGCGTGTCAGTACGGTGTAAGTTCGGTACGCTCATGTGATGGAAAACCACGGAAAGGAGACGCATTAACGAACACCGGACTACCGAGCTACGGATCGTTTCGATTTAAAAGAAGATAAGAAGCAAAGGCAGACAGAACGTTCAGATCCAGAAAACCGATGGAGAAAGAAATACCTCGCGAAACGACAGTCAAAATCGATGGAATTGACCCGATGCCTATGGTCAACCAATTAGAGGGTCGCGGAATCGCGAAAACCCAAAAGGTGTCCGCTATCGGAAAAGTCTCACAAATCGAAACGAACCGAAGACGAATCCGCAAACGCTCAGCAAAACTGAACAAATCTTCCGGAGGTTTGCAGAAGCAGATTGAAAATACCGAAGCGAACAACCACTGGCCGGGGCTTGGACCGAACCGAGCGCGGTGCAGAAGAAACACAAACACACAAATTAACTTAATTTATGATCATTTCTTGGTAACTCTCCGTGTCTCGGGTGCGGCTCCTTTCTGCACCGTCTTCTCCCGCAGAAGAAGCCGCAGTGGATCGATGGCGTTCTCCCTTCTCCTCTCTCCCTCTGGGCCGTGCGGTGGCGGCGGCGGTGCATCGACTTGCAATTTGAGAATGTGTGTTCACTGGACCCACCCTCCCGCACACAGCTGCCCGCACCCGCACCCACAACCAACCCGCTTATACGGTGAGTGGACTCAGATTGCTGCTGCTGCCGGCTGCAGCTCTATGCACCCGACGGCATTGCAGCACCTCGCGTGTGTTGGTGCCACGGTGGTGGTGGCTTATTTCTCTCAGCTACATGGAGAAAACGGCGTTTTTTTTTCCACAGCACGAGGCAATGCATGCATCATCCGTGAAGGCTACACACAACAGTCCCATCCGTAGAACTTAATCACTAACGTAAAACGTGGAGATAGATTTGTTGGGAAACATGAGAAGCCACGGTGTTTTCTAAAAACTATACGGTTACAGTATAATCGATTACATGCCAAAGGGAAAATGTAGGCATTAGAAACGATTTCATGTCAAAACAATTTGAGGGATTGTTATAAGAAATGTGTTTTAGATCTTAATCGGACTAAGCTGCTTTTCACTGAGTTCATATTAACCATGCAAAATAATGAGCATTCAATTTGACACATATGTATCATTCAGATATTAGACCCATAAAAAGAGATTTAAATATTTAAGCACACATCGTTTTCAGTATCATCGAATATTTTTATGGAAATCAAGAGACCGAAATGAACGCAAAAAAATTAAGCTTTTGCATGTGTTATGAAACATTTTTAAAATATAATTCAGAAGATGAGTGTTTTTACTTCAAAAAGAGTTGTAGCAATATTAACTGCTTAACACATTGTCAATTATTGTCCTTCAAGTCATTATGTGTTAAACAAGGCGCAAACAAGAAAAAACAATAAAAACAGTAGAACTGATGCACCCTTGGAATCATTGGTAACTAAATTTCAACCCACCATCAGTCCCGGACATCGGACAACATTCTTCTGTTTGTTGATTTTCAATTTTTCCGTTGTTTTCCGGGCTGAGAAACACCAAACAGTTCGGTTTTCCAAAACGGTTTGTTTGGGCTTCGAGTGGTCGGGGCCCGGTGTCCTTGTGCTTGCGGCTGCGGTTATGATGTTTAGTCCTTTCCCGGGTCTTGCTCACCAAACCAAGCACCAGCCTGATTTACGCATCCTGCTGGTTAACTTCTTTTTCCCCCCTTCCTTCGGTTGAATCTTCTGCACTGACCTGAGCCTCGCCTCGCCTCGATGTAGGAACGTTTTATGGCCACCGTAACGAAGAAGTTTGCCGGAAAAAAAGCAATACCAAGAGATTGTTGTTTGTACTGACGTTGACGGGGCAAAAAGGCTCACACTCGGGGCTGCTGCTGAATGCAAAACGTTATGGGACGAGGAATGGGGTTTTATCTCCACCCCGAAACGCTGATAGGGCAGATTACTATTATGAGCGGTGAAACGATCTCTCTCTCTCTCTCCTCCGGAGGGAATTGTCGAGATAAGATTGCGGGGGGGGATTATGAGGTTGAAAAGACCCGTCGGCGCGGTCGATGGTGGGAAAATTAGGTGGAAAAAGCAGCATTCATCATAAAACGGGAGAAAATCTCAAGTATCGATTGAATATTAAATAATGAAATTATATCACGCTATCTTGCGTTATTTTATAATAAATCTCATGTAGTTCTATTTCAGAAATAAAGTACTTTGTTGAATCTAGAAAGTCTAATAAAAACATTATAATTATTTACTTTGAGATTATGGGACGGTAAAGATCCGAGCAACTCGATTATCTGTTGGTATTTAGAAGCTTCTGAAGATTCGGACGTAGGGAAAAATAGATAAAGACCTGGCAACAGTGGAAAAAACCCAGAAACTCAGCAGCTCCGCTACTCTAGCATATCGGGAAAAAGGCAAACGAGCAGTAAAAATTGACGTCCGGCAGTGGATTGACTTGGCCCGGCTCAATTTCTCTATTACCCCTCAAGCTTTAATATTTATGGTCGGCCATAATTTGTGCCCTTGTCCGGTGTTGTGTGTCCTCGTGCTTGGTTGGTGTTGATGGTTCTCTTATTTCTTCGCTCGCACGTGAGTGTTGTTCTTGTCTTCGGTCCCTTCGATCCGGTGCATCCCTTCACGCTCGGTTTTTGAGGTGCATTTCTCGATTCTTCTCCCGGGTGAACATCTGCACCGAGGAAGGATAGCGAAGAGACCTTCAGATGTGGCTCGGGACATGTGTGTGTTGGTCAACGTGTTTGTGGTTGTTATCCTACGTCTCGCCATTGGGGTTCCTGGATTCCCGCGGTGTCCTTCCCTGCTGACTTCCCCAAGGTCTTTCCCGTCACCGAACGTCAACGTGACGTACCGTGACGTACACCAACGACTTACCGTCGATTATTGATTGTGAAAGTTGCCAACGCTTTATGTCGTGGACGAAAGATTGGGAACGGAACAAACGGAAAAAAAATCACTTCCCTCCTATCGCCGACAGTAACGGATAAAACATCCTGTAAACGCCACCGTCGGAAGGGTGAACCCGAACGAAAGGACATTCGATTGACATCCTTTTCCTTCTTTTCTTGTTCCAAAACCGGGGGGTCGGGGGGAAAATGGCTTGATCACGTGCGGGGTGGCATTGATTCGAGGGAAAACTATCACAAGGCGCGCCCCTTCCCCTCCCTACAACTGTTGATCATAATTTCCTCCGAGGGAAGGGAAGTAAGCAGGCGAATCGAAGCGAAAAGAGAGGCTCTTTCTTGTCTAGCCTCAAGCCATTATGGTGCTGTTGCATTTCCCAGCCACAACGGGGGAAAAATCGCCGGAAGCCCTAGACGAGAGATGGTCGAAGCATAATGTCCTTTCTTCTGCTTCGTCTTCGTTGGTCAGAGCTCCTTCCGAAAAAGGGTCGACCCGAGTGAGTGTTGCCTTGAGAAAATGTAATCGAGTGCTAGACGACACCGGAAGAAATGTGTCAAATCGATGGTTGGTTCGCCTTCTGGTAGGAAGTTCCGCGTCGAGAGGGTTTGACGATGGCAGCAAAGGATGTTCTAGTCGCGGTTGGTGAGAGGAGTTTCACTTAAGCCTTACAAAGCTAGTCCATTGTTCCATTCTTTTTTCGCAAAGTAGCACAGGGGTGGAAGACAAAGTTGAGAGATGAAACAGTGCCAGAACTAGGATAATCAGACTTTGGAAATGCTTTGTAGATAGGAATCATACAATTATCTTATAGCTCCAGATAGTTTGACTCATCTGACCAGAACGCGTAAGAGTAATTCTACTAGTTTCTCATGAAATTGGACATGGAATTCCGATCATTCCGCAACAAACACCCTTTCCCGTGGGCGAATAGGTTTGTACAGGACATCGACGCACATGGGCTGGGCATGACATTCTACCGAACATACCCCGGTTCATTCGACACACGAAAATGTCTCACGCGTTCAAGTTTTTCCGTGGAGGAATTTATCAAACGATCCTCCACGGTTCGGAGTGCGAATAGGTGACCAGCTGAGCACTGCCCAAATGGCCAAATGGAAAGCAGCGTCGGTAGGCAAAATCTTTGCCCAGCTGGTCACAAAAACCCGGGACTTTGTAGCGAGCGATTTCGCAGACAACACACACGGCGACGATGGTGTCCCATTTCGTGCGTCTCGCCATTCGGCCGTCTCGCGTCCCTTTTTACCCAAAAACCATTCTCGAGCCTTCGAACGGGTTCTTCCTTTTTCCCCCAGCTGGAGTGCATAAAAATAAAGGACAGTCTAATGACGACCAACTGCTACCGGACCGGTACGATGACAGCTAGACGGAACGCAAGTGACAGTTGTGCCGCCTCGGGGTGGCTCGGGAGTTCGCACAGGTTCCACAGCCAGGCCGGAGTTGAGAATCGATGCGGTTCGCTAGATGTTTCGTTTGCGGTTGGAAAACGATCAAAAGCGCCTTTGGGTGGGGGTTGCTTTTTTTCTAATTCGCGCGAGCGACAAAAAGAGAATATGATTTTACAGCCAACACGGCAGAGATCGGAGCTCCCCGTTGAGAACCAATTTGTTCGGCAATGACGAGCTTTTAACGGTAGCACGGAAGGCACAGTGCAAGTCGGAGGTTTTGCAGAATGCTTGAAGGCCAAAGTAATGAGTAACGATTGCAGCAGGTTCGATAAAAGAAAAATTTGAATCCCTCATGTGTACCTAACTGCTTTAGGTAGCAAATTGTGTTTCGAAATCAGGTATTCTTATCCCCAAGGCACTATTTTCTAAATAACGCATCTAGTTTTGCTTTTAAACCATCTCCATTTGCCTTATTGTCATCTGCTTTTATCTCTAGTCGAAATCATGAAAATTTGAAATGTGCCTACTTTCATGTATTTTACACCGATTTTCCGAATACTTTTCTTTTGCATGTTTATTTATTTTGTTGGTACTTGTCCGCCACATTGGGCTACACAAGTCGGGACAAAAACGTGGGTACAATATACAATAGATTAAATTTTAACGGGTAGTCTTACACAGTTTTAACAAACTAAAACGAAGAGCCACGCTAATGCTTTGTGACGACTCATTAAAATCAATTAGAGCGTAATGCTGATTGAAGCTGCGGGCCATTGGCTCATTGGCTGCATAGTAACTGCTGTATCTCTAAGTTTGAAGTGAATAGTTAGATCTTAAGCTTAATCTAAGGTACATGTAAACGTAACATGGACAGGAGTTGAGGTGCATCGATTTCTTCTTTTAGATATTTAAACATCCGCACCGTATGGAGATATAAACGGATTGTCACTTGCTTTGTTTGTTGGTATCATACAGGTCACACGTTACTAGATTTTATTGAAATAATTATTTTCATCCCAAATACCATTATTGTCAGAGTTTTTCAATACTGAAACATAAAGAGATGAGATAAATATTGATGCCTCATGTCAACACCGGATGTCTTTTATAGACCATCATATTTAAAACCTGTCCTACATGAGTACCTTATCAAAGTGCAAACGTCACGAGCAGCACTGTGTCGCGGCCTTTCATGAGTTTACCGTTGCGATTTCTCGCGACTCGAAGCGATGCAAGCGTCCGCAAAAGGGATCCGTCGGGGTGCGACGAGGCATGCGGATGTAAATTGCATTCTGCCTCGCCAACAGTGCAGCAGTTGCAGGCTAGCTACCACCCGAGTTAACCGTACCCTCCTCCCTCCCTCCCTCCCTCGGCCCTTGTCCCGGGCAGACAAGTGAACACTATTGCCACGGTGTATTATGACGTTTAGCGCGTATCGAGACAAGGCTTATGCAATGGCGATGAAGCAGGAAGGAAGTGACGCCAGGGAGAGGAAAAGGCTGACGGTTGGTAGCCGAGCGTTTTAACCACAATCCGGACCTTTCGGCTGGTTGGTTGGGGTCGAGCTTGAACGCTTTGATACGGTAGCGGAAAGGGGGTAGGTGGCCGGTGGAAATGACCAACGCCAACGGGATCACCAATTAGATGGTTCGTCGAAAACCGTGCGGTGGATTTTGTGTTGCCGCGAGTAGAAGTGGGAAAGGGATGAAGAGCGTTAGAAACTTCCCTTCGGTGAGTACGACTGCGATATCTCGTTGGAAAACTTCACCTTATCGGTTATGTACAGCTCAAAACGATTAACTTTTTATTTGAAAGGCCGAATTGCTAAGCTTTAAACACAGCTATGAAGACCGGCGACGATCTGGAAACTCGTATGGAGTTTGCGGGTTATTCCTCAAGAGAGCACATTTAGAGGAAGTATTTATTCATCTCATACATTCTCTGGACGGAATCAAACAAACTTTCGGCTTCTTCTCCAAATACCCGGAGTTCAGACCATAGGAAAAGAAGGGAAAAGAGAGGCAGAGAACACAAACTGATAAACGACCCGGAACGAGCAGGGCTGCACCTCTAAACTCATCTGTCCCGCGGCGGCGGCTGTGGCATCTCTGGCGTTGTCCCGCTTTTATCTGCTCAACACGCTGAAGATATCTATTTTCATCTAAATTGAGTGCGTATTTGAAGTAATTTACACCAAAGCGCCACGGCACGTCGCTGTGCTTTGCTTTACAACCCAATACAACACCCTCGCGCCAAGTTCTCGCCACCGCTCAGAAGACTCGCTTGACACAGAACCGCCGGTTGTGCTACTTCGGGGGTCGGTCTGAATGGGCTGAAGTCGTGGACGCGTACATTGTAACCAAAAGTCACGCAATCGAACGGGGTATTTGGGTATTTAGAGTTGGCGATAAGCAGTTGGCGGCACTGGTTTCCCTCAAACCGTTCTATCGTATCATATACGATTAAATCATGACTGCATGCATTCTGCAAACTCAGCATAAATATTGATTATTTTAGCTTGAAGTATTGACGAGATATTGAACAGCGTGGAAGCTTGTTGAAGAAGAATTTTTCATTTAGTTTGTGACTCAGACTGCTGAAGAGTTTTTCGCGCTAATGAACAGAAGTTACTCTTGCAATTTGCAGAACTTACATGGGTTTTACCAAAATTTAAATTTGAAATTGAATTGGTAATTTATTTCAATCGGTTACTATAAAGGCTATGTATTTATTTCTTTACTGAACCATAGCCTTCTTGGATGTTTATTGTTATAGGTTCCGGCTTGCCATATTGAAGCATTTTAATACTATTTCTTCACCTTCAATGATGAGTAAACTATCTTTCAAATGTTGTATTCTTCTCATAATCGAAAATCTTTGTTATAATTGATTGTTTAAATACAATAAAAGTATTAATTCTTTATGACGTAGAATAGTCAGTTTTAATTCTTTATGACGTAGAATAATGTCACGAAACATAATCAGGACAATCGTAATGGACGTCAAATATTATGCAAAGTCTTCCAAGTCCAAGTCCACCTCGAGCAAAGTACTACTGTTCAAATGTTCTATAACTTTTCCCTTTTTTCTGTTTTTTTTAAATCCTATTTTCACAAACATAAACGAAGGAAGCCATACGAACGAAACCCCTAGCGGGGTGGCGGCTTTGGAATGCACGTATTTTGCCATCCTTCCCATCGGCGGTCCTCGGTCTTCGTCATTATTTTCCCTTTTTTTTTTGGTCTCCTTCCACAAATTCGGTACCATTTTCCACCAAGCCATCTTCACTTTGCTTCTCACCCAAACAAAATACGGAACGAAACGGAAACTGAGAAATGTGAAACGAAAACGCTACACGGTGGAGTGAGACTTTTCTCTCACTCTCTTGCTTCTCGAACCCTTTTACCCCCCTCTGGTGAAGGTGGTCGAAGGCACACCATACCAATGTTGGTCCTGTCGCATTTATTTGTTTCTTTTCCGATCCAGGGGGGGGATATTTTGACAAACATTCGTGTGGAGATCCCTTCAGATGTTCCAATCTTCAACTGGCGGTACTTGCGTTCGGAATCGGTCCCTAATTGCTTGCACACAACGCTTCTTTGCATTTGAGGTACTTATCAGAGATATGTTTTTGCTTTAAAATAAAATTATAAACCAAAGTGTCGGACTAGCAGTATTTTCTTTCTCGTTGAACCTCGCAGATATCGAAGAAAAGAAGTAACGTGACGATTTTAAATCCCAGACAAACAGAAACGCTCTACATTCCCCCCAACGCTCTTAGCTTTTATCGCCTTTTACTTCGCCTCTTCGAACGAACGACCCCGGGCTTTCGGCAACATTTTCACAAATGTCCGTTCTGGAAACCGGGCGCGCGCGCGAACGGCAACAGGGTGTGCGCGCACAGGCTGACGCTAATTTTATTACCATAAAAACCAACCCTTTTAATACTTTTTATTAGTTCTAATAGAAGGAAAGGAATAGCAAAAAGAGTGCTGCTTTACAAGGGGGTTGGGAAAATAGGGGTGTGGCGTGCGTGGCGGAGGGTTTGCTTTTTAAGCACACGTAAATTCAAATCATACGCCTCTAAAAACATGATGTCGTTCCATTCTGCCCGCTTGTCCAGTACCCTCCTTCCCTCGGCCTCTTCTCATCAATTTCGGCCCAAAGTGAGCCTCACAACGTCTCACGAAAGAAAAAAAGGCCGATCCGGTCACGTCGGCATCCAGTTCCGTTCGCCGGCCGCAAGGTTCGTCCTTTTCCTTCCCCGGTAAGACAGGAGACAGGAGCACAAAAAAAACGCAAACACACACAAACATCTCACCAACCTCGCCGAACAGGCGGAAGAGCAAAAGAGGGTCACAGGTTTCGGTCGGTATTGTTATTGTTTTATTTTTTCCACCATTTCAATCTTCTCATCATACCGATTACTTCTCCCCCCCCCGGTTTACCGTCCGGTGTTCGTCGCTCGCCTTCCAGCCCTTGCCCTCCACCGAAGCACTCGAGACACGCATACATGCTGAACGCTTGTCCATCCGCTGGGGATGAGGGCAAGAGGCGTGGAGAAAAAAAAGCACACACACACACACCCCATGAACATAAGCCCAACACCACCAACAACGCTCCATTTGATGGTTGAACGGGCTCAAATACACAATCGCGCTGCTCATGGTTATGCATTGCCCTTTCGCTGACTGGGTTTTTGTTCCATCTCTTTCCCACTCCAGCTTCCATCAGCCATGATGCTGCCTTTCTCTCTCTCACACTTACACAGTCGAACCAGAAAGTACCACTTGGTTGGTTTCGTTCGTCTGTTTTGCCCCGCGACCGAACGACGGTTGACGGATGGAGGGTTCGAGGGAAGGGAAGGGAGAGTTAAAGCATAGCATGTACGTACATTGTTTTCTTCCGATGGCTTTTCTTTCTTCCCGGCCCCGGTTGCGAAGTCTCGGCAGCGGAAAAACACCAAACGGCAGTAAATTAATGCTCTACCAGAAACATTATGCCACGCTGCTTCCTCGCTGAGTTGTGGAGTGGGGAAAGAGAGTGGGTGGGGGGCCCTTGGTAACGGGTGGCTACCGGTGGCAGCATCCAGGGGAAAGTGGTGAAAGAGGGAGGGTAGGATGTGGCGAAAGATAAGCAGTCAATCGATGTTAATTAGGTGTGATTTGAGCATTATGTTGCCATCTCAATGTGAATATCGATGTCGCCCTAAAATGTGACTAACTTTGTTCAGCACAATAATCTTGCGTATTACCCTTATTAGACGTGGATGTTGGTCATCTTTTCTCAGAAATTTCCTGTCAAAACGGTCTGTCCGCTGTTATAATACACAACATTAGATTTGCCGTTAAATAATCAGTTTCATGTTTGAATTTAGCGAAATGTTCAATAATGTTTCCATTTGAAGACATTTAAAAATACTAGCCATTTTCGATCAATTGCAAGGATCAGTTAAGTTAGAAGAAAGTGTGATAAAAACAACATTCTTCATTTTGGAAGCATTAATTGGAAACAACGTTAATGCTTAGTCTACACGAGGAGCAAAAGACTGAACATACACGTACAAATGTCGATTTTGTTGTCACTTTTTTTCGTTTCGTGTAGACGAAAGCGTATTCCATGGTGATTTCAGTGTTTACCTGTTAAAAAATGGCAGAGATTTAATGTATTCTCCGAAACATTAGTAACAAATATTGCACATCATCAAGCATAAGGACTAAAGTTCCAAAGATTGTTTACTTAAGTCCCATCTCCATTTAAAGATATTTGGAATTTTACTATCAAAACACAATTGAAGAGAACTATGTTAGTAAGAAGTTCAGACGTGTCTGACAGATAAGAATCTTTCATGTGAGATTGATCCTACGTTCTGAGATGTAAGATTGAAATTCATGAATCTCCTAAGATGCACTGCCGAACTAGAGGAAACACGCAAAAAACTAATACCGACTCAATTTTGCATTCCGTTTCAACTTCTACAAATCTTCCAACTCATATTAATGTGAATGTGTGGAGATTAACGAAACCATGGAAAATCTTTACGAATCTTTAATGTTTCAAGAACTCCTCGTTCAAATGTTCCGATTCTATTTTAAAGTGTTACTCCGATTAATCAATGTGATTCTGAATTATCAAAATCTAGATAGAACCAATAAGCAAATTGGTTGAAACTAAAGTTGTACTTTTCAGTGTTGGTGTCGATTTGCTAGTTCTACCTACTCTTCGGCAAATTTATGCCTTAAAGAGCGACACGTTCTGCCAAAATCACAACCGAAGGTCCGGAACCGACTCCCTAAAACCCAAACCATTGCCATCTCCACCACCTCCCCGCCTATTCCCGCCGGCAGAACGGCACGATCCGGCATATTAAGCCAGGCCATTCGAGCGTGGACCGTCGTAGTGGTTTGAATATTTTATTAATTTACGATTTCTCACTCCGTTGTAAATCACCGCCGCCTCCACAACCACCCCCCCGACGGACATCTTCTCCCAGGAGGAGGATTCTTTATCGCGCAACGGATCGAACACCCTCCCCGCGATGTAACCCCAACGGACATCCCTCCCCTCGGGAGGGGATCAATCGACGTGAACGGGAGTCGGGGGTGCCTTCTGGTTGGTCTTGTTTTAACTGGTTCAATTGGGGTTTCGCAGGGCGTTTGAAGCGGCAACGATTCGAACGATTCGTTTTCCCGTTGTTGGAGAACGAAATAAAAAAAAACAGCAGCACCAGCAGCATATTCCACACATCGGGAAATCCTCGCCTGTCTGACAGCTCTTTTAGCTCCGCAGGGGGAGGTGGAACGGTGTCGCACGTTGTGTGTGTGTAGTGGCGGAAGTTCTCGGATCTCAGCTCCAAAGAACCACCCGAGGAGAGTCCGGGAGTCGAAAAAACACACGGCGAACGAGCGAAATTGGAAGGGAGTTAACGATTTCGCGGGTTTTGCTTCCTAACCTCATTCTTTGGCGTTTCTGATTCGGCAGATTGTTGCTGGTTGTTGTAATCTTTTTTTTCTCTCCCGAACCCTGTTTTGCGGAAGATAAAGGAGGGAAAATTTGCCAGAGATTTGTATCGACGACCTACGCGGTCACATATTTAAGAACCTTGTCTTTCTGCTTTGACGATAAACAATATGCAAAGTTGTCTTATTAATCAAGACTTTTAATATGTTTGATTGGACATTTTTAACAATGATATTGAAAATTGTCATAATGAAATCGATAAGCTTCAAAAACTCAATTGGTTTTTACACACATTTGTAGAACTAAGCCAAAATCTGAATACGCAACAACTCAAATACAGGTTCAGATATTCTTATACAGCAGATTACCTCTTTGCTCGCCGTCATAAGGTTTTTCATAACGACCTCGCCGTCCCCCCTTTGGCCGCCCTATCCATTCGCCCCCTTTCTTACGCCTCCATCCGAAACTCCGACAAAAGCGACGGCGAGTTTTCGGTAGTTTGTCGACTTCGTTCGCTTTGTTTCCAAAATCTTGCACCACCATACAACAACAACACACACCCAACAAACCCCCGTTTTTTTGGTGGCCACCCTTTTCCCTTCCAAAGCGAACCCTTTCCCTCTCTGTCTCTCTCCCCCCTCTCCGACTTGCTTCACGGTTGATCATTGATGCAACATATCTCCCGCATCGCGTAAACACACACCCGTACCCCGGTTGTCGACAGTTAGTAGATCATTTCCACCGCCGGAACAGCGCGCGCTCCTCTCGTGGGACATGTCCCGGGCCGGAGTGGAAAGCGAACATTTGGTGAGGGAATGGAATTGAAGAGAGGGGGGTGGAGGGGTCTTAGCTTTACCCGAACGAAGGGAAGAGGTCCAATCCACCACGCACGACGGCGGCGGCGGCGGCGTCGGCAACAAACAAAGCAAAACGCGATCGAGGAGAAAACAAACTCACCAACCGCGTACAAACACAATTGCTACCTCGCAGGTCCAAAGCGTGTTGAGGAGGAGGGTAAGGAGGAGATGGGGAGTGACGAGAAGCATACGATGTGAGAGGGGAGGGAGGCGCTAAAGAGGTCAGATGTGGAGATGGGTAAGTGGCGTCCGACTACGAGTATCGCATCTCCAATGTAACAAAAACCGAGGGAAGCAGATCGCATAACCACTTTTCACGGCATTTTCACGTTTTCCTCCTTCAGATACTTTGATTATTAACCATCTGATATGGATCTCTCCATCGTGAAAATGTTGTAAAAAAAGCAGTAAGGTAAGAAACAAATCGTTACATTAGTAAACTTTGCACCTGAACTAAAAAGAAACATAACTAAAAACATATATTTCAAACTGGTGAGAATTGAACGGTGGAAATGATTCGCCCAAACGAGAGGAACAGGTTCAGGATTCGCGGTGTTTCCATCGTGTGTTTTAAAAGGTTTCCTCGCAGCAATCAGTCTCGCTTGCACTGCCCCGCGTCGCCTCCGCCGTCCTTCCCCTAATCCGGGGTCTGCTCTCGCTAATTCACTTTGTCGGGTTTGGGTTTTGTGTTCCGCACGAAAACGATACCCAGCGCCGTTTGGGGCACGTTCGATATTACTCGCTTTGTTGGTCGCCCGTCTGTCCGTCCCCTCCCCTCCTGTGCCCTTCGCAACATGACAGTTTCCTCCGTTCCGCCATCGCCATCCAAACCCTTCAGAGCGCCGAGGAAACGAAGTGCACGCGCGCGCATCCATCGATGCAGAAAGGCGACGGGGGGGTGGAATGGAGTGGGAAAATTCAACCCCTATGCACAACTCCCGTCAACCCTTCAACCACCACCACACCGCTTCAGGCCGGGTGTTTTGATTCGCGAGAACAATTATCTCCCCAGCTTTGAACCTGTCTCACCTTTGAGGAGCTCCTCCGAGCTGTGTTGTATGCTTTGTGGCTTCCGTGGGGCTTTGTTGCTTCCTCGATTGCCCATCGGTGAGGTGAATTATGACAATGATGATGAGCCGAGCCTGTCTAACTTTTCGTCAGGACGATACTAATAAACAACACATCGGGATGAACTTGACCTTTTTTTTAAAGGAAATTGAAGCTTTCTTGAAAATTTTCTTTAACAGAATGGCAGCTACTAAGAATTTTCTTACATCTCTTGAAGAGATGGTTTAAAGATTGTATAATGAACTGTTTGTTGCTTTAAAGCTTAAAACATTTTACAACTTATTGCTACTTACATTAATCTCAAACTAGTTTATTTATTTATGAAGCTAAGTTACGAATCAATTCATGTATTGGTAGGAGACATGCTTAGCTCTTGTTGATATATTTGTATTGGTCAACTGAATGTTGATTCGTTCCACTCCAGCAAGCTCCAGAACACGATTTGCAGGGGTCCTCCAGTGAAGATTTAACATCATTATTAGGATTTTGTATGCTCTAATTTGCTGAAAGTATCATTGAATGTAATATTGTGTTATATAACAGTAATTTGTTTTTTGAATTGAGCTTTGATTTTCTGTTGTTCAGTGGATATAATAATCTTATGAGTTTATCCAGTTTATTGTTCGTTGTGTCTAGGTGGGAGCGATATATTAATTTATTGTCTAATTTAAGGCCAAGGCGTTTTCTTAAATTTGTATGGAAAGAATATGGTTTGTGTTTTCGAGCGGTTAATTTTAATTAAACTTGACCTCGACATCATAAAACAAGAAAATATTCTGCCAGGATGAACATTAAAAACAATGTAAAAGTAACGTATTTCATACAACAAATCATACCTGTGACCAAATCACTAATGAACATCAATTACTTCTGGCAAAACAGTATCTCTTTTCATTAAATGATGTTCAACCCCCTCAGATAATTTAATTTCAATCGATCAAATGACATTTGCATCCGCCAATTCTGACGCATTTTTTCCTGTTCTCCAGGAAGAAACTCGCAAGAAACGCATTATGGGCGTGCAAAGAGAACCGAACAACCAACAGGAAACTAATAAAAACCATTTAAAAAAACATAAAAATACATGCAAAGACCATTGAATTGGATGCAAAACACAACGCACCCCGCAAAAAACGGTCAAAAATTGAAAGTCAAAAATGAAGCATTCCGGTCGCCGGCAAAGTTCATGGACGCGGGCAAGTTCATTGGTTGCAGTACCATTGTTTCAGTGTGTTGATTTTCATCGGGTGCTGCAGGCGTATTTGCAGAAAACTATGTAGCCCGCCGGTAAAGCAAACAACCCGCGAACGTCGAACTCGCCTGCTTCCAGCGTCAACACTGGTTAGATTGCATGTCATTCCAACCCATTTTTGCAGAGTATACCGTTCCTCAAGCGGGCTTCAAATGTAAAGTTAAACACATTCCCATCTTTGTCCTTTGACTAGGATAGGAAAGCGCCCTCTTGCACACCGTAAATGGAACAAATTTGTTCTGCTTAATTATACGCCCTCGCGACCTCAGACCCTTAGACCCGAGAAGAGGAGAGTGCACTGCCATCCTCAGCTCTAAGAAGGTGACATTGACCGCTCATTAGCGCATCACAACTGCAACTCCCGAACGAACGCCGAACCCGTTAAAGACCGTTTTCGAGAAGCCTGCAAGTGCCGACGACTGCAAGGAGCCTATTTTTCAACCCTCGGCCACTCCCTTGGCGGTCAATGTCTGCGCGGGCTTCCTGTCTTTCCGTGTAGCATGTCAAAAAGCCCTCCGCAACCAACGCGAAAGACGCAAGACGGCGTCGGCGTCAATGACTTCGGGTCTGGGTCTGATTCTATCTTTTCCCCGTTGCCTTCCCGTTCTCGCTGCACTGAAGGAAAACACACCCCAACAGAGCAAGTGGTGTACGATAATTAACTGTAATTAAAACCCAATTCCCTCTCCGCAACCAGCAACACGGAGCGAAGGCGGCGGCAAACGAGGCGCGATGCGAGTTTTCCGCCAGAACCAACCCGCGAACTAACGGCGTCGTTTAGATTGTTTTTCCTCTTCGCGCACACCTAGCAAAGGTGTACAAACAACTGGAGAGAAACGCACGTGGTGCATCAATGCTGTCGATAGCATTGGCAAAACATGGGGCGAACAAGAGAAGGATGCAGCAGGAAGTAATGTTGCGGTAGGTGATGGTCCGTTCCGGTGGGTTAACGAAGCGCGCTGTAAAACCGTCTCGCTAGGCTCGGAAACCTTTTTCCCCTCGCCCTCTGAAGACTCTATTTTCAGGTTTAATTATAATTAGGAACCATTTAGATTCTGGGCACACTAAGAACTTAATCCGGCGGAGGGTGCATAATGCAAACAGATAGCATAATTGAATGGTTGTGTGCAATCTCTCGCCGGAAAGAGATCCATCAAAAATCATATTCATTTGGAAATAGTTCCCATGACAAAGGAATCCCTTGGCGGTTTCGTTATCAAGGTGGAAAGTGTCTTTGAACCTAATTCTTATCCACGAGGTTAATAGTTGAATCAAAGAACCGTGGAATTTAATGTCAGTTTGGAGGGAAATGTTGCTACCACAAGTTCATCACGTCACCTCCGATAAGATCCAACCCGGAGCAAAACGAAACCAATTTCCAACGCCGGAAAGAGAAAGAAAACTTCAAATCCTCCTCGAAATTAATCGATCCCAAACCTGTAGAAGTCACTTGACGGCGGGCAGTAGCTTGCGGACTTCGGGAGAGTTCACCACAGAGGCTCCTCCAAAAAGTGCGACGAAATTTAAATGGAACGCGATCGATCGATGGGCGCTCGGGAAAATGTCTCGCCCCCGGGGTTGGAAAATATGGATGATAAACAAACAGACGGTTAAAAGCGATCGAGGAGGAAATTTTATTTGAAAATTTGGGAGAATATCGCTACACCAAAAGTTCTTATGGTGAGGCCTTTCTGTTTTGAATACTCAGCCTTAGTTTAGACAAAGAGACAAGCATACGCCAAAAACCCTGCTGCTCGATTACAATGGTAAATACCGTTCAAATTGACATATTGAAGGTTCGATGGGGGCATAATAAAGATTTGCCTCCAAGTTCGGGACATAGGCTTGGGCTCTCTTTCGGCTTTCCACAGGGCGCCTCTCTCGCAAAAGCGGAGTAAAAACGTGTGGAAAGCCGGCCAAACGCGCGACAGATGGTTCTGGTGCGCATGCACCACTCGGAAGGGCTTATGCTCTCGGCTCCCTATGTTGAGGCAGAGGACATTCCCACCTCCCCCCACCCGCGGGATGTCTCCAGCAAACGAGCGAACGTACCGAACGAACGAACGCACGAACTTTCGACACAAAGGGCACGAGAAGGCTTCGGTAGAACGGTTGATAAAATAGGAAAACTGGGAAGATCATCGTGGGAAGAGGGGAGAGGGTGTGTTGGAGCACCATAAAATGGGACGAGGTGAAGGCACATTAGCTTTTCCGCAAAGGCGGCTTCCTTTTACATCGAAGGGTTTTTGCATGGAGCAAAACCTGCACACTCAATATATTCATCCGTTGCTCGTTCGCAAGGGAAACGGAAACTTGGACTGAACGTCAACCGCGCCAGTGTTTGGACACTGTTGGAGGGTGTGTGTGAGTATATGTGGCGTTTCAGACGTGGCCCCCTTTGTCAACGAAGGGTGCTTTATTAACCGCTGAATAAGTTATCACTTTATTGCACGAATTTAATCAACTGAACCTCGAGCTGAACTCATTCGTAGTACAAGTAAAAAAAAAAGAAAGGAAAGGATACTATTACTCAAACACATACACACACACACACACCCGTACAAATTTCCATCTACTGGGCCTCACATAAATTCGAGGAAAACTAGTTGCCGGAGTGTCAAGGAAACGAGCCATTTATGACGAAGTTACCAGAGAGTAGCGGCATTTCCCGGCAGCAGCAGCGGGAAAACTCTTTCGTCTTCTCGAATGGATGTTTTCCTTCCCCTTAGGCACCGAAAGCGTGTGTGCGTGTGTGTGTGTGTGGGACCTTTTCTTTTGGGGCGATGGTTTTCCTAGCCTTTGAGTGTAATTTTTCACACACCGTTTCTTTCGCTTTTCCATCCAGTTTGTTAATTAGAAATGCAGAAAAATTGAAGGATCCCATCTCGTCGACAGCTTGGTGTGGTGGCCCAGGCCTACCGGGGGCGTCGTCTCCGGGCGTGAAAAGTGGGTAAAGGTGATGAACTTTTCGTCCACCCTTAAATTTCCTTTCGAGAAGGAACTATTCATTTTCCATCCTTCTTTCCCTTTCTTTGCAAAACCGTTCCAACTTTGGCTGGGAAAATTCTTCAATTCTTCCCCCCAACCAAGCAGTGGATGACTTGCTTTTCGGCACGGAAAATCGGCTACGGCTTAAGGAAGGAAAACTTTCTCCCCACCAACTATTCCACCTCCGAAGTCGAAGTTCGGTTTATTGATTGTGTTTGATTTCGCCATTATTAATTCAGCGTCAATCTAAGTTTCGGGTTTTCTGCCGTTTTTTGGAGCCGTTTTGCCTTTGAAACAAGACGCTCAAGACTGATAGCGTCCAGTGTATAGAGCCATTGGGGAAACATAATTACACTCACCGGGTCCAGCGCACAGATTGGCGCCGGATGGGTGGAATTTTAAAATTTCCAATTAAATAAACCATCCACCCCTGGAGGAAATGGAACGGGGGCTGAAGAAGCCGATAGGAATGATTGGCTCATAAAATAACTCACCTTCTCTCGGCCATCAAATGGCTGGTGGGTAGCAAAGGACAAGACGACAAGAAGTCCCCCGCATTTATAGTCACTTTTTGGGGGCGTCATCTGGCAGGACTATGGAAATTAAACCTGGCAATCACTCAGTGAAGAGCTGGGGAAAAACTTTTATGAAGTCCGCTTTGGTTGGTAGTAAAACGTTACAAAAGACGGCAGATAGAATTTTTATTTCGTACACATTGTAGACTATTTTATGTCTTGGTGATCGATCCGGTGCCGCCGCCAACTAAGATTGAAAGACTCCAACAACTTTTGACTCCATGTATTTCTAACTTGTCGAGTGTCAAAAATTCGCACTTTCGTAACGGTTATCTTTCCCTATTCCCTATGCGATGGCCGATTTCCTACCAAACTATCAGCTTCCGCGTCCAAACTGGACAACCTTCGTACGCATCAAATTGACCATCAGCGCTACGAGCAACTGAAGCAACAAAAAAAACCCCAACATAATAACAACGAAACAAAAAAGTACTTCACACGATGAAAGCTTCCAACACAATGTAGCATTAATGCTGGACCGAGCGGGCACGTACTGCTCACGTACGCCAATAACGTCACTTTGCGCCCTCTAGCTTCACCAGCTTGACTTAAACCACTAGCCTTTTGGCCGTTACCGTTAGTCGGAAGGAAGTTATCGTCTCGACTCCACCGGCGGCAGATGGTGCGCCCAAGGTGGAGCTGCTGCCCGCTCGCTGGGAACACACAATCGGCCGTGGCTTATAATTGCATACAATGGAGGAGTTTTCCTTCCGCCCCCAAGCGCGCACCTTCGCGGTTTCGGTCGGCTATTATTTTTCTTCTTTCTTCGACGCTTGCCTCCCACTTTTCTATTCTCGGGATCCCTTTTATGACTTTTTTTTTGCTGCTGATGATGCTGCTGCTGTTGTTTGCGCAAATATTGGCATTATTTTAAATCTTCCCTATTCCGGGGCGCCATTTCCAGCGTTGTTCCTCTTTGCTGGCGAAATCGAATGCAGTAGTTTGCCGTTCTTTTTACACGAAAACATTTAGCATGTTTGTTTAATCGGGTTTTACCTACCGGTGCTATCATTCACAAAGCGTTTTATATCCCAAAACGTTCTCGTTTACAAACGGAGTTTGGCATAAATATTCACGCACCGTTTATGTTGTGCTAATAAAGAAAAACTTGAGCGCTGCCCGAATTTTCTCACGCGAAATATGTCTATTTTGTGTTACATTAAACTAGTTCTTCAAACACACACGCGCACAGAGACAGGTGGTATGAAAGTCAGCCCTGTTCGCTTGACTCTTGTTCGATGAAATAGGATGCTGCAATTCATCTTCCTTAATTTGACTCTCAATCCCTCAAGTGCCTGTTGCGGCACTGGAAAGCACTGCTTCCAGGGTTGAATAAAACCTATAATAAGGAAAATGAAAAACTCCACCCCCTCCCCACCGCCCCCAACCGCTGCAGCAAGCTTTTCCGACCACCAGTCGCCCAGATTGGCTCAGCTTGTTTCGTCAAGCAGACGCTACTCCAGCTCCGAAAACTCCAACACACCCGAATGGACCCATTCCTTTCCTCCGATATACAAGCATAAAGGGACGAGAGTTTTCGAAAGGCAACTGGAAACTATAGGAAAATTGTTTGCAGCGGGAGGCAGTCGCGCCCGTTGTGAACCAGTTCCAACCGAAGAACGACACGGACACAACATGCCGGGGACCTTTTTGAAGAAGGCGCGGTGGTGGAGGAAAGTGCAGCCCAAGAACATGCACACGTCCACTCCCGTGTTCGGGCGAGGGCAAGCAGATTGAATGTATTTGCATAAATTTTCCTCACGGTTCGTGTCGCCGGCGATTTTCCTTCGGCACAAGGGGGGGGGACGGTGGGCGTTCGAGAAGCTAGACGGTCTTGACTGGATTCTCGTTTCTTCGTCCGTCGGAGTCCATTTGTCCAAGACAACCAGGAACCTTCAAGGTGTGCAAATAATTGTTCTGCCATCAAACGGCGAATGCAATCAATGCTTCTATTTTCAGTGCCTTAACGGTTTGTTTCGAGGTGAAGACTGAAGCTATGTTGGAGCAATTTTCTATCAATGTTTAATGACAGTAAAAGAACGTTAAAGTTCACACACGATTAGAATGTAATAAGGAAGCAGTACATAAACAGACCACATAAGCAAATAAACAATTTGTTAAGCAAATTATTTTCATTTTAAGTCAAACTAACGTTACGATTACTCGAACTTAATCTTCCTTCCCGAGCACGTCAACCGGTTCTCGATGCAGAAACATTTCTGGCCGAAAACGTGCCCTATCGATGAAGACAGATGACGGTAAAATTGAAAAAGGACCTCGACCAGAAATCAATACCCACTGATTTAATGTCGTATTTTCCGCCTGGCGTTTTTGTTGCTCAGGTTCGTTTGGAGGAAGCGCACGTCTTCATCCAATCCTTCATCGTTTCCCTTTCCCGCGCTCGGCCGCGTCGCGTTCCATCTAAACCCATCTTCAAGCTAAGGGATCATTTGACATTGACATAAATTCTAGAAGTCGAGGTTCGGAGGACCAAAACCGATTCACCAGCAAACAAACGCACACACACAAACCCAGAGGGGGTGAATGTGTGATTTATGGTGTTACTTTTCTACTTCAAGGAGTCTTCGTTCGCATCTTGCGATGAAATTACGGGCTGATCATGGACAACTTTTTACACGAACAAGCGCGCGTCCAGTGTGTATGTCCTTCTCTGCTCCTTTTCGCGATCCGCTGTAATTCTGCGCAGCAAAGTTTTATTGGTCGTTACGGCGGAAAAAGGAAAATCAATTCCAAAGTTTTTGAGAGACTTTCGCCACGACATCCCTTCCTTACCAGCTCTAAAAGTGGTGGCAAAAAGGACAGGATTCGTTTAAAGAGAGAGAAAGCGGGGAAAAGACTTAAGACAAACCAGAACCAAGAGTGATACGGGCAAATATTTACGCGAGATTAGGAAGCAATGTATTGTCCCTCCCCGCAAGGTACGATTTACGACGAGGGAAAAGGAATTTGCTTGTTACGATGATCCGAATACCTTTCTAAAAAGATACCGATTATCTTCTCCAAGTGGCTAACTGACTCTCGGTCGCGCTTTTTCTTTTTTTTTCCCCTGTTGTACATTCACCGTCAAGGGAGGTTAAGAAATAACCACCACACATAAAGTGGCCCTTTAAGAAAACGAACAATTAAGCGCGTATGACAACTATCTTTAGTATTCCACACTCGCTCGTCTCTTCGCGCGGATAATTAATAGCCTCCTGGTCCTAGCAAGACCACGCACGACGATGGCGAAAACAATCGCGACCAGAACGTGAGACAACACCCGTGTGGAGACTGAGGACTGAGGGAAGTCACTCATTAAGCGAGGTAATTAGTGGGAAAGGGAAAAGTACCGTTCTAAAGACGTTCTCCGGCGTCGGTACGATGCGCCTCGGGTTGGCATCCGCAATGCGCACGAGGGTTTGAAATATCATCACCGGCAAAAAAGGCAACCCGCAGAACCTCAGAAAGCAATTAGAATGTTAGAAATACATTTGCCGCTCAGTTTTCCTAGGTACGATGATGATACATCGAAGAGGGCAAAACGATCTGATCGCGACCGATCGCCAGCCCTTCAACCCGGGTCCTGTGGCGCAATGGATAACGCGTCTGACTACGGATCAGAAGATTCCAGGTTCGACTCCTGGCAGGATCGCGCGAGAGACGAAACTTTTTTCTCGTCCCTCTCCGCACGATGAGTTTGGATACTTTTCGGAAAAAACTTTTTACCATCAGGACACCCACTGTTGGTAACGCGATCTCAATCACGCGAGTTGCTAATTGCTCGGTTGATCATAACCCATTCGGTGATTATAGCTATCGCTAGAACGCAACGCTCTCAACCACGCTTGAAACCAACCATCTCACCAACACAGTGGCGAAATTGATACGAAAGTCAACCCCGGTATACAGATCACGTTCTTTCGAAACTGTCAGTGGTGTATCGTGTTGGCCGTCGCAGTCGTTGGTGCGCACGCGTAAACAAATTAAACGAGCGGCACACCTCCCTTCCCATGCCCCTTTCCACCGTTTGCAGGGAGTCGCGACACGTGCACGGGTGTGCGTTCCGCCTTCTGGTGTTATGCTGCGCGCAGTGGAGGCGAAAAAAAATATTTATACACATTTCGAACGGCGCAACCAACACTGGACGAAAAGCTTCAAAGTGAGCGCGTTCGGTAGCAAAACTAGCTCCTAACTGACCCCCTCTGGACTGTGGAACCGTAGCGGGTGGAAAGCGGCGACAAAAGAAACGTAAACGAACACAAAACAAGAGATAACTTATCGAATTGAATGAAATGTAGCCGTTAAACGCCAAACCGGCGCAATGCTTCGAGAGGGTCTCGAGAAAGGGTACGAGTTTAACTCTCGACAAAAGGGGTAGTGAGCGGATTATTTATCGCGTTTTTGCTGCACGGATTCATTTCATGCTGAAGATGATATTTCGTTGTAAGAACAACTTCACCGATGGAAACAATGAAGAAGGTCTCCAAAAGCTGCCCACGTTTGCTTAAGGAGTTATATTTCATTTTTAACACATACTTATTTCATTGAGTTATCTTGATCAACGCTGTTTTTAAAAACATTCATCGCCACGTTTGTTGTAACGGTTAAAAGTTGGTTATTTAGCATAAAATATTAAAGATATTCTTCGCAGTTAAAATTATACAACCAACTAAAAGAAAATTATGTCCAATTCCCCACAAATGTTGGTGTTGATTAAAATTTTAAAATATATGACAACGCTTCTAAACAAACAAAACAAGTGACGCTAAGCACCTTTGAACACAAAATTGGTAAAAAAAACTGATGAACTATTTCACAGAGAGATGTCTAGGAGACAGCACGACCTGCTTTCGAGATAAAGTCAAATGGCAACGAGTGTAACATTCAAAAATGTCTGAAAAGATAAAATTTAAAAAACACAGGCAATTTAAAACCATCAAATTAGAGGAGTAATGAAACAAGAGTGAGAAATCGAAAAGAAAACTTACTACGCGTTATTTTGCGAGCATTTTTTGTGAAAACATCTGCACAGCATCGTTACAACGCAATGGAAGAATATGACCTACAAGGAATTTTTGTACTTTGTACGAGCGGGCGCTCCAGTCGGTGTCACGGTCAGGAAGGAAACGAACGTACCCCGTCAAGAGATCGAACCCCGTATCCGTTTCGCCCTTGAAGCAAGGCTTAACCTCGGTTCCGTGCAAAAACATCAACCCGCACGGACGCACGCACGCACGATGTGCACCTCACGCGAGAATTGTTGTTTTGTTGTTCGCTCATTACTTGGGTTTTTTTCTGCCACTTGTTTTTTTGTGTCTTACTACCCACACTCCGTCAGCATCGGCATCATCACCGCCATCGCGAACACGATCACGCCAAGGGTTTGTGCTCGGAGGAGGTTGGGGGGACGGAAGTGAACGCGAATCGCGAACCGCGTGTGCTCGCGCTTCCAAAATTGCACGTGCTCCACGTGATTCCCGTGCGAGCTAAGTTGGAGGGAGCCTCACCGTGGCCGCACGGGAGGTCGGAAAACACGATCAATGTGAGGGTTTGGTTGACGGAAAAATAAAAAAAGCCACACGACCAAATGACAAGTCCACTTTCGCCCCTCGCGGTTGTTGTATGTGTGTATGAGGCACGAGTAGTGCCTCTGGTGGGAGGCGTTCGAACACGGTTTCCGGGAGGGTCATGGAATCCGGGGGGATGGCACGAGACCAGAACACTTTGACGTCGGCGGTGACTGTGACTGTCCCGGCACTTCGAAGTGGCCGCGCATCGGTGATCGGGAAACGTGCGAAAGATTTGCGACACGTGACGAATCGCGAGAGTCGTCGAAGAAGGTAAAAAAACAGACAGCTTAAAAACAACTACGAATGGGATATGGACTGGGCGAAGGAAAATTAACTATTCCGCCCGTTCCATCCGCATACACGTGTGTGGCGCCTTGGTATTGCGTTTCGCGCTTTAGATGAAGTCGTACATCGGGGAATCTACATACGGAATATAAAGAGAGGATAAAACAGAAACACTTCAGGAAATCGCGAACTTATCAACAACAAAATCGTCAAGGTTAAGGATAGCCAAAGATCATTGATTTCTAAAATGAATAAAATTTGTTTAACATGGTAGCCATCTTGTTGTTTTTTTTATGAAGTGTGATTGAACATTACCAAGTTGATACATTTGTTTTTTTACCTAAAAGAACATAATCAACTTACAAAATTCGCATTTCTGAAAAAAATAAGTCATCTACGTTTGAGAAAGTCGTAAATTCTTTTCACTCTTCAACCCACTTTAACACATTGTATCGTAAAACTCATTGAACGATTCATTTCATTTCAAGTGTTTATTCGAATGACCCTCGAAGTAGTTCCTTTGGCAAAAAAATGCGATAAACTCTTAAGAGGCTAATGGCAAACAATTTAATAGATATATTCAGAAAACATGTAAAGCACATAATAATGACCATTTGTAATTAATATTCTTATGATCATAAATATAGCCATTTTGTTGGCTAAGTTCTTCAAAAATTGTCTATCTAGAATGAAGGAAAAAACGAAAAAGAACCATCAACTCCTAGCACCAAGTGTTTAACAACAGGTAGCTTCTCAATAAGCGAAAAGTGTCTCAATTGCTTGACCAAACCGTTTAACCTCCTCCTCCTGCTTCGAGAAAAAGGTAAGAAGCCGGGCGACAATTGGCTGCAGATTACGCCATCTCGCCAACCTGCATGAGAGCTTCGTTCTTCGTTCGCCGCACGTACTTCCATCTCCCCTCCGCTCCCCCCATGCTGCTCGTTTTCCAAAGACGCCCGCAGCCCCTCCTTCTCCACCCCGTTCTCGGCTTGGCCCTTCGACGAGTTGGAAGTGAGCGGCGGCGCGTGCTGCATGTCGCGTTCATCTCTGGGATCCACCCCTCTTCTCCCCTTCACCTCTCTCTCGCCCAACGAGCACAACAACAACAACGTGTGCCCTTCCACACCCCCACCCAAAACGCATGGGGGGGGGGGGGAGGGGGGGGAGGGGGGGGAGGGGGGGGGTGAGTGCGCGAAATGATCGCGTAAGTGTGGTTTGGCGCAAGCACAAATCGCTCGCGGAACTCGCCGCCGTCAGGTGATGGAAAACGGCACAACAAAAACCCCCAAAATCACCCCCTCTGCTCCATCGGGTCGTTTGCGAGGGAGCGAGGTAACATAAGAGAGGGAGAGAGAGAGAGAGAGAGAGAAGGAAAAAGGGAAAGATAGAGAGAAACCGGTTGACGTTCGATTCTCGGAGCGCGAACCCCGCGAGGGTTGTTTTCGCGAACACCCCTCCGCGCACTGGGGTGTTTCTTACCGTTGTGGACGCGCTTGCTTTCGTGTGCACTTCTTCCACCACCCGCCCCTTCCACCGACATCGCTTCTGGGCAAACGGCGATCAGTCGGAGCCGTTGCAACGGATTGCCTTTTGCTTCAAACTGCATTCGGCGTTCTGCATCTGCGAGCAACGGGCATGGGAGGGGGAGGATCGCAAGAGAAGGGAAGGGTCTGGTGGGGACTGCGGGAGTCTCGTGAGACGTGGCTGGGGTGAGGGACGGACACACAAAGCGCAAACCGAACGCGATCACCGAAGGCTACACCACCATCGCGCCGTTGCCGCCTTCGAGGAGATCGGATCGAAGGCAACTTCGAACACGGAACAACCGGGTGCAAGAGGGACGGAACCGAGGCGGGCTCATGTGCAGGAGCGAGAAAGGGCATTGGAGCAGCGGAAAACGCGCGCAACCACGCGCGTCGCACACTTTTTGCCGCCAACAGCGGTCCAACAACACCGACTTGGACTTGGACGGCGGAGCAGACGGAACCAGATATAAAACAAAGGAGTGCTTTGTGTCTCGCTGCAGGTCGGAAGGGTGCCGAGGGATGGGCTCAGGTAGCCCGCGCGGGAAGCGAAGGAAAATCCATTGAATAACGCAGGAAAATCCTCACGGAAGGGTACAACACAACGGAACGCGCAAGCAAACACATTGCAGTTTGGCTCGCCGTCGTCGTCATCCGGTGGAGTAATAAATATTTTTATTAATGCTTCACTTCACAGTTTTGGATGAGCCTCTCTCGGGGGGGGAAGTAAACACGAGTGATTGATGTATTACACTTCACTATCGGGAATTGAAAGACATTAAATTTAAATTTAAATTTAATGTTTTGCAGCAACATTGTTGAAAAGGTGGCTGCAATGAGCAATGGATACTTTTTTGAAAACACTTTGTTCTGCCTGCTTCCACGGAAAAGAGAACGGTTGTTAATTTCATAAGGAAAACATCAAAAACGACAATCAAGCAAGTAAAAAATGGGTTTAAATTCAACGCGTCAGTTGTGTAGCATTGTCGAAGGAAGTACGAGAGCAACAGTAGGGTATGATAAGAAGTCAATTCTATCCCAATCAAAATACAGCAGAACTAACCGGAATCAAGGAACAGAGAACTGCGCTCAAGAATGATCAAACATTTACTGAAAAAAAACAACAGATAAAAAACAAAAACTAAAACTATTTACTCGAAACAATAAAAGTAGAATACATCAAGTGCACAAGAGAAAGAACAGAGGTAAAACAAGTAAATGTATCAGAAAAGTAGCGAACATCGTAGAGAGATTTGAGAAATCCGATATCAAAGTCCTAAGAATAACGCTGAATAAGGTAATTATGTTTCAGTTTGTAAAATAAAGCTAACATTCAATTTACTAGCACGTAGAAAAATTCGTAAAACAGAACGATTGTGATTTGATTACCAATTGAATTATCATACTATTCGATAGAACCAAACGTTGGAAACGTACTTCTTGTACAATCACAATTCGGCGCACTCGGCGTTTTCTGCGAATGTAGTCCACACAAGGTCATTTTACCGATGATGAAACCAACACCAACAAATTTGACTCTGTGTTTGTGAGAGCTAATATCGCGCGACATTGGTCGACGATTGTCGCTCTACATTTGTGAGCGAGGTTGTAAGATGGGGCATTCAGTGCGTTAGAAAGAGCTCGCTACATGTGTTTCGTGTCAGAAAAGTCGCATTGAAAAGACGCGGGACTTTTTCAGGTATGAGATGTTGGACAGGAATTAGTTTTACGATGGCTAGCAAGGAGACGACACTGGAGCTGATCGAGGATTACCGGAAGCTTCCGGTCCTGTGGAGCAAGAAGCATCCGCTGTACAAACATCGCCAGACACGGTTAAAGCATCTAAGGGTTCTGGCCAAAAAATACGGTGTTAAGGAACCCGTCATGGAGAAGCGGATTCACAACCTAAGGTCGCAATTTACGCGCGAGCATAAAGAGCAGTTGAAGAAAACCAAAGACCCACTTCCGAGGCGCTCCTGGTACGGATACGAAAAGATGCTGTTTCTGAAGGACGACTGGCAAGGTGTGGAGGGAGGAGATGCAAATAGCGAGGGCCCGTTCAGTGACCTCTCCGACGCAGATGCATGGGAAATGGAAGGCGACTTTGACGATATGATAGCGTCGAGTGTGGTAAGTTCTAAACAAGCTAAACGAGTTTTCACTCGGTCAAATCAAACAAATGGTGCCCCAATATATTCTAGGTTGATGCCAAGGGAACGAAAATAATTCCAGTAATCGACGTGGATGCCGACTCGAGTGAATCGCAACCGGAGCTTGAAGCCGATACGACTCCAACCGTCAGCAGCAGTTCGGCGAAACAAAGAGCAACGCGCAAACCTATTCCAGGGCCCGCAGTACGAATGCAGTGGGCAAAAGCAAAGCAGGCTGCGCCAAAACGGGACGAATACGCCGTGTACGGGGAATATGTTGGTGAAAAGCTGCGAAACGCCGGTAAAAGCCGGCTCGAAATCGCCAGGGCACAGCAGGATATAGAGGCGATATTCATTAAACTAGAGAGCGGAATATATGGAAAGCCTGGGTAAAAATCGAATATCAAAAACTAAACCACCAAACATTCCTTCACCCACAGGCCGAACAAAAGGAGGAGTGAGAACTAACTTTTACCAAATATCTAACATGAACTGAAATGAATTATCTACATTTAGTCGTGTTACATTATAAATAAAACGAATTAAAGTAAGCGTCACAATTAAGTTGTGTCTTATTATTTTTTGTGCAAGAAAAGAAAACGCCTGTTACGGAAACATTCGCTTACGTGACTTAAGGAAAACAGCAAGTAAGTATCATATAATTACACGAATGCCTAGCCACAACCCGCATCCCCTTTGCAGTGAAATGAATTCGAATTGGAAGTAAATGATGGAAACTTACATTAAAACATCAAGGACATGCAAATCGTGCAGTGTGTTTTTGAAGTGCAACAATTAGTTTTTGAAACAAACTCCGCCAGAGTTTCATTCTTCTTCAGCACAAATGGGCAAAGAAGTTTAAGTTTTCACAAGAATCTCCTCAACCCAACGCTCGTCGCACATCCCTTCCTCCACCTATTGGCGCTAGTTTCCATAATTTTGCGTTTTCCTTTGTCCAAAATGTGTCCACAATCCGTTGTCAAGTACCGGCTTTGACGTCAAATTAAACCCTTCACCGAAAAATCGGTACGGTAGGGCTAAGGGAGGGCGAGTTTCAGAGGGGTTTCGCTAAAGTGAGGACCATGTTTTCACGACCGACCGAAGGAGCAGCAAACCCAGCCCAGCAAACGAACACTGGAATGGGAAAGACAGAATAAAGGTGTCGCGCCAGCTTCGAACCAGTTTCGTACCAAACCAACCGAAATGAAAGCCCACAAGACGAGGAGACGGAAGCAGTTTCTTGGTCGCCACACGCCACCTGACGGGCGCTGACGAGCGGAGTCTTTATTGTAGCAATAAGCCAAGGTAGGCACAAACTCAGCTGGTGAAGTTGCCTTGCTCCTATGTTTTCCCCGGGAGCCCCCGTTTGGCCAAGGGATGCGAACATTTCGCTCGAACTTCGTGGGTTCGTAAGCGAGGGCAGGAGGAGGAGGCCAGAGTTTGAGGTCGGACGAGAAGCGGTCGAACAATTCACCGCGATATAACACGCCACGCCAACACGTAACACAACACGGCTGATAACGTCTGGGCCATGCCCGGTCCGATTCTTCGACTTGCCTCTTTGCCAGTGCCATTACGTCACGCCGAATGATGAAGGGCAGCAGCGCCGTCTGTACCAACACTTGCTTGGTGGTCGGTGTGGGTGGCTTGGCAAACGAATCACTCCAGGCGATATAGGTCATTTATTAACTTACCATTTTTGTAAACTCGAAGTTAGGCAAATGGAAATGCTTTCAAATACAAACAAGATTTTAATTTCATAAGAGTATTGAAATCCTCGAAGAGAACAACTTGATCCAAGACCGTGATGCTGAAGGGATGTAGAAAACAAAACAAAACGAAACGAAACATCATGAGAACTACCATCCAAGGGAAGCAAAAATTAACCGGACAAAAACCAAACCAAACAAAAAATGATGGAAAAACTGCAGCGTTGTTAAAGTAGATCAGCAGCTTAGCGGGGCAGAGAACAACAGCGCAAGCGGTATGCTGGGGTCCGATGCGAAATTCGGAAAACAACGTCAAACCCAACACGACTGTCTGACCTGATTTTGTTTCTGCTGTGCAAGAATGAGGCGTTTACCATCGTACTCGGTGAAATAAAGGAAATGTTGAGGAGAGTTTGTGTTGGAACAGAAAAATGGATGTATCATTTTAGGGGAAAATGAAAGAAACAGCTAAACGAAATGGAAGGTTCTTCTTAAAAAATGTTGGAGACGCTATTAGTTCATTGAAATAATTACCAAATTAAATATCACACCATTTGAGAAATTTATTTCATTTTACAGTATATCAAGACAAACATATAATACTTTGGTAAGAAAGCAAAACTGAAAAGAAATGTGGTTTTCCCCCAGTGGTACAAACAGACATTTTCTTTGCGATAATTGACGACTCTCGTGGTGAGATGATGGGTGAGAAGTGTGAACGATATATGTGAGCAGCGAGTACGCGAACGCGAGATCGTGAGTGGCGTTTTATTTGCTTTCGCACGCGCGCGACCTTCACCCTGACCAATAAACTTTCCTGCCACTGAGACAAGGAAGAAATCCGGCCCAGCATTTGAGACGTGCGGACGGGAAAGAGAACGATAGCGAGCGGCGGTCAGCCGAGAGTGGAACATCGCACATTATATCGCCATCATATGGAAAGGTGATGGCCGCAGGCATCGAGAGGACTGCTCACATAGCGCACACACACACTGTTGGTCGGTTGTCCTCACGCGCGTCACACTCATCTCTCAGGATTACCTTGCTATCAAAGCATTTCAACAGTGTAAATTAAAGGATATGAATATCATATGGATTAAAAACGGTTCACTCCAGTCCATGTAATCCTCTTAACATAAGGCAGACTTCCGAAAGGATAACGCCATGATATTTTCATGGTAAGAAAACAATTAAACAACTTGGACTGACAACTCTTGTATAATACTGATGAAGAAAAAAAACTCGTGTATAATACTAACTTTGTATCATACCACTTCAATATTTTTCATTCTTATTTACTAAAGCAACTAAAACATTACGAGTTATTTAGTATATAGGCTCTTTAATTATATTTATTAGCTTTAGAGCCTTGTGATTATCATCCCTATAGATTCGCTATCAAGGAACTGGTAACTTGAAATTAAAGTTAAATAAGAACATTTTAGTTGTATCTCACTTATGATTCAACGCTTTGAAATGGGTGGTAATTTGACTTAGTTGTATTTTGTGCCTCTTTAGTCCGGGATATAAGCTGCTCCGAATACACGTTTTTGACACGAACATAACTCTAAATTCAATTCCCGTAGATAACACTACCCCTGCTTTGCGCCAATGAACCCATAATCATTGATGAACAAACTAGGGAACTATACTGAGGTCTCCAAAGGGAGCTGAACAGGATAGCGTTGCGAGTTCCGCGACATTGAAAAAGAACCATTCGGACGCTAATCCAACTCTCTGAAGGCAAAACTTTCGAAGCGATTTTCCTGCTGACCGATTCCCTGATGACCGATTTCATTTCACGGCCATTCTATGCCGGTCCGGACGCGTTCGCTTATCTTTTCGCGCTTCCCCAGTGGTGATGATGGTTGACCGATAAGGCGCCCGTAGCGCGCCATGATAAGGCATACCTTCGCGAAGCAACAACCTCCCGAATGAGGCTTGAAGCCACTGTAGACCAGCACTTCTGGTCGATTGTGTTAATTAAAACCAAATCTAACTGAGGAACCACATTACGGGAACTCCCCTCCTCATTGCGTGAGAAAAAAAGATGTGAGAACAAAGTGAAGGTTATAGACCCAGTTTTTAAGATGTTGAAGAGATCGGGATCCGGGATCGTTTTCTCGTGAGATGTGAGACATTCGCGTCATAGAAGATCAACAGACTTCAAGGATCTAGTGATGTATCAGAAGCCTAGAGAAACCCAGATATAGAGCAATTCAGGAGTTTGGTCCCTTGAGGTCTGACACAAGATTTGAAAGCGGAAAGTCTCAGTATAGGAGAAGATGCTTCACTGTGACAGGTGATGGAGTTCGCAAAGCCATCACCTGGGAAAGGGAAAGAACAACCCTTTTTTTCGTATTTCTCGTTCCAGGTCTAGGTCGGTCGATGTCGTGGTCATCTCCTCATCGACAAATGTGTTCGTCGGTTCCGGTTTTAACGACGGTGGCGCCGTTGGGGGGATGTGCGGCGGTGTAGTTTTGTCACCGCGACTCCTATCACCATTATCATCTCCTCCCGTTCTTACCTACAGTTCCCTTCTCTCGCTCCTGCTCTCGCTCCTCTCAGAGGGTGAGGAAGCGCGAGCTTGAAGTGAGTGTACGCGGTGAAGGCTGCACGACATGAACTGCATTGAACTGCCCCCTCATAGTAGTCAAGCATTCGTTCGAAGTAAACGGACCACACGCTGCTGTCTCTTTCCTTTTGATCTCTAGCTCTCGTTCATTCAACACCCCGAAAAAAAGGTCAATCCATATAGCGACGACGTCGCCGTCACCGTTCAGCGGGCAACGACGGACGGTATATGTCCTTGACGCTCAATCGACGACGACGACGACGACGACGTCGAGCGAGCGAATGAAGAGGCGATTGTTTCGCCCTCGAGGTTTGGCCACAGTGTGTGCACGTGAGTGAGTGACACACACACAAACACATCCTCCCACACCCGCAGCCCCGGCCCAGACGGCGGTGCGAAAGATTACCCTTGTTAGTGTGCCAGGGCCAAATACACCGGGGCGAAAGACACCGAACTGAACCTTCTTCTACACCTTCTCAACAAACTACCCGCGAGCCGTAAACGTGACCTCGCCCAATGGAGGAACCAACCTACCACCCCCTACCTCCGTAACAGAAGAAGATTCTCTCTTTCGCTTAAGCTCCCCCCAAAACCCATATTGAGGTCAACCCATCTCGGGGCCTCACTTACATAAAAGCTGTCTGGGCAGACAAGTACACGCCCGCCCCCAGGGGGTGAAGCTGTTTTTCTTCTGAAAAGCTCGAATTATCTCGAAGCTCGAACGGTAACCAGAGATCTCCGCATCCGTTCGGCTTTGATCGTTTCGTCGAATCGAGAAAAAAATGGAGCTTCTCCAAAGTACTTTGCAGGACCTAGTGGGGTGCGGAAATTGGTTCGCTCTTCACAGGATCCCTACATCCAGCCTCATGGGTGAAGGTCAGATGTGTCGAAAGAAAGTGAGGTGTCGATGGGGATAAGGTGGCACCCTGAATATCTCACATTCTTGGTATATTCTAACCGTGACCTGGTTTCCTCTTGCGGTGAGGTTGATGTTACCGGCTTATCTAAAATAAAAACACGAGAGTCACGTTCTCTGCTCTAAGCAAAGAACTCTACCGACTCCAAAAAATGTTATGAGACACCGTCGAATTCTTACGCTGATATTCCTGTGCATTTCTACCTTGAATTCCTCCCTAAAGAAGTCTTTGACGGAAAAGTGGGAAATCCCATCCACAACGCAAGGGCACCTTAAAAAAGGCCGTCACGATATTTCTCATCAGAGAACGCAGTACTTGTCTCCGGCCGTTACCACCTGGTGTCGATTCTGATAAGTTTATAATGAAAAAAAAAACAACTACAACACATCAAGAATCACTCATACAACCAAAGATGGTCCTGCCTGGACGACGAAGCAGACGGAAGGCAGGAGTTAATAATTTACCCCTCCAGGACACAGGTAACCGACGCAGCGCCATCTCCCTGCTGCAGCTCCGGCCCCTGTAAAACAACGTGCAACAAATATCTCAGGCAAGCCCGATGCAGAACATGCTTAATCGCCTGTGGTCCTGCAAACTCATACACGCACATGGGGACATGAGAAAACATCTGTTCGTACTTCGTCGGCTGAACGAGCCGAGCTAACCGAAACCCAGGATGGTTTTCTTAAGGAAACGCTGCGGTACCGGGAGGGGGCTATGGTAGTTTTCACCAAGGGACAAACACACAGCAAGATGTCACAGGATGAAAGAATAAAGTGTCCTTTTCTGAGGAAGAAACGGCGGTGCTTTCTTTTGCATTGGGTTTGATTCTCTTCCGTTCGAAACCTTTATGTTTCAGTTAAGGTTAGTGGAAAGCAGCAATAAATATATATTTGAATAGTAATATATTGCAGCATAAAAAAGTTTTGGATTTTCATCAGTCGGAAAAGGTGCGTGAAAGTCACAAAAGTTCTCATACAATTTCAATGCTCATTTCTCTCACTTGAAAAGCCTTGAGTTGATAAAGGATAAACGCTTAACATACCATTCGTTAGCGATAAACAGCACCGACAAGTAGAGAGACCGATAGAACTTACCCATTTTTTTTTATGAAACACATGGCACCACAGTTCTAATAGGGGCAAGCATAAAAACCCCTTCGCACCAAAACTGAAACTGGAACAAAGATAACACAACCCGAAACGTGACATGCTTGACTTCACAGCAAAACGCAAACGAGCGAAAAACGCTTGCTATATTTATTGCACGACGCAACGAACGACAGGCCATGTTCCTTTTTTTGCTTTCAAATGCTGGTGAACTAAATCGCCTTAATTTTAGGTTCTTTTGTTCGGAGAAAATAATATTTATAGAAAATAATTTAGAAACTGTTTAGTTAAGTAAACTGAATAAAACTAATATTAACATGAAAAATGAGCAACATATTTTACCATAAGACGTGTAAAAGAAAGAAAATATACAAATGAAGAAAATAAAGAAGAAATATTAAGATAAATAACGTTATACGTAAGTTCTGTACATAAATAATACCCCAAAGGAGCCGAAAGGAAGAGATACACTAGAGCAACGAAGCCATCCTTGGACACCTGTTTACGGCGCGTATCGATCGATGAAGGAGGTGTCTTACCCTGTATGCTAAAGCCACGGGAGGGATGGCACCTCGCTTCCGACGCTTGTCAATTGTGCGCAAACAGATGGCAGTACGCCACACGGTGGTGGAAAATCGCGGCCAGAGAGTCAGCAGAAGGTAAACAAACAAACAAACAATGCATAAACACCTCGCCTACTTCGCCTCAGCCCGCGATGGTGTGTGCAATGGTTAGAGTGTACTACAAAAAGATTAAAACCGTCTTTCGCCGACGGTTGGGACTGGCTTTTCCCAGGGGTGCGATGATTTGCGTGGAGTGATAAGGAAAGGGAGAAACAAGTAACCTACCGCGTGAGCCAGTTGGACAATTTTTATTTTCTCCAATGCTTTGATATTGGTTGGTTGATAGACGAGGTGATTGTTGATGGTGGCAAGTTTAATTTACAGTTGATACACTTCTTCTTGGCGTAACGACCACTTGGTCATGCCTGCACCGTTAAGGGCTTACGAGACTTGATTCTCTGTTGTACGTGGATAGTCAGTCCTCTTGGACAGGGGAGGGTCCGGTCACAGTTGATAGTAGGGGGCAATTTTTGAAAAATGACGCGGTTGACAGGCGAGGTATTTTATCCGTTCAGCTCCATCTGCAAGGAAAATAAAACAGATAAATTGTCAGATAACTTGTTTATTCCAAAGAAAGTTGTATTTTTCATGCATATTTCATTGTAAGGAGTAGCTTAACAAAAGTCTTGGTTATTGAGTTGCTTCACCAATTCGTTTCTGTCAATTCAGATGTTTGTTAAACAGACTGTGAGCTTATCATAAACAGCGGCGCGAGCTGCAGCTGAGTTTTGCGTCTCTGACTCCATTGTGGCTTATCAACCGAGCGCGGTTCGAGCCCTCTTTTCGCTCGATTGAAAATCAGAGTTTAACCACATCGCGCGAACTATAGTAGACACACTCTTATCTACACATTTTGTGGCATTCCGGTACCAAGCCGTTGTGGTTTGTTTGCCTGTGCTGAGCCGCGACTAAAGAGGTTTGTTTTGAAGGCATCAACCAGTAGTACGTACGGGATGTACAAACAGCTATATCTGATGTCGTCTTGTATTGGGGATTTTGAGCTATTCGTTCCCTTTTCCTCCCTTTTTTTTAATCACCCATCGCTTATGAAATTCTTCCGAAACCCTCATTCTAGATCCTTTCTCTGCTTGATTTTTATCTCATATCGATCTCGTACCAACAGCGAAGGAAATATGTGTGCAAGTGCATCAATTCGACGGTGTTATTCTCGATGATTTTGTTGTTATTCATCTTTCCTCTTGTCATATTTATCAATTTCTCCTATGGAGGATATTCCGGGTCTATGCTGCGCTAAGAAAAAAGAAAGCATGTATGTTCCATCGCACTCATCTCATCGAAGTCCCTTACACTCACAGGTGTCTCTCCCCGTCCGAAGAGGAGGAACGCGTCGAGGGGTAAACAGCAAGTTAGAAGTGATTTAAATTATGCTGTCAGGCTTATCTCTTTACCAGCAAAAGGAACTGAGGAACCGCTTGCTCGGCAAGTTCCTTCTCGCTCACTCGCACGCCGGTTGTTTTTTCACACTCTCTCTCTCCCTTCTTCCCACAATAACAGCGCGAATCCGGCATCCCGGCGCGCTTACGGATGCCGAAGGTTTATTTGTTTACTGGTTTTACCGCCGCTTGTTTTGCTCGTCCTTTTGAGTCCTTCCACCCCGGAGGCGCGCGCGCGGTCTGCACCCTGCGTGGCGTACCCTAGCCTTGTATGCGTTCGATCCATCCGGGGGGAGAGAGACTTTGCCGGTTTTTTTTCCCATTCGTTCGAGCAACCAAAGCGCAGGTAATCTTCCACAGGGAATGTGTTTTCTATACCGTTGTTTTGTGTTTTTATTTTTAATAGATCTCTTTTCGTCCGAATACGGCAGTGAGCAATGTGAGGAAAGTTTTTGTAATTCTCACCCTCACTAATACGTAGAGAATGTTCATTTTTCCCCCTTCGACATCCTCCACACTACGGGGCAATGTATTTACGATTTTTCGCAAGCAAAGAATTGGTTGAAATAAAAGTAAGTAAGAAGTAGTGACAAAATTGTTCAGAAAAAGAAACGTGTCCAGAGCAGAGAAAACAGAAAGATCTCATACGAGGTCAATTTGAGTACATTACATTCAACCAGCCCCTATATATGCAACGATACCTCGTGTTCTAATGTGTTCAAATGGTATTCCAGTTAAGAAAAAGGGACGCAAAGAAAACCGCATACTCAAATCGAAATCCCTAAAACCCAAAACTGCAGCAAAAGAATACGGAGAGGCACATCGAGGGCACACGGTCGATTCGTCTCGACGTCTCGCCAGAGGCATGCGGGTATGGAAGGAATTTCCGGCTGAACCGATAACCTTACCCTTCGCCGAAAAGCGGGGACAGATTATGGGTTGACCGAGCGGTATAATTCCACCTGGGAGGAGCAAGTAGCGATGATGTTTGACTCGATGGGATTAATGGTTTTAGAGCGCTCCGTGACCGAGCGTGACATAATGTTGTTTGGAGATAATGGGAAATTAGCAAAACATTAAGCGCATGCGAATGCCACAAGGATATTGGACTTTGGGCTCGTTTTGAGCCCCGACTTTCGTTTCCCCAACCCCTACCGTTCTCATTGAAAAATCATAATTCTGAAGTAGGTAGCAGCAGCAGCAGTTCCGTTTCGACACGACGGCAGACAAGGACAAGGTACGCTGGGATAGGGCAGCGCAAAAGGAGCTACGGTGTGTTGTGGTCCCCCCCCATCGAAGGCCAATGAACGTCGTAGCAGTATAAGGAGCCCAGAGCACGCTGACGCCGAAATGGAACGGGCAACAGGCAGGAAAAAATTGTGTTAAAAGATCAACAACATCTGCGAGGGTCATTCGATGACGCCTCAGTCCGTCCTGCACCAGTGGAGTTCTCTCTCTCTCCCTCTCTCATTAGTTCTCCGCCCGACTCGCTCTCCTTAGGTGCAAGTAATACGTCTTAAAAACGACACACTTCTTCTTTGCCCACCTATTGACGCACTCGAGTACAGTTTCGTGAGGCATTGCCCGTCGTTCTCCAGAAATGCCTCACGAAGGGAATTGGAGGAGCAGACGCAGCCATCGAAGCCATCGGTAGGCAATTATCTGCCGGCAGATCATCGCAGGGGATATAGCTCAGTGGTAGAGCGTTCGCTTTGCATGTGAAAGGCCCCGGGTTCGATCCCCGGTATCTCCAGGAGCTTCTTTTTTACAATACCTGCATTTAAGCGATGCCACCCCGCGTTCCTTCTGTCGAGGGACCAATTACGTCACATTGGGTTGGTGAGCGAGAAGTGATTCCATGTTCCACGTTTACCGCACCACCATTACGCCAGACCCTTTGGTGGTGGTGATGGTAATAAAAGGAACCCCTTCTTATTGCTGCTGTCGATTTCGTCGACGACCCCCGGGATCCGGTTTTGGCCAGAAGCAGGATGCAGAAAGGGATTTATTTGCCCGCTGTCGTTTTGTGTTTCCCATTTTTCCGTTTCACGTTTACAGCCACCTCCTTTGCAGCTGGGAAATATTGTTTTATTCCCTTTGGCTTCCCCCTGGCGCGGTTAATCGGACGTCCACAGTCCAGCCGCTTTTTCGCGTGCGTGTAGGTGTCGCCGTGTCCCGGTGTTGGCTCTGACCGACTTGATTGATGATCGCACCGCAACCGGGCCAGCCCCGGGGAAGTTCAACCTGACTTTGCACGCCGGAACAGGTTTCATCTGCTCGAGAAATCATCCCACCTCGTACACCTCATAAAACTCCAGGTTAAGCGGGGGGAACAACATCGAAGAACATCGACCGGGGACCGCCAGCCAGCGAGTAAACAAAAAAAACAAAAAGCTAAATTCAATTAAGTCACAGGATAAAAACTTTACGGGACAATCGGGCCCAACGTCGGAAAGAGGAACAAAAAAAAAACTGTATAAATCGAATCGGGTGAAAAAATCATAACTTATCCGGCCATGAGTTGGGTCTTTTAACGCCATCATCGCGATTCCAAACGGGGCTAAACGGTTGAATGAACTTTCGACGCCGTGGATCAGATTTTGTTTGCAAGACGTTTGAGTTTTTGTTCCTTTGAATCCTTTCGCTCACGCAGAAGCCTGTAATGATTAATTGTGTATCAACTGAAGCTTTGCGGTAAATTGCTGCAAGATTACGTTAAAGTACTCGCTATCTTTTGATTAATTAACTCAATACGAACTAAAACACTAAACCTATCCACAGACCACCACAAACTCTAGTAAGTTATATCATAAACCCACAAAGATCTCCTTCAACCTTCTGATCTAGAGCTTCCAAAACAGAATCAAACAAACCGAAACACAGTGCAAAGTTTGAACAGCAGGTCTGCGGGTTCCACTCCACTCACCGTTGTTCAAAACGCGGTTAAAAATGTAACCAAGGAGAAAAAAAGAACCTTTTAAACGGCCGGAAATCAAACAAACCTCTTGCAAGGCGACAGTTCATTTTTTGCCGCCCCAAAAGGTACGAGTTTGGTGTGGGCGAGGCAAGGGAAAGGAACCCTTGTTTAGGGGAAAGCGACGTGGCACGTGGAGCAACATATGGTTTCCCTGCAGTGTTTCTTAGTTTTAATGCTGCATAACGGTTTGGAATAATTCTGAAACCCATATACGAGGTGGTAAACGCACAAACATTTTAGAAGACACCTGGATCGGGTTGGATCGAACGAAAACAATTAATAAAAAACGCTACAGTATTCCATTTGGCGATTTAATCCATATTCTAGAAAAACTATAGATTAATGAAGGCATTAGCATAGGCATTATGGTTGGAAAATGAGTTTAATTTAATCGTATGAGCTGAATTATAGAGATAAGTAAGCTAAGATTCATCAGATTTATTTATTTTATGATCAAAACCACAACTTAATTTTGTTACATACAAAACCTTATTTAAGATAATAACAACATAATTTGACGCAATTCTGTTTTACATACATTTTTATCATAATAAAATAGTTTATAAGGTAAATGCAACCGATGATGTGTTCTTAGTTCCAAAAACGTGTAGCGTTAAACGAAAATAACTTCTTGAATGACAGAAATAAGCCAACCTTAAACTTTAAAAGCTACAGTTACATAATCTAGAGTGAAATCCATATTCTCCAGACTTTGATTCAACTGTAAAGTGTCTCTAAATAAGATAATACAATTGGGCAATCCAGATTGACCCACAAAAAGCTATTTGGTTCTTTCCTCCTGCCAAATTGGATATGCTTTCCCAAACAGCAAATCATAATTTCCCGACGACACACAAAGACAATGAAGGCTCATTAGCTTAGTCGAAGCTGGCCCCCGGTGAACCCCGTTCGGCTCACTGTTCGCACCACTTTCTTCCGTTTTACCTGGCACGCGAACAAGATGATTGCACGTGAAGATGAGACGTGTATGAAGTGGTTAGCTTGTCGCCGAACAACAACAAAGCTCTGCGAAAACCGGGCTCTGCCAACGAATAATCGGGATAATCTGTGCGGTGTGTTATGCTGCCGGGATGATGCACAAATCACCATCGTCCCCGAACTCGGAGCCTCGCGGCGTGTGAAGAGCGTCAGGTGAACGTGGACGGAGGACTGGGAAGAGATGGAATACCTGGAGAGGCAAAATCCGAGCCGCAAGAGTTGAACGGAACCTGTCGACGGTGCATCGCTTGTATGCGTGACAAGGTAGGGATGGAGGTATAGGTAGACGAATAAACCAGGACCTGCTACCGAGTCCTTTCGTCCGGAAAGTAGACACCCGAAAAAAGCACCCTTGCTGCCCTGAGACCGGGCCCTGAGAACGTCAGGTTCGAACGAACCACCATCGCGTCGTTCCGCGTTCGCACATAACCTCAACGAAGGAAAAAAAAGGAAGTAAAACGTAACATTAGCGAAATGAGGAGGGAAAATCGGTGAGCGCGAGTGTAAAGGACGGGGAGGGCGGCTCCTGGGAGGATCCGAGGCACCGCCGCACCGTCCCAAACCGGCATTCCTGGTTCCTGGTGCCTGGTGTTCCCTTCTTAGCAACGTTCCATCATCATGCTTTTGCGCATACTCTTCCCCTCGGACACGTCTGCTTCCCTTTTGCTCACCTCGGGAGCTCGCTCCGAGGTCCGATATCTGATGAAAATCTTCCAACGAATTTACTTCCCTCTCTCGCTCGATCGGGGAAAAATGTGTTTAGGAACACGCCGTTCTTTGCGCCGTTCTATCGTCAAGTTGTGTGCGAAACGACGGAGCGCGTTTGCGACGCCAAGTTTGTGCAGCGGCTCCTATCATATTTCGCCCTCAGGGCATCTCACCACATCTCACCGGGCCGTCTATCACAAGGCTCCCCATCGAACCGAGGGGGAAGAGGGTATGTTAAAGGATATACGCGCGAAAGCGAGATGGTGAAGCATAAAACCGGAGCGAGAAGGCAAGAGCATGAGGATGAGAAGCGAACGTTTGGTCGTTCGGTCGTTCGTTCATTGCTTTCTCATCCCCTAAAACGTGATATTCCATCCAGCGGTGAAGTTGGCTTTATTTGCAGTCGGTACACGTTTCCATTTGCCAGCTACCAAGCAACCACCCTCCTGACCAGCTACCCTCATGCTCCCCAGGTTCAGCAAACTCCCGAATGGGCACGTTGTATGTTCCACGTAGAACGGAAAAGCGCCACTGCAAAACGCTTCGGCGAATGGAAAACGGCCACTCGAAAAGCTGACGACAGAGGGAACACACCAGCTCATTGGAGAGGTCGATTGTGTGGAGAGCAAACCCCGGCGGATACTCTTCACGGCTTCTCGCGTCTATTCATTTGATAATGCTGGCAAAAACTAAGTCGCTTCTTGGATGAGCAAGAGGATTTTGCAAATAAAACAAGAAAATTGTTTGAAACACGACACACTGAAGCCGTAAGCAGCTAATCTGTTTGCTGCACAATCGGCATTAGCGAAACGATGAGCGGAACTTGGTTTTTCACATAACATAATACTACATCGTTCAAAATGACGAACTTTTATATCATCGGACACGCAAATTATGACAACGAGAAACAAATAACTTTATTGAAAACCGCCCAGCGCAGCAACCTTTTTATTGAAAATCAAATTAACTCAACCGACACTCGCCTCTTTTGCCGCCCATGTTCAAACCCGTGGGAGAGGAGATGGTGTGTGCGGCATTGTCGACGCCGAAAACGTCGTAAAAATTGCCATGCTAGACCATTAATAAAAAAAAAAAAAATTTGGTGCCGGCACGACGTAGGCGTCCTTCTTGACGGGCTTATGTTTCCTGCCATTCGTTCGATTTTTGCTCGTTTCTGTTTGGTTGCGATTGGCACAAGTTCATCATTCGTCGTGGTAGGCTGTGCCTTTGCCTTTCATCGGGATCCGTGGAGGGAATTATGAAGCGGTGTTCGAATCGTGTTATTGAAACTGCTATACACATCAGAATATTGTTGTTGAATTATGAAATGAAATTCAACACAACGGAGATACTAATAAGTAAAACTTTTACGAAGATATCCCAAGCCTAATAGTGATTTTAAAACTGAAGATAACAATTTAAAAACTTATTCAACTACAGCAAACCCAATTTCCAATTGCTCTGAAACCTGAAATAAATAAAAATCAAAGGATTTGAGTACGATTCTTCAGTTTTCTTTTCTTACATAGAAAATCAATTAGAATAAAAAGTAAAACAAAACAGTAACAAGGGCTAATAGAAGTTTTCGAATGGTAAAAGAATCTGGGAAGATAATTTAAGTGTTTCAACAAATTAAAAACAAGTGCGTGGAGCACAAGAGAAAGATTTAAAATGATAATAAAAAATCAAACAACAACTAAAGCAATTAAGGCGCCGGCCGGAAGAAGCCGCAAGCACAAAAGAGAATACGACCGACCAGCGGGATCATAAAAGCAACATCGAGGAGGATGATACAAATAATTACTTCAAATTAGAGGGCGCCTACTGGAATGCTTCATATCGTCTTCCTCTCAAACCCTCGGAAGAGATGCCGGTGGCGCTCAAAAGGCTGGAAGCCGGGAATCGTTCTCATGGAGAAAGAAAAATCAAAGCAGAACTCAACCGAAACCAATCACTCGGAGCGCGCGATTTTTCGGTCGCTAGTTCAAATCAAATTAACTTTATGAAAATCAATAAGCGGTTTATCGATTAACCGCTACAACCCTCCCCCCGCGCGAACCCTGCTCTTCCGCTGGGTTGGGAAAAAGACTTAAACCGGACCAGGACGTACGACACGTAGGCATTGTAAACGTGCCGTTAGCTCACACGCCGGATTACCGCGAGGGGATCATCTGTTTGGCGTTTATAATTTAGATTCGAGTGAGTGCCTCTCACCGCGTTGTTGTGGCGGGCGATAAAAGTTGGACGGAAAGATGTAATAAAATGAGCTTAGGCCGGGATTCGGGACACCTCGCTGACATCGGCCACTGTGTCGATGTCGCCGCTGTCGAGTACTCTTTAACCCCGACCGGGGGTCCCCGTCGGTGAGTTCTGTGATGAGGTTGTTCGCCCGAGACCGCTCGGATTAACTCATGGACTGCGGGGAGAATGACGGGTCCGGTTCAAAAGGTGTCGCATGGTCGCTTGCTGATTCACTCTGATGAATAAATTAGTGACACATTGTACAGTGTCGTTGGTAGGTTTAAATATCGACAGAAGTTAAGTTTTAACCTGTAAATGAAGCTTCAATCGATTTAAGAATTGTATCGTAAATAAGAAAGTCTTTTGATTCTAAATGGTTAAGTTTAACGATATCATTATTTAAACATAATGTTATATTTACTTGTAGATTTATGCAACTTTTAATTTAAATTAATTACAACGCTAACACAAGCCACAAAGTACCATTTATGACATAAAAATCATTGCTCTTGCAATCTTCTTTCTGTAGACATACCGAACTGGTTCTGGTTCCGTTTCTATAATTCTAACATGTATAACAGTCTACTGCCCACCTTCCGTTCGTTCTTGTTCTGTAATGTTCCTTTTTGACGCACACATACACACACACACACACACTTTAACAGATTCCCATTATTTTCTTTTCCTCCTTTGACCATAAACTCTCATAAGATTTTCTTTCTTTTTTACTTTCAACTGATGAACCACAGAGTGGAGAAGCCTCTGGCGTTCGGGTGACCGTAACGTAATCACTTCCAATTTTACTACCGAACCCCACCACCGTCCGTTCCCTCTGTTCCCTCCAGCGCCGTTCAACGCCCTACACGCGGATCGGCAGTGTGGATCTCTCTCTCAGCTGCTGTCAATTCCCTTCCGATAGGTCCCCGGCCATCCGTCGACACAAAGGTGTAGCCGGAGATGCTTCTTTCCGGCTCCCCTTCTCCCGCAAAGGCAACCGCACCACACCAAACCGAGGGCGAGGGAAGGAAGAGAAGCGAACGAATTCGACAACCTGGGCCTCGCGTTTGCCATGCTTTCCTTTGGTAGCCAATGTTACGAGAGCTGTATGTGAGCATGTGCGTTAGTTTTGCTGCTAGTTTTCGTCTCGATTCAACGCACGGCACAAACCCGGTTAGGTTGAGTGCTGAAGGGACGGCATGGGAAAAGTACCTCCGACGGTCATGGAGACTGAAAGGTACGTGTTGCGTTTTACGTCTCGTTTGTCTCACTTGCTCCAAGGAACCTGCTGTATGTCAGCATGATGCGAGTACCGAGAGGTGTAGCCATCGACCGGACGTGCCCTACGTCGCCAGGAGTAGCTTACCGCCTGAAGTAAGTGAACTATTTCCCGTCGCAGTACTTCCTCCAACTCCTGAATGTGTTTTTCTTGAGGAAGTACATTTACAGGAAACTATAAAAATAAGGCATTGACAAATGGCTGCAAAACTAAAGATGATAGATTTGTGAGCATAATTTCGATTTCGTACATAAAGAGTCTAATGTTCCTTGGCAATATCTTAGTGACACTATGATGAATATGGATTAGATTATGTAGAAACAATTTCATCAGTTAGCGGGCAACGATGTCAACTCGGTAGCTTTTATACACGTTTAGACAACCTCCCTTCGAACAGCAGTCGTGGCCGAGCGGTTAAGGCGTCTGACTAGAAATCAGATTCCCTCTGGGAGCGTAGGTTCGAATCCTACCGACTGCGGACTCTCTTAAATCTTTTTTATTACTACACATTCTCTTCACGTTATTACCTCGTCTTTTTTTTACTCCTACGGCGCAGCTTGTTTTGTTTTTGCAAAATACAGTGATGGCACGCAAAGCTGGTAAGCAAACTCGCTGCCCTCAAGCAAGAAGGTGGAATTTGTGTCCATAAAGCGGCACACATCATGCTTCGTCTTCCATTCATTTCTGTCTCATTTGTTTGATGATTACGTGACCTACCAAATTTATGTGACTCCACCGAACAGGATGTAACTTTTACCAGCGAAATGGCTTTGCGATAAAGTTTTCCCTCGAAGAATGATAGAGGCATGCATGAGTCAATGTTTTCAATAGTAGAGCAGTCTTTGCTTTATCAATTCGTTAAAGTTTCGCAGATTATTCATTCTAGTTTTATCTTGGATGCAATGAAAGGCGGTGTGTGCGTAATACTATGACAATAAATTCAAAATTTCTAGGTAGAAACGTCACACATTTCAGGACCGGAGAAGACGTCGCCACCGACGACGACGATGACGGCGATATTTTACTTACGCATTTCAATTAACATTTCACTAGAAACGGACCATTTTCTACGAAGCGTACGCGGAGCGTGTCGTGTTTCGGGGGTAGAGGGTTTATGTCTATCAACTGAAGGCGACAAGAAACACAAATACCATCTCCCAATCAGCCAATCGATTTTGCCTTGGCGCCCTTCTTCTTGGCCGTACAATACAAAATGTCCGAGCGAGCCCGCATACATCGGGGACGAGGAGTAACAGAATCATTACGAAGCGCCACGGGCCTCAGAGTTCGTCGTCGGAGAGTAAAACGCCGCTTTTTTCCCGCCGTTTGACAGTTCTCGCTCACACATTCCGCCATTCCCGACCCCTCACACACACCACACACCCCCTCTAGACGGGGCGCATACCGCCATGCCGTAGCGCGCGCCATGCCAAACGTTGGTGGTGTTTTATTGGAATTTAATTGCAATAGGAAAACACACCCGGCGAACACGCTGCCGCTGGCTTTTCGCGTGCGTCTTCAGACCTTCCACCCTTGGCTTCTTTTCCACCGCCCTTCGCAGCGCTTGTGGAAAGCGCCAGTTGTCCAGGGCTCCCGTTGTTTGTAGGCCGCGCTTGCACCTGATGAAGCGACGACGCTGTGACGTGACGATTACGAGGCGAATTAGTAAAACCCGAGAGAGCTTGCAGGATGGTCGGGCCGCAATTTTATGTTTTTGCTTCTCGTTTGCAGGAAACTGGACGCGCATACACACCCCAGAGTTGGAAGGTCTTCTGCCGAGCATAACGATGTGCCGTACTCGTCCGCCCGAGGTCTATGGCGGCAATATGCTGGACAGCCGATCCCAACATGGGTTGGAGAGCAGGCGGGGAGGATTCGCGGAGGGGAAGAGCAACAAAGCCTGCTTTTTATGTTGTGGAAAACTTTCCCTTCGTCCGGATTGGCAGCTGAAGCGTTCTCTTGCTTGCTCATCGTTTCTTTTGCCTTTACCTTTCTGCGTTCGGTTGTGATTTCCATTGTTTCAGGCTGGTAAATAAAATTTGAAGGGCCCATAAACACGTCAACCTTTGAGCATGCATTAACATTACATTAAACAGTTGTCAGTATATGCTTGGAAAATCTCAATGTATATTTTTAATGTCAGATCGCAAGTTTTATTTCTGTCGATGACAAGTTCCACAGGAAATTTTATATCGTGATGAACAGTTAAAGAAATATAATTTTGAATTCAACAGCATTCAACTAATGCCATGGTAATACGATACTCGACGGGTTAGTTCTAGTTCGTAACTAAAAATTGATGAAAAATAGATTTTCCTTGAGACATACTGGAAGAGCTGGAAACTCCAAAAAGGTGACACATCTGAGCTCGTTAAATGCCTTCTTTTTCCTTGCCATACCGTACTTCCCAAATATTTCCCTGTCCAAATGTCGACGTCATGATCACGTTTTCTAATGAAATGACAATTTAAAAGATTCCTTACCAAGGGAAACAAAACACGCCACACTGCTCCTAGACGACGCAAGAGAATGTTTTTGTGTCCCTCTTATTTTGGTTATCGAAATTTAATTACAAAACAGGCGCACAAGCATGCAAAAGATGCTTTCAAAGTCGACATTTTGGTCGTCGAGTGAGCGAGCGAGCGAAAAAACGACTACGAAAACGAAAACAAATTAATACACACAAGCGCCAAAGTTTTTATGCTTTGTGTTTGTCGACGTGTTGACGCAATAACTTTGTCCCCAACCGTCATCGTTTGGTTGAGGCGCGAATCGCACACGGCTCGCGGAAAGGTCGTCGAAAACAACCTTCGTCTGGAGAAGAGAATCACGTGCGATGGCGTGCAACGGTCGTCATGGCGTTGGCGGTGCGCGGGAGATGGTGGCAGCTCGCAAAATAACGCACGTAGAAGCTGGTTTTCATCACGCGCCACCGTTTCCGAGAAGCAGTCGTGGCCGAGCGGTTAAGGCGTCTGACTAGAAATCAGATTCCCTCTGGGAGCGTAGGTTCGAATCCTACCGGCTGCGAATACAAAGCCTAGTTTTTTTTTAGTACAAGTTTTTATTGTTTATAAGGCCTTCAAAGCAAGCTTGAGAAGCTTTACGTTAATATGTTTATTGACATGTATCTACTTATTTATTTGATTTAGAAGAGCCATATTGTAATCCTATTATCATGCCAATTCTGTCTCGTACTCCGCCAACCGCAGGTCGTGTTCTTTGTTATGGATCCGTAAGACAACACCAAAAACTTGGCTAACCATAAACTCCACGTCGACGTCAGTTGCCTGCAATGCGATGAAGGAACGGGGCTTGTGTCGTGCTCGGTATCACTTATTTTACGTTTCTGCGTGATTAAATCCAAAACTTACAAAACCATTCGTACTCATTTCTACCACGAAGGGCGGGGGGAAATGGGAGACTGGCACGGATGGCGGAGGGTTAGTAGTATCAGCAACAAGGGCGAACGTCGCGTCATCAAACAAAGTCAAACCCTCCTCCCTCCTCTACAGCAGGGGTTCTATAGCACACAGAAGGTTTTCCCGAACGTTTTCTGCAAGACGAACTCTTCGCAGCGAAAGAACGCAATTGTGTGTGTCCTCAAAAAGAAGGACAAAAAAAGAACCATCAGGCCCAGCGTTGCGGCGCGCGAATTCCGTCACCCACTAGCAGGAATTCCCCTCGCGGCAGGCACACACACACACACACACACACACAGATACAGCAAACACTTGCGCCCCGCGGAGTTAGCTCGCGAAAAGAGGAAAACAAAAGAAAAACCCAAAAAAGCGATCAGCGGATGAAATGGAACGGAATCACCTGTGAGGTAGGTAGAGGAAGGTAGATTTCAACGGTTTGTCGGTTGTGTGAGGAGAGGTGGTGGTGTGTGAAGGGTGAGAGATTGTTTGCGAAGGGCTCAGAGCAGAATCGCTCAGCTGGTCCCACTTGACATGGTGTGAGTAAGTCAACGCACACACATGCGCGATCTTATCGGTGTGGTAGTTTGCGACCGTCAAGTTTGGGCATGTGTTGGTCCGAACCGCCCAGCTGATTTATGGTGAGTGCCATTCGCGCCCACTCACCACCACATGGGCAACGCACTCACGACGGTTTCGTGCGAGAGAATTGCGTTCGTCTCACCGCGACAAAAGCGCAATTCTCCGAAACGAATTCCTCTCTCGCGCTCTCACTCACGTTTTCGCGGAACTCGCAACTGAAAATGAAGTGCAAGCGGCAGCAACAACGACAATCTTAGCGGTTGGCATGAGCCACTTCCCTCGCCACGCCAGTTGTTCCGCATCCTTACGGCAGGTTCACGGTTCGCTACGACTACGGCGTGTAGGCAGGTAATGCATCGCGAACTGACGTGGACTGTGAGGCTCGAGTTCGAGAAACGGTTCACCTTCGAGGCGGCTCCCCCATGGTCACCAGAGTTCGCATCGAATGGTAACTGAAAATCGTTGCGAGTCGACATCGTCTACCTTCAGCCGAAAAGTACACGTTAAAAAGGCTCTAAAGAGACCCGTCAGAACCATGACCAACACATCGTTCGATTCAACAACTTAATCTTTCACTTTGGCAAGCGAAAGGAAATGCTCAGATAACGGAACTGTCAACAGCCCGACCGGACCTACGCTGCCCATATTCGCGGGTTTACTCGACGGGAAAACGTCAAACGGTTCTTCGCTTCTCCCCCACACCTCCGCGTCATACAACGCGTTAACCCTCGCACGGCCATTAGACGCCGGCGGTTTTTAGTGACACCGTTTTGGACTAACTGCTGCCATTCGGTGTCTCTCTCACTCCATCGATCCTCTTGCCCCCCGGTCTATCGCCATCTCTTTCCGCGCGGTTCAAAGAAACCGCGTTCGCTCTCACGCGACTCCTCTCCCTCTGAGAGGGAAATCTCTCTCTCGCACGCCGCATCGGATTTCGCTCTCGTTTTGTGCTCCAAAGCGCACATTTAAACTCCTCCCCCTTCCACCTTCCCCACCGAATCTACCCTCTCGTCTCCTTCGCCCTCCTTCAACGTGTCTACAACTGAGTAACTTTCACCTTCACCTCGTTCTCTCCGTGCGCTAAAGTGCGAGTCTTACAAACCGTCGCACCATTCGGCGCTTATTCCGGCTGGGATGGTGACAAACGTACCAAAGGAAAGTCACACAAAGAGAACCGGGTGGGTGGTTGGTGAGTGGGAGGGTAGTTCAGAAAATTTTCATTAATTTTCACCCCACCATGAATTATATTAATCTTGGGGGGGCGCCAGCGTCAGGATAGGATTCTGTCTCCCCGAGCGCACATTGTTACGACGGCCAGCGACACATTGGCAAATTGGTGGCCGATGGTGGTGGTAGTTTTGCCGCTGGTGGTGGCGGCGGTGTAGAGGAACGGAATCAAGGTGACAGGGGGGGAGGGGCGCGCTGTCCTTCGGAAAAGGGAAAATTCATTTCAAGGGTCGTCGATTGCAATGCCGCGTAATGACGGTATAAGGCGGAGCTGTTTCGTCACCTTCGGGGTAGGCTTCAAAAAACATACCCCAAAACCCGGTTTTGTTTTGTAGAACGGAATTTTATAATCATGTTTTGCGCTTATGACAGTAATGATGACGATGAGGCTCAGGGAGTCTAATGATGGGAAGTAGTTGAAATTGTATAACACATCACATTTCGTGTGGATGATTTTCCCTCACCGGGTTTTCAATAGAGTTTGTGGAGATAAATTGAAGATTTTAACAAGTCAATATAATTTATAACCGTTCTATAGAAGAACTCAACGATAAAATAGATACATATCAAACCATTTGATGTTTCTTTTCTTTGGTACGGGCTTTCGAGAAACAAACTACAATGACGAACAAATAGTGACCCCCTTTTTCGTTTATCGGAGCCAATTGTGTACGCTTTCCGTCCGTCTCGGACTTAACCAGCGTCCCAGGAATGAAAGATTAGTGATGAAAAATTGTTGTTCCACTCCGAATGGCTCCAATTGGAGCGATAGGAGAGGGGGGCATTCTTCTACATTCCCTACCGACATACGCATGTACGCATATTTCATAGCCGTGCGTGACGAATTCCGGAACGAAATCGCAGAGACAACAGAAACAGAACCAAAAAAAGTGGAGGAAAAGCCGTGAGAAAAGGAGAATGAAATCGCCCTTCGCGTTCAGGTTTCGGTTTTCCTCCATCCCCCACCCCCACACAAGGGGGAACAACACATGGTGGCGGCCGGGATCTTTACGGCCGACGGAGAAGAATTCATCCATCCCGCGTAACCTGGCCTTAGAGGAGTGCGTGGTACACAGTAACGACGGTAATTGAAGATGAAGGAATTTTTTCGGTCGTTGTCGGAGAGGGTGAAATGGGATTCTGGCCAAACGGTTTTTCCTCTACGCTCCTCCTTGTGGGCTGACACTGGGCAGTACATAGGCGCAACAAAAAAAGCACACCTATTCCCGAACCCCAATGACAGGTGTTGTTGGCCTTTGCGTTTGCTTTGGGTGTCCGAAATGGAGGAAGCTTCCCATTATCCCCCCGTCTCCAGGAGGGGAGCAAGTGGCGGCCATGAAAAGCAAACAGGAAAACGTCCGTCCGGGACGGGGGGAAAACGCCCAACGACGAGTGAGACCACATTCCACCTTCCACCCCACCCTGGGCAGATGAAAAATGATCATCGATGAAGAGGCAAAAGCAAAGCAAATCGATGGGAAAAACATCTCAAGTATGCCGCGGCTCGAAACGGGGCTCGAAAAGCTCGAGCTGCACAAGGAGAAGAGCGGGGTGCGGTGGAGAATTTCATTGATCTCTTCTTACCGTACCGTTCGACGCACACACCTTTTGCCCTCCAGCCTTACACTGTGTGAGTGTTTTTTGAAAGAAACGGTTTTGTGTCAGGGGGGTGCTTCCACAAGCTTCCAGGAATTTTCCACTCCGAAGCCGACAGTCTGAACGCCTCCAGAGACGCTCTCTCACAACGGTGAGGTCGATGCTGATCGTCTATTAAATTCTAACACGATTGAAACATACGATTTCACATTCTCGAGCATTGTCGGGTGTGTGTTTGTGCGGGGTGACGGTGGGCTGGAAGGAATGTCGAGCAGAAGGGAAGATTAATTATGCTCTGTGTCGATACCGTTTCCCGAGGGTGGAAGGTGGTGGCGCATCCTGGGTGCGCGCATTTTGGCACATTTTAATGATACTTCAATGGGAACTTTGAAGTAATTAACTTAAACACTGTGAGTGTCAAATGAATGATCCCTTTTGAGAAAACGAGTTCGGATTTGTTAAACACAGCGTGATTCCTTCACCCTTCCTTGCTGTTATATGTCTTTGGAAGGAGAGAAGTCGTTCAAATCTTCAAGATGCCTAATTTTTCGCCAGCCTTTCTTGCCGTCTTTCGTATGTTAGCCAGCGGAAGGACCACCCAAGGATATTGGATCATGTCTGACCGAATAAAGAAACCGAAAACTCGAGCCGCCGAAACCGTGTTGCATCTTTTGGCGATGCAGGTATCCAATTGCCGACCATCAAAAGGTCCAGTCTAGAAACACACCAAAAAAAAACCCCGTCTAAGAAACGTTAAACGGCGTTAAAGTCACCGTTCTTGGGGTGGATAAAGATTTAAACGTTCTCATCAAGGGAGAACACCCTTCCGCAGCCGGGAGAAGATGTGCAGCGTGAAGAATGTGGCGTTAAAAAGCTCGCCGAGAACAACGTACAGAAACAAACTAACTCGACGACGACGACAAGGGGTCGAAAGAAACAGGGGTAGAAAATTAACGGCGTAGCAAAAAAGGCATCTAAAACAGTACGAACATTCATTGACAACGGAGATGATGAAAGAGGCACACACCCCGAAAACGAGGAGCGCGCATAAAGTGGCGAAAGGACGGTGGGCGAGCGAGAAGTGCGGCAATAAAGCAAAACCGACCAGAAGAAGCACGAAGGAAGCTCAGAAGGAAACATGGAGAAGGTAAAGGTAGCGCAACAAATAAACACACACGCGCGAAGCAACAACGGTGGAAACAATGAGCAAAAGGGCGCATACAAGGGAGAGGGCGGGGGTGGCCGTGGTGGTGCGATTAGAGAACGGAATGAGCCGTTTTAGCGTGGGCCTTGCGGGGAAAGGGAAGGGAGGAGTGGAGAGGGTGAAAGATCGGTCGATCGGTCGGTGCGAGGTTCGAAAAGCAGAAAAACCAAGACAACTCGGTGAGAAATATCGATTTATCTCCTCTCGCGCGCGTTCGTATTCCGTTCCATGGTCCGTTGCGCTTATCCTCACCCTTTCCCTCCCCTCTCCCCCTCCCCTTGAGACACAGTGTGCAAGATTAATTTCTTCGAGCTAGCCGGGAATATAGATGGGATGAGAATTAGGACGACGAAGAAGATCGCGACCCTCGGGAGTTTAAAAACCGAAGGATCGGAGGAGCGAACGCGTGCAGGGAAAAGGCAACGAACACACACACACACACACACGCCAAAAGGGAAGAACGCAGAACGCAACCTGGTACGGCGAACGAAAAGTGAATGACCCCACGGCGATCGAGACGGATCTTCGCTCTCGTTTGCTCCCGCTCTTAAACGGAGTTTTTTTTTTTTTTGGGAACGAAAAAATCCTTTTCTGCCCTCGCGCGTCCTTTTGCGTGCACCCGAGGAAAGGGAGAATGAACTTTCGGGACCTACACAACTGCTACGGGCGAGGGGCCCGGGGTCGAGTGATCCCTGTGTGTGCTGGGGTCTCGTCTTTTTCGGAAGATTTGTCTTGATCTTCAAGGTGCAGTGTGTTGTGAGTCCTTTCGGCAGGCGGCCGAAAGACGGTGGAAGGGAGAATTGGGACGAGTGAAGACGAGGGAAAAAAAACACATATTTTCTGTACATCTGCCGTCGGTTTCTTGTAGCTTTGGAAGGGCCCGCGGGGGCAAGACGATGCATGGGAAGTATCGAGTGACGATTGTCGGACGAGAACAACATGCAGACTTCGGAGCAATCCTCGGAGGAAAGCAGATCACACAACTATCGGCCACTCGGAGTTGTATATGTGCGCTGCTGTAAAACGAGGAAGAGATAAATTGCCGTAGCCACAAAAGAGATGGCGGCTAGGATGTGTTTAGGCAATCTGAGCTGGATCTGAAAGGAATGACCTCATCGATTCTGAGTCTCGATCAAGTATAAAGAATTTAAAAAAAAGATCAAACTTAAGTTGTGACTAACATTAGAGAGTACTTGAGCAATAACAATCATTATATGAAAGATTTAGATCTTTGTAGCAAAACATAATGGAATAGAAGAATATACAAACCTTTATACAATCATTTAAATTAATAAAAAAAATCTAATTGCAAGGTAAATAGATTATAATGCTATTTCAAACATGAAGATGTTTTTTTTATTTCAAAAGGGTAATTAAAAGGTTCTACTTAACACAAAGAATACTAAAACAATATAAATAAGGCTCTGGAACATTTATTTCAAAAATAAAGAACTGATATGTAAAGGTTTATTAAAATAAGGGAGTCAGATGAAAAATAAAAGTAAAATATTTAGCAAAAGAATAAACAACATCGGGCATCGAAGCAAAAAAAGGGAGAGTTAGCTAGATCAGAGTAAGCGGAAACGGTATAGAAGAAAACATTTGAGGTTATCACGAGATCAAGACACGCACTGTCAACTTTCTTGACGAGACACGTCAAACCCCCGTACAAAAAGTAAACAACAAATGAAATAGCGAAAAAATGGCTAGCAGCGTCGAGGCTTTATTGACGTTTAAAACGACGTTGAGAGCCTACGTGCTTTAACACCATGATAAGCCATAGTAAAATATTTCTCTCGAATGTCGGGTAAGCGAGGAAAACCCCGTCAAAATCATCGCCAAAAAAGAGAACTCAAAGTGGTCCTACGTTCAGAACAGAAGGTTCCACCGAGATTTGAACTCGGATCGCAGGATTCAAAGTCCTGAGTGCTAACCATTACACCATGGAACCGGTTGGCATCTCCAGCGCCGGGAACCGTGCAGCACCTGTTGGCTTCGGCAGACTCCCACGAAGGCACAGAAAGTTGTGTTCTTTTTATCGCGCGCAGCGTTTGCGTCAAGTGTACACAAGTGTATCGTCAATTGGGTATACATTCAACAACGTCCCACAGAGACCCGTAGACATATTGAGAGTTTTATACACAGCTGGGTTGGACTTATCCCATCAATTTAGCTCGTTAAGTAAGGTGTTGTTCAGGTTGTTGAGCGTTGTACAATAAATTTGAAAACACATTTAATTTTAAGTTTTCATTATATTACGCACACGTTCGAAAAAAAAAGATATTGAACAGCTAACAACACTTTACGGTAAACACCCTGCATTCTCTTTACAGTGGCCCTCGATGGCCTCCCGCGATGCTTTCCACGACACAAAACAAGCATAATCCCACATTAGAACCCTTCAGGTACGTCCTCAAACGAGGTGGAAAAATCATCCAATTCCCCGTGTACCGCCACCACCATCCCGCAGCCATCTAATGTCTACACATACCCACTTCGAAAAGCCGCACGCATACCAACTCTGAAACTCGATGGCAGCAGAATCCTTTCGAGAACGTGAGAGGAAAATCCGAAAGATTTGAGGAACGAACGAAACAGATAAAGATGAAAAAAAGTAAACACTGTCCATAAAACAAACATCCTTCCCCGAAAGGGCGCTGGATAAAAATCCGAAAGGGTCCTTCTGGTCGCAACATTTGGTGTCCTTTCCGCAAACGGCGGATTTAGCGTCGAGAGGCAAATGCGAGCCAATCCCCGGGTATAATAAAAACCAACTCCCGTAATCGAGTTTATCCTTCGGACGGACGGTGTGTAAGTTTTGATCGACCACCACCCCAGTGTGTAGTCCCAGAGAGCAGACCCGGCCTGGGATAATGTGCACACAAATACCAGGAGGCCAATCGGTGGCGTGTTTAAACAACTTCCTTTGGTTGTTAGAAGCGAGCTAGAGCTGCTCCATAATGACTGTTTCCCGATAAGGTGCCAACAAAATGATTGCTTTCGGGGAAGAGGTTGGATTTTTCGCACGCTTCCTTCGATGTTTTACGTCCCGTGGGACTAAGAAGGTTGTATCCTAGGAGATAAAATACTCAGAAAATGTGTTACTCTCAGTGTGTTTATTTAAAAAAAAATTCGAACATTACCATTTTTCCTAATTTACCAAAGAAGCATATCTGAATAAATGTGAGTTGGGAACAATCAAGTAGACATTGAAATATTATAGAGGAGGATATAAAAGGAGTGATGAGCAGCAGCAGTAGAATTGAATTCAGAGAATGAAAGGATAAGGTTGTATATTATAGGAAGTATCTAGAGAAGAACTAATGTATAGAAACCCTTACATAAATTGTCCCAACGGTAAAACGATCTAGTATGCTAAGTAATATTTTTCTATTTATGAGCCCAAGAATGTTAAACCAAATACACCCATACCTCATTCCGTCATTGTCACCATCGATGAACCATCGTCATTAAATTTTCCATCATCAAAACGCCACTTGCTGCCGAACGGATGAGCTTTTAGCTTTAATTGGAAAAGTGTAATGAATGCCAAAACTGTTAGTGAAGGTGCCCGCCGCCTCGTGTGAGGGTCGTTGGTGGTGGACGGAACGGGGAAGGACTTTGGCTTTAGAGAATCGACCCACCCGGTAAAGCACGGCACACCATAATATGCCATCAAATTCGTGCGCGGAGAGGAGTTCGCTTTCGAAGCCGAGCATTGCCAACACACAACATTTACAACCCCTCGTACGTGATGGAAATCACGTTCGCATGCATTTCCCATCTCCTCCGGCCGGCGTTAGTTGTCTCTCTCTCTCACACACACTTTCGTGCTTTCTCTTTCTCTCTAGCCCTTTTCCACTTCTCTATTCGATCGATCCGTGAATCCGACTCCCTCCGGGACACCCTTCTTTTCCACCCGGGTTCTGCGAAGCGATTTTTCAATAAACCTCATTCTTTAATGTCCTCTTCTCTTCGGGGGCCCTTATGTTCTCGCAGGAGCCAAATACCGTTGTTACTCTCACTTATCCGGCCGGCGAGACGACGACACTTCGAATTTGTATATCTTTTTTTTTTTTGGTTCTCTGGCCCGGCTTTGTCCCTTTTCGGAAGGGACGCACCGTGCGCTTCGGTGGTGGATTCGTCTCTCGCTGGCGAGGGTCAAGTCGGGGTTGAAGGAAGCCACCACCATCACCTTGCTTCCTGCCGAACTCCACACCGGTTCCGGTTGTGTACGTCCTCGGGACGAACCTCCGAGTCAGTCTGAAGAAGGACTTTTCCCCCGGTGAAGCAATAAGCGCGCTAAAGTGAGGCCTCTCTCTCGCCGGTTCTAAACAGATTTTGCTTCCTTTGCATCCTTCCTTTGCGCCGGAAGGAGAGCGGGGCAGAGAAAAAAAAGGGCACCCTCGTCCTCGCGTACGCCCGGGGCACAAATACTCAAATAAACATATGGGAAGCGACGATGATGTGGATGATGATGGTTGTGCTGTCGCTGTTGCTTCCGCCACTTTTGTGGACGAGGGGAGGGGGTTGGGGGAGGGGCGAACGGACGAATGCACAGACATTCGATTCACTTACGACGGCATGGTCGGTTCATCCAATTCTGCCGCTTTTGCCCTTGCTGGATTTTTTTTTTTGTTATTAGTCTTTCATCTTCCTTGGCCCAGCCCTCGTTTTGGAGGAGTTGCGAGACTCCTGCTCGTTCATTGACCTCTTCCCTGCGACCTCTTCTCTACCGGCTGGAGAAAAAAACGGAAAACACCCCTAAGTTCACCGAATGCAGATGCAGTTTACCCCGGCTCCGTCCGTGAGGCCCTAAAGTCGACCGGTTCCGGGGGGGGTTCTATTTGTTTCCGACCAGCAGATTTCGAATGGTTCCTCTGAACCTCTGTTTGATTCCTATTCGCCTTCGTTGATCCTGGTTAGATGAACCAATTTTTTGCTGTTTCGAGCAATTATATTTGCTCCGTAAGGTTCTGGTGAGGTAAAGAATTCTCTTTCAGTCTCGAGGGTTGCAGTTTTCTTTTATATTTAAAGGTCAGGTATCATTCACACAAAATGATAATATTTTCGTACATTTTTCCCCGGAGCTACTTCAATATGACCTATCAATTTAATTCGGTGAGGAACAACAAATGGAACTAGGATTTCGCGGAGAAAAATGTACCCCCAAACATCCGATTTCAAGGAACCTTCTTCCAGTACCACCACCGTGTTGTTATACTGTCAGCAACAGCGTACTCAAGTCGATTCAGATAAATGAGCAATTTCGTTGGTTTTACCGGGTCGATATAATTCGACGAGTTTCCCTGGGATCTATTGGAAATGGAGCTATTTGCCCGAAACACAAGAAGGTTCGCCAAAACTACCTGGACTACCGCTTCCGGTAAGCAGCGCCGGTAATGAATCCGATGTCGAGTAAGGTTGTCTCCATTGGTTGGATTTCGGTTCTACGAAGGCCCACGGTTTTACTGCAAGATTCCTCAAACACCGGGCCGAACGGGTGAGGGTTTTCGTTTGAACATTTAATGTTACAAGAAAACCTACTCAATTCCGGGTGGAAACAATTTACTTCGAACGGCAGTTGGTGATGAGATTTTCAGTCAAATTATTGCTGATGTTAATTTAATTGAACTGAATTAAAGACCAAAAGGAAAACCACTACAAAAAATGACAAAACTACAGCAAAGGTCGCTTGTTTGAGCATGAACCCCCCACACAGTGATGATTTACAATGTAAGGCAAACGATAATTTCGAAATGTGCTTGACGATTGACAACAACACCCGGCAGGCGATGAGACGGTCCTTGGTCGTGGAAAGACTCCTTTTGCCAACGCCAGCGCTGGTGTTCAGGACGACGAGCCGATGAGAATCGAGGACTGCAAAAGCCTGTGGAAGTGAGGTTATATCTTCGAGCCGACCAAGGAAGAAAAAGCGAGGACTGCGTGGGAAACGACCTTAGGAATTATTATCCTCCCACTGCAAAGGACGGATAGTGATGGTCGGCGATAAATTGGTGTGGGTGTTCGCCCAAGGAAAATGGTCCGTAGGTGTGCACACAACACCGGTGTATGCGTGGGTCGACTTCTAGGAGCTGCGTACGAATGCTGGAGGATTAAGGGAAAGGTGAGTTTAGATAAAAAATAGTAGGACAGAACATCCTGGCTGGCGAAGGGGAGCTGATTACTGGTGAATGGAAAGCTACGGGGGAAATGTCAAAATATGTGAGGTTTCTTTCATCTAAAACCATTTTCTTTTAACTCCCAGGAGCTTTTAGCATCTCTGAAATGTTTTATAATTAGTAAATTACAATCAAAATTATGACACAAAACCAAGAAGAATCTTTTGCATCTCGAAACGACGCGAATAAAAGATGCCATTCGTTCTCACACAAAGTGAAGAAAACACACCGAAACTTCTCAAAAAAGAACAAGGAACGCGCGCGCGTTCTAGTTTCGCTGTAGACAGGATTCGAACCTGCGCGGGTAGAACCCAATGGATTTCAAGTCCATCTCCTTAACCACTCGGACACCACAGCTGTTGAGACACTCGGGCGCTGGAGTGCGATCGGCAACTCCAGCCACTTAGATATAATTGTAAGAAAATGATAATACAGCACACACGAAACAATAGACGGTGGGGGATTATATATGGAGTACAAAGGTTTTCAGAAGCCATAAACTCTCCGCTTGCTTTCAACGTTAACATACTACGTCGTCGTAATGATTACCTTTCTTATATACATACCAATTTAGTAAAAACATTGCGTAGTCCATTTTTCAACATTTCTAAATGGTCTAAGGCTCCGGCGAGATTCGAACTCACGATCTCCTGTTTACTAGACAGGCGCTTTAACCAACTAAGCCACGGCGCCGTTGCATCAACCGGCATTCACATTTTCCTCAAAAAATGCCCTTTCCAACGCAAACTCTTGTCGCATGCACCTCATATAAAACAAAGTTCCTTCTTTGCAAGGCGAAAGTGAACCGACGTTCGACGTAAACGATCACCTCTCGGTGGGTAAAAATAACGTAATCCACCGCAAACGCTACTGGGGCGACCGTCGGAAGTGTGGCGTACGGTTGACCTACATAATTGGGCGCGATGAAGGAGGGATAAACAGCGAGAAACCAGAAGACATACTCCAAGATGCAGAGCAGCAACAAATCAACTGTGGGGTTTTGTGGGGTTCCAAAAAAAAAAACAACGTTTGCCACACGACGTAACAAGCATGGCACGGCGGGATTTCGCCGGGATTGTTCTAGAGCGCGTCTTCGTCGAGTGCCCCATAGTCAACCTCTTGTTAATCAACGCTCTAAACATTGCTGGTTCCGTTTGGAATTGTACCACTGTTCTACATTCGGGACGAACGGTTATTGTGTCCCGCTGCGGATAGCCGCGTGCATCTTCACCCAAAAGGAGGTAAATTAATCATCCGCGGCACAGCAACATTCGGGTCAATTAAACTTTCAACTGCCCTCTGCAGGGTGGCCCCGCCGGGTGGTGGGTGTGTGTTTGATTTGCAGGTTAAATACGCACAAACACATAACGAATAAAAGTCTGGAAAGATATAGAATGAATTATTGAGCAGTTAGTTCAGGAACTAGTTCAACCTGATGCACCGCAGTTTGCATTTTGCTCCAAGTAATAGAAGTAACCATTTTCAACGGAAATAGGAAACTCCCCAGTGTTCAACACCAACGAAAGGTGGCGCGAAATGAAATCGAGTGGTACATTTCAGCTAGAGGAGAAAGTAGGTAATTGAAGCAAGCTGTGACGCAATCCTCTGATTCCCGTGGTTGCTTCACCGGGGGGACCTCCATCCCAGTTAATGCTTTTTGTCCATCAATGGTCTCAATTATCGAGGGACTCTGAGGCAAATACTTGCGTAATGTTTGGATGTAAAATATGTCCTAATAGTTCCTCCTTCCAGGTCGTGTTGAAATTTAAGGTCTTGCACGCAATTTCTAGAAACGTTCTACGCTGTGCATCGCATTTTCTTTCCATTGTTTAGTCCAACACCGCGCGACTGGATCGATGAAAATCCTATTTTCAACGTCATTTTTTCCTTTGCTTTGCTTTGTGCCAACCGCGCACATTTCATGACGGTTTGAATAATAAATTTGACTTCATTTTTGTTGCTCCATCGGGTTTTCCACAAAGGCGCGCGCGATTAAAGAGCCATGCGGACATGGACCCTTGGATGGATAGCAACAGCAGACGCCACTTTCTCGAGTTATCTATTCTACCACCACACCCCAATAGACTTTTTCTCCCAACCCCAAGACGAACTGGGCACCCTCGCGCCCCAAACAAGCGGTCGTTCCCACTTTCTCGTCTGCTCTCAATTTATCTTTGCTTTGTTTCTTGCCGCAACCACCGTGATGGCGGAGGCGACGGCGGGTTTTGGCCAGTGTTTGGTAACAATATTTTCGTCTTCTTGCCCCCCTCGCGGTGCACCGTTTGACTTGCTGCGTCTCGCCGGTGGAAGCAGAGATGGTAATTTTATTTAACGGAAAATTAACGAACACGACACGACCGAGTGCCGCTGGAGATTCGGTGAGATACGGCACATCGGGAACCGCACTCTTGGAGTGCACATTCCGTTCCGTGCGGTCGTCCGGTGTCAAAACCGGGTCGCGTGGAGTTCAGCAAACACTGACTCGCCTGGAAATGCGTTGATTTAAATTAATGCAATGTGCGACGTTGAGGTACATCGGAGTAAAATCTCCCCCGATAAAATGACTCAATTGGAGACATTGGAGTGAACTTGACTTTTCTGCAACTTCGCACGGTTGGTTATCTTTGTGTTTTGTGTTATCAAAACCATGTACTCGAGGTAATGTACTCGAGGTAGCGACCATTAGTATCGACTGCTGGGGCGAAGTTCCGTCCAAAAACCGGTATCTAACAACGGCGCGTCTTGGAGGATGTCCACCGCAAAGTGTGTCATCGATTGGAGACGAAATAGATGTGTGTTTGGGTCTATTGTTTTGCCCTCCGAGCGGCTCAATGGTCTAGGGGTATGATTCTCGCTTTGGGTGCGAGAGGTCCCGGGTTCAAATCCCGGTTGAGCCCGAGAAATACATCCTTTTTTTGATACCCATCATCATCTTTCTTCAGTGTGAATGCTTTATGATGTTTAGCTTCCATGACAGGAGATAATAAATTCGTAAACGCAGTTTCAATGACTAACAAGTGTCGTTTAAATTCACAGTTAAAAGTCAGTTTTTTAAAAAGGCCAAAAGTATCTACGAATTGGCTTTCTATCAATGTTGTATGATAATCTTTGTGTAAATGAATCTCTTCAGTTTTCAACGAACAATCAAGAAAATTCCCCACACTTAACACTGTCATTGCTTGGAGATTGAGCAAGAAAAGGATAAACGATTAACCATAACCTACTTTTCCATCCTTTGATTATTGTCCTTGCGAACGTCAAGCATTCACAAAGCCAAAAGAATAAAAACCCTCAGATTGGGTCCAATTTTGTGTAGTAATAAATACGGATACTTCCTGACGTAAGCAAGAAGTACAAGAAACGATCTACAATCGCCCACCTTCATTTCCTTGTCCAAAAAAACAAAAAACTATGCCCAGCGAATTGTTGGAAAATCTGCTTCCCCCACGGCTCTACTCCCACAGGTTATCCTCCTCCCTGAAGGATACCACGCTCTCTCTCCTTCTCACGCTCGTATTTCTATGTCTCATGCGCCCCCCAAAAACCACCAGGCGGCTCCATTTCAACGAAAGGGGAGCTGTCAATTGCGGCTCGACTGGTGGCATTCAGCCATGTTGCTGTTGTTGCTAGTAGTGGCCAAATTCCTTTGTACTGGATACTGGTCTTACGGGCGCAAACGAGTTGTTTCACTTGTGGCGAACATACGATAGAAAGAGAAAGAAAAGAATGAGCGAGAAATACAGCACATTTCACTTACATCTCTCACGCTGCTATTTAGCCCTCTCTCTCTCTCTCACCACTCGAAACGGAATGTTCGGAAATCCGTGAACGTTTTCCGGGTTTAAGGATGTCCATTTCTGGTAGCACGGCGAAATGCGAAGCCGCTCGATTGGGCGTTAATTTATTGATCACTTCGGCGTGCGTTGTCATTATCATCGTGCGTCGGGGGAGAAGAAGGAAGGGGGTGTACTCTAGGCGGGAGTGATAACAATGGGAATGCATGTCCTTCGCACGTCCTCAAACGTCCCCCCCTCCTTCCGGGTAGAGGGGGCGAGCTCCCGGGGTTCTTATCAACTGATTACCGCCGATAATCTGACACTAAATGGTGCGGATTGTGGACAAACGGAACTCCGCTGGTGCTCTTGCGGGTGGTGAATGATGGAAAATGAAACGGTGGTTGGTTGGGTATGAAACCGGAAATTGAGTGGGCGAGAAAATATTGTCCGCTGTGGGCTAGGATTAAGAGAGAAAGGCCGCAGGCGTCCGACCGGGTGGGTTTGGTTTGGCATGTTTCTCGGCTTGCACGGTGAACCGTGCCGCTTTGCATGAGATTATTCAAATGGAAACTTGGTAGCACTTCCGGTGAAACCAAAATGAAACAAATAGTGCAAAAGGTTAAATAGAGAGCAGAGAAAACCACATTTCAAAAGCTTGACGGTTTAAACGTGGGCACATATAATGAGAATGATGGGAGGAAAAGGTCATCGAGCAAATAAAGAATAGAGATACACATGCTTTTACTTTATCCGATCTGGTTGTTCTATTGCATCGACATATTAGGGGTTATCATGAAATCGTCGTTTCGTTTTAGCGGTCGCTAAAGGTGCTCATTTGTTCATTTCAGTCGCTAAAAGTTCATTATAATGAACAAATGAGCACCTTTAGCGACGAATGAGCGCCTTTAGCGACCGCTAAAACGAAACGACGATTTCATGATAACCCCTATTATGTGCAATATATTCACATTAGTTTATTTTAGGATCCTAGTTTGTGGTTCTGCAAAAGATATCTCCTGTTTGGATTCCTCGTATTGCCTTCACCGTAGTTGTGCGAAAAACTGTCTGCCCTGGGGAAAAACAACAATCGAACGATGGAGGGTATAAACAAAAAGGATTTTCGCATTTTTCGATACATTCTAAATGAGACATGTTCAAACATGCTGAAAGAAACAGATTGGCTTTGAGATCGCGTCATCCAACATGGGGATGTAGCTCAGATGGTAGAGCGCTCGCTTAGCATGTGAGAGGTACGGGGATCGATACCCCGCATCTCCAATTCGGAATCTTTTTTTTATTGCATGAGCGAGCTTTTACGATCCTGGGTTACGGAGGCAAATGAGTAGCAAGCAAGCAGTAGCAGTAGAGCGCAGGTATTTTTGTACTGGTGTACTTCACGTCTGAAGCACCGAGATTATGTTCTATTGATGTTGACTAGCTTTTATATTATTCTAGAGTAAGTATAGGTACCGGATGTAAGGTATGTCTATGATGCTTCATTACCAATCAGGTGTATAATACCGAAATATTCAGAATACCTAATGAAGGGTACAGTGCTTTCTATGCACGGTGCGGGTAGTGGAAGAGGTACTACCTGGAGGTGGCTCGTGATCTGCAGGGTTTTTTTTTTTTTTATTTCCGTGAAAGAAACAGTGGATGCAGGACGTGCAGTGGCAACAATAAAAAGTTCAGCAAAAAACAGAAAAAAACTGTCGGGCTCAACCGGGATTTGAACCCGGGACCTCTCGCACCCAAAGCGAGAATCATACCCCTAGACCATTGAGCCACATAAACTGAGCCAGGTTCAAAGCTCTAAATAAATCTACAGCGCGGACAGAGGAACGAGGAAATGAATCATTTTCAACATGATGTTGAATCTCATTTAACATTTATTAGAACAATTGTTTGCCTCTAGGGCTTTACAATACATGACTTAACACTAGCTTAGAGGGATTGCGGTATATGGGAGAGGATACGGGTACGGAATAGGGAGATGGTGATGTAGAAGTAAAATAGGCCACTTACTGCATTGAAGGCCGATAGCGAGCGAAGTAACGGATCGTTCCGGTCATAAGTATCACAGTATACAATCACAGAAGTAAATAATTTATTCTATTACAGAACACATAAAGTACGTACTAAATGTCATTGCCAAAGATAATGCCTGTGATCTGATACTCGTAGCGCGTTCCAGAGCAGGCACGAAAACAGAAACAATCTGTCTATTGTATTGTATCTTTTCTATTCATGCGATTTAAAATTATTTCAGTAGTAGCTAATGTTGTAGTAGGCTAAAACTTTACTTACAACTAAAATGGGTTATGACGCATATTTGAATGGAATGTTTGCAAAACGTCAATTTCAATTCATTCTTAATTAAACATTTCAACATCATTTTTATGACATCCCTGCAATACCCTCAACGTCATCACGATATTGTAAACGACGATGCGCAAAAGATAAAACTTGTTTTGGTGCGCAAAAAATATAACGGGCTCAACCGGGATTTGAACCCGGGACCTCTCGCACCCAAAGCGAGAATCATACCCCTAGACCATTGAGCCGCACGAGGTAAGCGACATTATAAGTCGATTGAAATAAATGAAAGTAAAGCAATTGAGGTCAAGACGAGCACGGGATGCGCTGTAATCATTTGAGCCGAAGAGCACGACCAACTTTTTCTGTACGGACGGATGGCAAATAAAAAAAGAGATGGTAAAGAAACATCTAACCCATTCACAGTCACAGTGTTTTTGGAGATTTTTTGTGATTTAGATCAATACTGTGTTAAATGTTGTTCAATTTCATCGATTAGTATCGCATGCAAGAGTTAAAATGTATAAACATGTAATGACGTGGTTTTGAAGCAGGTGCACTTAGAATTAACGTCGCACAACGAAATAGAAACAAAACAGGTGACAAAAACTGCCGAGCCAGGGCAAAACAGTGAAGGGGTGAAAAACGCTGCTTTTAAAATATACCGCGCCTTGGCGAAGACCATGCCCTCCTTCAATCTGTCAAAATATGCTTTTAAAAACAAAACACGCGGCCATCAAAGTCGCACAAACAAGTCGAAAAAAGAATACTTTGGAGATGCGGGGTATCGATCCCCGTACCTCTCACATGCTAAGCGAGCGCTCTACCATCTGAGCTACATCCCCTTGTCTACCAACGATTGCTAAAAGCAGTACAAAAGTAAAGCCTGTGGACCCGTTTGAAATCTTCACAGCATTCAAAGATTACATAGCCCCTAGGGTTATTCAGATTGATGGCCAGCATTGAAAGAAACGCAATTACCGTTTATCATTTTCAGTGTTAAGAGTGTTAGCAGTTCATTGTGCTACATCATCGAACATTGATTAGGTCACAATTGACGTAATTGTCGTTTAACATGGGATAGTTTTTCTATTTTCCGCTTAGCATGTTTAAATGATTCCAAATTGTCTCATTTATTCCTTTATACAATGTTAGCATTTTGTGTGTTGTTTCCATGATGTCAGACCGATTGCGACGATAAAACATACGCGAGTAGCCAGTCAAATTTGGTATAGAACGGAAAGAGATGATGCGAGAGAGTAAAAGAGGCAAGAAAAGCGCGGCTACTGGGAGATCCATCGGCATGGATATGCTGGAGGGCTCATAACGTTCGCACAGTTGCGTCCTCAGCTTTACCGTTCCGATGGGAATATCATCTCATCTTCCCCGAGATCGGCAGCCAACTATTTCAACGCGCTTCAGCTTACCAACCAACCCACCAAGAAGAGTTTCCCAGCGCCAATGAACAACACACGCCGGCTCGTCGGTTGCGTTCGCTCACTCTTCTGTGTGTTCGTTCTTGGGGTCCATGAACATGAACCACAACAACTCGTCTTGACGGGGAGAAAGGAATAAACGGAATTTGGTAGCAAAATACGGCGGAAATGAGGGCAGATTTTTTTTTCTTTTTGACAACGTTCATCTCTCGGGCTGCTGGACTGACCCTTCCGAGAGCGAGGAAAACACACCGAAATACGGGAGCATCGTCGGACGGTAATCGGAAGAGTAGCATGAAGCATTACGTTATTCCATCGCTTTGCTTCCCGTTCTCGAGTCTCCCCTTCCCTACATGCCTGTAGATGAAAAAGCATGATGAAGATGATGATGCTGATGACGATGACACCGTGAAACAAGCACCAAGGTGGGAGGCTCCCTGATCCACCTCCTCACCTCCCATCAGCTGCAGCGGGCGTAGGATTTAGGCAGGGGAGTTAATTTTGATTTGTGAAGTGAAACTCGTTAATTTTGGTTTAACATTTTGACAAACGATGAGGCCGCCTTTCGAGTTTCTTCGGGCCGTTGCTCGTGTTTAAGAATCAATGGGACGTGATATTAGGAGTAGCTATTTCATTTGGTGTTATTTCGGAATGGTTTCCGAAACATATTAGGAATATTTTAAATTATGTAAAGCATTAGTTTTAGAGAATGGTTAAAAGAATAACAATTGAACTCTTCACGCACAAACGAACAAAACGAAATATAACATTAAGCTTACCTAATGTTAAAATATGATTATACGGATTACAACAAACAGTATCAATAGATGACGATAACGGTAAAACATTCAATCGATGGCCCTAAATCATTATGCCACGGATGATTTTTATGTCAGAGCGAACGTAAAAAAAACTGTTCGTACCCAACAAAAGCTCCAACGAAATCGATGTTGGGCACATAAACATCGATAATTTAATAACATGCTTTGTATGGATTGCTAATTTCGTAACGGGTTTAGCATCGCTAGACAACCCCACATTTTATTCACTTCTCAAAGCTTGAACACTTTTGGCAGTAGGAAAGAAAAAACAACAAGATACAACACAACATAGAACCATTTGTCCCAGTAACCCTTCTTTTCGGCAGGTTCCAGTTAGTTCGCTGGTTTGTCCCGCAGGTTTTGGATCACAGGTGAGAACCGACGGCGCCCCCCGACGATGGACGGTAATAAAAAATGCAAACGATTTCAAAATTGCCAAGGAAAAAAAGATATAAGGGGAACCAAAGCGGTATTCGGCGAGAAAGGAAAGAACTCGAAGAATGTTGTGATGCTCGCCCGAGAAGATGCGAGATCGGGGAGAACGGAGATGAAGCCACCACAAGAGCACGAATAAGTCTGTAACCGCATTTATGGACCAACCGAGGCACAAGAAGCAGCAGTTGAATCACTGAACAGAAAAAAAGCACCAGCAAAGAGGGAGGTTTGTGGGTGAGTTTCGGTATGGAAGTGAACAACAAAATGAGTATAAAGAGAAGAAAAAAACAAGCTAACTGTAGTTAGGTTTTACCGGCAACGTAATAACTGCGCGCACCAGGTTGATAGTTCGGCGAGTGGTTTTTGAGTTTCGTGCTTTTCGTTCCACTGGATGAGAATCGCTTCCCTTTTTACGTGCATGGATGTTCCGGGGTCGGGCTTCATGCTGGCTCTACATGTCGTCATGCTTTTTGTTCCAATGCTACTGGATTTATTTTTTCTTATACCAACCCCTGTCCCACTGCCATTATTCGATGATTTTGTTTTATTTCGAGTCATTTATGATTTAATAACCGGCCTCAGTATGATCAAGCAGAATGACATCGCAACGAATAACTGTAGATTTAACTAAAGTAACACAAAACAACCTTCAACGAGTTTTGCAAATTGTTTGTGCTGGGCACAAAACAGAGGAAAGCTTCTTCTCTCCTGGTCGGAAGCTTGGTACAATATTTCATTCGGTTTTTGCTTGCCAACCCATCCCGTGGTTCCTCGCAGTGTTCGCGAATGTGAGAAAACACCTGGTAAAGCTTGCGATGTGATACAAGAGATCTTGCGAAAAGTTTTAATGCAGGAGTAAGTTGAATTTCCAACCCGAATAAAACAGATGGTGTTAGGAAAGGTGCGCGAAACATCATGAAGAAAACATTGAAAGAATTTAAATAACATAAACAACAATAAAGAAGAACATTGGCAAAACCTGGATGGAATATTGACCTAGATGAAATATTAATGTTAATTGGAGAAGAATGCAGACACACCTCTTAAAATAGTGCTTCGATGCTAAGTGGTTGGTTGATCCAATATTTATCTAGTTTGAATCATTCTATTCTACATTCCATTCGATTAATGCATGCTAAGCACATTCGTATCTTTTAGTATTTGTAATTTCCAAACAACGAAATTTCGGCTACTTACAAACTATATGGCTAAAAGCGGACAAGTTTGCGTTTGTTAGATTTCCAATGATCTTCCTTAGAGTGATTAGCACGGGTTAAATGAATTCTCCTACGCTTCGCAAATTACGGCTCTACTATAAGTGACACTATGATGTCGCATCTCGAATATTCAACGTCCGCTCAATCAGTGAATTTTCACACCTTCGTACGGCACACACGCTGCTCTCATCAGGCCAACGGCATTCCGGCTAATACCTCTGCAAAATGTACAGCCCAATCAAATAAACACACATCTCCTGCGATAGACATTGGAATTAGAAACTACCAGACCGATCCCGATGCCCACCTCGATGGAATCCTAGAGAATGTCAAACAGATCCTTTACCCACCGGTTTACAGGCCACAGTATGGGTCGTTACTGGCGAGACATTCAGTGCCGGTTCAACGGAAAGGACATGTCAGTCGTCGCGACTGCTGTCACGCCGAGCCGGAGTTAAACGAGCAATGAGTATGCAATACTGGGCCAGGGAGCCTCATGCAAAATGCACACACTGCAAACGAGAGGGCCGCCTCGAACTTCCCAGCTCCACATAAATACCTAGAGCCTGGTCGAAGCCGACGGAACCATTGCCGGATTATTCCATTCCGCGAGGAATTTAAACGGCTTGTGTTTGCGAGCGCTCTTCCCGGATGCTCCTGGTTCATGCTGGGAAAAACGGTGTGGAAATGGGCGTGAAGTGGAAGCGCAAGGACGGGGGAAAATTGCATCCTGGCAGACGATAGTGGTTAGTAGACGTGATACACGCATTTTCCTACTAGATGAAACATGCTATTTTGTCGATTTTCATATCCAAAGGACACGTCTGTCGCGCGATAAAAGACGTATGGAGTGGAATACTGATCATTTGAGCGAAACACAAATGTATCCAGAGTCCACTTTATAACGCAATGCAAAATATGTTTCATGTATCATTATTATAAAAGTAACACTGTTGTGTTAAACTACCAAATAAATGCATGTATAGCCTTTACTAAAACGAAGTTTGTTACATGAAACATTTACAAGTTTAATGCAAAACATGGAAACAGTCGTAGCTGAGCACATTTAACATTTAAACATGAACAGTTTACTACTAAAAGCAAGAAAGACACAATTTTCCGACAAATTTCTTCTACCGCCATAGCAAAGTGAAGAGGAAAAAGGACTGTGAAGGAAGTGGAAGACTAAGTATGAGAGGGCATGAAATATGCACTAACACATTTGACTACTCCTTGGTGCAGGAAGTAGCTGCTTTGCCCAGAGAGCTCCAAGAAAAACGTCCATCCATTCAGGCGGCGATCCTATTTGGTCCTGTTTCAATAACCCCTTGTCCCCAGACTCCCGCAGAATCTTACCCTCCACCCAAGCGCTCCACTTTCAACGACGGGAGCAATACGATGGGAGCAGTGGGAAAAGATTGAAATACGACGACCGGAGGCGTCAATTTGCGGAATTGAGCTTGATTTTGTTAGCACACACGAAAAGCCCGTCTGCAACCGGCAACTTTGGCAAGGACAAGGATGGAAACACCTTAGGCCAACAGGAGGGCTAAAGTGCGATGGAGCGATTTTGTGTGGGAAAACAGCAATTGGGAACCACTACGCATTTGTTAAAGTGAGAGAAAATTATGCCAGAGGGGAGAGAATGGGACGTGAAACAAACGATAAACAGGATAGCACAATGAAAAAGGATACAACATCACAAAAAGGCAGAGTAAAAGAGTAACAAGTGTACAATGTGAGAGTAAGAACGAGACGGTGCAAATGTGGGAAAAAGCACAGAGAGCATACCGTGCTCATTACAGAGAGAAAAAGACAAAATCAAAGAGTTAATAAGAGGTGAAACAGAGAAGGAAAAGCCAATTCGAGGATGTGCGGAACCGGAGTGAAAGGAGCGGGAAAATAATTTTCATCATATTGAAATGAGAAAAAGGATTCACAACAAGAGGGGGTGCTGGGGTTGCTATTTTCCGATGCGGGCGGGTGGAAAAGTTTACGCAACAAGAGCCAGCCAAACCCCAACATGATTTTGGTTTGATGCGGTAGAGGATTTTCCACGTCTGCGTCGACGAGGGGTGGGTTGTTCCATGGAAATTTGCCGGAGGAAAATAGTGTTCTTTTCGCACTCCCCTATTCTGCGCGCCTTTTGATTTGCAACAGAGTCTTTCGCCTCAATCGGCTTGTTGATTACGGACGAAAGTTATTATCATTTACACCGAGAAGAAAAGAAGACGACACCTGATTAACGTTTCTATTTATTTTTGACTTTTTTTTCATATGGTATTGAGTTTTTCTTAACACGTTCGAAGAAGTTACAATGGTAATCTTTAAAATTCATCCCACATTATCGAGTTCCTTTAATTTCAAAGTAATGAACATAAACGATTGTCGACACATAATCATCAATGTTAACTTCTTTCACTTCTTCTCAAAGATTTCACACTCTGTGATGACCCTTTCGAGTATACCAACTAACGTAAGATAAATTCAGGCCCACGGAACCCTTCGGAAAAACCCGCGCCGCATTTCCCGAGGGATGCGGTCGGCTGACAATTAATCACTGCATAATGTAGCCGAGCGGGAGAAAAAGACCAACACCCATAATGAAACATGCCTCTCTCTTGAACGGGAAACGAGGCACAAAGAGAATTTTAAGCGACGCCTTTCGGGGTGGCCTCTGCGACGTAGTTTTCCCCCGCTTTTGTGTACTATATTAGAAGAAAATCGTCAAGTTTTCCCTTCTAATCACATCAATAAACAACCCGGAAAGCGATAGGAAAATAAAGGCGATTCGTGTTCGACGCGGTGCGCCGGAAGGGACAAAGAAATGACTTTCACTGCCTTCTGTGCTTGGAAATCACTTTTCTTCTCCTCTGTTTATCGCATCTTGCTGAGGAAATGTACTTGAATGTGAGAAAAATCGTGAAATAAAAATAAACAAACGACGGGGCAGAACTGCAAAACCTCGGAGCCAAGATTGGAAAATTTGCCAGCAACAAACACAACGCCATCACAATCGTGTCGTCCTTGCGGGAGCGGGTTTTCCTGAACGTGAGTCAAGGCGAGAAGTAACCTCCTTCCCGCTGAAGGACATCGCTAAAAGGATGTTGAAGAAAGGGCGAAAAAAACTACGGAATTGGCGAGAAAAATGGTGTCCTTGTTCGTCTGGCTTCCGAGACAACGACACAGGAGAAGGCGCGCGCTCTTTTATGTCCCCCGCACGTAAGTCCTGAGTTTTCTTTCGGAGTAGCGCGGTCGGGACTTTCCGGTAGTTAAAAGTCTCCGGTCGATAGATTTGGCCAAAGCAATTTCACTGCCAGTCAAACACACCAACCGACCGACGACGTGCAGCACACGCCACCCTGGTGGAAAAAGGGGTAGATTCATAGAAAATTGATTCTCAAGCCTTCGGAGGAGGAGAAGGGAAGCGCTCCACACAACGTTGCGGATTTCGTTTCGGGCCACTCGACTCGATCCCTCTCCCTGGACATAAACATGCGCGTATCCTTTGGCGACAGGCCGTTCCCGGGGGGTGGGAGGAGGTTTATAACCTTCCACACATTTTCCAACCGTTCCTTCGCCAGAAACCTTCGTACGCTGCCCTGTTTCTGACAATCGCAAAACCGGTGGAATCGACCGCTGAGGGATTTCCGGAAAGACCGGGCAAGATTTCGGGCTAAGCCAGGAATAAAGGAGAAGTATTTGCGCCGAACCTGTTGGCTTGGTACTTACGGCGGGAAAATGTGTTTTCTCCAACTCGAGAGGCCGACGGTTCGTCGAGTTCAAGTATTTCCTGGAGTGTTTCTTGTGCGATTTCGAATAACATTGGCCCTTTGGGGGGGAAAATCAAGAGTAAACTTTAACAATCTTGAAGCAACTGGAAGTGTCGATGAAAATAAAATAATGACACAGAATAATTAAATATGAAAGCTAACTCACGGAGTGAAACATTGCTAATCTTGATGCGACCTATTTACCGATCGGTAGCAAATAAACACGTATTAAGAACAATGAAACAAAATGAATGCGGAGGTATAATTTCTTGTTTGCAAGGGGGGAAAAACTCTACCAAAGTGAGGTCTCCCGCTTTCCCCACTGGCAGAAGATACTCGAACCTCCAGGGAAATACCCTCTGGAAAACGGGCAAATGTCTATGCACGTGCAATGGTCGCGTGCTCCAACAACTGGTTCGCCCTCAACAATAAAACGTATTGTCGGGCGGTGCCGCTTTCGGCATGGACAAGGGCTTATTGGAGTGCCCGTGTCTGGTCTGTGTGCTAAGGTGCGAGACGGTGTTTGTCTTTTGATAGGACCAAAACTATCCGCAGAGGCGACGAGGGGGATGGAGAAATGATTACCGTTTCCTTTTTCTTCTGTTTCCGCCTCCTCCACACTGCCGAAAACGCGCCAGTTCCAATGAAGAAATCATAAATCTTCATTACATTTCCGCCCGCAACGTCCTCGGGAAAATGCGAATGGGGCGAAAACCGATGCGACGGGGGGTGGTGGGGTTGGTGGAAGTGGATACGATTTTCATCTTTTCCAACCCACCAACCAACCTCCGTTGTTTCCTTCTCTCCGTGTGCATCAACAGGCGTAACAAAGTTTCGCTTTCTCCTGCTCCACACGGAGCGAGTAGGAGTTTTCCTTTGCGAGCTGCGGTGTCGTACGTCTTATTTCCGGGGCTTTTCCCCCTCCGACAAGTGGATGGTGGATGCAAAGCGCCACGCAAATCGAAACCCCGGGAGTCATGTGCTTTGGAATATTTCAACCGGGAAAAACGGGCAACGGTGAAGTTTTCCGGTGACTTCACCTTTTATCGACCCATTGCTGGACAAGCCGAGACTCCACTGGGTTCGAATTTGATAGACACTCGCTCCGTCTTCCGAACGCCATTTGTTGCGAGCAATCAGGCACAACTGACAGGGTTCGTCGGGAAAAACTACCTTCTTTCCATGTTTGAAAACCAATAGCTTCAAGTGGAAAGAGAAAAACCAAACGCAAATAAATTTACACCATCTTATATTGGATGGAAGGCGCAGGATAATAGCGGAAGCGGCGGGTTGGAGTACTTGTGACCGGTCTAATCCTCTAGTAACCATTTCAAAGAAGGTGATTTACTTGAATTTCATTCCACCGTTTCAGATTCTAAATGTAAGGTAGTTTTTTCTCAAGTCTTGAAGCATTCTCAACCAAGCTAACAGGTTAACTAATTTCGTTTTAATTGTCGTTTTAATCAACTCTAATTAGATATGTTAGCAAGCTTTATACAAAACACTATTCAACTGCAAATAAGCTAATTTTTACGATAATCACAAAAGAATAACATAACGTGAGTTGTTTTGCGGTATAAAATAAGATTGCAGAACAAACAATAATTAACCAACTGCAATTTTTTTTAAGGACATTGAAGTTTTATTATATAAAAAATATATATATGCGTAGAGTTTTTTCTTCACAGGATGGCAGCTACTAAGAGTTTAGTTACATCTCTTGAAGAGATGTTTCAAGATTGTGCTATGGACTGATTGTTACTTTAAAGCTTGAAACACTTTACATATTAATTTATTGCTACTTATATCAATCTTAAACTAGTTTATTTGTTTATAAAACCAACTGCAAATAAAATATAAATTAAACGTAAACATTTTCATTATTTTTGTTGGGTGTTTACCTATTTTAAGTTTCCGAAAGCTTTTGACAATTAACGATAAGTGAAATTTGCACTTCACCGGCTTTAAAGTACTTCGACAAACAAGTTAATGAAGGGCCGTTTCAGTTTACGTTACCTTTTTCTTGTTGCGTTTATTTCAGCAAACATTTATACTTGTTTTCATTTTCTCAACCACTTTCCGATTGTGTTAGTGAACCTTTAGAAAGCTTGCAATAGAATAATAATTTCGGTAGAAAACATTGAATGCACCGCAAAAACCAGCCTCTCCGTTGTAGAGAGATTCCAACGGAAAGTCAAATACCCAACTCCCTTCTGGGACCGTCATTGGTTTGTACCGTACATAATTATGTCTTCTCGGTAGTTTGCCTTTTTTTCTTCTTTGCTGTTCATTTTATCTCCCGACATTTCACGCACCATCGGCATCGTCGAAGTGGGTGGACGCCGGGGGTTGCGAACGTGGGCGAACGAATAAATTCCGAAAAGCTCACTTCTGCCCACACCGGGGTAAAAGTAGACATTCCCACCGGTTTCCATCCGGGAAGCTCTGCTGTGACTCTGCTGTATTTTATCCGAAGCACCTCCTCATCGTTACGCCATGAAAATATAGCGCCGTATCGTTTCATCGTTTTCCCCCGGCTGGCTAAGAAAAAAAGGGAAAACGCACCCGAACCGAGGAACTCCCCTTCCGGAAACGGGAGGATGAAACGCACGCCGGGTGAAAAAAAACCACGATACAATCCGAAACCCTTTACTCACCACTCTCCGAAACGACAAATTCGTTCCCATTGTCTATCCGTTCGTTCTTATGCCATTCCTGGCGGCTCCACTTTAATACGCAAGGATGTTGAAACGCCCCCCCGGCATACAGGAGCGAGATTTTATGCTGCTCGAAATCTGCAATTAAGTTATTATGCTTAATTTAATGCCCGTTTCAACGTGGACGTGTAACAAAGCACTTCCCTCTCGAAGTCTTTGAACGAAGAGATTCTACTTTCGTGGAATCCCACTTTTTACCTTTTCCGGGTGTCGGAAAGCAAATCATTTGCTCGTTTACAACTAGATTACGTCTCAGGTGAAGGAAATAGCACATCCCAAATTCATACAGTCATCATCAAAGCCACAAGGGAGGAGGATTGGACTTACACAGTAAATTACGAAATAATATCTAAGAAAAACTAAGGCGTAAAAAGTCGTTAGCTAAAATTTTACCAGGCGTTTCTCCATAAGTGCTTAAAACCACTCTTTTTATTTTATTACATACAATTGTTCAAAGTTGGCTTGTCACCAACTTTTTGTCGCGGGGAAAATTCTTTTTTGACATTTTTCAATTCACAACAAAAACCGAAGCAGCTTGCTTACATCCTTCCGCAACGTTAAGGGCTACGGTTAAGTTGTCGGTCGGTTTCGTAACAGCCGGTTCCGTTACATCTAGGGAGTTACGCGCCCCCACACGCCCGAGGAAAACTTGACAAAACCGGGGCGGATTGCGAAGTAGATTATGCACACGCCGTCGCGGAACGCGCGCTGGTATTGAGCTCATATTCGGTGGCTCAAGTCATGAACGGAGTGTCCTGCACCGTTCACTCGAAGGACTCTACACTCCAAACAAGGGAAAGTCGTCGCATTGGAGATGAGGCGACCATTCTAGTCGCTTTTCTCAAAGGTGAACCGAGCGTCATGAGCAGCCTTCGTTGGTGAACCCAAAAGGCCCAACATTGGCCAAGGGAACCATTGCTAACAGGCTTTATAAGGCATGGGAACATAGAGATGGTAATCACCAAAAAGAGAGAGAGCGTATGAGTGAGAAAGAGCGAGTGAAAATTCGAACAACATTTTCCAACCTAACGGAAGTCACCCTCAAACAAAACTTGAACCTAAGCTGATAGACTGATTTTCCAACATCCGCTAGTGGAAGGTAGAGGGCGAAGGTTTCCGGACAGGACATTCAACAAACCAGTCACCATCGAATAAAAACGGACCCCCTCCACACACACACACACACATGCAAACGCACGCCAACACTGTGGCAGCCAGACCTGGGTTCTTCCTTTTGCCAGGCTGCCCCTTTTCACACACAAAGGAAAAGATACTGATGGTATGGAAAACGAGGAAAGAGGAACGTTGGTTAAAGGGATGAAAAATTTGCTGAGAACATCGCAAAACGACCGGAGCAGCGATGAAATTATACAAAACAGCCAGTCGGTCGGGAGGGAATGGGAAAACTTTTTTCTCGGCTCCCAAAACCAAACCAAAAACGGGGAAAATATCGGCATCGGCGGAAAAGATGAACACAGTTAGACAAAGTTCGGCCACCGAATGCGATAGGTGTGAGGAGGTTACGGACGCGGAAAGGAAAAATGGTAGGCGACTAGGGAACGAAGCAGCATCTTAGCCGTGGCCCTCAATCTTTACGAGATTGTGGTTTTCCTTTATCCTTTTGCTCGAACGCTCGAATAAGCCCTATCCTAGAAGGAACGAATAAGCCGTACAACGAACAGGAAAGTATTTTGCTCGTTTGTCCATTTCCACCAGCTTCCGTTTACTGGCGGCCCGTGCTTTTCTTCTTCGATTTTTAACCATTTTCCCTTTGAGGCTTTCGCGTTCTCTTATTTACCGTTTGCGAGCAGCAGTTTTACCTTTTTCTTTTCCTTCCTTTCGAAACGATGATGATCAACATTTCGGACAGGTTCTGTGTCTGCCCGTCTAGTAGAGTCTCTAGTGTAGTGCCTGAGCAACCTGCGGTTTGGGGCTAATAAGAGAATTTTATCAACACCATTAGGTGGCCGTTCACGACGACCTCCACGATGGGCAGGCTCGGCGGCTTCGATCTTCAAAGGCATTCAAAAGCCACAGCCTTTGTGTTTTCGGCACGAAAAGAAATGAAGCGCACTTCGGTGGGCGAAGGTTGAATAAAATTAAGGTGGAAAAGTGCGGTTGGGTTGGTTGCTGTTTTCGAAAGTGAAACTGAAAATTGTTTCCGTCTACCGTTGATAAAGAATTTCGGTGAATGTTATGGTGGTGGAGAATACCGTAGGAGAATCAACTAGGTGGGTTTTAGGGGTTGGCCCTATTTCTGACCAGAAAGCTGATTTTGTAAATTGAAATAAACCAGCTTCGTTCAGCTATGACTTTTCTAAACGTAAAAAACTGACTTCATAATTCAACACTATTGAAAATTGGCTTGTGTTAAGAGAAATTTCACCATCATAAAAATCCTTCATAAATATCCAAAATGTCTATCCACAAACGTTGAAACATCTTCCTCCTAACAAACAGACGAAAGGACATTAATTAGATCGAAAGCACTTCCCAGAAGCACTTTTTAAAATCAAGGACACGTTACGAAAAATAAAAGCTCCATCCCTTTCTTCCCTTTTCCCATCGTATCTGTGGCGGGATTAAAACTCGCATCCCCAAGTGATGGTAAAACTTTTCTCCACCGACATCGTGTCGAGTTTTACCCGCCTTTGTGAGTTGTTGTGTAGTTTTATAAAAATTTCCAATGAACCCTAGCGGCTTCCGGGAGTAGCCCTTTTCACCGAAACCCACCGACCGACCCCGACCGTATGGGAAAAGTTTAATGCCGATCGTTAAAGTTCGACCACACACACACACCGTCGAACCGTCGATAGAAGGTGAAAACACGCTCCCAAAAAAGAATGCAAATGCAAATGAGAGATGCAAAACGAAAGAAAAACAGGCGCCTTTTACACACATAGCACATCAAGTGGGTCCTCCGTCCTCGATGCTTGAAACGAAGACTCGCAAAAAAGAGAGAGTATACGGAAACCCGTGGGCGCACCCGGGTAAGACTTTTCCTCACGGAGAAGGTGAAGTAAAATCTCAATTTCATACACTTCCCGAGCTGCATTACAAATTCATCCCCTTTCATGTGCGGCTTGTGATCCACCGCAGCACTGTTCATGTCTTTTTCATTATTTCACCTACACGTGCACAACCTTTTTCATCGACGAATCCGGAACGCCCGGTGGGAGGAAAACCTGGTGGCACATTCAGGGGGGGAAAAGTTGAAGATTATAATCGTGCACCGAATGCCGTACACCTTTGCCGTTCCACACAGCGTCACCAAAAGGGATGGCATTCACCCCGACATGAATATTGAGTGCTTCGAGTTGGGCTCGAGTTCCGCAACCTGCGCAAGGCGACAAATAACTTCCTCAAACATTCACACACTAAAAAAAACCACCCACCCAAAAGGAAAACCAACGTTGCATCAAATTGCAACAAAATCAATGCACCGTTCTTCGCCTCGAACAGGAGTCGGTCTAAGACCGGATCAATGCACCCGCTTTTCCGCTTCCTCCTTCGATGGGCAAACATCATCCACCAGAACCCAGCTCTAACATCCGGTTGAAGCTCTACCATCCGGTTTTACATTCCTACTCGACTCTACCTTTAGAACGGCTCGGGGTTCGAACGCACCATCATCATTCGCCGGGTGGAAAAAGAGCCATCATCGTCCATCGAAGGAGCGAAAAAGGTGAAAAAAAAAAGAACCAAACGACAATGATGTAGCAGAACCAGACGTCCCATGCGTGTGCGTCGGGGAGGGGGGCAGGGAAAATCAATGATTTATTATCTGCAATCCGTCGTGTTTTCCATTTTCGCCAGCCAGAAAAGCTAGCGCCCGATCCGTCGACCAGGGTGGTGGGAGGAGGCGATTGTGTCAATACTGTTTGATCCTTGGCAAGCGATGAATCGAAACCGCTTTGGACGTTCCGTTTCGTTCCAAGTGTGTGTGTGTGTGTGTGTGTGTGTGTGTGTGTGTGTGTGTGTGTGTGTGTGTGTGTGTGTGTGTGTGTGTGTGTGTGTGTGTGTGTGTGTGTGTGTGTGTGTGTGTGTGTGTGTGTGTGTGTGTGTGTTTACTTGCGTGGGGGCGATGGAAAAGGTCGAGAGAAAATGGTATTTTGTGAATATACCCTTACTCCCACGGAAACAAAAACTACAACGAGCCAATTTTGTGCTACTTTATTATGGTGGTAGAAAGCTTTACCTACTATCAATATACTAAACGTTAAAGTATTTTGGAGGAAACCCCAAATTTGTGACCTATTTAAACTGAAGAGCAATTAATTTATAAACCACCAGGCGTCTCCATCGATAAGTTTGTTCATTATTTTTTTATGAAAATAACCAAAAGTATCTTTGGAAAATGGGAAATTGTATGCATGAAATAACGAGCTCAGTGCTGGAAAAATGCCTCCAGAATGTTACTTCAAGATAGTTCCACGCCGTTCCGCGTCGCAATCCACTCAAGCTCGACAACGGCAACACTCTCATTTGTCCCGGCTGACACACGAACACACGCAACCGTCAGTATTTCCCGGCCCACACAATATCCTCCTTCCAGCCCTCACCTATCGGAAAATAGCGCAAAACAGAAACGCCAACCATAATGCTACGGACTGAGTCGGCTCTCTCTCAGCTTCACCTCGACCGACCACCGAACCCCGACCGGAGTTGATGATTTATGACGTAAAGCTTTCCCGACCGATCTCTCCCCCCATCCCCGGAGAGGTGGTGGTGTACGTGCTGCTTGTCCGTACGCAGCCGGTACCACCCACCCATCTTTGGTGCTTTTCCCACCCGCGCGTTCGCTTCCACTTTCCAGGAGCGAACAAGGCACATAGTTGACACTTGATTAATTACGGAGACTTATCGTGTCGATTTCGCTGTCGGATGATGTTTGCTGGAAGTTTGGGTGGGGGGTTTGGGGAAGCGGAGCGGTTGTTTTTCCCGTCCGTTAAAGATCCACAGCCGATTTGCCGGTGGAGTTCACCTATTTCGTCTGCTGAATTTTCCCGTCCCGAACACCATGTTTGGGGTGAAAGTGGATGTGAAACTAATGTTGTTGTGATTTTCCCGTTGAGTTCTTTTACTATGCCAACAACCATCGTTAAACAAGCGTGGTTGTATGTCGTTCCAAAAACTGATAGTGAAACTGGATTCTGTCGCAGTTAACCTCGCAGTATCTGCAGTCGTATCAATAAAATGTTTAATCCAGAAAATCAACCCAAACGTTCGATGTGGTTGATGTCCGTCCATTGCACCAAACCACCATTCGTCCCGTAGGCCGGAGAAAGCTTTGGCAAAATGCCATCCAGGAGTCGAACTCTGGTTTGTCTATGACCCTCTCCAAATTCCGAATATCGATTGTAATGTCTCAGGTAATTCCAGATTTGAGGCGAGTGCAGACAATTTGCGTGTGGATCGCCTTCCCTTTTCTCTACTGACCAAAGTGCCCAAGAGTCGCCAGCCACAATATACTAACCAGATTGCAGTAGAAGGTAGCTCACGGAATGGTTCGGTGTTCACAAATTTAGAGCATTTCAGGCTCAAGAGTCCACCTTCGCTTCTACTCGTCACGAAGGTAGAAGAACCAAATACTGGTCGTCGCTTCTGAACGGACCCCTCCTGAACCCCAGGAAATGTAAATATTTTGCTAAACTGTCCAAAAAGTGCCATTTGGAAAATCTAATTTCCAGCAGGTCCCCCCGTCCCTTCACCGTCGTCGTCGGCTCTTCGAGTGAACGAGAACGATGATGTGCGTGTGTGATGGAAAATCCTAGCCAGTGGATCGTCCTTCTTCTCCGTGCCCGAGGCCACATTCGTTACTGCCATTCGTTGCCGATGGGAAGCGCTTTCCGTGCAGCTGGTACGCCATCATCATTTCACCTTCCACGCCAGTCACGGAACCGAAGGCCAAAAGAGGGGCGGGATCCAAGGACCACAAACACCCGGCGCACCGAAGCTACTCGGAGCGTTGGGCAAACATATTTTGATTTTTCCCTCCCGGAACTACACATTTCCCACGCAGCACCCAACGAGTTCTATTTCGAGAGCGTACCTTACCTACGACAGGACGACTCCATTTCCGAAAACGTCAAGATATTTCGGCAGGGTGTAGCTCTCGTCTATGACCCTTCACGGGCGTCGGTAGCATTATAGATGTACTCTCCACACACCTGAGCCGGTCGGAAAAATGTGCCATGGTGGAGTCAAAAATGATACCCTTTGAAACGATGAAGTAATTTGAAAGGGTAAATATAAAGTTTAAAGAAAATCAATGGAGCATTGTCAAGGATAAGTGTATAGGCTTAGACAAGCATAAAGAATAAATAAAGCAACAAACATGTCACAATCGCGATATTACTAAAGAAGAAAAGGTGATAAAAAAGCAATATAAATAAACAAATAAAACAAAATCAAACAAATTTAAAGGTCACAATAAAAAGAAACTCACGTAAGATTACAAACCAAATTAGTCTTGTAGAATAAATAAATAATTCATCTTCAAACAACAGCTAAAACAGTAAAACAAATGTTTGCTTGAACAAAATCTTAACGAAGGCAAAGAGATAGTTTTGATAAATATAAAAAAACGCCTAAGTAGCTCACAATAACAAAAAACTAAAGTTACGAATTGATTTACACAGGATTATGTTTTAAAGAAGATAATTAAAATGGACTCTTCTAAGAAGATAATTGAATCAAACTAAACACACTTGGTCTACCAGAATAAATAAATATTCTGGCCGGTAATCAAGCACTGGAAAACCAGCTTGTTAAAGGCATATCAACTACTAACGATACATGCAAACATGAAACACCCTCCAAGGACTGCCACGAAAACAAACCAAACAAGGAAAGCGATGATTAAAACAAAAGTGATACATAAAATCCACATAAGCAAGGCGCTGCCTGTTGAGTTGTTGAACGAGGGAAAAGCGAAAGGCAACCAGTACGCAATTACACTAACTATCTAATCTTCTTTCTGCTATCTCCGCTGCAGCGCCTTCGAGTTTATCATCGCTATCGAAGGGTGGGAAAACTCCGTCCCCCTTGCGGGAAGCGTCACAACAGCGCAACGTCCTTCTCGTAGGCGCATTTTCGCGTAACACAATAAATGGGCCGGGAGTGTGTGCGATGTGAACCGGAAAGGGGGCCAACAGATTGCACAAAGAAAATTCAACCGACGTTTCACCCTATTACGCTGCCAAAGGACGGGCACACAAACACACACACGGAGGACAGTTGTTGACATTTTGGCAAATCTCGTCCCAAGTTAGTGGCTGCGAATTTGCGAGGGATTTTCCCGAGTCCCCTGCCTTGAGAGAGCGGGAGTAATCGAGGGTAAAATTAATTTGAATGCTTCGGAAGTATAGAAGGCCGACTGTGCATTATCAGAGCTTGGCGATGATGGTGATGGTGGTGATGGTGTGGCTACTTCTAATAATACAATTAATGCGACATTCAATCACACCGACACTGAACAAATGAGAAAAGCGTGAGTGAAACGATGAGTGTGAGATGAATGAGCCGAATGGGATAATGAAAACATATACGGATAAAATGCCACACACGCTGAAGAGGATGATGTACATTAACCACATTTGTCATTAATCTTGCCCTTACAATCAAGTAATTTACGTAGCATTTAATAATTATTTTAAACTCGACATGTGTTTGAGTGATTCGCTTCTCGGAAGATACATTCCCAATCCGCTCGAAGGGAGCACACTGTGAGTGGAATCCGTATTGAAAAGAACCTGCTTCCATCTGCGAAAGGGAAAACGGAAGGTGCCCGCACATTTGTCACCCGTTTAGTGTTTTCATTTGTCAGCCGTGAGAGAGAGTGTCGTGTGCCGCCGGGTGACGTTGCTGGCCGGCCATGATTTAAACACGTCTGTCAGCGGTGTTTGTCAGATGGTGACACATCGCCGTGAGGTGGGGGAAAATGGTGGAGGAAAAATTGAGAATGCTTCCCGCAGGGGGAAAAAAAGGAAAGGAAAGAATGGATGAAAAAGACACGACGGATATATTGAATCGCGCGGCGCTGGGAGAGCTGCTATTTCTTTGGAGCATAGTTTGCGTAACTTTTTTCTTTGGTTTGGGTGGAAAACAAATAAGAAATAGAAAAAAAACAAGGAAACGAGTTCTCAAATGCGACGGTTTGCAAAAAAAAGGGAAGGCAAATAAACGTGATTGCTCGCCTCAGCATCCTAACTCGAGCATCGCTGCTAAAAAAGCTGCAAACGGATGGTGCAGCAGCCAACAACAACACTCGTTCACTTTCTCCTGACTTCTTCTCGCGCAAAACTGCATCAAACCCCCCTCCACCACCACCTCGAAATGGCCGGGGGGTGAAGGGAAGAAGAAAAGTCCGACGGCAAAAAGCATCTGCACGCCCCGACGAGCCAGAATTGAATTGATTGTCGCGCCGGGCAGACACGGCATCCCTCATTCGTCCCATCATCATGACGGTTGGACGCGTTCAAATCGTTCCGATCGTTTCCCTTCCCAACATCACACCCCCTTCCCTGGGAGGAAAACGTTCTCCCTCTCTCTCCTTCTCACACTTCGGTCACAAATCGAAACGGTGGAATGCGACGCTCGTCGGTCGCGGGTTTCGCGGACTTTTCTCACGTCGGCTTATAATCCGCCGCCGCGTACGGAAGTTATCTGTGGATGAATAGACTCATCCCATCCCTCCTCGTTACTCCCACCCCCTTCCGGCACCCAATGGCCGGTGAAGAGTGTAACGGAGAGAAAGCACAGTCACACAATCAACAGACCAAAAACCAAACCAGACCAAACAGGACGCTAGGGATTTTCGGGACAACAAACTGTCCTGGCCGCCGCAAAAATCCAACTCCCTCGCCTTACCTTGGGTTTTCCAGAACCCCGTCCTTCCCGCCCCGTAAATTCAATCTCCTCCCGAGTCGAGCGCTTGGGACAAAAACGGCACGGGCTTTCCCGGAGCACGCGATAAGCATTACCGAACATTATTATATCATTTAACCCAACGGTCAATCGAACGGGAACCACCCGCCCCGTGGTGCGGGTGGTAGGGTAGGCCGCACGACGAAGGGAGAAAGTATGCAGGCCCCCATGAACAGATGGCCGTGCAGCAGAGCGCGTCGCCGTTTCGTTTTCCCGACTAGCTGGCTTTGATGCGAGATCTTCTCGGATGTCGGTCGCGGACGGGCGAGAAAATCATCGAAGGCGCGCGCATGTGCCGTCCACCGAATCCGCCGGGTCTCTCACAAAGAGACCACTCACGCATACAGCCTCACCGAACCGTACAGATACCACTGCAAAGCACGCACACACACACAACCCAAGAGGGAACTCTTCTACCACAAACAAAACGGTTTGGCCGCTTCGCTTTTAGCATTTACAACTTCCGAAAATTGTCCCCCCACAACCTTCGGCCGTTTCCACTTTCCCCTTCCCGCACAAAGCACCCTTGTTGGCAAGCCCTCTTGACACCGCACCCGGCCTTCCGCCCGCCACAGACGGTGCGTCATGTGTAAATATTTAATGAACCGAATTGATACGCTCAACTCGATCCACTAGAGATGCCGACTCCGGTCGTCGTAACGGTTGGGCATCTGGATGGGGGGGTGGGGGTGTTAACCGGCTCCAGAGAGGGGGACGCGGGGAGCGCAGCAAAAAGATCCGATCGACTTTTGCTCCACAAATGAAACCAATTATGATGCGCGGCCTCCTTCGATGGAAAAGGTATCGGACGGTATTTCGTGCGCTGAGATGATTTATTTCCCCCATCAACTTTTCCACCCAGACGCGGTTTGTTACGGGATGAAAATTAGTCCATTTTACCTTCTAGAGTACAGGCACGTTTTAGGAAAATATCCTTAATATAACCGACTAATAAGTTCAGCGCAAATAAGCGTCGACATTCGGTGAAACATTATTCACTCCAGCGCACTCGCGTTCCAGCGTGACTTGTGGCACGCAAACCGATGTGCCGTTTTATCTCGACTCGATTTGCGTTTGCCGATGACGCACTTCTGTGTATTATGGAAGTTAAAAATAATCACCCGAACTGGGAATCGGAAATAACATTCGACAAATAGCATTACTTCGCGACGTAAAAGAAGCAGTGAAGTAAGTAAACAGCTACTTTGCAATCGAAATTGAGTTCGGAGTGGAGTGAAAAAAAATCTTGTGTCACAGAACATGCGTCGTGTCGTATGCGTCGTGACGGGACGTTTGAAAGTTGAAAGAAAAACGGACAGCACCAGACCGTTCTCGTCGTAGAATGTTTCTATTTTCTTCCACACTCGCCCGCTATCGAGTTGTGAGTTCGATTCGGTAGCAGTACCGAAACTTCATCACTTCCCGAATTGGTTTCTAATCGTCGGACAACATAATGTGGCAGAGCGAGAGAGGAAACCGGGGAAAACGATACCAGCGTTTTGGGGGTGTTGGGTGTATTGGGAGTTTTCCACATATTTCTCCCCACCCAAGAGCCGCACACAGTGTGTCTTCCTTTGGAACAAAATAATTCCCCTATTTTTACGTTTTTCGATGTACTTAGTGACTCTTCCGGAAAAAAAGGAAAGCAAAAGGAAAATAAACCGAATAAAAAAATCAACGCATTAGAGGTGGAAAAATAGTTGTTACAGTGGGAAAACGCATGTCAAACACTCGTCACGTCGCAGCGAAACCCTAGCAACCACAAGTCCGATAGAGAAAAAAAAAACAGTGCCAATGCGGGGAGTTGATGCTGGCGATCGTAAACGACGGTGAGTTTATGTTGACCCTTCCTGCTCTCCTTTCCACAAACCAAGCTCCCGGTGCCCACCGTTGGCATGATAAATCTGTTTAGAAAAAAAGACGAGAGGGTAATAAAATATTTGTCCATCTCTTCCGTCCATGAACCGTCGTCCCCTTTTCATCTGATCCAGCGCTGTAATCCATCGCTTCACGCGGGATGATGGGCAGATGAAAAAAAAAAGAAAGGGCAGGAACAAAAAACTCCAACTGATGAAAAAAGTTAGCCGAAAGCAAGCATTAAAAAAAGCAGGACTGCGAGCGTGAGTGAGAATCGTGTGGATCGGGGCATGTCGTCGTCGGTGAGATCGGAGAACTTTATGCTCGAACGTGTCAATCGGTTTGCTCCTTGCTTGGTGGGATATATGTTTTTTTCTTTACGATCGCGGGGCGCGCATTTTGATCACTTCCACCGAGCGATTAGCGCGGGGAGAGCGAGATAAATGCACAAAGGAACGATAATGCGGAGGTGCGGAGAAGAACGCCGAAGGGGAACAAACCAGGGAAGGCCAATGTGAATAAACCAAAAGTCAAATTGGTGCCGTGGGAGAAAACGCGCGCTGGCTTCTTTTCCGAGGTGAAAAGGGAAATCCATTAGAAGAAAAAAAAAAAGGAAGCAAACTGGCGAATCTCTGCAATGAATAAAATTATCTTCCATTAAAACGGCAAGCGCCGAAAAGTCACGCGTGACGAGGAACGCAACAGTGACAGATTGTGGTGAGCTAATTTTAATTTCAATTACATTCGATTGGATTGTGGAAAGCCACGTTTTGTTTCACTTGCTTTACTTTATTTTTGGCTTGGAGGCAGGAAGTTTTCAGCGAAAAGCCGTTTCACAATTGATAAACTAACAGATTGGCAGTTAATTTTTCTCCTTTTTTAATAACACTCAAAACGTTTAAGATTTCCAAATAATAACAACGAGTAAAACCGTTGTCGAAACAGAACCTACACAATGGTATTAGCAAAACATTTTAAACTCAACTCATAATGAATATAACATTAACAACATTGTGCAGCTACCGTGCTACTACTTCCTTCATGACTCCAAAAAATAGAAACACTTCTGAAAAGAACCGAGAAGACCCTCCAAAATTACCCCTTCGATAGAGGGAGCGGAAAAGAATCGACATCTTCTTTCTGATCATCATTCCCGGCAGGACCTCCAACATAAACTGCGTAGTTAAACGGCGAGGCGAGGTGCAAGGGAGAACGACATGTTCCACCTACTTCAGCAGCATCGAATCCGGCAACATATAATACCTTTCGAGCGCAAAAGCAAGCCCGAGAACTGAGGCAATCCCGAAAAACATGTAGCGCTGTGTGAAGCGTAAACGTAACGACACGCAGCGAACACTACACACAACACACCGCAGACCATTTGATATTCCAAACAAGATTATATTTTATGAGGTGCACACACACACACATAGACATGCAAACAAGCAGCCACCGGCACCGCCGCGGACACGACTCCCATCCGGTCGCAGCATCCATCGCGTGTATCCAGAAAATGCGTCCTCATCTCACTCTGATCACCAGTTGCGAGAACATCGTCTCACCGGGTTTGCCGGAAATACTTCTCTGTTTGCCTCAACAAGCTGAGAAGGCAAACGACCAAAAGACACACCACGAAACGAGAGCAAATGAGCACGTTCCATCGGCTGTTCGTTGGGAAAGGAGGCATAAGAAAGGGTGCAGGGACAGCAACTTGTTCCCTTCCGTTATTTCCCCTGACCTAACCGAAAGGCAGCATCGCTGGTTTGCTCACTCGAACGTCGGTGGGCTCACTTAGCTCATCTCACGAACCGTTGGTGATTACTTGGGAGATTACCTAAAGCCTCGAGAAGTTGTGCATGGAAAAAAGCAAAAACTGGATTTGAAAAAATGAAGAAATAGAATTGTTAATTGAAGGACAGTGAATTACATAAAGAAAAGTTGAATTGCATATTTAAAAAGTTATGTTTTTCAGTCCAATATTTAAAAAGAAAGGAAAAGTTTTAACATAACATAACATGCATCTTTTTAAATTTATATTATTGAATACATTCAACAGTCAATAGCAATGGGAAAACAAGCATCGAATCAAACACGAATTTGCTCGTAAAAGTTTGCACACTTTTGTCCATCCTAACGTTCACTCTCTGTTCTTCTGTTCTTGGTTGAAGAATTGTGTTAGATTATATTTTGAATACTTGAAACAAGACCATCTATAGATTTCTTCACTATACTTCTTGTTATACACTTGTTTCATTTATTTCTTTAAGAGAAAATCAGCACCATCAGCCGCACGGACAGTGGAAAATTTATCAGGAAAAGGTTCATCATTTATCTTTGAACTACATGCACACTCATACCACCGATTGTCTCCCTGCCACGTTCTTTGCTACGGTCTGTATCCCGTTGGTTTGTTCTATTCATGTTCGCATGCTGAACATATGGCTCACTGTTTGGGGGAAGCAAGAAGCATACTTACATTTGTCTATCACGTTTCATGCTCCCGCAATGGACCCCTTGTCTTTTTGTTTATCGAGTTGTTGTAAAAATAAACATGTAATTTTTTACAGTTCGCGCTTGCCCTCTGCTTTGTTTCTTCAATCATAGATCTATTTGAAAACGCGATTAACACATTATGAAAGAGAAAACAAAACCCATGGAAAAACACCTTTGACAACTCGTACTTCAAAAAGTTTTCCCGATAGCTTCATTGTGGTAGCATTTTCATCTAAGCTCACTGCTAGTATCATTATCACGCATTAACATCCTCACTCATTCCATTGCTGTCGGATAGAAAAGAAGCTTATTCATCCGACTTCCAACTGGTCCGTCGGCGGAAAATGCCGCCGGGAATTACTTAGAACGTATTCCTACGCTTTTTCGTTGATAGAGCAACGGCGAACGATGAAATATTGTGGACGGAAGACGATGAAACAGATTGGATTGCTGAAGAAAGCTATCAAAAAATGGGGGAAAGCAGCAAAAAACGAAGACGACAAGCAATGAATAAAGGGCAGCAGAAACGCAAAAATGGATCAACCCTTTCAGAAACCGATGCGTAAGAGGCAAAATCGATTTAAGGCACTTCTTCTCGGCGATAAAATTCACCCACCGGAAGCAGTCCCGTTTCACTTTGTCCGCTTTTTTAATTGCATTAGAAAGAGATTAATCTCCATCAGAGCGTGTGTCGGCATCGGTTGAAATCCTTGCAACACATTTAACCGCCGGAAGTGACGACCTTTGGGATCTGACTTGGCGCACTTGACGAAAAGAAAACCCGAAAGAAATACTAAACGTTCTTAGGATCTAGCCAAAGGCCTGTGCATTGGAGAAAAAATATGTTACTACCTTTTCACTTTTGTTTCGCATCCGGCGAAAGTAATAAATATTGACAGCAGAAGTTGAATTTGGAGGGAAAATTATTAAATTATGCTTCTCGATTACGCCGCCGGATATTCCGGGGCCTTCACGCTGTCCATTTGATGTCGCTTTCCGGGTTTTCCCGAGCCGCTTGTTCGCGGAAAACGAGGGGAAATTCTCGACGATCGTGGATTCTCTCATTTATTTTTTTTCTGTTTTTCTTTTTTGCATTCCCTCGGTTACGTAATTTACACCAACCGAAGTACGCCTTTTCCTTCGGGGTCTTTTGCTTCGCCTTTCCACCATCCTCTACCGGCGTCCGCACCAACCGACGAGTTTTCTTTGTTCCGAATGTTTCAGCCGAAATATTTCCACGGAATATTTAACGCGAACTTGGTGGAAAAGGGGCGACGGACGCGAAAGTGAGGCGTTTAGGATTTCTGTTCCTTGATGAAACGTCCGTCCTTTTTCTGCAATTCCTTTTTTACATTCTGTCGGCGATGATCTCCACCCCGTTCCGATGTGTTTTCCGCAAAAAAATCATCATTTTTCGTTAGTGAATTTTAGTTGACCGGAAGGAACAGATTAATATTAGTCGAATGGGAGGCAAAGGGAACCTCCGCGTTCACCGTTTTGGAGGAATTGAATCCTCGCAAGGAAGTGAAAAGGGAAGGAAAATGGTGTCGACCAAGCCGAAGGGACACATCGGATTAGGTCAACCGTAACCGAAAACGTGAAAAATCCGGAAGTCGGCCGGCTCAACACGGATCAAATTCGGCTTGGAGAGCGTTGGAGTCGTTCCGGGAAGAGTGAATTTGTTATCATCATCATTATTATTATTATTATTATTGCCATTATTACCATCATTATCATGACCACTGGCTGGGAAGCGTCATTAGGCAAATGTTACCGAGAATGATGATACCATCGTCTTTGTGCAGAAGGTTTCTGCTTTCGTCCGGAAATCCGAACCTTTTCCCGTGTTACACGCGAGGCAGGGAATTTGTTTCTGATTCCCGCAAATGCCGCCCAGCGGAATTCGCAATTTCGTCACGTTATTTTGCAGCAGCGGAACGCGCACAGATGTAGGTTTTATTGCGCGAAGCAACTAGCAGAAGGTTCGCTGCTGATCAAATTCCAAAAGTTTATGATGGTTTATTAGGAAACAATTAGTAAATTGAATTACGAAAAGAAAACCCAAAGTGTGCTGTTATTAGATAAAGAAGTATGATACCTCTTGGAGCCTTTTCGTTTACTGGATCTTATAAAGTTGATGGAAAATTGCAGAAGAAGAAATAAAATTCTTATAGCGGAACAAACAATTCAAACGAAAGTCAATCAAATATTTCTGTTATTGTTCTTGGTTCATGAGAAAAGGCACAATGGCGTGCAAAAGAAACGGGGAAAACCTTTTATCTGCGATATAGCAAAGATTGTGTTTTCCTGTGCAGGATACCTTCCTTCTGCATCCTACCAACCCCCGACATCAGCATAAACTGTAAGGACGTTCTGCACCAACCCGAAAACTCATTCGTTCATTCACAATGTTTCAACCACCGGTTTCCCATTTTTCTCGGATGGTTCATTGATTTTTTGTGTGTTTCCTCTATCCCCTTCGGGTCGAGTGGAATTAAGGGTGAAAAAGATCCACTCTCTACCCTCACTCCTCTCTCGGGAAACAGCAGCTCGGGTGGTGGTTGTCGACAAACTTGGATTATTTCCCAGCGACTCCCAGTCGTAGAGTCACACAACTGGGCAGAGTTTTTCGCCTTCTCGGCTTCTACCACCAAACCCAAACCAATCGCGTAAGCATCTCCATTTGCAGCACAACTTCAGACGGGGTTTGTTTTGTGTGAATTTTCTAGCCGAGTTGCGTTTTTTACATCGAACATAACATGCAGATTTAACGCGACGGCGGACTGGGGAAGTGAAGCAAGAAGCATAACGTAGGGTAAAAAGAAAGAAATATCTTTATATTAAAGGAAAGGAAAAGGACAAAGGAAGCAACAGCAGGACGAAGCAGCAGGAACAAATAACATAATTTTGCATCGTACTGAGCGAGGGACTTGGATGTCTTTCGTTTTCCCGTTTCGAATTTTCCCCCTTCCGAACATGTGGGATAAATCTGTCTGGGTTGTTTTGGTGGAGAATGCAATTACGAATGTGCAGTGTCGCTTATAGTAGGATAGTTTAACTAACTCTTTTGCCCAACCCATCCTGCACAATTGCTATTTTACGACCCGCCGAACAGACATAGTCCCGAAAATTATGCTCCTCAGAGTGTGCCAAATTCCGCGCTTCCTTTAAAACTCTACAGGCTTTTTCACACACGAACCGTTGCCAGAAAGCGGATCATAATTTCTTCACACTTCTCGTCGCCATCGATACACGACCGCAAAAACGGCCGTGGCAGATTCGCTGCCAATTTTCTGCAATCCGTTTCTGCGTTTTAAAATTGGCCAACATTGGGCCGCCATCGACAAATCTAGTCTCCACTCACCACAAACCGCGGGAGACGTTTTTCCAATTTGATTTCCGGTCTGGTTCATCTATTTCATCATTATCCGACTGTTGCAAAGGGAGTGGGTAAAACCATTTTTGTAATTGGTTTGGATGTGTGACAGGTTTTTGGTAGGCCGAAGTCGGAGGAATTGAACCTCAACGAAAACATTTTTAAGAAACACTTATCTATAGTCGACGACAAGTAGAGGAGCGTTTTATCAGAATCTTTAAGCTGTGAAAAGCCAACGAATCGTAAAGTGGTTTGTCAAATTCAGCGAAAACCGAATGCTCTCGAAAGAACAGTAACTTTTTCATTTTCCATCAGACATTCTAGTTACTACCACTCCACTGATGATTTCCACGGATTATTCCTTCTGCAACATGCTAGAAGAAACACAAGAGAATTTCGTTAAATGTCGAAAAGTCAATAAACTTCTGAAACGGTTCTATGAATTTAAGTACTGTGAATAAAGAATGAAAGCAAATTTTGCAGCTAATTTCAATTAGATAAGTGTGCAAAAACTGTAATGAATTTATATCTTCACCAAAGAGTCTCAATAAATGAAATCCGCATTAAATAGATACAGCGAAGACTCTAAACAAAATAAAAGAATTATTGCTCAAAACATTTGCAACTATCAAAAGATTTGTTTAACTAACCAACAAATATGCCTTGTACAAAATACAACGTAGCTTCGTATGAGAAAATAATCGATGTAATTCCTATCAATTCCGATACCAACAATGCCCGCCCTTTAGCAAACAGTAAAGCAACAGTCCGAAAGCCCCCTTTTATTCTTCCTTCTTGTCCTAATCTCGTGCTCGGCCGAATCCCTGCCAGGAGCATCTCGTCGGCGTCCCAGAAGGACTCACACATCATCACGATGGGTAGTTAGTGATTACTTCGACGGCCCCAAATTGGGGACCCGGAAAAGGGGGGAGGTGGGCCGGACGAGTTTTCCGGACGGAACGGAAAAGGGAAATAAAAGATATCTCCCCGAGATTGACTTTGCCTGTGTGTCTCTCTGTACAAGTGGTTTCTTTTCCCCCATTTTCCGGGCCTTTGCTCAATGTGCGAGCAGCTCGCCTCGCTCACACCAACGCATCCACATCCAATGTTTCATGTGCTGGCCGTTCGCTAGACTCTCGGGGCTTTGCCGTCTTCGGTGCGCTGTTGTCAACGGCGTAGTAGAGTCGATGTCGCCGTCACTCTCGTTGCCAAGAGTTTAAATCACCTCCACGCCCTCGGCCATACGCTTCCGATTTCCGTCCGCAACTGTTTTTACATCCTGTTTTCACAGTTACAGCCCACATAGAGGATTGTAGTGTAATACAATTATGAATATTCGCATTTAAAAACGCCAACTTTCAGGCATAAACTACGTGTGCGGCTTGTTCCACTTTCGACTAAATATCTTATGGAAACCTGCGAAAATTCTGATACAATAGATTGAGTGCTGTCAAATACCGAATCGTACTGTAGTGTACCACCCGTAATCTTTGTCCATAGAACAGTCGCCATTCCGCCGTACACACAGCTTAACGCCGGTGGCGTCGGAAGAACTTGTTGTTACACGAAGTTTTCCATTTGCCTCGTAATGGCACACCCACACACACACCTACACACCAGCCCCGCGTTTATGCGCCTTTCGACACCCTCCACCGCCCAGCGTAATCATCATCATCATCATCATCATCAACAGCATCAGCAGTGGTATTCTGTGTTGCGTCGTCATAATCGGAGATGCATGCATAGGGTGGCGGCGGTTTCGGCAGTTTGCTCCCGATGATGTTGGCCCCTGTGTGGTGTTTGTGCCATATTCCTTGCCTTTGTGCTAGGCCGTGGTTGTTGGAATAAAATAGGAGAACCCTTACTGCGTTCCGCATGGGGTCGCATAACTCCTACGAACGGAAGAGGTGGAAGAGTTAGTTAGGAAAGTTTCATTATTTTCGCAAACATGTTATCAACTAAATCATCGTCACCGGTCTGTGGGATGATATACCTTCCCACACGGGCTACACCTAGGCAGGGTACTTTAATCAATGAGATGGAAAACAAACATGCGTTTGAGGGCAAGACAGCTCTTTTAAGGTCTACGCCTACTATTTTAAATAAGGACACATTTCATTCTCATATTAATAATACTATTTTCCAATGTTCGTTTTTCAAGTACTAACAAACAGAATCGAATTAGGATAGGGAAAGCTTATTATCAAATTATTCCACCCATGAAGTGGCTTTTCTTTTATCAACCCACATCTCTCCCTCTCCATTCCACAAACCAAGATATGTTTGAGAAGAAGCACCCAAAAGGACCCACGATGAAAATGAACGAAAATGGCGACTTGTTGGAAGCAGAATCGAATCGATAGCGCACAAACACACGCAGCTGTGAATAGAAATGACAGGGAATAAATTATTCCACCTCCATCTTTCACTGGCACTGGGCGAATGGTGGGTAAAATGGTGGTAAAACAATGGTAAACAGTCGGAACAATTTATCAAGGGGGCAGAAAGTTTTGCGCTCGCACCGATTTCAGCGTTTTCTCTTGCTAGCGATATTAATGACGTTTACACTGGGATGCATGTTTTTGATTAAACGCAAAGAAGCTAAATGAGTGAAGTCAAAATAAATCAGTAGAGTGTGCACATTCCGCAACAAATGATGCGTCACAATAGATGAATGGCGAAGGTAAGCTAAAATGGGGACACAGATATAGCATCGAAAAGAATCGAAACATTGTGTGCCAGAATTATCTAGCAAGCAAAATATCTTAACAAAACCAAGATAACATTAAAAAGTGAGAAATCTTGTTTAAACAAATCAATCGACTGTATAACCTTCAACTCCTCTCTAAACCAAATAATGATCCAGAAGCGGACAGAAAATGTCAAGCAAATGTCAGCCAATCGAGAAACAAACAAAATGCGGGGTCGTAACAGTGGGCGCCGGATGAGGTAAAAGAAAGCTGACAAAGAAATTGTTTTATCTTCGTATAATTTTCCTCGCCCTTGCTCCCAATAAAAGGTCATCCCAAAGGAGGGGGAAACGCGTATCCCTGTTAGCTTTTTTTCCCAGAGGTTTTCTTTCCCCTATAGCGATGGCAGAAATACATCGATCCGAGTTCCCGTTCGGAGAGACTCATTCGAAGCAAGGGAGGTTGTTGCGCTTCCGGTCGCCTTTCCCCGCCAGTGGAAATGGGAAACAAAGGTGAAGTGTTTTAAAATAAAAATTTTAAGGAATCCTCAACATTGACCTGGTGTTTGGTTCAACATTTCATTCAATTCAACGACTGCGAGGGGCAGAGCAAGCCAAAAACGAACGGGACTCTCCGGAAGACATGTGTCCATGTGGGAAGGAACGGAATCGATCCAAACGGTGGATTCCAAGCGACAACCGAACCGGAAGTGTCTATCGCTGCCTCCTTCCGTCAGTCAGTCGATTTCATCGACGAAAGGTTCTATTTCCCCGTTCCCGCGGGGGAATGCAAATTGCATACAGGGTACTAAAACACGAAACGGTTTCGACATCACAGTATTGTTCCGAAGCAAAGGGAAACCGTTCAATTGGGAATTAATGAGATCACCACACCTTCGAAGCGGTGCAAACGTACGAAACCGTTTTATAATATTTCCTTCCCGGTCCCTTTCTGGTGACCTCTTGGAGACATTTTCGGGTCGAAGCTGGACCCCGCATCGAAAACAAAACTGTTACAACGCGAACAGTAAGCACTCGACCATTTTTCAACCTATTACCCCACGGTACAGGCAGAGGCTACCAGGAAGCATTAATCTTCTTGTCATTGTGTTCGTTTACATCGCTAGGTGTGTGTGTGTGTGTATGTGTGCGTCAGTTTCATATGATGTTGCTCATCGACAATTTATGTCAGTGCCCTGGAAGAGGGAGGTGACTCCGTTGAGGTGATGGTTTGAACCGTATATTGTCTGCAGTTGTTGGTTATGTTTATGGGGGCCATAAAAATCTTCTCCAACCGGAGACCCAAGTCTATGTTGGGGCGCAGGAAGCGAACACATAAGACGGAGAGAGCGTGTTCGATATAGTGTTGTGGAAGCGCTCAACATAAGTTGTTTAATAATACCAAGAAAATACAAGGAATAGGATCAACCCAACACCATAAAAGATTATTTACAATTGAAATACCTCTGGCTAGAGTAGAAACGCACGTTTAATTGCGAAAACAAACATTCATTTGAAGTGTGAAAAGTGGTTCCTTAAATGTTAATGCGATGAAGAATTGATTAATATCTTTAAACAAATTTAATCTTTTCCAATAAATTCTTTATCGATTGATAGAAGATATTAAATCAAATAATTGTCTCTAACATTCATCAATTCTGAAGATTTGATCTATGGCATCCGATTAGTCGATTAAAAAAGCCCCAGGCATAGTTGCTCTATCAGAAAGTAATCGATTGGACAGATACCCTAAAGGCAAACCGTTCCACCTCTGGGCTCTTAAATGATTAAAATTCCACTGGAAATGCCCAATACACAAGTCAGCCTAAAACAGGCGCACGCGTTATCATCCCTCGTCTTTCAGATCGTACTCGATCAATTAGAAGCAAATGAAAAATGATAAACTGTCTCCCCCTTCAACGGGCTGCCACCATTCAGGGAAAACCCTATCGGTTTACAATCGTACAATGTTTGTCCGCGGTGTGTTTGGGCGACCTTTTTTCCCGGTATTTTAACGACGACACACGTTCCATACACGCTTCTAACGTCTATACAGGGGCAGCTAACCGGCGTTCCTGTTTAGAGATAAAGCAAGATGTAGCGCTAAACATGGGCGCGCTAAAGAGCGCACGATTTATCGGGTAGAGTTCTCATTGGAATGCAGGAGATGTTATACCATGAAACTGATTTGAAATTATCTTTCTACTACTCTACGCGCTCTTCATCCACAAAAGTCCATGATTTTAACATCGCAATCGAACAGAGTAAGCTATTGATTCAACTATGCTGAACCCACTTTCGAGGCTATAACAACTGTACGGCATCTGGAACCCTCAAACGCATCTGCTGTGGTGTCCGAGCGGTTAAGGAGATGGACTTGAAATCCATTGGGTTCTACCCGCACAGGTTCGAATCCTGTCTACAGCGAATCGATCTTTTTTTGTCACTCCACAACCTGGAAAAAAGACACCTATGTTATGCAATCAAGGAAATAGATTAGAGTAAGTATGGTCTTTTTATATGATTTACGAACGATATTTACGATTACTAACAGAAACAGACTTACTTAACTTTTCGCAACAAGTTATTTGTTTAGTTTTTAATAAGAATCTTAAAAGCATTAAATATGAAATGTATGCTTAGCTCTGTTGTCCGATACACCGGCTTTATTATTTTATTTTATTTTTCAGATCAACTTTAGGACGTATGCTCAACAACGTACAGGTTCAGTTTCCTAATGTGTTTTTCAATAGCTCTAGAATCGCCATGACTCATCTGGCGCCGTGGCTTAGTTGGTTAAAGCGCCTGTCTAGTAAACAGGAGATCGTGAGTTCGAATCTCGCCGGAGCCTACCGTTACTCAGAAATATAGTAATGGAAAGATTGTTTTTTTTGCTCGCGCCCCTAGACATTTGCTGATTTTTATTCATATTTTGAACATATTTATTAACAGATATATCGGAAATTCATGTTCGAAAAGCTTTCTGACACTATTGAACCAAACTTTCAAACATACAAACACCCCTCAACTGTGAACGAACGATATGAAATTACCATCCCTTCTTCTGTTTCTTCTTCTTGCCGTAACGAGTTAACCGTCATTCCTGCTCGTTAAGAGCTTATTATTTTTTTCCATTTATGTACTTGGATAGTCAGTCCTCTCGTACAGAGCAGGATTCGGTATCGGTTGAGAATCGGGACCACGCCACCATCCCTTATCTGTATCTGTATGTAAAAAACCAAAAAAACTACCTTCAGGTCTTGCAGTCTAGTTTCTATCGCTCGTTGTTTAATGATTGCCAGCAAATTGTTAAAAAATGTGTACACAACCTCACACCCCCCGCCCCGACCAAATGTGCAGAATTCCCAAGGAACACCACCCACGAGTGAAAAAAGTTTCAAGATCTAATGAACACACATGAGCGTCATTAGATAGGCTCCGGCGAGATTCGAACTCACGATCTCCTGTTTACTAGACAGGCGCTTTAACCAACTAAGCCACGGCGCCAGTTGACATGCGGGTGGAAAATAGACAACAAAACCATAACTAGTGATACACAGCTCATAGCGAAATTGCCCCATTATTTACAATCTTCACGATTTCATCGCACACACGTCAGTTCGGCTTGGCAAAATATCTTAAACGACGAAGTTACACGGCTATTTTCACGATCTCAATTTCATTTAATAACTTATAATCTGAAAAACAATGACTACAGTATTACAAAATGTCTTCGAATCAAACATTTGTTTACTTTTCGCATGGGACAGCGTCATTAAAAAAAAGTCATTATGACCACAATTGTTTAAGTAAAGTAAAGAGCTACCAAATAAATCATAGGAAGTCAAGGAAGTTTGTTGTTGCTAGGGGAACCATAGTAGATTTGAGTAAATGGAGAACCACCAAACGTTGTAACCACATCCCCTGCAAATATCTGGCGCCGTGGCTTAGTTGGTTAAAGCGCCTGTCTAGTAAACAGGAGATCGTGAGTTCGAATCTCGCCGGAGCCTGCGTTTCCTCAATGATCAAGAGGAAACGAGAAAGCTTTTTGAAAAATGTTTTTTTTTTTAACTGCTGATCCGTAACTGAATTTTAAATGTAGCAAATGCTTAATTAAAAATATGGTAGTTTACTTATTACATAAACCCATTTGATTTTCATTCATGTAGGACAAACGACAAGAGTCTGGCAATATTTACACAGCATATTGCGAAAAACTTCCATTCGAATAAAATTAATTCAATATTATCGATCCAACTTATACTTATCGCCACCATTCAACAAAGTGAAACACCTTCGTGGCATACAAATTTGGAGCTCTTTAACCGTCTGCGACCTCTCTTCTTCTGTAGTTTGAGAGTTTAATAATATTCTAGCCCACGCCAAGCAAACGTACCGTAGGACAGTAACACCCATAAGCTAGAAAAAAAATATACAACTTTTCGTCTCTCTTGTCGCAGTGCAGGGCCATGGTACTGTCCCGAATGTCATTTTCGAAATGTCGAGCGATACACGAACGCCACCCGGTCCATTACCTGTCCCTCTAGCACAAACGTCCAAGTCCAGGAGAGTACGGAGATTGCATTCCGAGCATCCCGTAGCCGAGAAAGGACAACGCCGTCTTGCGCCACCGTCTGCGAGTTGAGAAGGTCAAGCAATGGCAAACGGATCTACGGGCGAAAGAACTTTTTCAAAAGCTCCAGAACCAAGGCTGGAATAAAGGGGGCAAATGGCTAGGGAGGGATTTCGAACGCCATCGAACCCAACGGAAACAGGTTCCTTTGCGCTTCTTCCTCGGCCCGATACCTTTGCCTGCACCTGGTTCAGAAACTGATTCGCGAACAAACCAGACGACGCACGGAATCCGAAGCGAGGAAAGTGCCGCTAACAAGATGAGGACGACCGACCGTCTGACCGAGAAAACAGAAACCAACACCTTTCTTAAAGGTACGACAAGATGATACGGTGGGCAGGGACCGGAAAAGCGGCCACTGCATCCAACGGGAGGAAGCGGCATCCGGAGCACAATTCAAACGCAAAAGCGAACGAATAGAGAACGGCACGAAACCGTTTTCGGTTTCCACCGAAACAAACCCAATGTCGAGGACCTCGAACCACTCGAGTTTCACGTTTTGTCTGCATTTGCTTCGACGAGGAGCAGTGCTGACCTAGACTGATGTTGAGAAGTCTCGCTTCTATGTTTCGTTCCGTGGACCATCATAAGAGCACCTGTTGTGGGCTTTTGGGTTCGTTATTGATAGACACTTGAGCATCTTTTTGTAGAAGTTATTTTGTCTTGTTCAGGTTTGCCCTACTTTTCAAATCGTACAACGTAACATAATATTTGGAAGCATTTATAAACCAACGAAAGGACAACATAATTTAACAAACCATATGGAAAAGGTAAGGCCATTAGAAAGACACACAGCAAAGAAAGAAATAACATCTTATACATTTCCTCACAACATCTTATACCTCAATTTCCTGGTTGACGATGTTTGCAAACGAAAGCAGTTTTTTAAGGGAAAAAGTATACATAGATTTTACAACATAAATAAAAGGAACACGGCATTTCATCCTTCGTTCACCTAAGTCCAATTCTGGTGCTTTGACACACAATAAAAAGAAACCCCTATAAACAGCATTGCTTGAACTTACCCGGACACAGGGCTATCTTTTTTTATAGGCACATATCCTGCAAGTCGCTAGTCGCAATACTCCACCTAAAACAAAGAGAAAGCAGAGGGAACAATGTATATTTAAGCAACAGGACCAGGGGATCTGGCGGTAAAGCCTAAACTCTAAACGACCAATTGAGCAGGAAGGAAGAAAAGGATTGCTTGCAAACAAAGAACCTTAAAACTACCTTCCCCAATTACCGGTCGTCGGTGGCAAAGTATAAACCCAAAAGGGCACGTGACGAAACCTCGTAACACCGGTGCAATGACACGGTGTTATCCCTCGGGAACATCAATTGCGCACGATTCCACTTTACGGGAAGTGGCAAAGGGAGGTGGAGGGATCGAAAGGATGATGTGGTGGTTCATTATCAGGAGCCACCCGGGGAACCGATGGGCACGATGTAGATTGTGGTGGGCAAGAACCCGTCATAAATCCTTCCATGCTGCTCGGAAACAGTTCTTTCATCTCGATGTTGCTTCCTGCAACCCCAGTTTTGTGGCTCCTGTTTTCCGTTTCGATGGACTTCCGTAAAATTCGTGTTAGCTTTCAATGTAAGCATACATTCACAGACCACACACGATGGAACTGGAGCCAGATTGTCAGCCACGAAGTGATCTTTTTATAAGTAATCGATCCTCACGTGTTCCATCCACCGGAGGTTGATCAAAAATTGTCCCCCGAGGGCACTCAAGTCTTCATCCCTTTTCCAAACATTTATCACCTGTCGTCCGGCACACAATGCCCCGGCAACTGCAATGACCCGCGGTAAGATTTTCAGGTCACTAACAGATGCAGCAAAACTCGATGCCTTGTCCCATCGAAAAGCTTCACGCGTTGCACGAGCCAATGCATCGGATGGCTTCGTTGCATCCACCATCTGGCCCAGAATCGAGGGAACGCAAACTGGGGTGCAATTAACATCCACGGGACAACAGGTGTGATTGGTAGCTTTTTAATCTTTCCCTGTGTGTTTCAGTAGCTCTTTGTCGTTGGCTTCGTTTTGAAGAAAGCTAAAAGACACCAAACGAGAACATGAGGCATAACGCTGTTGACAAAGAAAAGGTTATGTCTTATGACGCTATAGTAATGATACTCTTACTAACCTTACAAACCTTTGATGTTTTCGTGATCGCAGATCATACAAGGTAATTTGTAGGTACACAAAACAAATTGTAGCTTTAAACGAAACAAAATTTCACACACGCACAACACGGACTCCCGGACGAGTGACGAACGATCGAGCGTTTCTACCAGAAGTAGTGGAAAAGTGAACCCCATCAAATACTACAACAAAAACACCTAGATAACACGATCAGCTAGTCGCTTTTCATTTAACGTGTAAAATTTCATATGGTTAACTATATATTAGCGTAGAAATCCACTGTAATCCACTCAAATCTACCAACATTTCCCAAACCGACGCGCAGATTGAAATCCAACTGCCCACTAGCTTGACACTTGGAAAAAACATAACTGGCGTCACTTTTGATCGACGCTTGCAAAACGGGTGATAAGATAGGGTTGTCTCTTTTGTGCTAGCTATCCTATGTTACTTAGAGAATAACCGTTAACGCTATTGTCTGGAAGTATCGATCGAGTTTAGCAAAGTTCATTGGAAGCTTCAATGTGCAGGGCAGGGAGAAATGTCAATCGAAAAAATTTAATGAATTACTGTGATATGTACGGTGCAGTTGACTGGAGTGTTTTTGTTGATATTAAAACAGGCGGTGCAGTGCGTTGAATTTGAGTATCAAAGATTAAGGGAATACAGATGTTATTCGAAGTTTCGACAATGCGAAAATGATATTGGAGACTGCGGAAGATCCATATCGATGGAATATGCATTAAATGCGTACAGTTTATCAATTGTGTGTGCTTTTCTTTTAATAGTGCGGTTTGGCAAATTTGGTAGTTATGAAAGTTGAAAAAGTAAATACGATCCATTTATGCGATTTCAATATGAACGAGACAATGGATCTGAGACTTTACAATGCGGTTTTGTGGAAACTAACCCAGTTTAGTGCCGTGCAGTGAGTTAGAGAACTAATAGCACAGATAGTCTTTTAGATGTTTACTACTTATTTTCACAAATGTGTTTTAGTTGAAGTTCAATCAAAGTTAAAGTTTCAAAGTCATAAATGCGACCTATGATTTTGTTTGTGTGTTTTTGTGAAGAAAAAAGATTTTGTACGTCAGAAAAAAAAAATATCACCAAAAAAGAAGTTTTCGCGATCCTGCCAGGAGTCGAACCTGGAATCTTCTGATCCGTAGTCAGACGCGTTATCCATTGCGCCACAGGACCGTGATGGCGATGTGGCTGCAAAGATTGTTAAAATCCTTATTGAGAAAACAGAAACAATTGGTAACTTGTTTTCTTATATCACTTTAACCTTCATGGTAATTCTTCTGTGTAATCAATTGTGAAAGTGTAAATTACAATGATTCAACGGTGTATTTGCCTGTTGCCTATTTAAAGTGTTGGCTATTTAACATTGTTGGTGTTTTTAAATGTTGTTAAAAAACTTTTTATGCTAACACCAATCAGCTATTTCAGGACTAACTGAAGTTAAAAAGAATATTCTTCACGAACTATAAAATTGGTTCATATTTGTCGGATAAACAAATAACGAACAAACAAAGCACCAAAAAACTTTCCCATACCGGGAATCGAACCCGGGCCTTCTGGGTGAAAGCCAGATATCCTAGCCACTAGACCATATGGGACATGCAGGTAAGTGGGTTATAACTTCTATAAATCAAATTTGAACAGTTTTGCTATTGATTTCTATAACAACAGTATGCTTAAAAATAAGAATTAGATTTGAAAGATTTCTTCTTCTTCTTCGGCGAGGATATACTCCAGTACGGCTATTGAATCCAGCTTCCTAGGCCTTCGCAAGCTAATCTGGAGACATAAGGACCGGACTACTAAGGCCATATGCCCTGATTTTCTGTGGTTATTCTGATTTACTGTTTGGGTCACATTTTGACTGCCAACATGCGGCCAGGAGCTCGCTAGTGCACAGTCAAATTATGGCTGTTCACACGCCGTCACGAAAGGAATATTTCCTTCCGTTTGTCAGATCGCACGAAACTCGTGATCCGCTTGATTACTCAAACAGCACGAGATGTGCGGCGGATAGTATTTATCTGACTTGAGCTCCAGCAGTTTCAGGAACCCCGTACATGCTAACGATCCGCTCTGATGCGACGCCAAACTGGAACTATGAAAGATTTCTCATCGCGGTGCTCTTCTTTTGGTGCCACCAGGTAGAGACCGGAGGCACGTGTATTAAAATCATTTAATTAAGTTCAATCCCAAAAAGTTGGATACGTGATTATTGACTTGCTGAATTATTGTTGACTAATAAACTTAACGAATGAGTAAAACAAAACAAAACAACGTACGGCAAAAAAACTTCCTGGAGATGCCGGGGATCGAACCCGGGGCCTTTCACATGCAAAGCGAACGCTCTACCACTGAGCTACATCCCCTGACGATATGGAGCGTGTGTAGAGGGCTATTTAACTTAAGCAGACCTAGACAGTCATTGGTCGACTACTTTTACAAAGAACTTTTTGTTAAAAAATTAATTATTAGTATCTAAATCCTGCATACACACTATTGAGTACTTTAGAACATAGTCATTACACTTTTGGATGCTGATAGATCATATCATATTTACTATAATCATTTTTTTCAGTTTGAAATAGGCATAATTTTTTTTATTTTTTTTTATTATAGAATCCTTATTTTTATCTATAACTGATAAAAGTGTCTGCTGTTATTTGGGTGGGGAGGGAAGTAAGAGGGGGATATAGCTCAGTGGTAGAGCGCTCGCTTTGCATGTGAGAGGCCCCGGGTTCGATCCCCGGTATCTCCAAATATTTTTTTTTACATTGTCACAATCTACAACCTTTGGTAAAATAAAATATTATGTTTCCCGCGGTAACTTGGGTGCTAAAATACGAAGAAAAGAGTGGAAAGGGAACTCTTATGAGTATTTGTTTTTACTCTAAGTGAACTAATATGCAAAGATGCAAAATACAATTTGACAGCGGTGGGATTCGAACCCACGCCATTTCTGACTGGTGCCTAAAACCAGCGCCTTAGACCACTCGGCCACGCTGCCGTCCGAGTGTGAGGGAAGCCCATCACAATTTAAATTGAAAAGCATTCAATTTATTATTTGTTTGTTGTTTTAGTGAGAAATAGTGATTCAAATAGTCAAATATAATATTTCAATTCCTTCGTATAGTTGGCTTTCGATGATGAAATGGGGAATGAAAGAGCAAGAAAGTTGCAAATTAGTTTGAGTACAATTTCTCGGCCGTAAAAAAGGATTGCCCTTATCTCTGCCTTTCGTGATCTTGGTTTACATGCCAAATGTCATCATTGAACTGTGAACTAATTATGAAGCTACCTCCTTTTCCGGCTAGTTACATTGCTTACATTGTTATTGTATTCAAACGCGGTATTTTGCTTGTGTTCAAATGTTTTGTTTCAAAAACTGAGAATTTAGGAAGAATGTTCATTGTATAAAGTTGCGTTGCATATTTTCAACACAATATTGTGGATACTAAATTGGCGGCCGCTTTTCCTAACGATGTCTTCATCACATTGGAGATCGTTGCTATGCGAGTTTAATCAGTTACAGTTAAAAGCTACACTCCTAGGAGGTCAAAGTTTTCGGTAAGTGTTTTCCACTGAGAACTATTTCAATATAATTTATGCTGATATGGTCACTTGAACACGTTTTTAGCTGGAAAAGTCATCAACCCAACGGAGTGGAAGAAGGCCAGGCTGAATTTATTGGTGTTTTTGCCAACATTGTATGGATTCTTCGGCAGGCCGAACACGAACTACAGTATCGCATCGTTGGGGAACAACCGTACCCGAATGGTTCGAACATGGATATGGTCAACTCTCCCCTAAAGAAGAAGCCAACTGGTAGCGGAAATCTTGCTCATGTTCGTCTTAAAGTAGCAGAACCGGTGGAGTATGGCACGGGTAGTGAACTACTTTATCCGAGCTCTTACTATGAGCAGTTGCTGCGAATTTACTTCCGTTTGGATGTGAATCTCGAGGACCACTACCAGCAGTGGACAAAGTGCCATACACACTTTGCGCACAGCGCTGATAAATTCTATGCCGTCCGGCAGCTCGATCAGGATCCGGTGGAAAACCTGTTTAGTTTCATTTGTTCACAAAACAATCATATAGCGAGGTAAGCGAAGGAGAAAGACTTCCATGTAAAAGGTAATGAATCATATTCTGCACATCTTTCAGAATCTCCGATATGGTGGAAAAGCTGTGCAGCAATTACGGGGATAAAATCTGCGACTACGAGGGCAAAGCGTACTACACGTTCCCATCCGTAGCTGCATTCGCTCATGAATCCGTTGAACCACGGCTTCGCGAGCTGGGCTTTGGTTACCGTGCGAAATACATACAGCGTTCGGCAGAACAAATCCTCCGCGCGGGCGATCTCGAATGGTTTCAACGGCTCAGCCACCTGGACTACAAGGAGGCCCACAAGGAGCTGCTAACACTGACGGGCATCGGTCCGAAAGTGGCCGACTGTATTTGCCTTATGTCGCTAAATCACCTGCAAGCGATTCCGGTTGATACGCACGTTTTTCAGCTCGCCAAAAACTACCTCCCTAAGTTGGGGGACACGAAAAACGTCACAGACCGGCAGTACGTATTGGTGGCGGACAAATTTCGTGAAATCTACGGCCCATTTGCAGGTTGGGCACAAACGGTCCTATTCTGCTCCGATCTACGGCAGTTCAAGGAAAACAACGGGAAAAGGAATATCGAGAATAAATCGACGACGAAGAAAAAATCAAGGAAAAATTAACAACAACCAAACGAACGGTGTTTACAGTTTATTATCTTCAAAAAATTAAATACAATATTTAATCTATCCATAGGAAAGAATATACTGTAGGATACTTGCTTTAGAAGTATTCTTCTCCTACATCTATCTGCGTCGATAAACTCTTAAGCACTAACGTAAAAAGTTGCATTCTTAGATTTCTAACTTGTATGAGTCATAGAAAAAAGTAGCTGAAATACTGTACTGGCGCATGCTTTGGCCGTTTGAAAAATCATCGTCCACGATTACGCCTACGGTTCGGGCTCCGGATGGTTCGGAGGAGGAAACGGTGCGTTCTCTTCGTAGATCATCACCAGCTTGCTGTACTTCATGTTGCGCTTGGTTACTTTGGTTTTGTCCTTTGTGTCGCAGTCGTCGCTGCTACTGCCGGATGTTGCGTCGCTAAGTGTTAGCTTTGCCGAGAGACCTTCCAGTTCGAGATCAAGGTATAGTTGCCCCAGCTGATCGTTGACGAGAATTGGCTGTAAATAGCATAAAGTTAAAAGTTAGACATAACGGTCAACAGCTTTGTTTATGGCTTTCCGGGTCTTACCTGACTGAATTTCTTCAATTTGACATTGTCCGAATCGAGTAGCTCCTTGATGGAACGCTCGTTAATCTGATATCGATAAATGAGATCCTTGGTCTGACTGACATTATCCAACCATGGCGGATTGGGACGTCGCTTAGCCCGCCCACCGCCATTATTCGTAGAACCTCCCCCTCCACCACCCTCGGCTGATCCACCTCCCGGGCTCCCTCTAGTCTTCCTTCCATTAGCTCCAACGATCGATCCACTCTCCCAGCACATCTCGTTCGATTCCTTCTTCTCCGCCGCACTGTGGCCCTCGGATGAGTTGTCCGTCTTGAGGAAACTCGAGTAGAAGCTGGAAAAGCTCGACTCGTCCATGTCGTCACTCAATTCGCACAATCCAACGGCATTGCCGCTCGCTTCACCGTCTCCACTCGACGTCTTTCCAGCAGCATTATTGCCTCTGGATCCCGTCTTTCGGTTTCCGGCTTCGCCACTAGCACCGCCCGAACAGCGATGTTTTTCCAGTACCTCATCGAGGCCACAGTCGGTGCAGTCCACGTTCGAGATGACCGGCGAATCGGTGAGATCCTTTTTCGATGATTCCGAGAATGCCTACAAGGGAGACAAGCAGACAAGGGGAGCTCAATAAAAAATGACCTAGAAGCGGGACAAAATTCATTCGTATTACATACCCGATTGGCAACGATCGATGCTGACGCGATGCTTCCCATGGCTGAGCCTGGTTCCGCCTTAACGGAGGTCGCTTGTGATGAAGGCCGCTGGAACGGTGTTTGCGAAAGCGAACCACTTCCGGCCGATGGTGGCACCGTCATGTATACGGGCAGCTGTTTCGTGGCACCATAACCGGATGTACCTTGTCCTTCGACCGGTTGTGCCGGTTGTTGCCCGTTGTTGCCGGAAGGCTGCCCGGGACCGAGTAAACCACCACCGATGGATTGCGAATTGCCTGGGCCGCCATTTTGTTGGCCTGCTTGGGATTGTTGCCTTTGTTGTTCCTGCTGTTGTTGTTGGTGTTGTTGCTGCTGCTGGTGCTGTTGTTGCTGTTGTTGCTGCTGTTGTTGCTGTTGCTGATGAGTCTTTAGTGCATAAATGATCGACGGAATCATCATTAGTTACTTGAACGACGTGAAGTTGAGATCCAACCCCATAACATAATACCAAGGGACATGAAAACCAACTTAGTCATAGAATGTTTGATTTGATTTGAACAAATTGGACGACTTTATGATACTCGTTTTTTAGGAAAAAGGACAAAATTGTATTGCCTGAAATTGTAGATTTATAAATGACAAGGCAACGACTTGAAAATTCAGAAATACCAGCCAAGACCAATGAAAAGCATTGCAGATGAACATGGTTTGGAGCTTATGTGATCCTGAAAGGGATGTAAAAAGGCAACCAGATTTACTACTGTTCAAGATATCCAACTGTTAAATGCTATCCTGATCGGAGTAAATCGACGCAAAAGACTGCGCTTTTTGGAAATTCAAAAGGAAGAATGCAATGAAATTAATGGTTCCATCTTCCTCCCGCCCATCTTATCAAAGGGGTCTCTCCTACTTCGTAAAACTGCGAGAGCCCCGTACTAAGCATCCTTATAAGTAGTGTTGTGCGGGGTGTCCAAATCGAAAAAAGCGGGAAGCGCTCGTCCTCAGGACTGTTTTTACCTCATTTCTGCACCTCTTGGCGTTCATCGAGAACACAGAAGGCTTTCGAGGAGTAGAAGGAGAAGAAGGAAGCGCACCGAACCGAACGTTCCTTCCCTCTCTCACACTCTAGTGATGTATGCTGTGGTGATGGTCTGTTGGTTGGTTGGCCTGCTTGGATAAGGGTGTGTGATTTACAAAGAAGGGATGCTGGAATATGTGTCTTTTTTTTGTTTTGGTTAAAGAAACTCCTTTTCCGTCGCTCCTGCATACTTACGATTCGGGAGTCGTTCTCGATTCCGCACGGAGGAGGCAGGGGTTGGTAAGGCATCGTGTGGTACATAACGGGTGGATAGAGAAGCGACTGCTGGTACAGCTGGGGATGGGGATACATTACGCCGGCCGCCATGTATGGCACGCTGAGGGGGGCTGGTTGGGGAGCGGGAGCGGTAGGTGCGGTGGCGACGGTGGCCGCCGCTGGGATGTAGTATAGGGTGGGGAAAATGCTATGCGATGGCATGACGCTTGCTGGACCGGTGCCGGGCGCGGTAGTCGTCGTGGCGCTCACACTGAACGGTGGCCACAGTTCGCCGATGCGATTCGAACAGCCGACGCCGGCGTTGGTTACGTACGTCATTTGCGGTGCGTTGACAGAGGGCGTCGTGTGGGTCGTACTGTAGGACATCAGTTGCGCTGACATGGCCGTCTCAGCGAAGTACGACGAGCCGGCTACGCCGTGCGCTTGAAATTGGCTCTGATGGGACATTTGAATCTGTTGTCCCGGTTGCTGCTGCTGCTGCTGGGGTTGCTGTTGCTGCATGGGCTGAAGTTGCATCGATTGCGAAACCATTGTACCATGCTGTTGTCCATGTTGCTGGTGCTGGTGATGATGTTGCTGCTGCTGTGGTTTGTAATGCTGCAGGTGGAGCTGTTTGTTCTGCTGGTTTTGCTGCTGCTGCTGTTGCTTTTGCTGCTGTTGCTGAATCAGTAGCTGCTGCTGGAGTGCTTGTGACGCCACCGGTCCTCCTTTCTGCTGCAGCTGGTAACTGCACGATGGCCCGTTCGGGTCCTCGGTGTGCTGGTGCTTAACCGCTTTGTGCGCATCACCTTCCCACGAGTGCGATGGTCCTCGCTTGACACCGTGTGCCATCGCCCCACCGTAACCTCCTTTGTCCGGTGGTCCCTTCTTGTTCTTTTCCGTCCCGCGTGCCACCATTCGCGCTTCCCGATGCTTCTTCAGCATCACCTTCTGCATATCCTCGTTGTGCTGGCACAGCAGTTCCTCGGTGAGCGTCGGCGGTTGGAAGCTACCACCTCCGCCTCCACTCGATTTGCCCGTTCCGCCCGTCCCACCCGTGTTGCTCGTCGTGTTGGTCGTGCTGTCCATTTGGGCGTTACTTTCGGAGCTGAAATTCCCGGCCGACCCACCGCTCCCTCCGCCACCGCTGGCACTAAAACCTCGCTGGTTCGGGCTCGCGTGCGTTTGCTCATCGATCGTCTCCGTGTTCGTCCCGCCGGACGAATCTATCTTCATCTGCTCCTCGATGTTCATCACCGGCCGGCTATCGAAGAAGCGCTGCAAATTCTCATTATAATTCAACTGATTGTAGCTTGGCGGCGTCTCGGACGAGCTCTTGCTATCGAAATACTCGTGGTGAGGCGATATCTCGCCCAGCATCACCGAGTCGCGCTCGGAGAAGGTAAAGTCCGATTCGTTGAGTAGGTTGAGCTTCAGCTCCGGTTGGGCCACCTCGTCCATCAGCTCCTCCATGAACGAGGCAAGTGCCTTGCAACGCTTCGATACCTCCTGCTTCACCATGTCTGAGGGTTTCGCGACTGGTTCCTTCAGCAGACGTAGGATCTGCTCCTCAATCATCTTGGCTTCCTTGAGCAGCTCGTCGGGAAACTGATGCTGCTCCTGGCAGTAGAACCGCGGATCAAATACATCCGGTCTCGAGGGACCCTGCAGGATCCGATGGTTGCCAATGACAAACTCCAGCTCTCTCGACCACGGATTTACGAAGCTCGTCCATTCGGTGCTGAGCACGATGTAGCATCCGTTGTTCACCAGAAAGCGGTACGGTTGGCTGACGAAAGACGCCCCAGCCGTTTGTCCCTTCACCATGACCGTTTCGTAAACGTTGCGCAAGATAGACATATCATCCGGGTGGTACAACTCCATGATAGACCGCCCAAGAATGTCCTGCGGTAGGTAACCGATGGACTCAACGGAATTCCCATCCACGTAGCTCAACACGCCCGATGTCGTGTGGCGTGTGCTAAACTTCAGCTCCCGCTCGCACAGTGATTCATTCGCCTCCTTGTAAGCACTCTTGACCGGCGTCGCCGAGATAATCAGCAAAATGCTTCGTCCACTCATTAGCTCCGCGTTCTCCGCTGGAGCCTCACGGAAAGTCAACACCAAACGGTACGGTTCGTAACTAACCGACGTCTTCGTGACTCCGAAGCCGGCCGATTTGAGCCCGCGATACTTGCGCAGCATAACGTAAAGTGAATTCTTTTGATCCTTCTGGCCACTTTTCGATTCGCCCAACGGCACGACCACCTTGGACGTGATCTGACTGGCAAACGTTGCCCGATCCTTCGGGTGCACAAAGTCGATGAACGACCGACCAAGCCACATGTCCTTTGGGAAGCCCAGACTGTGGGTGATGCTAGGGGTCGTGAAAAGTACCACCCCGTCGTGCATCGATATGACGCAGCAAAAGCCATCTTCCACGTCCGGTTTGTTCGTGCGCGGAGTGTTGGATTCCTGCTGCGACTGTGCCTGTTGCTGATCAGCCGTTTGTGCCTGATGGCCAGCGGGCTGCTGCTTTTGTATCTGCGCTCCTTGTTGTTGTTGTTGCTGCTGCTGTTGCTGTTGTATTTGCTGCTGCTGCTGCTGCTGATCATTTGAATCGACATTCATCTGCTCGACTTTGGATTGTTGCTTCTTTTGGAGGGTTTGTCCTTGCTTCTGACTCTGTTGTTCGGAGAGTCTAACGAGCGAAGTGGAAGATCCACCAGCCGCAATCGAGTTAACGATTGAAGCAACACCTGCTGGAAGGGAACCCGATCCGACAAGAATGTTCTGAGCGTCATGTTTCTTCTGTTGACCGGTGCCTTCCGATGAATTTCCATCTTGCCGGCGTTCCTGCACCTTTTGTTTGCCATCTTCTTTAGCTGAACCGAGGATAAAAATAAAAAATATCGAATATTACAATAGGGTCTTTTCACAAATAAAAAAGCCATTAAACACAAGAATAAATTCCTTTGGAATTTTGTCCGAATACTTGAATGCATGCTAGTGGGCTTTTAGACTGCTTTTTACAAAAAAGAATCAGGAACAATTCCAAAAACAACAACATGGGCTTTGTATGGTTTGTAATAAGATAGAACTACCTTTTTCCTCGTTGCCGATTTCCTCAGCAATGTTGCCCGTGGACACTCCCGAACCTATCCCATGGTGAGAGTTTGCATCTCCATCCTGAGCGACTTGTTGATTACCACCGGCTCCTGCCTGGCCCGCAGCCGACCCACGATCGCAGCTAGATCCGATGTTCGATGTGGTTCCCGCAACGGTATTTTCCGGCTCATTTCCTTGAATGTCCTTCTGTTCAACACTCTTGCCAGCGGCAACACCCTCCGCAGTGGGTAAGTTCGAGGCCGCACTGCGCTGTTCGGCGACCGAAACCAAGATTTCGGTGTTTGTCTTTAGCTTCTTTTTCTTGCGGTCCTTTTCCTTTGTGCGCTTGGTGGTAGGTTGGGGCAGTGGAGCGACGCTGCTGGCCTGCGTGGACGCCTTTCCTCCATATCCACTGCTTCCGGACGAGTTGCTACCACTGTGTCGTGACTTGGAGCTTCCGCTGGTGGGAGGAAAATAAAATACATCAGCAGGCTGTGGTAACCAAACAACAACAAATATTTTTGATAATTCCCATGCAGCGAAATGTATGCAAACCGAATTTATCTAGCTTTTGTTTAGATTTCATTACTTTTACACTATACGACGAAGATGTACAGATGCGTTTCTTGTACGTCTTGCATCCTAGGTCTCTCGTAATGATGGTTTGAACAGTCTCAATCGACACATGCAGGTCAGCAGCGGTCCTCCGGATCGAGCGGTTCATATTTCGTCGAAACCTCTGCCTCACCACTTTGATGGTTGCTGGCGTACTTGCCGAACGCGGCCGCCCGGATCTCACACGGTCATTGTTCGAGCCCGTCTCCCGGTACCGACGCATGGTGGTATAAATGAAATTCCGCTTCACCCCAAGTTGTTTCCACTGCCGGAAAATGTCACTGGGTTGCTTACCTTTCGAAAACAGTTTTACTACGATGTCGCGGTACTCTTTCATTATGAAATGCAAATTAACGCAATTATGCTTAGCATAAACACAACAAACAACAACAAACCAAACAACAATTGTGACAGAAACTTGACATTTTGTGCCACGGTTACTGTATGTATGGGGCAAGGTAACTCCCAAGGTTGATTTAAATTCAATTGACTATTTAAAAAGTTCGTTAATCAAATAGCCAATGAGAAATTCACATTTTTAACTGATTTTGTTTGCTATACTGACTTCAAACTGCTGGGTAGTATAAACATTTAATTTTATCGTAACTTACCTCCTTTGCGATTGACTGTTGCTGCAACTGTTGGAGTAGGCAGAATCCGACACCTTGGTGTTGTGCGTCGATTCGGCCCCTTCTAAATTTTCCATTCCTGTGGCGGACATTTTATCTTCTTATTTTGTTATTTAAACTTAGGACCAAGTAACGCTGCTTTGGCTTCTTTGCTTGAACCTTGTCTGTGTAGAGTCGGAGACACCCTGGGTTCGTATAGTTTGTTTCACTTATAAATTTTCACTGGAACTTTACTGGCGATGGTTGCAGCTGACTTTCCCATGGCACGTGAAAATGGTTTCTCTTCAGAACTTGTTTGTTTTCCCGTTTGGATTCACTGGTTTGTTTGCTACTAACTTCCTGTTTCGAATATGCCAGTTATTTGCTGCAAAATTCTATCAGAAAAGACCTACGTAGAAATGCACGTAGTACATATCGTGTAGTAAGTAGAGGGATGAAAAGAAAAAGCAGTTCTTGCGTGATTAATATCTCCAACTATATTGAATTATGTTCACTTTATGTACAATGTACGGAAAACTAGTACATAAACTGTAAGGCTCCATGGACCCTTGAACAACGCAACATTTCACTTTATCGTCAACTCTTGCACATATAACATGTTTTGTCCATCGCCATATCATACTAGTACAATCAATTTACTAGGAAGAACACTTTGCACGTAACACAAAACCACTTAAAAACTGTCTAGTAGTATTGAATTGGTACGTCATTGATCCGAAGCCACGCCACAAACATGTGATTGCAAGTAAATGTATCCATCTTCCAACGTGCACTTGTATTCGGTTACAGTTAATGTGATCGATGAATGTGAAAGGCATTTTGAGGAAAATTATTCTGAATATTTTGTGCACTGGAACACTTGGAGGTATATTGTTTCCTTAATATCCTTTGAATTAACAGGATGCACTGTTCACGATCAACTTAAGTAAAATGGGATTGTGGGTATAGTAGAAGTGTATTCATTGCACTTGCAGTTTTATAGTTGCCTTTAGATCACATTAATTAAATCATTTTTCAAATCACTAAACGAACACAAATCAACATGGATATTTCACGGCAAATAATATAAAATGTAAACTCTACCGGCAAACTCATTCGGATACTGGTTTTTACGGCTGTGTGTTTCGCGTACGTACTAGCACTTGGTGTTGTGCGCGGTCGTGTTGATACTGTAAGTGTGTTTTGACTCGACGCGCACTCGATGTATTGTAGCCAACGGCTAAAGCTTCTCACGTGTCGCTGCATGTGCCGGACGTAATCGAGATTGCAATTGCACTACGTTTCAGACGCTAGAGGGGTAACCTCGCGGTTGTATTGGGCGTTCACAACCGAAGCAATCACGCGGATCTAAACGAGGTGAAGTGTTTTCTTGGCTTAGGTCAGAAAGCTGCTACTTGCATCGATAACATGCAGCGTTGAGTGTAGTTAACCCAGTTTTCTTTCCTTTAGAATAACTCACATTGTTGAAACACAATAAAAATTGGGAAAAACGGTGTGTAAACTTGAATTTTATAAATTAATAAATGTTTTCTATTCAACTATTTCAAGTTGTCTTGGAACATAAAAGTCTTACATGATTAATAAATACAACCGTTGCTTAAAGATGAATGCTTCGAATGTCCTTCCACTAACTTCACGATCGGTTAATAAATCACTTTTCCTTATGAGCATCGCGTTTGTACAACCGTTCCGACCAATGTCCAGCAGAGTACTGGCACGGCCAACTTGCCATCGAGTGGTCGGTGGTTCCTGTTAGTGCGACGATGGGAAACAAATAACATTCCCTTCCCAGCTCACCAACACACCCACCACCACTACCGTGGGTGTCCTGGAGGGTTGTGTAAAGAGGAGCTGGCCTCAATTCTGCTGACTACCGCGCGGACTACGGGTAGTAGGGTGTCAAATGTCCCAACTAGTTGAGTTGTTATAGAAAACACCCCGGCAAACGTTTTGTGAACAGAAAAGAAAATAAAGAGAAAAATGTGCTGCCATACCGGAGGAAAAATGCATTACGCATACACTCCACTCCAGCTGCTAAAAACAAAGTTTCAAGTAGTGGACTTAGAGCAACCCGCTCGATTATAATTGTGTGTGTCGGTGTTGGTTCGCCCTTCTGCCCTTATGTTTCCCTTTCCCGGACTTTGCCGGGGGGGGAGTCGCTAGTCACATGTTGCCCCACGAGAGTGTCGTAACACAATTCTACCGGAGAACCGTGATCCCTCACCACCTTCCCCCTTGGTGGATATACCACACAGCGACATCGATGACGACTACTAACAACCTGAATCGCTCTGAAGCGTTGTTCATACGTTGGGTCTTTGTTCTAAAGGGGAAAGGGAAGGTAAGCGATGCTTGGTGGAAGCACCACGTAACCAAGTTTAACCAACTATCAGCAACCCTACTGTTTCCAGGCTGACTAGCACACCCCTTGAGCGGTTTTGCATCCCCCTTCCTAGCAGATGCTGGTCTCTTCTTTCGAGAGGTTGAATTTAAACTGCGTCCCATTCAAACGCAGGGCGCAATTTTGTTTTTCTCTCTTAATCTACTGTACTAACATTCTCCAGCTCCATTCGGGCGTTAAAGGCTTCCGACGTGGACATGGAGCACGTTGCCATACATGCCCGCCGGAGGCCAGTATCCGTAACGCCTCGTAACGGTCGAGGAACTTGGTGGGATATTTATAAGGCTAATTGTTGGTGTTATGAACGCAGCCTCCCCGTCCTAATACGAGTGTGAACGAATTCTGCTCATTTGAATCCTATAAATGTTTGCCAGGGTTTGATTACCTGGCTGACCTTTCGGCAAGTATAAATAAATGGTTGTATCGGATTTAAATGGCAGCTTCAGCAAGGATAAGGAAAGGAAACGGATAAAGTTTTCTCTGCATAATACCAATGCAGACTCTTTCCTTTGCAACGCAGTAGCAAAAGTGTTAACGACAGTTTTCACAATGAACATTTGATACAAAATAAAATTATTACAATATTGTGTTAGTGTTCTATTATATTAACCTTTATGATTCAACCGAAGTATGAACTGAGCTGGATAAGGTTCGATAATATGAAGTGCAATAGTGAAAACAAATCTGAATATGTAATATAAAGTATATAATCTCTAAAATCAAGTTTATAGTATTGAAATCAGCATAATAAATAACTAATAAATACGAAAAAGATTTTTTCAGCAAAGACCTCTACTGCAAATGAAACCTTTATAGATAACCTATGGTACAGAGAACTGGGTGCCTCCATTGAATTTGAAAATATCATTTAATGGTTGTTTACTAGTTTAAACAAATCTGAACATGTAACATAAAATATATAATCTAGAAATAAGTCATATAGTATTTGAATCAAATTAAAGCAAAAAAGTAAACTAGATTATAGCAAATTTAATCGCGGATACATAAAAGTAATGATTTTGTTATGAATACTTTCAATTATAAGGAGCTGGACAGCCTGGAGCATTCCCACCACATTGCCATCCACCTGCGAGAAGTGGCTTCGATTTATCGGTAACATGGCTATGTTCGGTAACATAGCGTTGGTCAAAAAACGTGCAAAAGTGAGACTAATCACCAGCGTGCCTGCGGTTGGCATAATGTGCATCGCAGTACGTTCTACCCTGCTTCCTCCATTCCAACGTTTTACTTTCCAAACACATGGCATCGGCATGGTTTAACTCGTGCGTTTGATTGCAGTTAGGAAACATTATTTCCAAAATAGAGTGGTTGAAAGGGACGGAATTTATCCCGAGTGGCCGCCCGTGTAGGTGACTCGCAAATAAATGGCTCCGCAAATATATCTCCCAGCAAGGGTCTCTTTTTTCCACTCTGATGCCAATCTAGGTGGGCGTAATCAGAAGTAACAAGTCCGAATTGCAAGCCATTAGTTGTCGAAACAAATTGATGGGGCTTCTTACGTGCTCTTTCAAACTTTTCTTCCGAAAGGAAGTTCCACAATGGCAAGGTAAAGTTTTGCATGGCTCTTAGCGTTCTTTGCGAGAAGGTAAACTCGTGTGTGGACGCTCTTACAGAACTACGCCGGTACGTTGATTTAGATTTCCGGGAAGTTACATTACTTGGTTAGGACAAAAACATGCGCAATAGAAGCAACATATTTTGAAATATTTTTAACCAACCATTCCCTTAAACATTGGAATAGTTAATGTTAATGTAGTTAAGAATTGATCGACACATTAGGAACATAACATTGTCCAGCTAATACTGTTGAATTGCAAATAACGCAATAGCAGGAAAAGCTTCCAGGTTGAACTAGTTTATCTTCCAAACCCTAGTTTATTTTCCAAAGTATGTCAATATGCAGATTCGACAACTATCTCAGCCGTTTTAATCCAGAAACCACCGTTCATCGCGATCTACTTTCGATCACAAAATTATTCTTTTGTTGTCATGTATGTGAATGATGCTGGTGATAATGATGATCATGCTATTGATGGTCGTATGATAGGTTGATACTTTTGGCAGAGGTGCCCATCAATATAGTAATTGACCTATACTATATTATATTGGCAAATAAAGTGTCTCTCTATAATAAAGGAAACTCTCTTGCGTCAATATGATTCCTGCCTTCGCAATCAAACAGTTTTTGCGTCACTTTTATGAAGAGAAACAATTATACTAACAATTGCTAAATTTATAAAAAGATTTTTATTAGTGCAAGAAACCGCTGTATTATATATTTGTACTGTTACCAGTTTAAGCATCACACGGAGAGGGCGTACCCAAATTAAACTTGTTGTAAAGCAAAGGCACGCTTGACGCAAAGTTGTGGAGTTCCACTCATTTAAATTTCAACCAACCGCCCACCGAATACTAGGTGGAGTTGTCCTGGTGACGACAGCTGACCCGGTGTCTGGAGTTGCTTTGGTGCGGGCGGCTCGAGGAAAGCCAAGTCCTCTGCACGTGGCTAGATGCGAAAATAGTCAATGATCGATGAAAGATCGGAAGCTTCTGGTGATGAATCTTATGGTTAGATTTGCTTTCGAAATAGTTCAATACGAAGGAGGTTTCAGAATATGCAGACACTCTTACAAAATATTCTACTCCACAAAATACTTCCGTTAAACGTTTTGAAACCTTCTTTTTCACAAACTGTTTCACAACTTCTGTTACAAAAAAGTCCATTTTTGTAAGATCTTTCTCAAAAACCACTTGATAAAAAAGTCTTAGGGTGGCTTCTTTACACTTTATGTTATGGCGAAGCCCCTTTGAACACTTCACGAAATGCTTTAATATTGTTTTATGCTTGTCAAACACGTTGGTTGGCTTTAAAAACTATCCCACTGAACACAAACTTTCACAGCACACTCATTTTGAAAACGATAAACATTCGAATAAAGAAATGGCACTTTCCGATATTGCAAACCAACGGCTGCTTTCGGGTACACACATACCCCGGGATAGAAGTACGTTTGGCTGCGAACGGCAAATTCCGATCTGCACCGGGTGAACATCGACAACGGACTGATCGTCCGACTAGTGCGCTGTTGAAGTGATTGCCACAGGCAAGTGGAATCGGCTTCCTTTTTTCTTTACTTTGGTTGAACAAGTTCGCCGGGAGTTTGTTTTCTGCCGGTGAACAGCGATACGATACTGGACCAGGGAGTGTGTAAACACCGGGTATACTAGCGAAGCCACCCCTTGGGAAGCCATTTGGAAGTGGTAAGAGAGTGAGAGAACAAGTGATTCATTGTAGATGGAATACTCGTTGAACAGCACGTTGCACTTACAGATGCGTCGAATAGTAGCAGAGAAGTAATTTAAGAGCAATATCAACAGATGGATGCTAAGAGAGAGAGAGTGTGAGACTTAGACCGAAGTCCTTAAGCGTAGGGGAAAATGGCACGAACTCACCGGGATGAACTTCCCTCGAGTTGTGTGAAAGGCTCAGGGATAAAAACGTGCCACTTTTCGCTATCAGAAATATCACCTGAGTATAACCAAACCCGTGATACTGAGACTCAACAACAAGAAGGACCAACAACCGCTTGGTGGGGGTGGGGGTGTGGCATTACGTTACACGCCGCCGGTATTAATTTTGTTATGTTTTCTACTTCCCCCCGGCGTCTCCATTTGTGTCGATCCAGGGCACGCAATATATCCGGTTGCTGGAGGAGGGTGGGTTACAAGTCTGCTTTGGAGCATGGAAGGAGGGAAAATGGTACCGCGATTCACGTCTGTTGCAACGTGACCAAAATCCGTGGGCAATTCCTTAGACAGGTTTGCATATTCCGAAGCTGAAGCAACGATGTTACCATCGGTGTTCGTAGAGACCGCTGGGGAAAAAGTTACGTGAACAAAGTGCGACAAGAGGTGCCAAAGGAAATAAACTTCCACTTTGAATTTGTAAGTCTTCCGAGCAGTTAAACAGCGTACTTCATGCAGGTTAATAAGATGTGCTTTGTGGAAGAAATAACCCAAACAACAAAGTCAAACAGGAATGTCAGCACATTGCAGGAGGGAGAAGAAAGCGCTCATACAAATTTGTCACGTTATTTCAAAAGTTGAGTTCCTTTATTCCTTTTTTTTTTGTTTTGTTGCCATCAGTTCAAGATGGTGTCACCCTACGGTGCGCTCCTATGGTACTAGAATCCTATGCGCAGTGGGGGCAATGCGTCCTCCCACTCGCTTACGAATGGCGCTCTGATGATGTATGTTTCCACCTTGGCTTCCTTCGGTTTTTCTTTTTATTCAATTTGTTTTTGGTGAAATCATATCACTTATCACACACAGAAATAGCTTCCTTCGATTTCTTGTTTTCCTATAGTTTTCCGATCCCTTTATCGTACCCGCCCGTTCCCTTTTTTTTTGTCTCCTTTCCTAGCTTCTTTTTCAATTTGAATCGTACCTAACCGTTTTGTCAATACACTATTAGCGTATATATATAATCAAATGGCGTTTTACCTTTCTTTTCCGTCCTAATGTTAGCTTCCAGTGAATGGAAAATGTATTGGTTTTATTTAGTTGTTTTTTCCTATTACCAGCAATGAAAACCCTACACCGATTCCTACATGTTTACGTTATGAGAGAGAGATAGAGATGTTGGAGTCGGAGAAAGTTGTCTGGACAGAACTTGATAAAAGAATCGATCGTCACATTTTCTCGCCTGGTACAAAAATAGTAGATGCATAATCCATAACGATAGCGTAAGTTAAACGGTAGAGCTAACTTAAAGTATAAAATATCCACCCCCTGAATGGTTTTCCTATCGCATAACGGGTTTTACTTAACCTACAAATTGAGTGACCAACGGAACAAAAATTCCCCCGAAACGTTCCTACAAGAGGAACAGGAGTTTTCCAGATGGCGATTATGCAGTAACTATGTAGAAAAAGAAAAAATAATATCACTTCATATTCCACCACCGCAGTGTTTCGTACGGTGACCTAAGACCATTCCAATTGGGAAAAGCAAAATGTTTTATATCTCATCTACTCAGCTACTTCGAATAGGAAAGGAGCTCGCTCATGTGGTTACAATAAAAGCAGTTGCGTATCGTATATAAAAAAATACTATTGGTTTTGATTGGTTCATCCGCGGCGTGTGCAACATAAATGCCAAAAAACAAACGACAAATATAACCCATCCAATTGTTCGCCAAACCAAACAAAATTGCTCAAACATTTTGGTAGTTATCAGTTTTCTTTAAAAATATTCCTACACTACGATTGATTTTTGTCTCGTGGTTTTCTTTTGCCTCGCGGGACACTTTCCTAGTGGTCTCGTTTAATTGATACGTGTGGAGGCGCTTTATCCGCGCGCTAAAACTGGGCATTTGGTGAGGACTTCGAGACTTGTCGCTCGAACACCGACCGCAGTTGTGTGTTTATGTGTATGTGTTTCCGAATTATTTTAAAGCAATTTTCCATGTGACCTCCATCGCATCGCATTACGCCGTACGAAAAACATACACGCGTTGGATTTCGCTAAACCCTAAACTAATTTTGCCCTAAACTAAACGGAAACAATCGGCAGTTTCCTGATATCAGTTTGCTTCGCCGTCGATGGGTGCTGATGACAGTCGGACTCGGATTTGGTTTGTTTTGCTAGTTGGTTTATTATCCGCTCAGGGTGAACGCTTTCCTCAACTCACACACCTCGCTGTAATTCGAACCGATCCGCGAATAGTTTGAATTTTCAAAATTTGCTGACTTAAGAATGCGATCTATTTTTTGTTCTTTACTTTGCGACATTGTTAAAGAATTTTCTTCCACCGTGCACCAATTTGAATTTCAAGCAACTAATCTCTTTTTAAATTTAACTTCTCCGAGTGATCGTCGTTCAAACTTAATGTTCTTTTTTTCTAAACGCATTCAACCGTTTTCTACACTTATTTTTCCTTTCACTTCATTAATTACAAGCGGATTCAAAAAACGTTCTATCCCACTTTGTGTGTTATCTTTTATATGGTTTGATGATGGTACACAAGCCTTTTCATTTTCCTTTGACTACCCACGGGAGTGCGGGAGTGTTTGTTGTTTGTTTTTCTTTTTCAAGCTGCTGAAGCTTGTTTTAGTTCACTTTCACCTTAATAGAACCGGTATAAATACTACTGTAATACTTTCTTAAAGGACATTGATTACTGTGATTGCGACGTATGAAAAGGTGGCGTGTGCTGTGTTCAATGGGCGTGTGTGTGTGTGTGTATGTATTGGGGGTTGGTTACGTGTTGTAAAGACAAGTAATGGGAATGGTGACGGATGCTGTGCCCTTTCCTGCTCGATTCCCTTTTCGGAGCCTTTTCGCTAAGGCCTATCGGTTATCGATATAAACTGTGTCGCGGATGCTGTTTTTGTTGTTTTGTAAAAGTATATATGAGAGTAGGAAAAAGTGGAGTGTATATAGGTTTTCTTAGTTTTTTGTTGTTGTCTTGCAGCAGCTTTTTTGTCGTCCCTTCCCTTCGGTTATTGTTTGTATATTTGAATGTCCGCGTACACACTTGCTCGGGGTATACTCTTGGGGCAGCAACAGGGTTTATATAGACGGCAAGGAACAAAAATGTGGCGCTTTATATGGTCGCGCAAGGTGTGTGTGTGTTTGTGTGTCTATGTCGACGTATTTCCTTTCTGAAGTTTAGCGTAAAATCCTATTACAAAATCAGCCACCGAGGATGAAGAATCCCGTGGTTTGTCTGTAGTGTGATGTATTTGTTTTGTGTCGCTGTCGTCGCTAGAGCTTGGGTATTAAGATCGGCGGGGTAGAGATAGCTAAAAGGGCAAGCAACACGTGGACTAGCGAGCGAGCGAAACGGCTATCGAACATCCCACGAACATCTCATCTCTCTACGGGTAATCTTGTTCCGAGCTGCTGCTGCTGCTGCTTTGAAGCGGGTAACGTTATAATGCTTGCGAAGAATGCACAGTGTGTTCAGAGGATCTCACACTCCTTGCACCAATTTTCACTTCGACAATTGTTTTGCTCTACCACACACAATCCCTCCATGTCGCACACAACCAGCGCTCGCCTTAACGGATGGAGTGGAGCTTCCAGCGCAGCACAAAGTAGGCGATGACACGCAGCGAAATGAAGAACCCAAACAGGGCCGTCGCGTCGATCCAGTACTCGGCGTTGTCCATCGACATCTCCTCGAGGAACTTCTTGGGGCTCCGGAAGTGGCAGTAGATCTCGGTGCAGGCGAGCTTCTCCCGCTCCATGCCGTACACCGAGACCATCGCCCCCTCGAACCCGTATCGCACGTAACTGACGTACGTCACCCACTGGAGGTAGCTCGGAATGACGTCGAAGTTGACGAAGAAGCCGGAAAACAGGATGATCGGAATGGTGGAGACCGGTCCGAGGAACACGCCCGTCTCGACGCTCATGCCGGCCCCGATGAGCAGGCCGAGACTTTGCGCCACTAGCGAGGTGAGGATGCAGATGAGCACGAACATACCGACCCGTTTCGGTTCCATCGGTTGCGACGTGAGATAGTACACGACGATCACGTAGACGCTGGTGAAGAGCACCTAAGGGAGTCGAACAAAAGAAAGAGATGAGTCCATGTTGGAAGATTATAACAAGGAGGCAAACACATACCTGAAATGGAAGATCTGCGATCGTCTTGGCGAAGTAAAACGACTTGAGCGAGTACCAATAGTTGAGATGTTCGCGAACAAAGACGGCCATTTCTGTGGGAACTGCAAAGGATACAAATGTGTCTTGTTAGTCACTACCTTCTTATAGGTTATACTCGCGTCACTTACAGGTGAGTATCGTTGGCATCATGGCCGTGAACATGGTGAACATTGTGGTGAAGAAGATGCACCCGGCGTTGCTCATGATTTTGGACGCATCGTTACCGATGTCGTAGTAGATCATGCCTATGATCGCTCCGACGATCACGTGTGACAGCAGTCGCATCTGAGTGAGCGTTTGATCTCGCATGATCGTGATCATGGTACGCTTTAGCAGGATCCAGAACTGCATCCAGCCGGACGTTGGAAAACCGGCCTGTTTCTTGGGGATTGTTATGCTGACGCTTTCGGTCGAGTCGAGCAGCGAGGTTGTACAGGTAGCCTTCTGACCGGACGTGGCCGTGGCGAGTGCAGTCGGAGGAGTGACAGTTGCAGTGGCAGTCGCACCGGCAGTAGCAGAAGGAGGTAACAGAGGACCGGTAGCATCCGAAGCCATGCTGACGGTGGTGGTCGTCGTAATGGATGTGGTAGAGGGTTCGGCACCGGAAGACAACCCATTCGGGGGTGGTATTTTCCGCTCACCGGCACTTCCCGTCGTCCCCGTTTTGCTTTCGTTGTTGAGCTGCGCTTCCGGGGCCGCGGCGCCGGGCATGGTGATGGCTGTGTACTCGTTGCTAGCGACGGAGTTCTTCAGCAGGGTAAGGTCATCCTCACGGTCGTTCGGGACGGTCGTATTTCCATCGAGTGCCATGTTCTTTTGAGAGGTGCTTTTGCTTTGAGCGAGTGGTTGATTGTAGTTGTTGCACTTGCCGTTGCTGACAGCCGTCACTAGTTTGCTGTTCCAGTCGCCATGTTCACCACATGCCACTTCCATCACTAGAAAGAAAGGGTAAGACAATCGTTTATTAGTGGCCAAATCGCGCTTCAACTCTCTCTCTCTCTACTTACCATAGTTTGCCGGATTATGGTAGCTTGGACACTCCAGCCCAAGCGACGCCAGGAACGGCACCAAACCGTTCACACGTCCCTGGTAGATACACTGCCCCTCGGCCAGCACGTACAGATTGTCGAACAGCTCGAATATCCTGGCCGACGGCTGATGGATGGTGCAGACGATCGTGCGTCCACCGCGAGCCAGCGATTTGAGCAACGAGATCAGCTGCGAGCAGGTCGCACTGTCGAGACCGCTGGTCGGCTCGTCGAAGAACATCACGGGCGGATTGTTGACCAGCTCGAGCGCGATCGAGAGTCGCTTCCGCTGGCCACCGGAGAGATTGAGCGTGAGCGTGCTGGCCGCATCCAGCAGGCCCAGCGTCTCGATGATCTCCTCCACGACGGCGCGCTTGTCCGATACGGAGATGTCTTTGCCTAGCTTCAGGTTTGCCGACACCATCATCGCCTCGCGTACGGTCAGATACGGGAGGAGTCGGTCGTCCTGCATGATGTAGCAGGACAGCTTGCGGAACTTGCGCAGGTTACGGTCCTTGCCGTTGATCAGTACCGAACCACTGAGGTGTGATGTTCTGGAGAAGAAGAGTCAATCGATTAAGTATAGCGACTAATGAAACTAGGGAACTTCATTCATCATGGACAGTTTTGATAACTCTTTTGTGGCTTGAATTCCAAGGGGATATTTCACCCACAAATTATTGTGATTTAAAAGGAATCTAATTAATGTTAAGGACTCAACTTACTTGTAACCGGCGAGAATGTTCATGAGTGTGCTCTTGCCGGCCCCGGACGGTCCCATGATGGCGGTCAGCTCCCCGGACCGGAACTTCCCGTTGATGCCTTTGAGTATGGTCTTATAGCCCCGCTTGTGACCCTCCGACACCGAGTACGCCATGTCGATGAATTGGATGTCGATTGGGGGTCTCTTTGGTAAATGCGTAAGTGAAACCTACGGAGAGAGATTTAAGGGATCAAGTGGTCAAGTATTTCTAGTCACCGTCTGGACAATCAATAACATACCATTGGTTTCTTCTGTCCGTTTCCATCACTACTGTTCAGGACTTTCCGGACGAGTCCGTGCGCGAGGTTCGAGTCCTTCGTCTGACCATTTGTCATGATCGCTCCGTTGCAGAGAGCGTTTTGGGAGTTTCTGCAAAGGAATTGGGAAAAATGTGATAATTATGGAATGGAACGCTAGTGTTTAGTCGGAAGGCAATCGATAAAAGGTATAAAAATTCTGAATTTTTGTTTTCTGAATTTCTGCTTGTTTTTAAGCTACTTCGTCCCATCCAAATACCATAGGATCGACGCTGTGTGGCCCCTTTCGGGGAAAACTAATGGAATTTAATGAGCGTCGGGCAATTAGCTTCGCCATCAGGCCACGCAATTAATTCGTCATTCAGTGTCGCTCAACTGGATTACGCTTTCCTCATGCATCCCGCTCAGGGACGAGAAACTCATAAAAAACATCTCGAGTTGGTGGTGTCGAAAAATGGCCCATTAGGCACCGTTGTTGAAACGCAACGCCGAGAACTTTGCTTTTATCGTAAAATGGTGATTGCAGGAGGATTAATTGTACTTTTTTTCGGCATGATTATAAATGCCAAAAAACCGTGCTTCAACGGAAGTAATAATTCATGCAGTTCTTAGATAGAAAATGTGGCTTGACACGAGAAGAATGAGCTGAAGAAAAGATGATGGCTGGATAACAACGAGACTTTGATTTATGTCTTCGCCGTTTGACGAAAGAATTTCGATTGAGGTTCTATGGTGGACGCATTCCTCTTTACATGAACGAACTTTCAGCTTGCTTGGCAATCAGAAACTGCGTGGGAAGAGGAGCGGGAGGCAGGAGGGGACACAAAACATGGCATTGAGTGAATGTTTTGACTGACTGAGAAGAGAAGGAAGCAAATTCTTAACAAGTGTAACTCAACACCTCATGCTTGATATCGCTTGCTGAGGCCAATAACTAATTCCTTGATTTCTGACACTTTTCCAAGACAGAAAATTGTTCTATCCATTCGAACACCGTTCTGCCACTATTGATGTGGAAAAAGCGTGTTGGAAATTTTAATTAAAATTTGCAACTTTCACCACGTGATCCCATCATCCGAGTCCCCCCCCCCCCCCCCCCCGTTTCCATTCCGATGAGATATGTAGGTTCGCCTGCTACGAAAGTAAAAATATATAGAACTCCACGTGGCCAGAATCGTGACCGGAGGTGATTAAATTTCCCGCCATCCGATTCACTTTCCGCTGCCGTGGATCGTGTATCATTTCGCTCGGCAAGTTTGCGGAAGTGACATCATTTCTAATTAATATTATTCACACCCCTCCCAACTAATAACGGCGTGTCGTCCGAGGGGATGACGGGGAGTGTCCGGGGGTCCTCAAAATATGACAACGAGTTTTGCTGAACCCGTGGTGTTGAGCCCTTCGCCTAATTTATGGTTGGTTTCAGCGAGAAAATTAGCACCTCGTGGGTTGTAGTAATGATACCGAACGAGTAAACTAAAACAAAATAAAAGGGAAAAAAGCGGTAGCCCCATAATTCCACCGTCCACGTGGGAGAGTGTTTCAGTTTGTTGGTGGGACGGTTTCAAGGACGAACCGTTTCTCTTTTTGGGTAGGTAGGATTATTGAATTATCGAAGGTTGTTTTGGTTGCTTGGAAACCGGGACCGATTGGGTGCACAATGGTTTAAACATTTATTACTCGCTCATAACACATTGATGTTTGCCGAAAAAAAAAAGACAAATGTCCCACATTACAACATAAATCGCCACCGTGTCCCTTTGTCCTACTGCCATCCATTGGCGGTTGTAACGGACGTGATAAATCTGTTTGCATCTTCCGGAACCGCCATCTGTCATAAGCTGTCAAATGCATCCAGCAAGCACAGGAGAAAAGTAGTCACATTTCTTCTCGAAAATGAAAATTCACGCACAGTGGGACAGGGTGTGGAGAATGGTTGAAAACAAAAACAAAAGGAAAGGGTCAATAAAACAGTACACGCACATACACACTGAACCTTCGCCTCTGTACACGTGCATAAAATCAAATATTTTCCACATGCCAGATTGCTGGCAAACGGCCAAGGTGTGAAAAGCGGGCCACGAACCACCAGTGGATTCCGAGGGTACGTGCCAGCAACCAAACCGGCCACCAACGCGCCACAGGTCACATCAATTGTGTTATTCTTTCCGCTCTTTTTTCCCCCTTTTGAAGGAAAAACGCACTGCTGGAAACGTGTTTGCTCGTGGAACAATATTTTACCGAAAGTCGGACGGCGGTGTCATGGCGCAATTGTCACGAAGACACCTCTTGGTTCGGCCGTGGTTAATGTTTTCCATTTTATGCTTGCCGACACGCGCGGCCACAACACACAACTTCCGAACCGCACCGTTAAACCGCCAACCGCACACTGAAGCGCAGACCGGGCGATCTTCTCTGCCACCGGATCGTGGCCAAGTAGATCGATGACGCTTTTGTACTGATAAGCGTCAGCATGGTCATGATTGTTGGTTAACGGTGTAGCGTTTTTTTTACATTTTAATTCACAATTAAAGAGGATAAGATTGAAGGGGGTTTGGAATCACTTGATGAGTTATTGTCGCGATTACACCTGAGCAATACCGGAAGAATTGGTCTGTGCGATATGGATTAGTTATGCGTCATCCGGTGCGTTTAAATTCACCCTTGGAGACAGCACTTGGGCCGAAATCGGGATCGAAGTCCAGGCACCCACAAATTCTCAATGCAAAAAGAATAGGTGAGAGTCCTGCAAGGTACAAGGCTTGTCAACGGCCTAAAACTTTCTCTAATCACTTACGAAATGTACATAATCATGTTCACAGGACCTTGATTAAAACACGGGTTCAATGTCATTCCAGCTTGCTGGTTCTTGTCCGGGTCTCGGACCAGCTGATAACCATTCCCTGGTCGCCTTCCGACATTGCTCAATCGATAGTCATAACAAAAAAGAAACAATTTTTAACACTCCGAACGATCCTCGGGAACGCGACCGTCACACGACCGTGGCACGAATTTTGAACTCTATTCCTTTTTTAATGATGATCGTTATTGTACCGTTTTTTTTCTCTCGTTGTAATTACTGCATCCGATTTGTGGCTCGTAGATTATTTTTATATAATGTTTTTTTTTTTCATATTGACCGATTATCACTTCGCCAAACACGTCCGGTACACATGCACCGAAAAGAGCGAGGTGGGGTATTTTTTTGGGTACGGGGTGAGGAATGGACGGGTGTTGTGTTATTCCTGCGCGTGGGTTAAAAATAAAACCACCCAAACCACGCGAAGTGACCATTCCGCGGTTTTTCTTTTTGGATCTCTTGGGTTCCCTGCGGTGCAGGATTTCTTTCATACATCACTTTTGGCTTTGTTTCGTTTTGTTTAACGTCTCCGACCACACCCTGCGTCACGAATGCACACAAGGCTACAGAAAGTGTATCGTAAGAATTATCAACCCCTTTGCGGCCAACTGGTACGATGCGTGTTTTTGTTTGGCTGCATTCGAATAGAGATTGGTTGGTTTGAAGGTGGAATTTCGGGAGGGAAATAATGAACGAACCAATCTTCAACACGGGATCAGAATTTTTATGATATTTTTATGGTGGTCGTGATGAACCCGTGGTTTTCCATCGTCATGTTTACGCGGGGGTTTGTAGAAGGAATTCGTTCGAAACACTTCGATCAGAATTTTCACAAACGAAGGTGAGTGTGTTGCTATTTGTTTACACAAGTTTTATCGTTTTGTGAGAGGGAGGGGTAAGTCAAAACAAAACCGATGTTGTAACACAGAACCAAAAGTGGCAATTCCGTCGAACGAAGGGTTTGCATACAAATTGCTTCGTTTTGGTTCGGAATAGATTTTAAGTTGTTCGCTTCCTAAACACAAACGTAATGAACGAACACGAAAAACCTTAATCAGTCTTAATCGGGACTTTTAACACGTACGTAAAACTACCTCCCGGGAGCATACTTGTTACCGTTAAATATCAATCAATTGGAAAGGTCAACTGTGACTTCTCCTGATCCACAAATCACTCCTCCATCTACATTTTGGACCTGTCAACGATAAAAAGTGGATATCGTTGAATAAACATAGTAACCTGCTTACTATCGTTCTCAACGGATCGATCCATATGTTATGACATCGGGGAATAAGAAAGATAGAGAGGGGGACGTGTGAAAGTGTAGCACAGGGACTATATATTCTATCCGAAAAGCTATCACCAACATCGATCGATCGAACAAACTAACGGTGGCATGCATAGTTGAGTAGAGTTGACCATGTTGTGTAACTCCTGAAAAGGAACACAGTTTTGGAGAGCGTTTTTCGACAAGCAACCATTTTTTTAGGTTCTACTCGAGCGTTTTAGACCTGGGTCAAATATGATGAGTGAATTTTAATTCAGACAAGATTTCTCAGGAGTAGTACTTCACCTTTTGACCCACACGGTTGGATGATTTTTGTAGTTCTTAAGACTGCCTCCATCTGAGCCGGAATCACAGCGGTTGGCGTAAAAGTTAAGGTTGTAGCTGTTCTCGCAGCTTAGCTGGTAGATCGTAGTCCCTTCTACGGTGTCATCTAGATCCTCCAGACTACTGCACCCCGAGGGTGGCAACGCCCCCAGACGAAACTGTTTACCTCCCGCAGAGGTAACCACAGCCATGCAAACTTTCGGTGTGACTTCGGTAAAATCTTGGAATCCCTCTGGATCATCCAGCTGAATGCTTTGCTCGGTATCCATTTTGGTAATCCCTATGGACAAAAGCTGTGGCTACACTTGAGGATATCACAACTCCTTTCGAGTTCTTGGTAACTATGTCACTCTTTAGATCACTTCACGATCAAACCCACCGAACCGATCAGGTTGACCGATTTTAGGACACTGAAGACACACAGCATCTCTCCGGTCCATGATACCACGGCCACCTAGTCTGGTTTCGGAGTCATTCAATTAAACCTCGGGGCAACTGGAGTTCTTCGATCATTATAGGGTGGAGTCCGCGAATGGAATAAGATTAGATCGCACCGGGCAACCGGGATCGTGAAACCGTGATGGGGGAGAGGTTCGGGTCTTCCCCACACTTTTCCAAGCTATTCGGTGCAAACTAATTGACATCTGATGGATGGTCACCTTCTCTCTCGCGTATATTTGTCTTTGCATCATGCACCCGACGCGTGTGAGTGTCTTCAGAGTATCGGCCAAAGTGACACCACCGCCGCTTGCCGTTACCGTTTGTCAATTAAATTCAATTTAGATTAAATACATCATTTGAAGCGGTAGTTTAAAAGCAGCAGGCGTCGGAAGAAACAGCTGTTCAGGGTGCTATTAGCGACTTGGGGTCAGTTCCTTATGGCTTAAGTTGGAATGAAGAAATGTGGGTTCGATGTTGTGAGTTGATGTCTAGCGAAGACAAAGGATAGTTTGAGACAGACATCTTGTGTGGATGTGTTTAGATTGCTACAAACTGTATAACTATTACACAAATGTCTAGGAACTGGATGTAGAGCCAATGGTTATAGGACACTCACTGAATATTTACCAAGATATTTCTGACAAAAGCTTAAAAGTAAGTTTAAAGACAAAAGGAACTTAACATCCAACTCAAGCAAGAAACTCTCGTTATTAAAATATATAGCTCGCTCTTTACTCTGTACATTACTTCTCGAGCGAGTGCTTGAGTTTTGTACAGAACTAGTCTTCCATTCCAGGAAGTAAGTATCTCGGCTCTTGGAAAGGACTCGCGTGTTGCGCCACACGCTGAAGAGGACATACGAACCGTGTGTATTACAGCAATAAGTATCATTCTAACTTTCCCGCTGAACGCTCCAAGCACTTACTCACACAGTGGCAGCCAAATGGTGGGAAGGTAAAGCGCCAACCGGGAAAAACGGGGTCCTTCCCCACCTCCGATGGTGGTTCCGATAGAATTATGGCTTCGCTCCAAAGTTATGATACTTTTGCCTTTCACCCGGCAACCTCCAATACGCGCTTCTGCCCTTCCCAAAAGATCATTGGTAGCATTTCTAGAGTTCGCTCGTGACGCTTCACGGGATATACAGCCCGCTACAGCCTCCATGAAATAGACACCGAGCCGAAACACGAATGCACTTTAAATTAAATTGCCCTTTCCCGCGTCCCTGGCTCGTACGTGCCTTCTCTCTGTGGTGCATCGTGTCGCCTTCATCTCCGGTACAATTTCCGGAGCGCTGATACACATCCATTCCACCGCTTCAGAGATTGCATCCAACTGGCAGCGAACTCTCAAGTCTCTCAGGGATGGGCGGATCCGCGTGTCGGGTGACCGAGCTTCACGGTTATAGATCAGCAGGACAAGAACAATCGAATTAAACAACCCTTAACCGACCCATATCCTCGACGCTCTTTTCCCTCCAGCTCGAGTAACACCCAAGGTCCACCCGAAAGGTTATTCCTACGGTGATTCTTTCCCGATCCCCATTGTTCAGATTCTTCTTCTCTCGCCAGTGCCTTTACTTTTCGCCCTAAATGCTGCTCTGCGGCGCAATAAGCGTGAAAATACATGGTAACTTTCTTCACGACATCGCCGGTTTATTCCCTTCTTGAGTGTTTTCCTGCAGACGACGCCACCATTTCGTGTCCTCCGTCAGGCACCAGGCGGCTCCATTCATTCCGTTCTCTTCTCTCCAGCATAAGAATGTATTTCTCATAGCGGCAACGGTGTGATTTAGCACATTTATTCATGAACGTTTGACCAAACAGTTGAGCTCCCTGGGGCGGGGAGGTTTTTGCGGCTCGATTGGAGCAGAAAGAAGAAATAAATCATTCCGTGGTTTTTAATTACGACCTTCATCAGAAAACAATCCTTTGGCACCTTTCTTTCCGGCATTCAGCTGTTATTCTGCTGCCTGTCCGGCCCCGAAAGGCTTCCCGCTGGGAACAATGATGGAATTTCCCCCAGCGCCCTGCGGAAAAGTGACCACGAGACAAGAAGACAGCTCCCCGACTGCCCTTCGTTTCCTTTCATTGACATTGTCCTTAATGGAAGCATTATGTTCGAAGCGATCGTGGGGCGCGCTGCTGTTCTGGTGACATTTGTACACGTTTCTTATCCTTGACTTTTGCAAACCGTTTCTTATTTTGCATTCATTTTCCATCTTGTTGATCTGTTTCCTGGGCCCCCTTTTTTTTCGTCCGTCTGGGTTGTGAAGGATTTCGAATAAATAAGAGAAGGCGGGAGCGTTGGTGGAGATGGTCAGAAAGGAATAAATCAATCGATAAGTAGCTTCCTCAGCCGTGTGGTTTATCCAAGAGACACGATTCCGCTGGGTGGATTACATTATCGGGTCAAGGACTGCCGGCGGTTTTGCAAGAGTTGGACCGAACTGTAATGCACACCATTGTCGATGTACATAAACCAACGAAGTTGAGATAGATCACGAGAGGTGGAAAAGTTGGAAGAACCGACTTTGGTGTTTCGTTGAAACCAATTGCTACAAGTTTCGACGGTTTGTAAGCGATTCCAAACGAAAGATGCCAGATGCAATTGAATCTTCCAACTATTTCCGTAACTCACCCAAGCAAGGCGGGGTTTGATACTTCCACCCGAAAGTATCTCTCAATTGGTTGCGTAACCGAAATGTGTAAACAAATCGTGTTCTCCGAAAAAAGGGAAACATAATAAAATCGGGCCTCTGTTTGAAATAATCTTTTATGCTTCCCTTTCCCCTGGTTGCCTGTATGCAGCGGCACGTATTTTGCCGCTAAAGAAAGATGCCGCAATCGTTGCGCGAATAAAATGGCGGCAGCTCCTTACGAGATCCATTAAAAGAAATAAATAAAGGTTTGCCAGAGGTAGAAGGATTGCGTGTTTTCTTATTTGTGGAACAAAATATTTACAGTGTAACACGGATCGTGCCTCGGAGGGTTTGCTTTATTGGGATAGTTACACAATTAGTTTAACTTTGTTTATCTTTGTCTTATACGAACTGTTTCTACTTTCCCAATGGATTTTCTTCAAAGAGACTTCGTTGCTTCGTTTGATTTCGTTCAAATTCCAATTGTGACCTATATTGTACTCACTTCCCCTTTAATTATCGACAGCACATCATTAATGAAGAAATGTAGCACTTACCCGATTGTCCCGTTCTTAAGATTATCGACCAGCGTCGGTGGGGATTTGCAGCGGACGTTTTGCGTGAGGGAATTGTAGGCCACCGCCTGCAGGTCGCTGCTGTTGGAGGCGTTGAGAATGTTGCAGAAGCCGGGCACGTGCCCGGAAATGCTCGCCGAACCGACGGCACCACCTGCCCCGGTGCCGGTGCCACCCGTTCCCGTCGTCGTCCCCGGCGCGGCCGGGATGATTTGGGGCGATGGGGAGACGTGCGAGATGAGCGGTGCGGAGGCGGCCAACGAAGCGTTAATGTCCACAACCGAAACCTCCGTCAGTCCGTCCGCGGGATGGTGCAGGTGGGGGTGTGGATGCGACAGCTGGTGCTGCGGGGGTACGGCCGGGGGCTGGTGGTGGTGGTGGTGGTGGTGATGGGGATGAGGATGGTGCGGATGGTGACGCAACGAGTGATGCTGACTTATGCTCCCGAGCATCGCACCGTCACTGTTCGTTTTGCCCGCCATCATGCTCCCCGCGTCCATGTTCGGTGTGAGTTTTCCTGCGCTCCCCCTCCCCCGTCCGCCTTCCTTTCGGCCGGATATTCCACCCGGAAAACACCGCTGCTTCCTTCCCGTGGTTCGCCAATTGACGGTTGCACTTCCGGTGGCTGCTGTGCGGAAGAGAGAGAGAGAGAACGAGAACCATGAGAGAATCTGTAGTCGTTGGAACACATTAAAAATGAGATGTAAATAATTATCTGTCCTCTGATGGAAAGTGCCATCCGTTGCGGGACAGTTGAGTTGGCGTTAATGATGATGATCATGATGATGCCTTCGGGAAAAGCTCCATCGTACGGGTTGGTGGTTGGAAATTAAATGGTCTTTTTCCGTTATGCTGCGAAGGTATTTTGGTACACCGTTGCATGTTTTGCGCGCAGCTCAGCAGCAAATGCACTTTGTCACTGTCAATCCTAATTTGTCAATATTTCCCACTGTTTTTATGCCTCTTTTTGGAAAATATTTGCAAAAATTCTCTCAATTCTCTTTTTGGAAAATATTTGCATTTCCCCCAAACGATATAAATAGTAAATTGCTGTCGTGAAAAATAAACTCCAAATACCTTAGCCAAGATTAGTTTTACTGCGCTTCAATTCTCGGTAGTATTTCCATTCCAAACACCGAACACACCGAACTCGAAGGGCAGGATCATGACCTAGCTCAAGGGTTAGTGGTTTCCTTCTAACTGCACCCAACGGAGTTGTTTGTGGCTGAGTCAGTCAGGGCGATTAATTAGTAACAGAATCGAGCGCGCTTAAGGGAGTTCGTGTCCATTGTCGTTTTAGTTTCAGTCAATGGGAGTTTTCCAGCTGCTTCAAAAAAGTACAAACGCATCAAGTTGAAGTAGGTGAACTTTTAATGAATGGTTCGATTTTCCACCGATGGATGAACATGTAAAGGGACTGTCAAAAGAAACAAATTAAGGCAGTAATCATTTTTTCTGTATTTTTATCAACTGGGGGAGATATTAGTTTGGGCAAATAGTGAAGCGAGAAATCCAATCAACCGTGTACGAGTGCTCGGGGAAAAACATCCAACGGCGATGAAAGGGTAACTAAGTTGCTCGAACTTTTCGACTTTACTAACTTTGGGAGCTGAAAATCTTGCCACCCGCTTCGCCGATTGCATGGTTGCATCACATTTTCCTCCTCCTGTCTGGTTTGGTTTGCGTAGGTCCGAACCGAACACAAACGTTAAGAAGGCACAAAACTTTTTCCCCGACAGCCACGGCGGAAAACCCGTGATGCAGTTTCGGGAGATTGGAGGTGGAGAGTTTGCCTCATATTTACCTCTCGGCCCCAGGGAGAGTAGAACAGCTTTCAACGAGGCTCCGAATAGCTGTTTGGTGGAAAATTGTTGCGATGTTTTCCGTTACATTCGCCTTCATTCGGCGGGGTTTCGCCTTTTTTTTTTTCTTCCCTCTAATAGCTTTGAGGACCACTTTTCCGGAGCGACATAAGTACGGCGTCTATATTTACTCGTTCGCCGGTGGAAGTCATTTTGCGGATGGGGGTTTTCCCCAAAGTTTCCTTGCTGTGAAGCGGGTCCAAAGGACACCGAGCGTATAGGTGGGAAAAAGTGGAATGCTGGTTTGGTGAAAAGAAGCATAATTCTGCTGTAGGATGCCATTCCGATCGGGGTTTGCTTCCTGTCGAGTGAACAAAAAGAACCTGGCCGTAGTCGTCCTCGTCGTCATGAGGGAGACTTTTTACGTGAAAACAGTAAAGGTAGCAGCTTTTCGACATCTTGGGTCGAAGCGGTGCTACAAGGATTGGTCAAGTCTGGGTCTGTTCTGTTAAGGTTAGAGCTCCATGGGGACTTGTTTGCCCCCCCCGGAAGGGCTATTCGTTTGACCGGATCCGGAAACGTTCGCTGCAGCAGGTGCAATGGAATCGAGGCAGCAACAATGCTTTCAAACGACAAGGCTACAGATATTTGCATATCGATTTGTTTCTCTAATGTTACCCATATATGCCGCTTGGCTAAGCTTGCATAACTTTTCATGAAGGCATATCCTCCAACAAGGTGTAAAACCTAAAATAAAGACCACAAAGTAGAGTATTAAAATTAAATAGTTTCTGAATTGAAGCTATTCAGGAAAAATGGCCTTCCATGCATTTTTGTCCCTCCTTCTCGTCCTTTATGTTAAAGGATTGCTTCTGTTTGTTCAAAAAAGGATGCATTCATGTAGTGCGGAAAAATAATTGCGCCAAACATGCATTTGGAACGACTTTTTCCATGCAGCTTGCAACTTTTTCAACATGGCCAGCTCCAGAAATATCTTTTCCCACATCTGCCTTCGTTTTCCCACATGTGCCTCCCACTTGTGCGGGCTTCCTGGGTTGTATTATTTCATCGCGGGTGTATGCGGGTGCAGCATTTTAACTTTTCCAGAAATGCGCCCACGCGCGCAGTTTGGCCAGCATTATTTTGCGGACCCGGGTGTGCACGGAAATGGGATCGTTTGCCGCCACCCGGTGGCCTACTTTTCCGACCTACACCTGCCGTACGCCCACGTAGTATTAGGCCACGCGCCACAGGCCACACAGGAATCACGGGAAAAGCACGGCGACGTGCACGACTGCCATAAACATCAATTCCCATTCAGTCGCCTCTTCTCACGATAACACTGTTTTTATGGCAGCGTCTGGCAGGCTTCATGGATGCAGTCATTTTGGAGCAGATTATAGTTACAGTGAGGATGTGTTGTAGTTTCATTTTTTGTCCTGCCGCAAAAGTTTGGTCGGACCTTGAATGTTCTCCCATTTTTCATGCACATCAGTGATCTTTTTTGGACGAACAACATGAAGCCACTACACGTTGCCCATTTTTGTAACTCTTGTGGAAAAGAAACCAGTCCACTTCGATCGGAACAGTTTCATGTACTTTACCAAAGCTGACGAGGAGCGAAACCATTCACATTTGACGCCCGGATGAAGGCTTCGCGAGAACCTAGGATTCGGATGGTTTGCTTCCGACGGTCGAACATTCGTTGTCGTTCGCGGGAAACACGAGCTATCCGCAAAAGTTGACTGACACTGACAGTGATAAATTTAGTAGCTGACTCTGCGGGGTTTTTCTTTTCATTTACGTGCATGCTTTAACCTACTATTAGTATTCTTTCTCCTGCTAAAAAAAATAAACTATGCTTGGGTGCCGCCGCAAACCATGGTCATCAAGTGTTTCGATGTCTCAAACCACACTCGCTCCCTTAGGTTGAGCTAATCAAAAGGTGCTGAAAACAAGCCAACCGTTAAAAAAACATACAAACAGACAAAGTGATTCAAGCATTACCACTTTTGAAGCAAAAAGCGACATCGGTTAGGTGGTATTTTTCGGTCGAATCGGTGACAACGTGTAAAGTGGAAACAAACACCAAAGAAGGTATTTTTACGTGCTTTTCCTTAGTGTTTCATTAGCAGAAGTTCAGTAAGAACGTATAAAACTCTAATGACATTATAAAAAAAGCTTTAAAAAGTTTTATAATAAAGTTATATTTCTGTTACTTGCGTCACGAAAATACTAGTTTAAAAAATATATAATCAATCAATATGCGATACAAAATCTTCAAATTTTAGTTGACTATAAATTAAACAATATGCTTTCTTCAAAGCTACGTATTAATAAGCAATTAAAAAGGTTTATAGTTAGCATTGCCACAATAATGTCAACCACACTTCCACAATAATGCTTCCCCTAATCCGATACCAGCTCCATTACTTGCTCGATCTCGGACGCCCTTGAACTTCGTTCGAACAAGCAAGGAAAACACCACGTGGCCAACTTTCCAATCCTTCCATCGATGACAGTGTTGCAGTATCGACAGTTTTCTCCGGGCAATCGTTGCCGGAATAAGGGCACAAGCCTCCGAGCCAACCTTTACACCACAATCGCGACGGAACCAGCCATGACCAACATTAGCTGAGTTGGGCATGGAACAGACCCGACTCGGTTCAAGTAAGTGCAGCTGCACTCCATTCCATTGACCCAGTGCTACAGAATTATTTTGCTGCAGAAAGCGTCCCATTTGTCGCTCACTTTAGTAGATTAAAGCTGATGCAAACGGAATGGAGCCTGAAAGAACGAGCCGATAAAAGAAAAAGAAAACGCGAAGGCAGCCATGTTGTAGGGAGTTGTTCAAGAGATTAGAAGCATAGGTTGATGCAAAAAAAAAAAGGCAAAACTGCACCAACTGTTCAAGCGACCATAGAGCATGAACGAGTTTGTGTCTATTCTGAATGAATCATTAACGTGCCGTGAAGCGAATAATTTGTCTCCCCTTTCCACCATAGATAGTGTGGCCTTCAGTTCGGTGCAACCCCCTTGTGTGTGGAGGGGTTTTCCACCGGGCACTCGGTGCAGCTGCCCTTGCCGGCTGCAGCGGGATTTCCATCCATACTTTTCCCTTTCAATGGGTTCCCCTTTCTGTCGCTTGTTTGCTTCGAGTGGAGCACATGATGAGCTGTATTATGTGGTTTTTTATGGTCGTCTGGTATTATATTTGTTATTAGAACAAAAACATTTCAAATACATAACATCACAAGCTGTTATTGATAAAAGAACATATATTGGATGATTACCTTGAAGTAGTTATTCATATCAATAAGCTGAAATAGAAATCCGACAGCCATTCTCAAAGTGAGACTAGGTAGTATCGAATTAGGTCGACTATATCAATCGATAAATATTCCAATACGCAGTCAACAGAGGCGAATAGAATCGGGACGAAACGATCGGATCGATAGTTTCGCACTGCAAAACGATTATAATCGGTACAGTGATTGTTTGTGTGTATCAGCAGCTGGCGCTTTTCCCGTGATTTACGGCTCACGGTTGCTCCCATGGCAATGGCGATTGAATTTGTGGCATTGCGAAAAGTGCCGGAAACCGCCGGGAAAGCGCAAGTGCCCTCCCCTTGGCTTCATCGGCTCTACAATCATCGGAACTATTGACTAATCGTTCGTCCGGTGAATTGGCAATATTTATGTCGTCTTGCCCGATTTCACCAAAACCCGATCTGTCTGTTCGGGACATTTCGGGAGAACCCGTCGAAACCGGCAGTCGATAAATATTTATGATCCAATCGGGTGAGGTTTTTTGTTTTACTGATGGCCGGATTGAGGGTCAATCTCGTGTGATGTCTGCATAAATTGGTTCACTAACGAGTTCGTTAACCGATTAGGGTTGTTAGCTTGCTTTATAAGCATCCTTTTCCCAATTGGTTGGTTCTAGATAGCGATTTCTTATCAAGCAGTGTTGATTAGATGTTGCTGTTAATGTTTGCGTATGGAAACAATTTTTTCACAATCTCTTTGTTGGGCAATTTTCACTCGTTTAACATCGTACAGCTGGTTTTGCCCGTTCTCCCGTTTCAATGCTCGATAACACACATTAATTACGTAACGCTTCTACCCACTGAACCGCGATCAGATTAAACCTCGGTGCAGCTGAACGCACCAAGGACGCCGAACGCTTATGAGGGGGGCGAGGAAAAAAGTAGGAGAACAAAAAACCAATTAACAAACGAACCTAGCCTAGCGGAAGCTCGGAGAAAAGTCAACGAAAATCGAACGAAGTAGCGAACGAAGGAATGCCTTTTATGTAAGAAACCCTTCGAAGGGGGAAAAAAAAGGAAAAATCATGGATTATGTTGAACGGGGCGGGAAAAGATGCGCCAGCACAACGTGTCGATTACGTTGGCATTCCTGCGGAGGGGGGTGGGAGCGTGTTATCATCATCGCCGGAAGGTGGCACGTTACATTAACCTAGGAAGCCATTCCGTGGTGTGATTATTCGTGGTGGCGTCAAGCGAGTTGACAGCGACAAAGGATATTACGTAAAAAGAATGGTAAACTTCGTGTCCAGGTTCTTTGCCCCGGTTCACATTAAGTACAAGCGCACCAACCAACCAAGTGTTGAATGTGTCACCTTTTGGGATTGTGAAAAGTCGCGTGGATTAGCACCAAGCACAGATTCGCTGATTCGAACGTGAGCAAAAGTGTCAAAGAGACATTCGCGCGCACACCTGGTCAAACAAGGAAATCTGTGATGGCGCAGAAAAGCGAGCAATTGCGAGAAAACAATAGGCAATCAATGGCCTGAACCGTCGGATTATCGGTTGTCGCAGGCAAGGTTGTTCAAATAAGGCGCAGGAATCGGATTCGCCGCCATTTTCATTCACAATTTTATCGCACTCCAGGCGCTCTCCCCAACCGTCACCGTCGGTTCATGGTCAATAAATGGGGAAATCAAAATGACGATTATGATAAATCACCACCCGAACTCTCGGCCGTCATATTCGTGTGCCAACACATGCGAGGATCGCAATCTCTCTTCCGTACATTGTGTTCCGTAGTGTTTCACGGGGAGGGGTTTTGTGTTTACGCCACGTCCGATCGCATTTATTTTCAGCTTTTCATCCACCCACCGGAGCTCCCCCGTATCAATCATACACGAGCTCGAATTCGCGGATTATTATCGCTAAATTCGAGCCGTTACCAGGCCGATTTCGTCTGATCCGTCAGGCTGGGAGACGTTTCCCCAACACGTGGGCGAAAGGAAATGGATTCCAATTTGTCGAATGATGGGCAGCGAATGGTGCATCCCGTTCCGAAAACCGGACCATTTCTCTGCCTCGTTGAATCGATTCGGTTTGATTAAAATCCATCAATTCGTGATCGCTGGTGTGGTTTTAGCTGTCAAAATTCTTTTAATTCCATTCTTTTTGTTTCCATTTGAAGTGGATGATTGAACTCGAAAGGTAGAAAAAGATTTTTGAAAACCTCCAATAGCTCCACTTACAGCCGGTGTTGATAGCTTTGCCTCTAACTCTCCGATGATTGACATAGCGGCTCAAATGACGTTTCCAAGGTACCTGTGTTTGACATTACGCATCAATTTTTGCTCTAAGTCAGCCATGTTTGTCTCTAACGTATCAACTGTCACCTCATAGTTATCTTGTTATAGACAAATTCGCTCTATGCTAATGAATTTATATATGAGAGGTTAATATTTGTTGGAACATAAAGTTTACTGTATTTTTAACAGAACAATTTTAGTCTCTAACTTCAATATCGCCCCTATATCCCTCAGATTTCAATGTTACCATTGTCTTAATGTTTGGTTCATTAGCATTCAGTTTGAGAGTTTAAATTTACTAACTTCTATAAGTATTAGAGATGAAGTATCTGGAATAACTACAATTACGCAAAAAAGATGACTACGGAGTAAAAATTGATGCGTTGGTGGCAAAATATGGCATATTTATTGGTGCCTTAGAGCCAACAACACGGGTCCGCGACAGCCGAGCGGTAGCGCCGGTTAGAAAATCGGCCCATGAGCGTCGGGGCTCACCACCTCGACGGCGTGGGTTCGAATCCCAACCGAGACCGGACCCTCCCCTGTACGACAGGACTGACTATCCACGTACAACAGGGAAACAAGTCTCGTAAGCCCTTAACGGGGCAGGCATGACCAAGTGGTCGTTACGCCAAGAAGAAGAAGAAGAAGAAGAAGCCAACAACACCGGCTGCCGAGATGTTCTGAAGTGGTCAATTAAAAATGAATGAATTAAAAATGTGCGTGTCCAAGGGCGCGTCGGCCGTATCTATCGCTTGGAAAAATCAATCACCGGCTCTCATTTGAAGAGATAATAGGTACGTCCTGGATCCGGCACACCTGGTCCACTTCGTAGTGGACCTTCCGCGATCTTATCGAACCTACCAGCTGGTGGTGGGTCGGCGATAACAACCTACCGCCACCCCCGGGAAGATACGTGGGAAGGTTCAAAGGTGTCCGCGTCCCAAAGGGGAAGAAAAAAGTTAATGACGCACCTGTCGCACTTGAGTAGCTTGATTAGGTCACAGACCGTTGGCGTGTGGGGCAGAAGGGTGGCCGTGGAAAAGGGGACAACCGCAAGTGCACCGTGCACTCGGCAAATCAAAGGTTCTTTGCACTCCCAACGGCGAACCGGGGGTCTCGTTATCGTCAGTGCGGCGTCAACAATCATGTCCGCGTGTCAAGTTTGGTCCCATTTGGAGGCGTTATCTTGGACCGCCGATTGACACTCGCTTCCAGCGCTGTTGTCGTCGGGCGGTTATCTTAGGGCATAGCTGTTTGTTTCCTCTTTCGTCTTCCCTGCCGATTGGTTTGCGGCGTGGGGGTGGCTCGAAAGGGATGATTATGCAAACCCCCCCCTTCCCCAAAAGCACTCGGTAGAATAATGTCTAATTGCTGTAGGTTTGTAGGTGCAGCTCCTAATAGCCTGATAAGACCCCGGAGAGGTTTTTATCTCAATGTACTGAACGCGGCGTCGACAGGTGTGCGAAAAGTGGCTTATCAGTTGGTGGTTTTTCGTAGATTATCCCACCGAAGGGGTTAGTAGCTCAGCAAGGTCAAGCATTCGTTGAGTGGCTTTGATAATAAATTGCTCATGAGAATGTGTGGCACTATTATCTCACCATGTCTTAACTTAAGATAAACATCAACAGGATTGATGGAGCATGGAAACTGAAAAGTTCTACCTTTTTGTGATTCAACTAAATAAGTGTTCGAAAGAAGATTATAAATAAAAACTCCACTACATAAAAAGAAAGAACAGTATTTTTAAAGAAGCTAAATGGGAAAGAACGTTTACAATAGTTCTTTCTTAAACTTTTTGGTAGTCAATGATTGACTTTCCTTTTTTGTTCCTTCAAATTTCAAAAATGTTGTTTCATTTTCAGTTTCATTTTTCCAATTTGTTTCTTCCTGTTTACTTGTGCACACCAGAAAAAAAGAGCTTATACCAAGAAACAAATAACCAAAAATAAACGAATAGAAACCCCGCTAAAATCGCTCAACTGTGCAAATAATGACTAGCAACGGGTATTGGTTTTCTTCCGTTCCCGTCTGCCTTCCGGTGAGGTGAGGCAGACAAGAAGCAGTCCAACGTACTGTGCACCAGATCTAAGTTCAAACATCCGCCAACCGGTTTGCAGACTGATTGAGGTAGCGGTTAATGGACGGAGATTGTTTATAGCTCACCCGCTTCTTTTTCTCTTCAGTGCTTTAGTCGGTAAAGAATCAGCGATTGTTGAGGAAATAGTTACCAAGTGGAGGTGTTAAAAAAAGAGTTGTGTAATGAGTTCAGCGGAATTTGATGTGTTTATTTTCAAAATCAAAGTCAGGGTTCAGCTTAATTTCTTAGTCTTAAAAAAAGTTCGCATGAAGTTTGGTTTGGTTTATTTGATCTAACAGCAAAGGTTTTATGTTTGTTTCCACAAGTATTTCAAGAAATAGCCTCATGAACAACTATACACCAGTGTCATAGTCGCATCGTTCAACACGATCACCCAAGAGGAAATAAGCACTTTATATTCTTCTGACTCGAACCCATCGCCATTACTATACCGACGAATGTCCCCGAAGGGAAGATCGAAATGAATCGGCTCGTCCATTTTGGGTGTCACTTGGCAAAAGAAAATAAAACACATTTAGACCCTCGTGCGTGTCAGCAACGCCGAGTCCATGTCGGTCTTGGTTGTTAAATTGTCATTTCATTCCGCGTTTCCTCCCCTCGTGCCCCGCAAAGCCCCCTAATATCAATCAATAAATTGCCCAATCGGACACAAACAACCACGAAACCATCCTCGACGGTTGGCCTGCGGGACGACGTTCATCGATTCATCGATTGTTATTATCGTGCGGGTGGCCATTTAATTAGCCGCGCCTGCAATGATTTCGCTTTTCCGCTCCTTTCCGTTGAGTTTTCCCAAAAAACCGAAATACATTTAGTTGAGACCTCTTTTGCCCGCAATGGGACGGAGGATTACTTACGCTTAGGCTGGTGTTGTTATGCCGCCGGTCATACGGTTCGCGAACCTCGGGGTGGTTCTCTTCCTAAGCCAGAGAGAATCCTTTTAGCTTTCGAGGATAGCGTCGGAATTCCTTTGCCTCGGTTTGTCCCGTTGTGGTTTTGTGTCGTTCGTTTTTTATTTCGCCTCCTTTTTTTCGGGCTGGCTAATACTGTTGAATAATAAATCCACTTAATTCGCCCACTCGGCGCGACGGTGCTGAAGATTCACTCCAGTTTCTTGGGGCAGCCAAAAACGAAAAGCTCCTGGTGCCTAATGTATTAACGCAAGCCAGCGCTATATTTTTTCCAATCTTGCCTTTTTTTCCGGCCTGGATCTGTTCACAATTTGCTACTCTTTTTAGCAACTATATTTTCTTCGATTCACGCGGGTTTCACTTCACCAACGGCACACGATCACTTTAGAGAATTAATACGTCCTCATTATAGCATTTTGATTCTACACAAACATTTTTCTTTTTCAACACCACGTTGAAGTTCTGCGGGAAGAAGTTGCAAACTCATTTCTGTTCAAGTTATTATCACCATTTTCAACTACTTCACGGTCACCACACAAAAACACTTTATAACTTTTCTGCGGAGAAACGGAATACGATATTAAAAGAACGTTTTAGGAAGTACATCCTGGATACCGGGGTTTGAGTTAAACTTTTTCGTAACAATACTAAACAGTTACGGAGTATTTCCGTGGGACATTTTCCTCTATACGTCGATGCCCTTGCCACTTTTTTGAGGTACGTTTTCGATGGGAAGCCCAACAAATGGGACAGCAGAAGATGCTGATGGGTCCAGCAATTTCACCATCGAAACACCAGCACGGACGCGAGTTCTAGTGTCAAAAGCAAACGTCAAGTTGGGGATGGTTCGATCGGATAGTTTTTTTTTTTTTTTTCGGGGACGAATCTCCTCTCCACCGACCAGACGGACAAATATTTACTCTCGAATACCGTGTGGCGTCATCGCACACGCGTGCAGTTCTCTCAAGGATGGGGCCACGAGCGGAAAAGTAATGAAATTGAACACAAATCGACGGTAAATAAAGACATTGACTATCACTTCAGTCTTTCCGATCGATTGAAGACAATGTATAACGATTTATCGTTTTGTAAAATGTGGTTAAAAATGAACCTTTCAGGTGGCAGAGAGGAGCATGCCATGGTTTTGACGTTTCGAAACGCCGAGGGAGATTCTCGCGCAAATCTCGCGGAGATGCAGGAAAAAAGCAGCTGATACATTGGAGTGGAGATGTGCAAGGGTCCCCCCCAAAAGATGAAGGTGCATGCCGTGGTCTGGTATTATTGGACTCGCAGCTCTCGCAAAACCCGTTTGCCTGCTGTCTCACACCGTCTGCCGAAAGTTCGACGAAACACGCAGCAAATTGTTTTATATCCATCCCGTTTCTGCTCCGTTCGACGGTGAGAGAGCGAGAGATCACAAAATGGGTAAACTATTGGGAGATTCTTGTACGATTTTTCAGATGATTTTTTCCCCCGATCGCCCTCTTTTTGGTCACTTCGATTTTTTGACACTGGCTCGCTTTCGGTCACTTACGAATTGCGGACAGGTTTTTCCTATGCCTACAATCTCCACCCACAAACGAACACTCAAAACGAAACTAACTGTGGACAATCCCTGCAAGTTGCAAACGAAAATCACACCAAATTGGAAAATGGTTTCGGTACGGAATGAAGGACGGTACAGGTTCGACAAGAAGTAGACAATAGGTACGGTCACACGAGACGAACCCTGCTCGAATTTGGACGCTCGGCGAACCTTTTCTTGAATGTGTTAGTGAATCGAGCAGAGTTCGCGAACCTTTTTCGAGCAGAAAAGGTTCACCGATTTTGGTGGATAGCACGAACCTTTGCCGCGAACCTTTTTGACGCTCCGTTCGATTTCCCCATTTGTTTACAATGCTTACTTTGATTTATTCTTACCAACTATCAATGAAACTACATCAAAGATTCGTTACGTGTGAACGCTAAAAGGTTCGGCGAACCTTTTTTTGGCATTCGTTTGTAATAGTGTGCGAAAGGTTCGCCATCAAAGGTTCGTCTCGTGTGATCGTACCTAATAAATGATCTGCTCCCAGCGTTTTTTCACCTCCTGTGAGCAGTTCTCTGCGTTCTCTCTCCCTGGGTAGAGAAAACTACCCTCACAGAGAGAAAAAGAGAGGGAGAAGAAAAGAGGCATCTGATGTGTGGAAAGCCGACCCGCACGAATGGGGGTTGTTTTGTTGTTGTTTTTCATTTTTGGGGTGCGAAATCGCGACTTGCTCCCGGCGCGGCGCGGCAGCAGATGTTTTCTTCCGAAACAAGAGGGGGATGTCAAAGCAGCTGACGACGGGGAATGGCCGGTGACAGCCCCCGGCCTCGTGGGTGTGTGGGTGTGAGGGAGAAGGGGCGGATGAGGAAAGCAGGAAGAAGAAAGGAATGCATAACCCCACCAACCCTGGGTTTAGGGTTTAGGGGTTGGCGTTCTTTTCTCACTCTCGACTCTCGGAACAACACACGCGTAATGTTTGCTCGCAGGTCTTCGAGCAAGAAAGAAAAAGCTGGGAAAAACACACTAGCAATGGCTGGTCGAGCCGTGGAAAACTATAGTGCAATGGTTAACTGGTAGTTGGTTCTGGTTCGGAAGGGTTTGGCGATCGCTTTTGGTTGTTAGCAACACCAACAACAAATCAATCAATAAAACGCTCATGACTTGTCAGCCCTCGGAAAGGCGAATGGAAGGACAAAGAGCACTGCCGTGGGAAGGGATGGTGGTAATTCAATCCAACATGGTTCGGGGCAGCATATAGTGCTCTTTATGCTGTAGAGCTAAAGTTTGCTGCACTGGACGATAACAAAGAAACTTACGCCTTTAGCCGAGACCGAGTTCTCCTTTCGAAAACAAGGCCCGCATGAGGCCGTTATGGCCGCGGGGAGGCGTACTAGAGGAGCGGGGGTAGCGCGGAGGTCGATGGCGGCGAGTGTAAATAAAACTGATGTTCTGTCCAAATGCGTCACATGGAAACTTTCTTTTTCCCTAACGCACCAGCAGCAGCACTACGCAATAAAAATGGCTCTTATTTATCCACACAAACACACACTCGCTTGGAAGATTCGAACAAGGGGTTGGTGAGCTAGCCAGGGGTGTCTTTACCCGATGCACAATAGAGGCACGGTGCACACAAAAAAAAACACATACACACACACACACACCTTGCCAACAAAACACACGCACAACCGCGACCACGTGTGTGCGAGAGAAAGAACGAGCGCGACGGTTTACACTTGGACCGAATGGCTTGGCCTGTCCTTCCTGCCTTCCTGGGATGGCGCACACGGACGAGGAACACACACGGCAACGGCTCGAGCTCCGGTGGGGTCGACTGCACTCGCTCATCTGTTCGGCACGTTCGCGGTTTCGCGGTCTCGCGGTCGCGAGAGAGAGTCGCCTCCTGGGTTTTCGGTTGAGAAAGGGAGTGAGATTTTTCTCAGAACCCCGCGAGAGTATGTTTTGCGCATGCCCGTTTGTTTGCAGCGTTTTTGGGGGAACAACATCTCCATCGCAAGTGTGCTGGAGATGAATGGGGTCAGAATGGGGTCCAACATTGGCGAAAGGTGTTCGTGACCTACCGACAAACCGTGGAGGAACACACTTGCCTTCTAATCTAGCGACTGTGGAGCTGTTTTCTGAGCTTGTTGTATTTCAATACTGGAATTATTGACAGTTCTCCATTATTTTCTGAACAAACCCTTTTACAGACTCCTGAGCGAGATAAGGAGATCTTACCTCTACGCGCGATCTCAATATATTATGGGTTGAGCGAGGAGTGACGTGTCCTCCTGTCGAACAAAGGATCCCTTTCCTTCCGACCGTTCCAGTTGCGTTCAACGATCTTTGCCAGCAGATCTTTCTTCTGGCTGGAAGACTTTGTCTATAAACAGTACCATGTGTCTGGCTAACACTCCTAGATTTATAGATTGTGTCGCTTGTTATGGATGAAGTGTGGATAGCAGAAAAGATTGACTAAGACTTGCATAGGATCTGAAACTATGATTGAGGAATTCATGCATATAAGCGTACGTAGAAATTCAGGAATTTCCGAAGATTCTTAAAGATTCATTAACGTGTGTAGTAGGCCCATGCCCAATGTTTGGAGAGGAATATGTTCGAATTAATGATGGCCGAAAAATTTACATTACTTTGGTCGAAAGATTTATAAAGCGTAATTACTATCCAAGATGTTCCGAATTTGTACAAGCGCACTGGATGAGATCCTTGGTTGGAGTCATGTTTCGGAATCCTTGTTTTCTATACCATTTTTATTTTTTTACACCTATTCATCATTCACTTCGCAGAAATCTGATTCCATCTGTTTAGAACTCCTATCTCGGGACAGGATACCAACAAAGGCAGTGTATTAATAAATCTCGTCATGATGCAACAACGTCCGTGTGCCATCTCGCCGGCGTGCCGATTTCACGCACCGTCAAATGGGTGATTTTATTTTTTCTCAAACACACCTCCAAAACGTGCAAGCGTAGGAGTGAATGTTGTGAACAGAAGTTCCACCCCCGAACCCCACCTGCCTTCCGCTCGTAATTGCACAACAAATTTAGATCGGGCATTGAATTAGCATTGAACGGGGGGAGCGGAGGGGAAGATGGTTATGTCAGCGTGGGTGGAATCCGAGAAATCCATTGCATCAAAAACATTCCTGCCACAGACCGGTGAAAGGCTAACCGTATCGCTCTTCATTCGTCCCGGTTTTTTATCGTTTCGTTATAGGACTTCTCGTTATCCTGTATTCCCGCCTGTGTTTCCTGTTGGGAAGTTGTTGCATCACAGTTTCGAGTTTTTGTACGTCTATTTATTATGTTGTGCTATTCTCGGTAGTCTGGAAGGCATGTCCAGCTCCAGCTGAAAGTTTGTGGGTTGTTGAAGCTGCTTCTGAGTGGTTACAGGTATTGTGCAATACCTCCTCGGTTGTAATAAGTGACAACGCAGGTTTTGTAATTTCTTATCCACTTTTTTAGATGCTTCACGGTACTAGAAGTCAGCTTATGTTATTTCGTATTTTCTTATCATGCTAATTTTTGTACAAGTTTGGCAAAAGCTTCAAATTAATAATCTCAACACATTCCCTCGCCGTCTAACACGTACTGGATTTAACTGGTTCGAATATTTGACTTCATCGTCATGATCGCGACGACAATCAATTGACACAAAGCCAAGGGCCGGTCAATTTACTTAGTCGCGATCGCCTTGAAGGGCTTTGCGTATAGCGGGCTGATTAGACTGTTGTGTCACTGTCTGGCTTTGGACGCATTTCGGGGCCTGTAAAACCCTTGGTTGGTTGACCAGGGTAGATGTGAAGGGTTGACCTCAATTTGTGTCCGCTCGAATGGGTGTGCGTGTGACGTTAATTCGGCCCAAGTTCACCACGCCACTCGGGGACTCGGACCGAGCCGAGATAATGGAGGCAGTTGGGGACGATCAAAGTCCGGGATGAGAAAATTAAACTCGCACGCATTAAGTTGCGGTACGCAAATGTAAACCCTTTGTCAAATTTCGTTATCTATAGTACACAAATGTACTAGGATTATTTGTACTACTTTATGTACAAAACCTTTATGTTCATGAATCACGATTTGCCATGGCCTACAATTATTATTTGATCAACACGGCATTAATGTTATTTTATGATACATTGACCGCATTAATGTTATTTTAATTATACAAATATCCCAATTTGATATCAAATCTTCAAAATGTTTACGCCTCGTTAAACAAACCAGATAGCAACTTTGACTGTCGCCTTGGGTGAGGGCTACAATGGCGAACATTTATCTAACCACAGTCCGTTCTCCATTGAAATCAACACTTGGTGTGCTTCTCGGGACCGTGGTGTAACAACGGTTACTAGGAAACGTTTGGCAAACGTTTAAACGTTCCGACGTCACTCCGCTGGTAAAGTTTTTCTTAAACGAGGAGATAAAAAATAAACTACCCGTTGAAACCCGCGCACCAACACACGTGTGTGGCCTCATCTAAGCCCGTCCGCAGATGGCCAACCATAAGGCTTCCGGGTGCTGGAAAAGAAGATGCAAGGGAAGGAAAATTAAACCCACCATACAGCGTCACGGAAGCGTACGACCTCACACTCGTGGCCACTATCCGGTTTTGCGAAATGGGTGTATGTGTTTGATTAGACTAGCGAGAAATTATGCGAACCGACAGAATCAAAATCCGCTGAATCATGACTCCACACACAAGATGGCTGGAAGCTGCACCGCCTTCTGGCGGAACGATCTTTATGTTGTTTTTTCCCCAAAGTGATTATCTCACTAGTTCTTGTTCTTTGTCTGCACGACTTGCGTCAGTTTTGATATGCTTCCTTAATGACTCTTGTAACTTTTATCTCGATATCGCTAGGCCAGAAGTTTGGTGGAACTGAATGGATAAACCCACCGGTACACATTTTTTCTAATCATTTCCAGAATCCTCTTTCTTTATTGGCTGTGCCTTAGTTACTTCAGAAAATAATCACCGATCGTGCATTTACAAAATGATATTTTTCATACGAATGCAGCAAACGTGAGTCAATACCACCGCATACGGATTAGAAAAATAAATACACGAATGTGAGACAAACAAAAAAGATTCCAAAGAATGTCGACGATTCAACAGGAGTTCGCGGGGAAAGAGAGAGGGAAGAAGAGGAAATTGACGCCAATAAGCCTAAAGAGCCTTCGTCATCTTCGACGCCGTGAGTCAGCAAACGAGCCGCCCTCGTCCGGGTGCGCGTGCACTGGGAACAGCTGATCGTCCAACGTCCGACCCTTTTCGGTGCAGATGTACCGAGCCGCCATTGATCCAGTGCTTGTGCACCGGAGCGTTTTATGAGTTTGAAACGGGCAGCATGGCGAGAGGAAGAGAGCAATATGTCCGCAGTCTTTCCCAGTGTAACGAAATGCGATAGCACGAAAGAGCTGAGATGGATCGATAAAGAGTAGAAAGACGAGAGGAAGAGGAAAACGAGGTTACCGAGCGGCGGAAACGCATAGAACCGCTGTTGTACCCTTCCTCTTTTCCCTCTTATCCAATAGAAAATACGGAACAAAACAAACCTCACCAACACAGGAACACTCGCGAACAAGATCAGTAAAATGAGATGTCGGGTCGAAGGTATTTTCTGCTCCACCATTGTTGTGACAGTTGGTTGGAAAAATATTTACAAACTTACTTGAAATATGAGGAAGATTTCGCAAAAACCGCAGTGTCCATGGTCTCGCGGGTGGAAACTGTTCTTCTGTGTGAAGTCATGGGATGTGGATCCTGTTGGTCGCCATGATTAGCGAAATTAAGTGTGATGGAGAACTACTTAATTGCTTGCTGTTCATGAAACATGCCAAATTTGCAGTTTTACCTCACTTTCCTGGCTTCTCGGAAGAGGTAAACAAAATTTCAACCATCTGTAAAAAAATTTCCCTCGGATTTTGGCTCGTACCCCATGGTATGCTGCGACCTCTTTCCCATTGATTTTACGTTTAAGTCAGGTTGTTCTAGCAAAGCTTTATTCAATCGTATCGCTACGTTTAAACCACCTTAGGCTGGTGTCATTGCTTTACCGCACGATGTTTTGTCGGACGACAGGTCCGCCAATTTTTCTGTAATTTTTTAAATTCGAAGACGATTAAATGAATTTTATTATTTTTCTTAGATGAAAGGCACAACTCCGAGTTGATAAAGTCCAACTTTGTTGACAGATAAAATCGGATGCGTCCATCCGAAAAAATCAAATGATTTTGATTTTGTCGTGCGGAGAAATCGTGCGAACCTTGCAGCTGTCAAATCCCATACATTTTCGCCTGTCAAAAGATCGTGCGGTAAAGCAATGACACCAGCCTTAGTCGCATTCAAATTGGTTATTTTATAACTTTTACACCTTTGGCTGCTTCATATAAATATTATAGTCAAATGAAAGTCACCCGGTTGACAGAAATTTAAATTGTTGCTGGTACTATATAGTTCCAGCAAGAGTCCCAGCAATCTGCCATGGAAAAACTTGCTGTAACTGACAGCTGGAAAAAAAATTGAATTTTTGTCAACCGGGCAGATTAACTTTGCACAACATGAAACATTACCTTCCAGGGAGAGCACTCAAAATAAAGGAGATTTTAGTTCCTTCTAAAGAAAACTTACAAAAATTTTAAGAATTGTGACATAGAACTTATTTGCGAATTGTTGTTGATAATTCTGATTCTTCGCAATTGTTAAAAATCAAACTCATCCCGCTAGACAATTTCGAGCAAATCGTCCTCAAAAACGTCCTCCATGACACAAACATCGAGCAGTTTTGTATGGAGAGTAGGACGAGGAGGGCGATTGCTCGAAAAACGTCCTCCTTTTGTTTCATTCCCATACAAAAAAGGAGGACGTTTGTTCGCGCGGAGGACGTTTTGAGAACGATATTTCGAGCTGCCTAGCGGGATTTTTTATCAAGACGAGACTATGAACTCACCTTTTTATTGACCTATCTTGGCGTTACACCATGTGACATTCGCCGAGATACAGCTGTCATGAAAATTGAAATACCTTCACTTGTACTTCATGTACCTTTGGTAGAATTAAAAGTGATGTGTTTATTTTAGTAGAACAATTATGTTTTTTCGTCCTACGGTCCGTAGTAATTATTGACGAAAAACGAAGCATAATGGTTTGCTAAGTTGATAAACAGTTGTTTTCGGGCGCAGGTGGCAAAAGGCATTGCCAAAAACCTTTTGTTCAGGGTAAGTAGAGTGATCCATGTGATCCCATGGTATAATCGAATGACGACATGTAACTCATGTAATTGTATCGATTTTTCAGCCAAGCATCATCGGGTCGGGATCTGTTTGGATGTGACGTGTAGTTCATCAGGAGTGGGACACGTGAATCTAGCAGTCACGTTTGTAAGGAATTTGCGAACTTAGTCACGCTAACATTGGATTTTAACATTCCACATCGAAACTGGCCTTGAGCTGTGCAGGTCATATTCCTTAGTTGTTCGAAACGGTGCAAACATCATGGAAAGCAATAAAGAAGAAGCTCGTCGGTGCATCCAAGTAGGCACGTTCTACCTTAAACTCGGCAACCTGGAGAAGGCGGAAAAGTATCTGAAAAAGTCACAGAGCTTGTATCCGCTACGTGAGGCAGAAGAGCTTCTCTCCCGAGTGAAGGCCGCAAAGTCAAGAACTGGATCGAATGGCACGACGACGAACGAATCTATGAAACCGGGACAACCAAAACTGAACGTCGACTTCACCCAGGAGCAGGCAGATGTGGTGAAGCGCGTTCAAAAGTGCAAAGACTTTTACGAGTTGCTTGGGATCTCCAAGGATGCTACCGATTCGGAGATCAAGAAATGCTACAAGAAGCTCGCCTTGCAGCTGCATCCTGATAAAAACAAGGCTCCGGGTGCAATGGAGGCATTTAAATCGCTTGGCAATGCGGTTGAGACGCTCACCGATCCGGCCAAGCGCAAGGCGTACGATTTATACCGCATAACAGACCATAGTTCCGAGGGTCGCTCGAGGACTTCGGGAAGCTCGGCAAGAGGCTACGGTTACGGTCAAAATGGATTCACTTTCCGGGCGGATAACGGACCAGATATTAACCCGAACGACATCTTTAACATGTTCTTCGGCGGTGGTTTCCCGCAGCAGCAGCATCAGCAACATCACTTCTATCGTGCTCGCGGTAGCCGCGGCACGCAGTATGGCGATGCCAATAGCGCAACCGGAAGCTTGTTCTACATGGTTATTTTGATTGTGGTCGGTGTATCCGTGCTGACGACGTTCTTCGCAACCGATCCGCTGTACAGCCTTCAGCGGACGAACAAGTATTCGGTCGAACGGCACACGCTGAACCTCAAGATACCGTACTACGTGAAGAACAATTTCCTAAACGAGTATCAAGGATCGCTCGGCAGGCTTGAGTACTCGGTGGAAGAGGAATACGTCACGTATATGAAGCGAACCTGTAGCAACGAACGGACCTATCGCGATGCGATGATAGGCCGTGCTAAGAGTTTCGGTAGCCGAGCGCAGTTCCAGCAAGCCCAGCAGCTGAAAATGCCCGCTTGTGATACGCTGTACCGGCTGGGTATTGGGGTGGTACACTATTAGACGGTGCTGGGTTAATGTAGAGCGTAAATACTATCGTACAATGTTACTAAGTGAACGTTGTCTTATTGTGTTCCTCTTTACCATTGTTTTTATTAGTTTTCCAGTCAAATCAATCTCCCCCATTTAGTCTCCGGTTCACTATTGAACCAAATCATGTATGCAAAGCTTTTATTTCGCAAGATACAATAAATGTTGAAAATAAATGATCATTTTAAAAACAATTCCATTATTGTTTCGAACAGATGTGTAGCAAGTAAAACATTTTCGAATGGGTGTAGCTCAGATTGGAAATTGCAAATGTGAAAGCTAGGAATAAATGTTAAAATTTAAAACACAACCACTGGTTTTGAATTTATATATTTATAAATTGGGATTACTTCGCGGTAATCGTGTCTCATTCGAGCATGAGAAAAATGCTAGAAATGTGGTCGTTAAAGCGCGGTTTATATGTTTACTAATAACCATCTGATTTATGTCATAAGAGTTTTCTACTCGTATTAATAGCTTTGTTTGGATGTTATTAAATGGGTTCATCATACACTTTTACTGTTTCTCCATCGAGGAAATGTAGAAAAAATGTGACGAATGGCGGTTCTCATTTTAAATGTTCAAGAATCCTCCAATCCTCTAGCAGCCATCCACAAGGGGAAGCTCCAATGCAATAATCTATCTCATAAATCCGAAAGTTTTATTTTTCCCTTGTCCACATGTGTCACCGCGACAAGAAGTTCATCAACCCAAACGACAGAGTGGCAGATACCTTTCGAAATGCTAACGATAAGCATAATTTATTGCTCTTCGCCACCCACGCCGGGTAAGCGGGTTACATTCTGGACGTATTAATTTATGAGGTCCCGTAAAAAAGGCATCCCGCGGCCGGGTGCTGCATCACGATGCAGCTAATAGCCATTGATCGTAATTACGTTAATGTTGGAAGTAATTAATTCTTGATTCAACAGGAATTGCAGGAAATCCTTCCGGAAGACCAATGGCGAAAAAACCATAAAACTTCTGTGGAACAGGGTCCTAACAGGATTAACGGGAATGCAATCGCGAACGTGTCGAAGCGTGAATTGTTGATTACTCGCGTGGTGAGTGGTGTCCACGCTTGTGATTTTGTTTTTACCACGATGTTCCGAAGTCAACCCCGCGGAACTTGCTGACCACCCGGACCGGGCCCTTAATGGCATCCAATTGATACGGCTGAATAGGTTCATTCGCCCGTTACTGGCGGGTGAGTGCTACAATTTGAACGTTAAATTTATTAATCATTTTTATTGATTGTCCCAGATCGAGGGTACACAGAGCGGCTGCGGAGTTCCTGGATCCCTGCAAGGCTGATGGAGGATATGAAAAAAGCCCGCCCTGTATCATAATTGATATAAAACGATAATCAATCATGTTCGAATGACATGACGCGGGCGGTTTGTTTCGGAGGTTTTATTGCAAGCAGACGAACTCGGCAGATTTTGGTCGATGTCAGCAGTGAACAACGTATTGGACTGGGTGATGGAAATTGAATCTTATTTTGGAGCTTGCTCCCGATTTTTTCCTAGCTTTTGAATACTGAATCAGGATCTCTTGTTTGATTGGACTGTAATGTTATTCATTTTATTCAAAAAGCATGGTCAGCTATCTAACAAGGATTCAGAATTAGGAAACCGTCTCTTTCCCGTCGCTGTCACTCACGGAGGACAATTTTCACCGGAATTCCAATATCCGGTCGTAGCACGAGATCGGTTTTGACACGAAGCTTTCCCAGCGACTCGCCCGGCAAAATACGATAGTTGGCAATCAGCTTGATCAGGGAGACTTTCATCTCCATCAGCGCATATCGCTGGCCGATGCAGTTCCGTGAGCCGATGCTGAAAGGAATGTAATCGAAGGGGCCCCGCTTGGATTCGGCTTCCTCGGAAAAGCGATTCGGATCGAATTGGTTCGGATTGGGGTAGATCTCCGGATTGCGATGGATCACGTAGATCGGGACGAGTACTTGTTGACCAGCTGGGACTGTAGTGCCATCTGTAATTGGAGCCAAACAAATGGGTTAGTGAATTGAGGCCTATAGCTCTATTGAAGCCCGTTAACACTTACTTAGCTCAAGATCTTCTACCAGCTCACGACCAATAATTCCCACCGGTGGATACATTCGCAAGCCCTCCTTTACCACCAGATCCAGGTACTTAAATTCCTGCAGGTTTTGATAGGTCAGTTCCGCCGTCTTGTGATCCTTGCCTAGTATTGCCACGATCTCCTCGTACACCCGCTCCTGTACGTCTGGATTTCGTGCTAGTTCGTAGATCGTAAACGAAATACCGCTCGTGGTTGTGTCGTGTCCTTCAAACATAAATGTATCCACCTCTTCGCGGATATCCAGATTGCTTAAAGGTTTACCCTCGACCGTCACGTTCAGTAGCAGATCCAGGAACGTCAGCTTTCGCTTCGAGTACAGGTTCTCCTCGTTCAAGTCGAACGCCACGTTTTCTGCCTTTTCCTTGGACAGTTGTTGGCGTCTACGGCGGATGACGTCGTCCGTGAAGGCGTGCAGCTGTTTGATAACTTTGCGCTGCTCCCATGCGTTCGGGTGTAAGACATCGTACAGGTTTGGATATGGAGCGAGAAGGCTGATTGTTCGCAGGAGCACCAGGACGGCCATACTGTTGAAGCGAATAGATAGAGGATTGTAGATTGGAACAGTACTGGATGAATACCAAAAAACTTACCGCTTCACATTCTGGACGTATTTGTTGTTGGGATTGTGTTGCGCATCCACCGACGTACCCATCGAGGTCTCGCAGATACTATCCAATGCCATCAGCGTGACATAGTCGTAGATGTCAAACTCCTTGCCACCGACGTGTTTCCTTAGTAGCTTCACCATCGTGTCCGTCTCCGTGTTAAACACGCGAATAAACTGTTCCAGGATCTTGAAGTGAAACGTCGGGGTGATGATCTTGCGCCGCTGAAACCACTTCTCACCGCTCGCGATCAGCAGGCCCGTTCCAAGCCACGGCTCGATGAACTGGTACACTAACGACTTTTGCGTCTGCTTCGCCAGCAATACCTTCTCCACGTTCTTCGAGCTGGTCATCATAATGAGGTTCCAGTTGAACAGCGACCACATCATGTAATCCTTGCCATACTCCTGGTGCAGTTCGACAACACGCTCGAAAATACCTGTGGATGTATGAACATGGTAGTGATTACCACACCGAAATAGCTAATCCCGATAGGTGGTCACGAACTTTGGCCTTTCGCCCGTGGAAGATTTTGCGAGTGGTGGATTGGAAAACAAACGCTCACTGATAAGAGAAATCCAAATTCCGGGTCGATAACAATCATTACAATGCAAAAAGTCTAAAGTGGGGCAACGTGCACTTTCCCAGTATGTTTATGAAGGTATTTTAGTAATGTTAATTGAAATAAGAAACAAACATATAATGCCAAAGTATTTCACTTTCAGACAAACGAAATGTTGGAAGAATGTACATAATTGGATAAGGGAAAATCTTGAGAACAAATATGATATCGGCCAGTGGCACGCTTCCAAAAATTATTAAGACTGTGCATAGAAGGAATGTCTTTACCATAGCCCAATTTCTCCGAACACATTCTCTTTCGAACCCATCTCTACTCCGTTTCGGAAAATGTAACCGGTCGGAATTCACAGTACTTCCAAATCCGTACTTACCTGGAATGTCTAAGAATGCGAATTCCATCAAATTACCAACCACCGGCAATGGTTTCGGGCCCGGAAAGTGTTTGTTAACTTTCTTCAGCTTTTTCCGCTCTATCAGATGGCTGATGAGCAGGAACACGAGCGTCCCTATGAGAAGGGCCTGCAGGATCATGGTGAAGCTGGCGACACACTGTTTTGGCTAGTGGGTTCTTCTGAACCTACCTAAACTTTGTCCACTACTGACCCGTTCGGACGGTAGGGGCATTCTTTTTGATACATCACTATCGAACCTTATCAACGAGCTTAACTTCAGATATCTTCGACCACACAGGTTGGCTTATCGGATTTTAGTTTATCAGGCCCATACGTACACAATTCCCAAGATAGGAATTATGTGGTAAACACACAACAATGCTTGGAACCGGTCAGAGGTTGTAAATTTAGCAAGGGTTGGATTAAACACCACGTTGTTTTATTTACATTTTTCTGCTTTCTCATTGCCAAAGGTGGGTCACTGATAAGTGTGTGGTGATCTGTAATCATTTTATTTCGCACTGGCAAAATAAAAAGAAGTCAATTCGGATGAAGTTGCTTACAAATTAAGATGCATTTTCTGTTCGTTGATCAAAGAACTTCAACATCTTGTTAGCTGCAATGCACAGTCTAGAATACAAATTACTTCCAATGGAACATTCGCCAACTAACTAGTGCCAGTTGAAGTTAAATTGAAGTTGAAAGTAGTAACGAACCCACACCAACAGGAAAAAAAAACAACACATAACAATTGGTCAACTTAAACGAGGTGCACGCCCGGAAAAACTATACACTAATTGTAAAACCAGCATCGGAGTGGAGAAAACCACTGCCAGGCAACACTGAATTCTGATGGTGCCCCGGGCTTTGTTCGAACTGAGGGCTGGGATTGGAACTTGGTGAAAGTAATTTACATTTGCAGTCGTTGTCTTTCAATCGATACGAAGCTCCTCTGGAGCTTAAGTGACGCTCTGGAGGCTATCAGTTAACGTTCAAAGTGTAGCATGCTTTCAAGTGAAATTACCGTTAGAGACCTGAAGTTTGTGGAAAGTTTTTCCAGTTCTGTGTAGGCGGAATTTTGCCTCTTTGCTTGAAGTATACTTCAGAGGCAATGCAGGTACAATTAATCACTGGGTTGAGATGGTGGAAAATTAAATGAGAGTGTGCTGCATTGCAAGTTTACCATTGTAGCGTTTTGGTCCTTTATCGGATCTTTTATTTCGGAGTTGAATTTTCGGAAAATGCTTCTTTTAACAGGTCCAGAAACATATGTTCATTCTTTATCATTAAGAATTTATTTGATATTGTAGAGCTTTTGCCATGTTTTTTTGTTGTTTAATTTCAAAAACTATCTTATTCAGGATTGATAATTGTAATCTCATGTCATTTGTTTGTGTTGCCAATATCGTTTTATATCTACATTGTTTATCGTTAAAATAAATATACTATCTCTTTACGGACGTCGTTTTCCTTCCCCTTTCATCGGTTTTATATGCAACTTATATACAATTCCTTCAAATCTCTTTCTTGGTTCACCATCGTCTTATGCAAAGATAATAAAAAGCAACAGCAACAATTACAGCAGATTTGAGTTTATCCTCTTACTGTGGATACATTTACGCCATTCTTATCTTACTATCCCGGATTGGTCTTTTCGTTTCAATCTTTCAAAACTCATTTGCATATATTTCGCACAACTCGCTCACATTGAACGACTGTTCAGAATTAATTTTCGATATTTTCGCTCTTTGTTCGGTGTAGTAAGAATGTTTGCTATGTACAAAATTCAACAATATTTACAGTTTCCAATAAAGATAGCACTAAGATTGCCGGAGTGAGTTTTACAGTAAATTTTCGCTTTTTCGCGCCTTCGAGAAACATTGTAATTATTTTTTTCTATTCGGTACAGCTTACTTTTGAAGTAAAGTGTTTCCATTCCTCAGGCACGGAAATGTACCCGCACATGTATGTGTTGCACCGTCATCTAGTTGGAACAAAATCAATTGAAATCCACCGAAAACTACTGGAAACTTTATTCAAAACTAAGCGTTGTGTCGATGGAAAAGCTATGCGGGCTAGTTCCCATACACCGCACCGAACTATCGAAAGGATTGGATAAACGTCGAGATGACTAGAATAAACTAATGAGGTAGATTGAACAAATGCCACTAAAAAGCTACGGAACTAATTGTCACTACGTCGGTCGGATTGTTCACAAATTCGAAAGACAGTATGCTTACTAAGGGAAATAAGCTGATGTTGCAGTTGGGATGCAAGGGAAGGGTGTTTTGTCTTGGCATCAACATTTTCCTATCCTCTTGGATTCTCTACTTTCTTAACCATGCGTTCTTGTAAAAGCCTTCGAGAATGAGAACTAATTTCATACAGTCACACGCATTAAATTCAATAGAAAGTTTATATCGCGGAAAATGAAAGGAGCAGCACAAGAAACTGTGTCATGTCAACCGTGATTAAATTAGTGCAATTGTTTTCCGCTTGAAACTTTTCCTTCATCAGGGGGCCGTGTCGGAAAATGGGAAAGCAAGGAAAAGCACAAATAGCATTCATTGGTGGCTTCCGCAAAAGACAAATCGTTCGTATTGTTTTTCCGAGTGGTGGCAAAAAGGCTGCTGATTTGCTTGGGTGAGCGAGAGAAAGACAACTTTCCGATGGAGCAGGAAAACTGCGAGGTTAAAATTAAAAGTATAAATAAAAGAAAGCAATCTCTTTCACAGCACGACACGAGAGCGCACATAAAAAAGCATGGTCCACCATCGTAGACAACAATGTCCAGCCAAGAGGAAAGGGTGGCCAAGGGAGGAGGGGAGGTGTTTGTGATGGTGATCTGAAAAAGGATATCGATGGGCAGCGATGAGAGGAAAACCAGTCAGTGGGAGGCAAAATCTGTTCCCCTAGAAGCTGTTCATTTGAGTGTCGGTTTCACAATTTTTCTCACTCTTTTACTCGTGGGACGATGCGCTGGAGGAGATTTAAAAGTTTTTCTTGTGGAAAATCCCATAATCCCTTCCGTACCGTAAGATGGTGCTAGGGCACCCAGCTTGATGATTGCTGTGGTTGAAATTGCCATTTAGATTCGGAAATCTCTTACTGTAAGGCGAGATTTTCGTCCATTTGGGAAAAGTTTGTGAGACGAAAATGGCCCATTTGTTTCACTGAGAAGATCATTTAACCTTTCTGTCCCTTTCTTCATCTTAAAACGTCTCATGTGAAGATAGAAGTAAAGTCAATGTATAAATCAAATAAAATCTTGTGTAAATTTCTTTCTGTTTCACCAGCAGAACGCGGGTTTAAAATCAACTTTGCTGGCCTTTGACGAAAAACAATGGCTTCTTTGTGAAAAGTGGTGATGCTTGTGGCTGTGAGAATAGTTTGGATAATGTTCCCAATTATTTGATGTTACACCATTGGTTGTGCAAATGAAATAAGTTTGAAATGGTTAATTATTTAACAGAAAATTGTAGTTCAAAGAAAAAGGTAGCAAATGATTGAATTGAAACATTTCAATTGAAATATGTCAGTGTGTTTTAAAGTTGCGAATCCTTTACGTTTCTGTAATAAAACGCACGGAAAAATCGTGGCAAAACTAACATCAGATATCTGTTGTCTTTTCCCCCTTGCTCTACGATAGCAAACGAATCACCCAAGCTACAGATTTTCCCGGCTGGTAGAAAACTTTAAATTGCAAAAAACGAGCTCTCCCAGGAGAAACTTTTCCAACTCGACAATTTCTGTTCGATAAGTGCTTCATCACAGTGCGTCCTGGTCGTTATTTTGCCATTGCTTCCGACTGCACACGGACGCGCGCGCATCATTAATCACAATTAAGCTGCGTGAAGTGAAGTGTTGAAGTGTGGGAAATGGGCGAAAAGCAGAAGCACCGAGAGAAAAATTGAACCAATCTCAACGGACGTTGAGTTTGGATGCGGGGTTGTGAGGATCAAGGAAGCGAGGGTGAGAAAATGAAGTGCACTAATTACCAGGCTCTTCGGGCCAAACGGTGTGTGCGGAGATACGGCGGAAATTGAAACTCAATCTTTTTGTCGGTTTTTACACTCGACAGCAATTTCCATGCTTTAGCTCCGTATGCGGATTGAGTATGGATGAGAGATTGGGAGGTAGGAGGATCTAGCATGGGAGGGTAGGATAATGCTAAAAATGTGCCTGGTAAGCGAACTTGTCTTAATTAGCAACCTTTCACCTGTGGTTTTTTTCCTACATTCGTGACACAAGAAGCACTGGAGAACCAGGTGAGACGCTTGGAGGAACCCTAGAGATTAAAGCTAGAAACCTCAGTACCAGCGGTTGTGCGTGGATCGGCGAAACTTCGCCAACGCACTAGCTAGAACCCGGACGACGCCATCATGATCCCGTTGGTACCATTCTCCCGCTGATGGTTCCAGTCGGGGAACATCGAGCTACTCCGCGTGATCGTCGGGGGATTCGCCAGCCGGGGTAGCGTCTCTCGTGCCGGATAGTACACGATGGGGCCGGGCGAGGGCGCCCGGGTACTCCGGACCGTCGTCCGTATCGTGCGCATACTGCAATTGCTGAGCTTCGTCGAGGTACTGCGCGTGGTGCCGACGCGCTGAAACCGGCCCGAGTTGCGGTTGCTGGCGTCACCGTTGGAGAACGAGCTGTCGTCGTGGATCAGACCGTCGTCCGCTGCCTGGCGTCCGCGGGGTTTACAAAATAAGAGAAGAAAAATCCGCTTGAACTTCTCGCCGAAGATGACGTAGATGAAGAAGTTGACGCTCGAGTTGATCGTGACGAGCAGGTTGGAGACCTTCACCAGGTGGTCGATGATGACGTTATAGAACGCCTCGACGATGTTGACCATCATCGCCGGCAGGTTGCAGAGCAGAAAGACGATCACGACGCAGATCAGCATCGTCGCCAGGCCGATCTCGCGCTTCTCCGAGCGGGACAATCGCTGCCGTTCCTTGTTCGCCCGCCGCACCTGCTGGTAGATCATTAGGTTGAAGAACGAGATCAAGCTGAAGGGCAGGAAGTAGACGAAGATCATGTACAGCCAGTGGATGTACACCTTGATGTACGTCTCGTCCGTGCGCATTTCGGACGCCCGCACGCAGTAGATGGTGAGCCCGGTGTGCGGGTGTTCGGAGGAGATCAGCTGCACCTCCCAGAAACGCGGCAGGTTGTAGAGGATCGAGAACACCAGAATGCCGACCACGTAGAGTCGGGCGCGTCCGTACGTGCAGAGGGCTCGGGCCCGAAGCGGATGACATACGGCGACGTACCGTTCGAGAGTCACCGTTAGCGTCAGGTACACGCTGGCCGTCTGCGCGATCATGGCGAGCGGGTAGACGACGAGCGAGATCTTGGGATATATCTGATAGTGGTAGTAGTACAGGTAACCCGTGTGCGGATAGATAGCACACAGGCCAAAGATCAACACCGAGGTGAGGATCAGCACCGTGTCACACCGGGCCAACCCTATCAGCAGGTAGTTGATGCTGGAGCGCATCTGTGGCCTCGACAGGATCACCATCGAGAAGATATTGCCCAGGATCCCAATCAGCGCCACGATGTTCATCACCACTCCACTGAGCCAGAACTCGAACTCCGCCAGCGCGTGGTTGGGAGGATCGTAGCAGTCAACCATCGCCACATAACTCTCGTTGAGCAGGCTCGTGTAGTTCTCCATGAAACCACCGGTACTGTGCGGTGCTGCGACCATCTCCACGCTCCTTCCTCCGCCGCTGCCATTGTCGAGCAGTATCTGTACCTCATAGTCGACGCTGGATACGTTCATTGTGTCCACGTCCCGGTGCCGTATGCATCCGGAGCTTCCCCACACTCACACACACACAAACACACACGGTGGCAGCACGGCTCTAGAGGGATTTACAATTCCGTCTCTATTTCTTCACCTTCTTCCACTGTTTTGCGGTCCTCCACTCGATAGAACTATACTAGCTCGACTACTAGCTGGTGGTAGCCCCCGCGGGACGCCACTACGACCAACGGTACCATTTCGTCTGTCTGTTTTCACTGTGTCGCTGTTGTGTTTCTTACTCCTACTTCCACGACAGTTTTATTATTTTCGCAGCAGAGTGGCGACCTCATTCTTTGCCTGCTCCACGGTCACGACATGGTTGTCTTAGCCGCTGGCAGGAAGCAGTCGTCCAGTCGAGTCCAGTCCCTGCGAATGAAAGTGGGGAAAGAGAAAAAAAACAGCAGAAGACGTCACTAAAGTTGCACTTCGCATCGCTTGCCAATTTAAGGGACGAAATTTAACAAGCGTAAAATATGGGTTTCACATGAAAGAAACGTTGGACAAACTGAGGGAGCTCTTCTTAGTGATAGCTTTAAATCTGAAATATTTTTGATGCATGGGACGTACGCCCACTCCCGGTGGTGAAGTTGATTTTTATTATTACAAATTTTCTGTTACATAAATTGGTGACATGAAGAGGACGTGCTTCTCATGTGTGATTTCTTGTGACCGACATTAGGTCTTTGTTTAACGCTACGAATCGGAGATGTAAGGTGAAATAGAATTTGAAAATTCGCCAGAAGTGATAAAGTTTATCGCAAGGCGGAAAATGTGATAGAAATGTCAACGAAAATGCATGTTTGGTGTAAATTTATTTGGTGATTAAAACTGAGCATTTCTCAATCTGAAATATAAAAATTCATGATTTTTAAAATTGCAACTTTGCAGTGTGTTCGCAAGAAAATCAACAACAAGCTAAAAATGACTTCCAACAATTGGGTTACCATGGTATCAAAAATGAGTAAAGAAATATGAATATATTTTATTTTATTTACATAACGGAAACGATATCGTTTCTGTGAACGTGAATTGTGAAGTAGAAAAAAAACCGCTGCACCACAAAGGGAATGCAATCTGTGGGCCATTATCAATGTTTTGTTTTTGGTGTAATCCAGCTGCATACAGATTCACGTTGCGATATGGTTTAAAATGTCCACCCGCCGCCCTTTTCCCACCCTGGCATTCAATGCATCTCATTATGACACGTTTGCATGTTTTGCGCACTTTCCCCCCGATAGCCGACGGGGACTTGAGCTGCAAAAAGTGTTGACTTAAAAATATAACCGGAAATGGAGACGCCTGGTGCTGCGTGAGCGATGTCACCGGATGTGTGCAAATGGAACGTGAACAATCGAGGGCACGGTTCGTGTGATGCACTTGTATGAGGCCTTTCGTGGCACAACGAAATAATAATAATAATAATAATAATAATAATGATACTACGAGGATTTAAGCAGTGTCAGACTTAAGCGCCCAGTTTATCTTCCAGCACACTGCCCCGGAGGAAAATGTTTATTGTTGGGTGACGAAAAACAAAAACGGAAAGGAAAAACCCAACGAGCCGGGGCAAAAAAGAATGCCTGGGCGTCATCATCAAGTGCAAGTGTGCTGGAACGATGTGAAACCACCGAAAGGCAAACGACCGTTTGTTCGCTTGTGTGATGAAAGGTTTCTGTCTTTTTTCACTTGACAATCTTGCAGCGGTATGCAAAGCTTCTCTCGGTTTTTATTGCAGCCTTTTTGTTTTGTTTTTGGCCTCAGATCCGTTAATGAGCGTTAAAGTGCGATTGCTTTACACTGCCACACTGGGAACGCTTTGTTCCTCGTTTGCGAGGTTTTGTTTGCTTTGTTTGTTTGAAGACTTAACAACTATCATTATCACGAATACTTGTAGTTTGTGTCATAAGTACACGTGATATTTTTTCTGAAAAATTAAATCTAAATTACTTCTATCGTAAACAAAACAAAAAAAAAACGCCATAAGTAGAGAATAAAAGATATCTTCATTGCAAACGAGGGAGCATTTTGCTTATTTTTAGAGGCAGTTAGCGTCTGCTGTATGTCTGCATTATTTGAATGCTCCAGACAGACGTCTACTTCGGACATAATCACTTCTTTAATGTTCTTCTTGCTTATGTCTGGTGTTCGCACTTTCCACTGAAGTGAGTAACAATTGACTTGAAAGTGCTCTTTTCTTGTCGGAAAGTCATGCTTAAAGCTTTTGTCAGGATAGTAATGAATTTTTTTTTTTGAAAATTCACCGTAATGTTGAATGTTAAATGCAGCGGGGAGCATTTCTCATTATAAACTGGTGCTTATTATGTACGTTAAGTTCATTTGAAGTTGTAAAAATGGTTCCGGATTGCAACTGTTTTCTTGAAAAATGAAAACGGCAGAAAACGTTTTGGAACAAAATTATAAATTAGTTGAGAAACAATAAAGCTTAAAGACTGGTTGTGCGTCAAGTAAAACGCAAATTAAAGCATAAAAAAATAAGCATAAATTCAAAGCTTTTGCCTGTTTTGTCACAGAACAGAACTGGTGCCATGATTTGGTTTGATACAACATGCAACTTGTACGATACAGTTTAGAGCGTAGAACAAGTTGCTGTTTGTCAAACACACTGTTTGTAATTATATTTGTTGTATTGGATAACAAAAACTTTCTATTCATACATACTCCCTACATTGAATGGGCTGATGAAAGCAATGAATTTAATACCGAACCTTGCAACGTTGTTCCATCCGAGGGAAGGAAATAAACCCTCCAGCTTATTTCGAACTGTGGCATGATAAATTATTAAACCCCAATTGGCAGCCGACTGTTTTTTGTGCCAACATCCGAATGTCGATTTTCTTTTACATTCACTCATCGAATCGACTGGAACTTTTTGGGCTCCGTTACTTACGGTACACGTTTGGATCCGTTCCAGCGCACGCACATGTTGGGCTGCTGTCAATGTTTAATGATGTGTTTATTTTCTATTACGACCTTTTGCGGGTGCAGCTTGTCGATGTTCGTCGATGAATAGTGATAGCAGCCAATGTTCGACCAACAGACACACACCTGTTGCCGGTTCATGCGTGGAAAATCGGTCGAAGGCATCACGCACTCTGGCACGTGTAAAATAATGATGGACGATGTTGCGACCAGACTCGCTCCATGAAGCCCATTACAAAACAGTCCACTGAGGTCTGCTGAATTCGGTCCTAATTTTGTTCTATGTGAGTGCCAGAATATTTCATATTTTCTGTTGATGTCGGGCCGGGACTATGGGTTTCTGTCTTTCCAATGGATTGCTGGCGGGTGTCGTAAATTTTTGACCGTTTTGTGGTTTGAACACGAAGCACTTTGATCTTTTACGCTCCACGTACGAATATCCAACGTAGTCCCGGTAAAATTGAAGGTAGAGTCTACTAACCCATGAACTTTGAACCTTCCGTAGGAGATTCATTTCGAATGCACCATGTTGGACCGGAAGCTTGCTTTTAATCACATCCAACACGTGTTTTACGTGCGCTCGGATTTGCTATGCTTTATTTTCCATTGTCAATTTTCTTCTACCCCGCACGGATGATCCAATCCTCCGATCCCGGGGCCTCTTTGGGCTTGCGCTTGCGAGCCGAAGCCGGATTCGGTGGTTCGATTGTGAAATGAAATGGAACCGAAACCACCATACCGGCCGGCCGGCAATTCAACCGGAAAGTAAATCGACCCCCCCCCCTCCGGCCAAGGCCGGGGCGGCGCGTTACGGTATGGAAAATCCAATATTTGCATGCAAATAATCCCACGATTGGACATGGATACACGCGGACATGGATGCGGCTTTTTTCCGTGTGCTTTTTTCTAGCCATATTTTTATCTTTTCCCAGGCAGATACACGTTGAGAGTTGTTGAACCTTTTCTTGGCTACCGTTGTTCGGGCCGATCCTGCTCACATTCTTTTTCTGAGCGGTTTTTCTTATCGCAATGCGCGTACGTTATGCTATCCGTATCGGAGGCCCCGTTTCGTGGAACGATAAATTCGCATCGCACGGTTCTTGATCTCGTCTTGCTGCCTAACGCGCTCCGTTGTGGCGGTGAAAAACAAAAATACAACACCGGTGAAAAACCTCGTGGCGTGGAGGATGCCAAAGATGATTGGAGTGCCACTAAAATATTGATCTCGAAAGCCACGGCCTCGGAATGGGAAAAGTGGCGCTAGAACCGACACTTTGAACAGTGCGGAACAGAGAACGCTCAGATCGAGTGTTTTCCTTGCGGAGTTGATTCAATTCGGTTTTTTTTAGAGATGACATTTCTTCGTCGTTCCTCAGCTCTGGAACCAGTTCTTTCCGTTTTTTGTGTCGCGTGACAAATGAGGTTATGTTCACACGGTTCTTCGTTGTGATAGGAAACAATCTCTTCCACAACCTACCGAAACGTCGATGGGAGAACCCTTTTTTGTTGCCGCAGATGTCGACGAGACCGAGAAATCTGTACACTTACCAGTGATTTTTGCCTGTGCTTTGTATTCAATTTTCGCTTGATGTCGAGGGCTTTTAAATTTACCCTCGAAGCGTGACACGGATGAGTTTATTCTTGCAACCTGTTGAGTGGGTGAACTCTCTCACTGTAGACATCCTTTACGTGCACACATCCCGCCCATCAGCGGATGTTTTGCGTGTTCTAGTATGTGGCCTTTCCGAATGAGTCGGGGAAATTGGATTGAGAGCTCGTTACAGCGTTTCTCGGTGATGGAACTGTGGTATTTTCTCACATATTTCAATTTACATAATTGCTGAATAATGATGCATGGCAGAAAAAAAGCAACCGTTTCATGGACGATAATGGCGTGTGTTTTCCTACATCTTGCAAACCAACGCCACATTTATCTTGGTTTACTTTTATGTTTTTCTCAGCCACAAATTTTCACCTTCAGAAAACTATTTTATCCTTTATTTTACCAAGAATGTTTCAAATTTTAGTTTTACCTTATATCTAACACATGTATGACGGCACATGACTCACCGTAAACCACTCTCTGAACATCGTTTAAAAGTTTATAACTGTCGGGTAACCTTTCCAGTGGAATGAGAACCATGTTAGGAATCTCGATAAAAGCTTCCATGTTCTTCGCGGACGATGTCACTTGAACTAAAAAGTTGGAAACCATTGTTCACCGTCACCGAAACAGATCGAAACAGGCGTTGAAATAAAAAGAAAACCTCAGCTGACAGGATGGCAAAATTGAAATTTACTAAAACATGTACTAAAGCGTATTTCCGACGTTGTTGCGCTATTACCATATGGGAATGCATGCAGATGTTCGCGAAAAAGAATCCAGTGCAGCAAAGAAACAACTTTCCATGCCTTATATGCAAGAAAAAAAAATTAAAAAAAGCGAAAGGAAGCGAACGATTCAGAGAAGGTGAACATCGGGCAAGAACATCGAGAACGCCTTCGAGAGAACATCGAACTACTACAACATGACTGCCGGATAATCCGCCTACAAAAGCGAAACGACCGGGAACACTGAAACATCCGGTCGAATGTTATGAGTTGCTTCCTTCTCGATCTTCCGGTTTGCGGAATGTGTTTGCCGGGAAGTCGTGGTCGTGGGAAAGCGTTATTGGGAAGAACTTCCGTCGGCGAGTTTTTACTCCCCCCCAGTGCGCCGGTATGTCAATACTTCAGTGAAGCATGTGAGCATGTTTTGGGATACATGAAGTAAGCATTTTTTATTCCTACCATTTTCTCACGCTTCCACTTCCAATGGCTGGGACGATTTTTTGATTGCTTGGGGTGGTGTTTTTGGGGATGGGAAACGATACGCGAAAAACCTATTTGCCTCCCACGGGGGGAAACAGAAGAGCTGACGCTGGCTCTATTGAATTTCCACTCAACAGCTGGCGGCTACTAGAGACTAGGAGATCGATTAGAGGTAGTGGATCAGCGTATCGGCCGGTGTAAAGTCGGTTGTCGGCCGGTATAAAAGCTTTGAAGACGAAGAGACGGGTTTTCCGCCGAGAACGAAGAACAGAAATCCCATAAATTCCTTACGATATCCAAACCACCAAGCAAAGAGATTGTTTTAAGTACAGGAATTTGGAATTTTTAAAGAAATTGCAATGCAGTATGAAAATAAACAGTAAAATAGCACAAGCCGGTCGAGTTCTTCAATCAGTTTCTACCACATTTTAGAGATTCCTACTTGCTCATTATCTGAGATATGGGATAGCGAATCGATGCCTTGTGATTGGAATCTTGGTATCATCTACCCCATATACAAAAAGGGAGATAAGTTAGACTGCAGTAACTACAGGGGTATTACGGTGTTGAATACCGCCTACAAAATATTCTCCCTCGTTCTTCAAGAACGACTTGACCCATACGCTGAAGAGATAGTAGGAAACTATCAGAGGGGATTCCGAAGAGGGAGATCAACCACTGATCAGATCTTCACCATGCGGCAAGTCTTGGAGAAGATGGCAGAGTACCAACAAAACACTTTCCATCTCTTCATTGACTTTAAAGCCGCATATGACAGCATAGCCAGGGTAAAACTGTATCAAGCCATGAGCTCATTTGGAATCCCGGCTAAATTAATCAGACTTGTAAGAATGACCATGACCAACGTCACTTGTCAGGTGAAGGTGGATGGAAAACTCTCAAGTTCCTTTGCTACCACCAAGGGACTGCGCCAAGGGGATGGGCTTGCCTGCATACTCTTCAACCTAGCGCTAGAGAGGGCCATCCGAGACTCGGAGGTAGAAACTTCGGGGACCATCTTCTATAAGTCAATCCAGATCCTGGCATACGCTGATGATATTGATATTATTGGTAGAAGACTCTCCTATGTAGCGGAAGCATACCAAAGGATCGAGCAAGCGGCGAATAACCTCGGACTGCAGATAAACGAGGGAAAAACCAAGATGATGGTGGCATCATCAGCGGCCCTGCCAACAATTGCCGAAAGCCTACACGGGGGTGACGTACAAGTAGGTGAACGCACTTTTGAAGTCGTCCAAAATTTCACCTATCTTGGGTCAAAGGTCAGCACCAACAACAACATTGAAGATGAAATTCGCGCTAGGGTGCTGGCAGCCAACCGGTCATATTACAGTCTGAGAAATCTCTTCCACTCACGATACCTGTCAAGACAGTCGAAGCTGGGACTATACCGAACATACATAGTACCAGTGCTCACATACGCCTCCGAGACATGGACTCTGTCCAAATCTGACGAAACCCTCTTAGCCGTGTTCGAGAGGAAGATGCTCAGGAGGATTTTTGGCCCCGTATGTGAGGAGGGACAATGGAGGAGCCGTTATAACGACGAGCTCTACGAGCTGTACGGCGACCTTACTGTCGTACAGCGAATTAGACTCGCCAGGCTCCGGTGGGCTGGTCATGTCATGAGAATGGCACCGGACGACCCAGCCCGTAAAGTCCTTTTAGGCTGTCCCCAAGGACAGAGGAGGCGTGGTAGGCCTAAATTGAGGTGGAAGGATGGCGTAGACGAAGCCGCCAATAAAGCCGGGATACGGAATTGGACCAGCGTGGCGAGCGACCGTGAGCGGTTTCGGATGGAGCTTCGTCAGGCCAAGACCGCTCAGCGGTTGTAGCGCCACATAAGTAAGTAGTAACTTGCTCATGGTGCGCTTTATTACGAACTCGAATGCAAGCATAATTTAATTTTCTCGATCAAACTTCGATCATAGCTTCGAAGGGTAATTCATTCAATTTGTTTTAGATAAAAATAAGTTGTTGTGTCCAAATTAAGAGCCAAATTATTTATTCTTTCACTTCGTGAAAAGTATTGGTTAGTAAAAAGTTTATAATTTTTTTCTGTTATACACAAAAGAAATTTAGGTTCTTCTAATCTTGCTTTAAATTTGCCAAATGGACCTTGTCAATTCTGATATTGAAAGGCGAAACGACTGCGACCAAAGAGTCTATAATATCAATGAATTTATTGTTTTAAAGATATAGTAAATGCAGTTTTATGTCTCAATCTCATGTTTTTGTTATAAACAATTTATAATTTATTTAAGTTATTATATTTCTAGGGAAAGTATCAATAAATCTGTTCGGGACGATGTAAGAACGCCGATCGTATGATAAACGAACCGTGGAACATTGGAAATCAATTACCAGCGTTCAGCGTGAAAATTTTAAGGCGACGAAAATAAATCTGTTTTCTTTAGCGGTTTAAACTGGCAAACCGTCGTATCCGGCACGACATGGAAGATAAGGAAATGTCGGTCGTCGAAATAAAAAGTCAACGAGACAGAGTTCGCTGGAAGGCAACGTTGTCGTCCAAAACCTTCCCCCACGGTTCCTTTTATCCTGTTCACGCATCGGTAAACGGTAGTGCAGGAACGGGATAGAACGTTGCGTTGCAGAAATGTGACACAAAATATTCATTAATCAAAGCTCTCGCAGTGCGGCCGTCTGAACGGAACATGGAAAAAAAACAGCTGCCCCGGGGAGTGATGAGATGACTTTCAGTTAAGGAGGATGCCTCACTTGCCAGACGCATGCACAGACGGATCGAACTAAGGGGGAGACAAAAAATGGGAGAAAAGGACCGAGCAGCGAAAAAGACGTTGGCAAACAATCGGAAAAGTGGTTATTTTATGGCCACTTTTCTAGAGTTGACCCAAAACCCCGGGCGCAAACGAGAGGCCGAGGAGAAAGACTTGACAGCCTCTTGGTTTTGGTGGAGCATATTGAAAATTTGCGAAATTCCTAAGCCTTCACAGCACGAGACGGTCCGGGGGTAGGAGGAGGCATAGCTGGGCGACAGTTTTGCCACCATTTCTGGGCACCATTGTCATTATGTCTTCCATCAATGATGGCTGGCTCCGAATAATGTGACCGTATAGGCATCTGCGAGGCCTGTCCCTTGTCGTCTCAACGGCGACAAGATATCTCGGGGTCTTGTATGAATAATTCACAAACAGCATGGCGTTGCTTCGGATCATCCAACATTCTAAAAAAAAATTTAAAGGTTTGCATACACGTTTTCTTGTTTGTTTGTAATACTCTGATGGTTTCACAAATAAGAGAAATAATCTATTTCTATATTTAAGTGTTGCAAAAGCACAAGTCCATATCGCTATAAGCAAACAGGATGAAAACAAATTGGTTCGAATGCTAGCTCCATCATCTAACGACGCCTTCGATACTCGAATGAAAAGGGGAAAAAGATGAAGGAACTATCAACAACAACGTTGATGAGGTCCGTGACCTTGTGGTAAACAAGTGACAACGCACTGATTGGATACCAAAGTCAAACATATTGTCACATGTAAGAAGGGAGTAACGTAAATTATTATATCATAATGAAATAAACCAATAAATCAAAATGAAATCAACAAAGTTTTAGGTGTTTGATCAAATAAATGACTGATCTTTCAAAAGTGTGACAAATGGAGTATTGTATAATTCGGTTTACGCAAGACACAGTTCATTCCCCGTGTCGATTCCGAGAAGACATTGAAAATGTCTAAAACATTCAAATACCTGAATATCAATTAGCAAGAGTGTATTCAATTAACGTGAGACAATATTTTAAATGCACGTTCGGTGGGGTTTTGGGTTGCTTTCTCGTTTAAGTTCTACCGTTCCAAAGTTTCTGCTCACCTGCAGATGCTTTTCCACCCGGGTTTTTGTGTTTATTCGTCGCCGCAAACGGTGGCCCCCACGACCAGACCGGGTGATGAAGGGAAAGATCGCTTTTCGAGAAACCTAACACCGGTCGACGGTGAACCCAAAAGGTGGAATTTAATTTAGTGGAAAGAGCGTCAAGTTCATCGAAGGATGCTCTCTCGTGCACATGATGCTTCCATAGCCTCAATCTCTCCTAGACGACGATGGGTTTTCCAGCGAACCGGTGGAAATTGAAGTGTAGTTTTGCATATTTCCCGGAAACGACACTTTAGGGAAGAATTAAAGCACGTGTCTCTGCAAGCGGTCCGCAAATTTGTTCCCAAAACCATGCGAACACTAGCTGCGCGCGGTTGTACCAACTAAACTGTACAACAATTCGAACGTAATTATCTGTCCTTTGGGGCAACGTGGGTGTTATGGAGTGTTCGTAAAATGGTCCATGCGCTTCATACCTCGATTTGTTGCGACATTCTGTTAGGTGTTCCACGAAGCGGTCCCTTATGAATTTTTCATTTCAAAACAATGATCGGGAAACTTTTCATGTTACACAAGTTGGGTTTCTAAGCGCTTCCGCTATGTTGCTTTAAGTATTCAGGTTTCATATCGGCAACAAAGAAGAAATGATATGCCTTACGCTTGCAAAAGCAGGTAATTTCATTTTTATGCAGGTTGAATGACACTTTAGAAAAGTTTTATCATGCTTCGACCATGTTTGTCTTGGTAGCATGTTTCTTTGTATCATGTTTTTGATTAAACTGCAATAATATTTTGTCTTTCTGAAGAATGTTTAATTGATTATCTAATCTGTGAAGTTCTAGAGGAAGAATTTACAGTTTAAACGATGTTCCTGAAGTATTTACACTGAAAAACCACACAGTGGATCGTGTGAGTGGATTTAACATTCGCCAGGAGATCGGAGAGTAAATTCATCGTATTGATTGAAAGTATTCAACGCACGTTTTCCTCCGTGCTTCAACTTATATCAAACCACCAGTTTTCTACTTCCGGCTGCCGTTTTCTCATACCCCAAAGGCAAACAGATCTGGCGCTTCTGCCAGTGTGAAGTGGAGCATCCTCCTTCCCCCCATCTTCGATTCGTTGCCGCGGCGCACATTTGCATGCCGAAATCAATTTATTTACGGGCGCGTCATTCTGAAGTGACGTTAATTTTGTGTCGTTCGCCGGCCAACGTCGTTTAATTCATTAATTTATATCCAATCCGCGCAAAATGTGCCTTCCCGCCCTATTGCCGAGACGAGTTCCGCATACGGAACGCGGAAGATCAATTGAATTATCGCCATTTTGTTTTGATTTCTCGCCTCAAGATGTTCGAGGCAACCAAAATGAGGGTGGAAATGTCTTGGGTCGTGCCTGGGATTCGATTTGTGATGGTCAATTTACTGTCACTCAAGCGTCGACCACCGCCGAATGGTGGAGATGTTTTGTTGTATAAATAAATACTTTTGGTGGACACCTTCTTTTTCTACCCTCTTGTTTTGCGGTGTTCTGCAATGTGTTTCTACGTGGCACGAAATTTAATTACTTAAACGGTACAAAACGTTACCGGAACTATTTAAAGGCTCTTCTGTGCACCACCACAGGTTTGTAGAAACATGGTTGAAGTTGAACACCGACCGTCCCTGGAAGGACGTGGCCCATCCTTCCCAAACGTCATCAATTCGTTTCCGCGCGAGCTGATTAAGATCTACGACCGATTCGCTTCTGTTCGGTGGACTTTTCCCATCCCTCCCTCTCGAGCGGTAATGTGCTTACTTAAATCGATATCCACCAACACCTTGCCGATCGCCGAAGTCCCAGAAGCAAACGATAGCAATGATGATGGCGATGATTATGGAAGTGCTGACGACAATGGGCCCGAGTTGCTGGGAATGGCGCTGTGGGTCGATCAATATGACGCCGGACCGGACCCAGATGACATTCGCCGTAGATACGTCGACTCATTCCCAGGCACAATGGCGCGTACGTGAGCTTCGGGAATAAATTGCAATGGAGAAAACGTGCAACCCGTGTAGGAGGCAAATTTTCCCTCCTGGAAAATGTCCGTCTAACAGTTGGGTGATGCTGAAGAAGCAGAGCTAGAGTAAATTGTTCTACTTCCCCACGAATCTAACCAAAGTGTTGGCGGTCGTTTGTGGAAAATGTGCAATGAATCAATACCGTAATGAGTTGCATTACAACATCTTCGTGTTGGCTAGTTCAGTTGTTGGTCTTTCATTCTTTTTCTCGTCTGTCACTTGTCGTGCCGGAAGTGGCAGTACGCAAATAGGTTTGTTAATGGTTTAATTACGTTGTTTCCTTCTCTTCTTTTCAATGTCATTTTCTACGCAGGATCTACAGGTTGAAAAAAAAAAACAAATCTGTAGATAAGACCAGTGTCAGAAAATTATCCACTAGCACGGACTTACTTTACTCCATAGTTGTAAAGGTTGAGATAATTTCCTTCGTTTGCTATGTATCTGAGCCGTCGGTTGAAATCCACTGCGAGAAGGATAATTTCCATGAGCTTTCCCCTGGGAGCAATGAAAATCTTGATCAGCCAAGCCACAAGGGATAGTTTCGGTGCAAACGGTTATGGACTTACAGCTAACGGGCAGCAATGGCATCCATTTCAATTATCCTTTTGCTCCGCCATACACTACGATGGTTAACTGTTTTTCTCGATGCTTCGTACACGCTCTTTCGTTCTCTCTTTAAGTTTCTCTAGCTTTAATTCTCTCTGTCTATCTCTCTCTTTTTTTTCTCTTCCTGTCTTCAAAGCGTACACAATCGTGTGTGAATATATTAATTTAATTAACTTTCAGCTGTTTGTCTATCACAACCCTCCGCCTCGAGCGCTGTCGCTACATTACATCGTCCGTCTGTGTTCGTTCTCTCGTCGTTTGATGTGCGATTTGCGGAAAATCGACAACTGTATACATGCTGTTGTTTTGGATTTCCCACTAGAGCTGTTGAACGGCCTCATCACTTTAATGTAGCATTTGTCTACGCGCAATCTGATTGTTTGTTTATCAGGTGTCAGAGAGATCAAAGACGGAATAATAGAGTGTCAAACGATCCAACGCAAATCTGATTGCTTAGAAAAACTTCATTTGGGAAGGTTTCATAACATAAGTTCGCTAGAAAACCACACAAAAGTTCCAAAAGCTTACTCTCAAGTGAATTAAAGATAGTTTTACGCAGTTCGGATCGTTCGGCCTTTCCATCAATCTAACTTTCATGCGAAGCTACGAGCAGTATCCACGTTTTACACACATTTCACAGAAGGTTTTGAGGAACACGTAACGAATGTTCTCATGTACCTACACAACTTTTACTTCCTGTTTTGTAATGCCGAGCATGGTTTTGACAGCTGACACCCCTATCAATCCCGCTTCTATCAAGTAGCTCGTTAGCTTCCTTGAAATGAATATCCTCATTTCACCAAACCTTTTTGTTTTTCACTTCACAAAAACACCTGTCCGGGGTAGGTTTTCCTTGGACGACATAACAAAAAACCAGAGCTGTCAATAATCCGACAAATATCATGTTCGTCATGTTGATTGAGGCTTTGTTTTCTAAAGTTTTAGAAATTGATTCCTGTGAGAAGCAAAAACAAAGACCTTTTTTTCTGATGTGTGTTCCCTGCGTCGTTATCCGCTACGAAATAATCGGGCGATTGAGAAATCCTTAAACCGAACAACCATCTAGACAGGCATTAGCAATTGCACGAAGCACAATGAAGACATGTGTATTTTTTTCAGTCGAGTGAGCTTTTCCGTTTATGGTTGCCCATTTGAGGAGAGGGAGGGAAACATGTGCCAACCTCGCCCCGGTTCCAGATGAAACCGGGTGGAAATTGACACGCCTGCGTCAAGTAAGGTGGAGTGTAAATTTTCGCTCGGATGCGTTCGATGGGAAAGCTGGTCTTTTGTTTTGGACTCGAGATGTTTTGCTTTGCAGAAACATTGAAAACATGTCACCAAAGACAGTTGGATAAAGGGGAGTGAGAAAATCGATATTACTTTTTTTATATAGAAAGAAAAACACTGTGTCTTCATCCTTTCAGAAATGAAAATTGAAATCCTGCGCTCCGGGGAAAATTGCTTCAAAACCCAATTGTAATAAACGAGGAAGTGGGTTCGGCCAGCGAAAGGACAGTTTCGGGAAATGATCTTAAGGACAAATAGGCAATTATCATTTTGATTGCAGTTAATCCATCTTCGGTCATTGCTTCGCACGCACACAATCGGGTATACTCTCTAAGGCTCAGCATAAATACCGGCAGTTGCTTCAGTGGACGATAAATTTCCCAACCATACTCCAACCCATGGTGGAAGTGATTCATTCCAAACGGCTATTCCCGCAGTAACGGCACGAATGGAAATTGTCCAAGGCAGTTTGCCGGGTAGCCCGATGAAGGTTTGCTGCTAAACTAAATATACCCGTGGGAAAGACAGGGCACAGTGCCTCCCGAGCGATCGGAAAAAGGATACCGACGGCGAGCAAAGCAGGATGCCATGATAATGACAATCATAAATTTTCTGCCCGCGCGACGTAATTATTGGCCAATCTTTTCCGATGGCTTCGAGACGCCACGCGCCACGAATCGGTTTGAGGTTAGAAACATTCGGTTATTGTGTAAATGTAACAAACGGAATCTGAACCTCAGCTTCCCGTCGGTTTGTACTCTCCGGCCTAATGGAAAATAAGATGGACGGAAAAGGGGTTCACGCTTTACAGAAATGCTGAAAATTCCGTTTCTCTCCGGTGGGAAACTGTGGGCTGTCACGGAGTGTAATTGACGCTTAATTTTCGTCCCTAATCTAATGGTTTTTGTTCGGAGACCTGGACCGGAATCCGAAATCCGGTTACGCGCTTGAATGGTGCCAATTGGCGTTTTTTCCCGTGACTGATGTGACGTGACGTGGCCTGAATTTGATTTCGATTCATTTGAATGCGTTCCATGCGCCCGGAATTCGTTGTTCCTTGGTGTCAAGGGTTTTTCCTTTTTTTCTTCTATCATTTAACTTTTCCACTCAAAACACTTTACTTCAAACGGGAGTTTGCCGGGTTCGCCCGTGCCAACAATCGTAAAATCATAATCATAATTTGATCGAAATTAATCGTCATTTATAACAACTCCCCGATTGGAAGTCGCACGCCGTTCCAGCCTCTCGCTCCCCGTTGGCCCTGCCTTCGACTTGCGCCTGTTTTTACGACCGAATTTTAACACGAACAGCAAGTGGACCCTTCTCCGGTTCGGAAATGAGAGACCGAGTCGAGTGACGGGTGGCAATAAAAATTCAATCAGCTCGTTTCTGCACGGAGGTTTGCTTTTCCGATTTGCCGAAGTGAATTGCCGGGCGCGCGCGATGATGATTGGGACAATTTGTTTGCGTCAGATAAAATAATGTTGTTTTTACTCGCTTTCGCCTTTCACTGGTGTGGGACGATTTGAGTGTGTCCAGGAAGCAGAATGATGCTTGAAGGATTATGGATATTCTTAGAGAAGCGCACGACTCGTCAGCGTTCGGAAGTAGAAATCATAAAGGGAGTGTTCAATTTGCGACGGCAGGGCTCTTATCGTGTTGTAGAGTTTTTTTTCGGTGCTGCTTTGAGCACGGGATTGCTGTACAATCAAGTAATTCATTGAGCATGATGGATAAACTTGGGATGGTATTTTTACTATTCATCGTTGATCCTTACGAAAGCAGGAAAATTCGTTCACGCTCGCGAGGCAATGAAAAGTAGATCGATGCCAAAATTTTACGTGAATAATTTTATTAGATTTTTTATCCCTAAGGATTCAATTTTTATGTTTGGGATAACACTGCATGATTTAATATTGTTGTTCGTTTCAAGTTCTTGGGTTGTTTTAAGTGATTCACGTTACATTGTCAATCTGTTCCATACTTCTCTTTTATGTTGTTTGTGTCTTTTTGAACTCGACAATGCACAATTGATTTAAATTGATTGCTTGATGAAACTAATCATGTGTCAAAATTCTTCAAATACCATAATAAAATATCAACGTTCTTCGTCGGATGGACCGGATATGCATATTTCGATTGCATAATATTCGAATGACTCCTCTAAAAATCTCGTAAAATTGTTTTACTAATATTCAGAACCGTTCAACCGTCAAATTGTTAATACATTTTCATATGCCATAAGGTCTGCATGTATGCTCTTCCCATAGACTGTTTGCATTCGCAAACACTTGAAGGAGTATCTTGAACATCGGCATGTCGTAAAGTAGGATGATACATTCGCGAAACGTGCTCCCTACGAACGCGTTCAGGATTATGGAAACGCTCGGAATCATTGCTTGCTGTAGGGAAAATGATTTCGAACTGCACCTCGAGCGGATGTCGAGCATAATGCGAAACGAAGAGCTGCCTTTTTTTGTGAGTGGGATCTTCAATATCTTCGCAAACGGTCAACGTGGAGTTGAAACGCCGGAGCGCGATATCTACGGAGGATGTAAAACACTCAAGACACGGTGCAGCAAAGCATGTCGCGTAAAACCCGTGGAATGTTCTGCAGCAAAAGCGCTTTCTTGAGTGGTGCGTCCTTCCGTCTGCCCGTCTCCATTGGTATCAAAGAAGAACAATTCACGCAATTTCTTAGTGCAGACCCGTGGAAGATTGTGAGTGTGAATCACAAATATTCTCCAAAGAATACATTAAAAGCATCCTACTGAGATGTGGAGCGATTTCTTCTGACCGTCGGAATTAGCCCTTAGTCCGCATCGCTCGTCGAAGGATATCGTTGCCGGCGTCTCGCGGTAGCCGTCTTTTCAATTCAACAAGGATAAAGAGATTAAAAGCCGGCTCACCATTAGCATGCTCCCGGTTTCTTCACCATTTTGAAGTGAAGTGCTGCAGACACAAGGAGCAGAAAAGCTAACAAGAAGCTGGAAATCCAGGATAAGAGTATAATAATACTCATGAACGTTCGAAAGGTGAAAAGTATGTTGTTCGTTACCGATTGGCTTGTCTTAGATGGCGTTGAGATTATAGTTGTTTTGAGGGAGGAATCTGCGATCATAGTTTACGAAGTATGTAAGTCCCCATTAAGGGAACGACACGGAACGATTTTCAATCAGGTCGTTTTCTTGTTGGCACGAGCAAACGAATTTCGCTGATAGTCGTTCTTCTTTTGATCTGTTTTCTCTCCCTTTATTGATGATTTTAATTAACTTATGTTCCGCAAGAAGTGATTTTAATTAACTTTGTACAGTGAAATATTCTTTTCACTTGCATTCCGAGTGAAAACATATTTTCCTTCCTTATGCAAAGCTTCTCTTTTCACCAGAGGATACTTATCTTGAGACTGAAATGATAGAGCCTCTGTCGAAATGGTTTCAGCGAAAGACGTTCGCGTTGACTGGGGCTGCGTCACAGCTGGCGGAAATTAAAAGACGTAATCAGGTCCATCATTTTGTAACTGTTTCCTTCGTTTCTTTGGCAGTGTGCTGCTCGTTTTATACAGGCAGGAAACGGTAAGGTACCGTTTGGAAGGAAAAACAGTGCATAAAAAATCAGTTACACTCCATCGTTGCCATATTTCGGGCTTCTGAAAGCTGAATCTACCTTCGCCTTTGTTGTGAAAACGGATGCCATTTGACGCCGTTGATTTACATTTTTGTTCCATTATTACACGAGAAAAAGTTGAATATTTTTTGTCCCCTTCTACTATGGAACGTGCGACAAATTATATGGGATGCGCAAGGCTGAAACATTTTCCGTTCTATAACAAATTTCGATCCCAAGGTGGTGATTTGAATGTCTCCGTTGTTTTATAAGGCCTGCGACGTTTGATGGATAAACCTACCGCGCTCATAATGTAGAAATAATAAACCCCTTTCCATTTCAATACCATGGGCGTATTTGAAGGAATTTCTTACCATGGTTAACAGTAGGGCATTTCAAAACTGTCACGCTTCTTAAAAGGAACCATGGAATGGGTATTTCAATTAAATTATGGAAAGTCAATAATGAAACGTCAATTTTTATAGCTAGACTGTTTTGCAAAACCTTCGACCTTCTTCACAAATGGAGGCCGATTTTCAATTTATTTACATTTAATTTCCGATTTAATGGGTATCAGCAGATATCAGCGCATTGATTAACTTCTTATTTTGAAAGGAATGACGTTTTCTTAGATTGTAGACTGAATGTTGAAGCCTGAAAGATAGATAAAATAAGTATTTGAAGCTCTGTACTAATTGTTGACACTTTGCAGTTATCATCAGTGTTTAGTTATAGATTATATTTAACATTCGTTTTACTGTTTTAAAATTACACGATTTAAACTTAAACTTAATTATATATTTCGTTTATGCAACAGTCATCCAAAATGTTATTGCGGTCAATCAAAACCCCTAGACGAAAGCCAACCTCGTAACGTACAATGTAACAAATACCAAAAGATTCGTTTCATAATTTACTGAAATGATTCCAATTAAGGAATGAAACGACAATCTCATTCGAAACCCGTTCGAATCTATCGCAGTTCGACCTGTAGCACTCCCGCATAGCAGTGTTTGTTGCTTTGGTAATCGAAAAAAGCAATTAAAATGTTACCACCTCCAGGGAAAGATAACTTTTCCCTGAGGGCTTTCTTGTGACTTAACGACGTCTGTTTGAAGCTGCGTAGTTCCAAGAACTGCACAAACGAATTTCACGGTTTCCAACGTTCGAACGATTTCCAACTTGATGATCATGTCGGTCGATGTGTTTCGTTTAGTGAATCTTGCTTTTGTTTACCGCATCTAATTTTTTTAGCTTTTTGTTAGCCTGGTTTATCCGACATCGGTTGCATTTTGGAAGAGTTCCGTAAATTCGTTATCAACTACGGCACGGAGTATTCCGCCGATGGTTGGTTTTTCCAGCGTATCGTATCATGGACCAATGTAGCGTAGATTGATCGAAAACATCCTTTCGTTCCGTGCCACTGATGCTTTGTTTCAATATACATCGTAGGAAAGTGAGATTTTTTCCTTTTTTCTTAGTTTCAGAACGAACATCTCACATTTCATTACCACTGACTTCAATAGTACCATCATCATCATCATCAGCAGTGGTGAGTTTTTGGTACTTCGTCTTGCGTCCTTATCAGCTTGATCACATTTGTTACGAATAAAGATGTAATGGAGCATCTTTCAGTGGGAAGTTACTTTGCATCGGGAGGGAACGTACATATTTTTCTCGTACATTGGAAACTAAGTTTGTCTTTGAAGTGGCAGTACAATATCTTAACTGGAACCATACGCATTCTTTTCAAATCTTCGTCTTCCCCGACAAAAAATATGACATAATGTTTAGTTAAGTAATCGTTTACTATATAACTTGACATATGGTTTTTTGCCATGAAATTGTCACATACTTCATCTGATACATAACTTTCCATCCATAAATTTCCAATTTATTCGCTTTCCGGTTTTCCGGTGATATTTCGGACCCTTCAAGCGAGTCTTTCATGTCACGGTGTCATCGGAAAAAATCCCTCCACGTGGCGGAATGCTTTCCGTTCGGAATGATTTGACCATCTTCCGGTTCACTCCTAGCACCGGAGACGCCGGGTCGAATTTTGTGTGATTTGGGCTAGCCCGAAGAAATTGGGTGCAATAATAATGATAATAATAATAATAACAATAACAAGGAAAACAAGAAACGACATTCCATTCGTCCGGTGATGTATGATCGGCGTGGCTTAGTTTTGTTTGTCGATGGATGACGATGGAAACGCAACATAGTGCCTTTATGGGCGTCGACCGTATCGGAAATCGTTCATTTGCGATATTTCGTTGACCATTTTTCATATTTGGTAAAATTATTCGATGCGGCGATAATGAGCTGCCGGAAGTTTTCATCGCCATTGTTTCACGGATTGCGAGTTGGTTTATCATTCTTTGTTTGTTATGTTATGCAAACGAATCATCTTTCAAATGATGATAAATATTGGTTGGGAAAATCTACTTACCGATTCATAAAACGGAGTCAATATTTTTCTGATTATAATTTAAAACTTGCATAACATTGAAACTACTATAACAAAAGGTCACTGATTCAGCACAAGAAGAAATGTTTTAAAAATGAAACTATGTTTTAAAAATGTTTACAACTAATTAATCCACTGCAGATTCCTTCACTCTGGAAAAAAGTCGGTGAACTGGATTACATCCAACCCATATAAAAACAGTGCCAGAATCCATAGCATCACGTTTTTTGATTGATGCGAAGATGATTTATTGAGCTACGCTGGCGGCGGTGGCCACATCCACGTCAAGGATGCCGTGAACCGATCGTGTCCGTATGTGGGCAGTGAGATTACGATTGATTGCATTTCTTATGGGATTTTCGAACTGTCTCCAACTCCGGGGTTAGCTATGTCGCAATCGATTCATCTCGTTTCGAAGAAGAATTCTTCACTGTCTGAGCTGTTTATTTATGGTGTCCTTTCCTCGACCCAAACGCTTGGAACAAAGGCTACAAAGGGCAATCGGTGTGAAACATGAAGGAACGACGGTATTCGGAGGAACTGAAGCCAAAGGGCAATGAAGGATTAGCTCGGTATTTCGGCACCGTCAAACAAAAGTCCGTCCCGACCCGGGCTCGGTTTGAAGGAGCCGGAAGCAATCCAACTTCAGGATCACATTCCTCCGGTTCCTATGTGTGTGAGCAGAGAGGCCGTGTCCTGCTGGTGAAATTCTCAGAAAACCTCCCTTCTCAGCAGTAGAGACAAAGACAAATGACAAAGCTGTTTTTGTGTCCTGTGCCATCAAAACAGTTCTCTCCGCTCTTCACGCGTTGTCGACTCTTATCGAGGGTGGAGTGTCAATTTTATTGGCATTTCCGTCTCCGATTTGCCAACAGTGCACCCACGTGTTGTTCGTAGGCAAAGTGTGAACCACCGGGCGTCTCCATGCACCAGAAGCATCCCGCACCAGGCGCCTCCATTTCCATCGGATCAGCTTTGTTGCTTTGTTTGATGGCTTCGAGCGACGGAGATTAGCTTCGTTGATAGTATCCCCCCCTCCAATGCCCGTCGGGTTCGTCTGGTCGGTTTTATTTCTTTACAAAAACAGCATTAGCTTCCTCTCGACCCTTTCGAGCAACGTACGAACACTTTAACATTTTACCCGACAACATCATTGCGGTGTGCGGCACATGAATAATCATGGTCTTTTGCACGCTTCCTTTGCTTCGCCGATCGAATCAAACGAATCGAACGATTGGACCAATTTGTGTTGCGTTCAATTTGTGGAGCGAAGAAAGGCGATGGTGCACGCAAAAGCGAGCTCTCTTCTGTCGGAAATATCCATTATGCCATAACTCCGGCGATAACCTTTCCCTGCCACGCTGTACACAAACACACAAGCGTACACTCTGTTCACCTTTGAAGGCAAATAAATCGTAGGGTACGCCCGGCAGTCCATATTGTTTTGTGGAATTCCGGCGAAAGGCCGCTTTTTGCTTGACGAAGCACTTTGGCGGACGAAGCGATGAGCGGTTTCCGCTTTCCTAGAACCATTTTACCTATTCATTCGCACATTTGTTCGCAGCGCCGCGGGAATCCATTAAAATCGGAAACAATTTGCATTCGTTTGCATGTTTCGTGCGGTGGAAAAAAACTCAGCCCCACATAAACAGTGAGCATGAAATGTGCGTTTTCGAGCGATTTCGATCGTTCACCCATTCCGAAGGTCGTGGTATTTTTAAATCGGTCGTGGAATTGAAAATCAAACAGCTGACGACGCCCAACATGTAATAAGCCATATTTTTTATAGTTGTATTTTATAATTTTATTGCTAAAAGTACCCTATTGTAAACGTTTGAATCTACTTATGTTTTTTTTTTTCATTTTTCAATGTTTCCAATAATTAAACGATTATTGAATCAAATAAAATTAAACGCTTCGTTGAATTTCTCTTCCGAAAATTGCATAAACTATTTCTTTGTAACTGCATAATCAGATCGAAAGGGCATACAAAAAGCATATTCAATCAATGTTGGTCGTTCTGCCTCATTAGCATGAACATAACTCAAACAGAAATTATTATTCACGCGATAACAATTGATTATTCTAAACACGCACCCAAATCGCCTTTTGAACTATGGAAGCGCGTGTGTGAAATCGATATCTTTGCACTTTCTAGCAATAGGACTGAAGCAACCATTTGTTATCCATCGTATGTAAATTCAAATTGTGTAGATAAACTCAAGCTATTGATTTGGGTTTCATTCAAATAGTGAATGGCATTTTAAACTAAAATTAGGAAACTAAGATAAGCTGTTAGTAGTTCGCATTTGAACAAAGATATGATATATAAACTTACGAAGCAATTATTTATTAATAGTATTCAAAAGCATACACAACATTTACACTGATCCTTGTTGAGTTTACATAACATTTTCTTCCATTTTGGTTGATGTTTTGAATAAATTTTGGCGTGTCCTATCAACGTTTGAATAAGTGATGCATTACAAAGGTGTGTTAGCACACTCCTTTAACGAATGTCCGTCATGTTTGACAAAGAAAGTGAACCACAGCAAACCCAAAAATAAAACATCACATTTAGGGAGTGTTCAATTTGATTTACCGAGCGTTTTTGGACGGCTTGTTCCGGTTCGTGCATCTTTTTGTTTGATAATCACTGACGCGCACGAAACATCCGTGCCGGCAAGCATATCAAATGTTTGTCCAACGTCCATTAAACACCGTGTAAGCTGTTAGCATCGCGAGTACTTGACCTGCGTACAGGACACATGATGGAAACTATACTGAAATTTTATTTCGAACAGCTAGGCAGCCGTACATCATCATCAACCGTCGTCATCGCCGTTGTATGCAGGGTGGAAAAGTGTTCGTTTGGGCGGTAGGAGGGTGTCTAATAGCCCGTGCATTAGTCCATCGGTGATGCGCATCGTGAATGACCGGCCCGGAGTCTCTATTAATATACCGCGGCGTTGTCAGTTGGCGTTATGCTGGTACTCGCGTGATGGGCCAAGCGAACACGCGGGTCGGTTTTCTACCGTTTCGATCGATTAGTTTCGGCCACGGTGATGATGATGGTGATGATGATGAACTACAATGAAGAGTACTTGCTGTCTGTTGCATGAGACGGTGCAGCCCTTTACTCTCCGTGGTGAATTGTTATGAAGAGGAGCAGCAAATGCGCCATAGACGACACATGCGGTGCTCTAAATTCGTGGCATACACTTCAAGGAATACGTAAACATTCTGAGTGAGCGACACGCATGTTTGGAACGACACACTACAAAGCACGGGTCGTTCGTTGTTGCAACTTAATCGAGAAAATAATTAAACACAAGTAGGCTATGCTGGTTTGTGCCGGGAATTTGCATGAAAGCAGTTTTGAACAAATTTCCCAGGGCTCTAAAACAATGTAGGGGTTGGACGTTCGAGTTGCCTCAACAACAATATGAGATGCAATCTTGGAAAGGTTGCATGTTTCCTGTATTTTCTAGGTAATCCGCAAAGTATAATAGTTTTAGAAAGTTGCCTTGAGTGTTTTATTATCGCTGAAAAAACCATATTTCATCTAACATCTCCCTTGAAAAATGAACAAATAGTGAAAATACTTTTTGTACTCGTTTCGGCGTGTCATGTACTTTAATTGAGTTTCCATGCCATGCACGATTCGAACCACTTTCGTTCGAATTTTCTTTCGTTGCTTTTTGTTTACCGATTGCAATAGTCAATGTATTCTTCGTTGTTATTGCAGACGACCACAAAGAACTGTCGATTTGTTATGTTAGAACAAAAGCAAACACCCACGTGTAACGAATGTGTGGGTATGTATGTTTTCGTTTCTCTTTGCCCGGAGTGGCGGAATCGTAAACATTCTGCAATAAGTTTGCTCTTAATTTGATCAATTCAAGGAGTTGCGATAGGGAACGGTGTTTCCTTAGAACAGACATTCCGTACAAAGAAACGCAAGAAAATGTTTTTCCTACCGTTCCGATGCCAAAAAATGTATAAAAAAAAGCAAACGAAACAAAATAAAAACCCCATCCTTATTCCGTGAATAGCACGAGGAAACAGTGATGATCATTTAATTAACAAAAGTGAACTTACCATGAAAGAAAACAGCGCACTACGCGGACAACGAAGCTTAATTTCGCACGATTTAACAGTAAGCAGACAGTAGGGAAGCAAAACAAACTACTAGTTTTAGGACTTCTGCAGACCAAACCGAGACCCTTCGTTCGACGCTATTTCAACTACGGATTAGTGCTTCACTTCCACACGCAACTTCTCCAAACCAAGAAACTAGTCGTTTCCTCGAGTCGAAAACGTGCGCTTCAGTTTATTTTGCACCAAAAAATCCATCTTATTAGCGGACCGTTCTAGGCGGAAGGAATTTCACAGGACGGAAGTCTCGCAACGCAAGACAAACATAGTTGGCATTCAACATCGCGTGCTGCGAATCGGGATGAAGTGGTAAAAAATGCGAACCAACAAACAACAAGAAGTCGAGCCCCCGTGAGACCGCACGATGGAGACGCCCGGTGGTTTGTTGTAACGCCATAATCTCTTCATCTTTTTTCGGGAGTAGCTCGCGCCCGACGCCGACAGCTCATTCGGTGGAAGGTTGGTTTTTCTTAATTCCACGTAAATGACGCCACCGTCACTCGTGGATCAAGTTATTGTGAGACCATAGTAGAAAAGCATGGAATGGAAACGGACTCTTTCTTTTTTTATTTCATTCGGCATTCACAATTTCACGCGCTGCGTTTCGAATGTTTATTTTTTATTCCCCAACCCCATGAATGTACGGATCATGCAACAAACGCTCCGGACACATTCTCGGGTGGACATTATTATAATTTTTTGGTTTAATTCCGTTTTTTTTTTGTCAAACCGTACCGCAGTATTCCGTTTTCCGTCCCTAATGGGATAGCTTTGTGTCGTTTATTACCTTTCCCGCCACTCTCATGTACATTTTTTGTGCCCTCGTTCCGACTTTCTAATTTACGATAGTGCCTGAGTGCTTATTCGTTTTGCAGTAGTTTTAAGCAGGGTTTGTATTTTTTGTTATGGTGTGAATCAAGTTTTTAAAAATTTACTGTTTACAGCTCAACATAATTTATGAAATCAGTGAAACTTATAAAAGAAAAATTTCCTCATAAATGCTGAAAAGATAAGAATTAGATATATCTATAAATGATACTAATATGCAGTTAAGAACTACTGAAGTTTTTTTCAGTGACAATGAAACCGCGCTATCCTAATTCTCATCCAAAAAAAGGATATGTTTATCTCATTTAGGAACGAAAATAATTGCTTTCCCAAAGTCATATTGGCTGGACAGTGTAGCAGAAAGAAAATAGATTTGCTCGCTGGAGTCGAACATACAAACCCGAACCACAAGACCAAACTTGCAATGGACAGGCGAGTGTAATAAATTTCAAATCTGTCACCAACACGGTGGAGCCTTCGGGTGGACGGACAATGCCAGCGAGTGGGTTTTGCTGTTAAGCTTACATTTCGATTTGCATGGGATTTTTTGGCATCGGTAAGTGGATTGTGGTTCGGGCACTCTTTTGACCAGTATCTCGCTCCGGCTCCCGGAAACATCTATCGCTCCCCGGGCAAGAGTAATAAATTCCCCAACATGTTACTTTATGTTACGCCTGCCTTTTTCCATTCGTCCTCTGGGATGAATGTCTCGTTGGTTGGTGGACTTCAAGTACTCTTTTTCTTGCCTTGAAATGATGTTACTTTCGGGAAGAAAAGGTTTTCAACAAGCAGCAGTTATCAAAATACCACTTAGCATAGTTCATCAATTATTGGAATCGAATCCACAAAAAACTAAATGAAAGTAAATTACTATAAACCAAAACGTATATTTATATTAAGCCCACTTAGAATTGATAACATTTCAAATAAACCTTCCTTTTTTAATTCCAAATTCAGTCCATGTTTTTGAAATTTATTTCTATTTCTTCCTCAAACTTACATTTCAATGTCAAATTAATGCGTTTGGAAACTACTCTTTAATGGTAATAAAATGTTTGATTACATGAGATCGTTTGTCATTTTTGAGTGCATTCCTAAAAGCTTCCCTTCATTCTATTTTCCCTTCTAAAACGGTCGAAAGCGAGCTGCAATGCCAAAGGAATGGTAATGGATTAGTGCGCGCCCGAAAGCTCTCGGGAAATTGATTTCATTGAATGAAGCTTCGTGCCACCGTTTTCTCCTCTTCATTTAAACTGTCATCCCAAAGTACGTGCACTACCTAGCGCTCCTCTCAGCTCGTAATCCACGTGAGCTTTGGCTAAAAGTTTCACCTGTACTTTAAACACAAAGTTTGACAGTAAAATATCACCCTTGGCTTATTGGGCTCGTATCGTGGGACAACCACGATGGTGAGGGTTATCATAAAGTAAGAAAAATTACGATCCCTCGCCGCTAGCGGCTTCCCCTTGCGGAGTTCGGAAGCATCCGAAGCTCAGAACGACGCTTATGGGTTGATTCGAATAAAATGCATACTTTAAAGCAGTTGCGAGCACAAAGCTGGCGTCTCGTTTCGCCACCATATGCTGATGTTTTGGTGTCTAAGTGAGGCGTCGAAAGTTCATGCCCATACAATGATTGCTCTGGTAAGGGTGAGGAAGCATGGGGAAAAGGTCAGGCCCCGGGTACGGGTCGGTATCTGTTCCACTAATGTTGAAATATATCCTTCGCGTCGCATCACGTTCGTTCCCCCAAAACTGTGCCAACTTGCGTCATCAACTGACGGAACTCGTTGTCTTTCCGGTTGGAGAGGGGGGGGATAGAAATGGAGGAATGCCATTACCCTCGACCGAATGCCTGCGGTTCCAAAATCTCCGTTCTGTTTCCGGTTGAAAATCAGGCTTCCGGAAAGCGTTCAGTTTGGAGTGCAAATAAGTGCAGCCGCTTCCGGTTGCATCCGAGTGCACCGGGGAAAATGTAAGTCACTGGGTAAATGGTATTTCCCTGTGTGTGTGTATGTGTGTGTTTCTAAAAAAAAAATGCGCGTGAATGAACGAGCGCTTTTCCGATCCCCAATCGAGGAGCTCACGGGACCACAAATTAAACATGCTGAGCTGAAGGAAAAATAAAATCATTCTTGTAAAAGCCTCATTGTTTGAGCGCAAATGCCAGCGGGGAAGGAAAAGTGTGTTTACCTTTCCGATTAAATGCCAACAAATGGTTCACCGAGTGGCACCACGAACCGTTGTCAAACATGACGATTTACAAATGTAGTTACCCGGCACGCCGCGTTGACTTTGATGACGCGAACGACATTGTAAATATTAATAACGGATTTTGCATTTTCTCATTCGCGCGCGCTTCCTTTGGTTGGAAAATTTATACCGGCACGGTCTCCCGTTTCACTCGGTGTGGTCCGTGAAAAATTACCTTGGTCAAGTTTTACGACGTAATATGCACCATCCACTGATGTCCCTTTGATCTGCTACTTCCATCAAAAACCACTTCTCGTGGCGCTTTGGTGTGTCGTTTAGAGTGAAGGCATGAACACGAAACTCACTCGCACATACATCCACCAGCTGGGTAACTCGAGAGGGTAGCATTGGTCGTGGCTGTCCGCAGTCGTTTTACGTTTCCACGTTGGCCGTTCCCATCCAATTGGTGCCATTTTTACACATTTCTCGCATTTCAAGCGCGCGGGAGTGGATTTAACTGAAACCGGAAAATCTCATTTGAGTCACAAACACCGTTGGGAAAGTGGAGCTTAGGCTACACGCCTTTTCAAAACCCCCTTAGCTGGAAATTATATCCATCCCGCGTTTTGCGTGATGCATAAGGCAACTGGAACCGTGGAAGGATGGAACATGCGTAAAAGAAATATTAAATTTTATAAGATTGACATTGATGTGTCCTTCTCGGTAGCTTTCTTTTATGGTTTCTTTTCACGCTCACTCGGATGCTCTATTAGCTTTGGGCCAGTTTTTGATGTACCGCGGGGTGAGTTTCGTAACATTCGCTCCCTCTACAGAACTTCAGCTCGGGACGTCTCTTTCTCTCCCTCGAGGTTTCCCTTAGAAACGGATCAACGAGCTTTGCCTGTGCTAAAAAGGAAGCCTTGTTTGAAGAGGTCTGCTCCCTCGGGGTGGTTTGATGAAGTTAGCCACGCTTGACGTATTCCATTCCCGTAAAAAGGTCCTGATTTGACTAATGCTCGTGTGAAGTCGTAGACATTCGACTCCCCTTTACGTCTTCTACTAAAAAGGGCTACGGGTCAGTCAGGCGGGATCAAAATGATTGGAAAAATTAGCTACCTTTCTCCACGTCTCCTTAAAACTCGTACCTCGATTTCCATTTTGAATGCGATCGCTTTATTTCACTTTCAAATTGAGTCCTATAGCTCATGCGTAGCCCGAGGAACCAGTTTCCTGCACTTACCTGCGGTGTTTCTTTGTTGCTTTTCCTTTTCCTCCTGATTTGTTTTGTACATTTGGCTTCATTTCTCCAAATCATGCCCGGGTTTAAGGGGATTAAGTTGGTTTCAATCATTCAAGGTCGAACGGTAACGCTCGAGGATAGCAATCCCATCTTTTCCTATCGTTCGTTTTTCTTTCGAATCTTTGCTTTAAATTCATGATACAAATTGAAAGGAAATAGAACGGTTTCTGATAATAAAACAAAGTGAAGGAAAATGGCGAACGGCTAATGTAATTTCCTATTCGTTTACCTTTATTGCTTCCAATCAATTGAAGTAGTTGGAAGTTCCAGTCCTGTTGAAACATTTCTGATAAATAAAATATTTATATTCTCATCAAATGGTGATCAAACTGACCAATAATCCAGTTTGATTTTGTTACTGTAAATATTGTGTCATTTTCAAACACAAACATTTATCGACCTCGTCGGTAAAAACCATCTCCCGGACACTTCGTGATACTGTAAACGATTATTTTTCTACGTACGCAAACCCCGACCTGGCGTTCCATATGGCAATGTTTTTCCTCCGAATGCCATGGGGGATAAGTTTACCGAGCACTTGCAGCTTTTGCTATGGTTTATAAAAATGTACGTTTGTCCTGTCCGCTCGGCTCGACGTTAGGCGTTCGGCATAGCTTTTTGATTAAATTACAGGCTTTTCGAAAATAACAAAAAAAAAACATGCTTGTTTGGGTTCGAGAGATAGAAAAAAAAGAAATAATTCTCTCGAAACCGGGGACAGCATGACAAAAACAGTTCTTTTTTTCGAAAGTCGTAACTAAGTGGCGTTGGCTACCGCAGGAATGTCGCCCCGCAGTGCCTTGGTGAGGGGGACATCAAAGGTTTTCAGGGCAAAGATGAAGCAAAGTCTGGAGGACGTTTGAAAAGCACGAAATCCAACCCATCGGTAATACTTGTTTAGGATCTCCTTCATGTGTGCGTGCGTGCATGTGAGCCGTGGCTGGAGGACATGGTGGGCTGGTGGCCATTGGATGGTTTTTCTTGGTTTCCTTTTTTTTTACCTCCAGCCAAGCTAATCCCCACAAACGGGCCCCAATTGGGTTACCTTTCTTATCCCGGGAGTTGTTGCTGACAAAGGAAAAATTGTCAGCCGGCCGGCTCCGTGGCTTTGCTGCGGGTCAAAAAAGGCACGACCTCTTATTGCTACTCACGTAAAGTTACTGCCCTCAGCTGCTTTTTCGATTGTCCAGCGGGTCGCAGCAAAGCGGTTCCGTAAAGGAAGATCTCACAAATGGAAAACCCGCCTCCCCATAATCCTTTTCATAAAAAGCCGCAATTGACGATTATTGTCACAGACGGTTGGCGGGGGAAGGGGAGAGAGAGAGGGGTGGCGGCAAGGTGTCCTAGGTTGAGGATCAATTCCTTGCTGACAAGGGCAATTTTGTGGCTGACGGCAAAATATATATACGTCCATTTTACCTTCAACGAAGTACAACGTTACTTCTACCTGAGCGTTTAACGAACGTTTCATTCTCCAGTTTTTTTTTTTCAAATGGAAAATTACGGCAAGCCCGGCTCGTCCCGTGGAAATTGCACTTTTACCCGTACAATATCGCGACCGTTTTATGGAAGTAATGAATTCTTGCATTTTTTGATACACTTGCTTGCTTTTTTCCCCTACTATAACAAAAGAGATATCTGAAGTAAGATTTAGTAAGGTAAGGTAAGGCAATATGTACCACTTAAGCGATAAACATGGCTTTTTTGTACCTCATTGAGTTAAAAAACCCCAAGCTGACACAGATTGATTCTATAACATTGTCTGTGATTAAAACATAATATAAGATAACATCGCGAGTTTTATTTGAACAATTTTTAGAAATATCCTCTTTAAAGCCAAGTTTCGGGACATAACAAACCCTTGAAAATTATGTACTTACAAAAATTTAATATCTTTACGTTTTGTTTACCAATTATACGTGTTGTTGTAATTGCATTCAATACAATCCGTATAATTCAGCATAAGTTATCGAAAACTATCAATGTGTGATGAAATGTACAATTATTTATTTTAAAGTTTAAAAGACTTGAATATTTCGCTTTACATTAACCGGTCAATTTTGTCCCAGATAAGCAAGTGATCATTACCTTCAGTTGTGAATGTTTTAGTTTTTGTTTCCACAACCAGAATCCAATGCATTTTTTTAGTTTTTGTAAAATAATATATAGGGATACTTGACGAATGTCTATTTAAGTGCATTATCTCATTTCAAAACATGTTACAGGTTAAATTATGGTAGGGAAAATTGCAGGCTTCAAATGTTTCATTGTGTTTTCTCCGATCAATTTTCATAAAGGATGAATGAGGCATGCTTATGAAAATATACCATCAGATAAAATATTATTATGTACCAAATTCAGCTATAAATTTGCAGTTGAAAATTGGCCCTCCGGTGCATCTTGCTCCAATTTCCCCTATGTGATCATTCTTTTTACTCCCAGTTCGCTAAGAAGCTCTCCCGGAAGTAGGACTGCGAACGAGTTGGAGATAGTTTTAAGGCACAAGAAAAGTCCACTCAAAGGCCCGCTGACAGGAGCAATAAATCAGCATCCTTTATTCATTTCAATAAAAACGGGAAATGAATTTGTTATGAAGGTTATGAATGCAGTTTGGGCAAAGGATAGCGAAAGCAGAACGACAAATGTCCTGCCAGCTGTGGCAAATTGGAGTGCTGGTGGTACCATTGTCCTCGGGAATGTTCACCGTTAACTCAGGGGTCTATGTCTACCGTAAAAGTGATTCAATAATTGAAGAAAGTAGGACGATTGTGAAGATTACAATATGCCTTTCCCTTGCTGCTCGCTTTTAGCCGTCCGAAAAGCTGCCCTTGACAAACACCGGCTGCTGGGCAACCATCTGTTAACCGTTACATATATTTTATTTTATTTCTTTGGGACCCACTTCCGCATTTTTTCCTCTTGTGTGTGTCACACTTTTGACTTCTATTTTCCTCCTTATCTTTAATATTGAATAGAGCCACGGGCTGAGTTCGTCGCCTCGAAGGAGCTTCGTAGCAGATTATGGAAATTCGACTCGAAACGGTGTCACATGGGACGGATAAAGTGTTATAAGTGGATCTTCAACGCCAAAGGCGGAAACCTGTGGCGTATGTCCCGGTCGCATTGTTTCACGCCACGATTCCAAGTGAAAAGGACCTGTTCAAGACGCATCACGTTCACGCAGGAGTAGGATTAAATCAGAGAACATCAACAGCAAGTCACAAGGAAAGCAAGTCACAAGTTGGGGCGAAAAAGGGGAAGCCTATCAGCAGCTCGGAAAACGACTGAAGTGGGATTGTTATTGGATTTGAACCATTTCCTCGTATCCCCCACGCCATATTCGTTTCGGAATTCGTTTGACTTTCTGCCGGAAACTGACGACTTAAAAAAGAAAACATCCCCGTCTGCAACGGTGAGGGCGTTTTTGGGAAAGTTTTCCGCCGCTCGACGTCCTTTTCAGCTCGAGCAAAAGTTTATCTTTCGCAATGATCGAGTTAAGAAATGAGCGGATCCCTCGGAGCGGGGTTGCCGTTGGGGAATATCGGAAGGACACGCGGGTGGCCACCATCGGCTGGAAAGTTGTTTGTAACGAATTTCGGTCGAATTGTTTTTATGGCCAGCTTATCGATGCGACGGACACAGGAAGGGTTTCGGAAGCAGTTCCACTTCTCAGAGGACCAATTCCGATCAGTTGCACATGTTCCATCTATTAGCTCGGGGCAGTTAGTGACGCTATTTCACCCCTAATTTAAGCCTCAGCTTGTCAAGGGGCCGTTTGCTGAAAGTGAGGTAATTTATAGCAAAACTGGTTCCCTTTCGAACGATTTTTATTATGAATTTAATATATCCTTTATGGAAAGCTCAGAATAAATGAAGGGAAAATATAGACAATGTTGCATGACTCACAAGAAAGAACTTTTAACCAAAATAAAAGAAGCAGAGCAATTTGAAATAGAAACAAGCAATTCAATAGTGTATGACAAATTGATATCGCTCACGACACAAACTGAAAGTAAAAATCGGAGCCACACAACTTTTCCCTTGATGATGCATAGCTTCCGTGCAAGTCAATTTATATTTTCCAACGAAGCCCGCATCGCATGTTTGCGAGGCCCGTGGGGCCTTTAAAAGGAATAATGGATCGACTCGCTGCAATCCTTTCCGAAGGCAATAAATTGCATCGAAACTCATCAAATCGACCCTTTTGTACGATCGGTTCCCCTTTTACTCTAGCTGGATATGCTTTTTTGTTGTTTTGTTTGATCCAGTTAACAACACTGAACATCGGATGAAAAGTGTGCCGATGGGGGAAAAAAGCAATTTCAAAGCTCATGCGATTCGCGTGTGGCTTTGCAGCTTCAAGCACATGCCGAGTTTTCCGTTGTTTTCCGTGGAAATTATTTTACCCTGATACATTGTGGCTTCCAGGGTGGGATGAGAGCAGCAACATGTTGGGTTTCATCAATTTCCACATATGAAAAAATACAAATATCAAAAATTAGGTAAGTGTGTAATTATGAAATTATTACGCAATATTCCAGGACGAATTAAAAACAAATGTATCGAAGAACATGACACTCGAGAGCGTTTTTCAAAGTGAGTTTAAAATAAACGTTCATGTGTAATTTCTGCGTATGTTTTAATACAAAATTGAGTCCAACCATTAACCATATGCTCTTTGGCGTTCGTTTTGGATCGACAGGTATTAACTTGCAATACAATCCTTGCTATTCACTTTAAAAATTTAACTCCCGCCGGTATTTAAATTCAAACTTCATCAGGCTTTCGTGAAAATATAGGTTTAAAGAAAAATCATTCCCACGCATGGCTCCAGGTAACCCCACCGTGTGTCAGAAAATATATAATAATAATATTAATTATACTACGTGCTATTTCCACTCTCCACACTCCTTCGGGGCAGGATTTATCTTCGGCCCCCGAGGAAAAACGTGATAATTGAGGCATCTGTGATCTGATTTCCCGGATTCCACACATGCTGCACGATCCCGTCACACTCAAAACCCAAATCATGCACTTGTCGGCCATGTCGACGGAATGCAAACATAATTACGCAAACTGGGGTTTTTGCTCCCGGAACTTTGCCGGAGTCCCGGGCAGGTGATTATTTTTCCCATGTCATAACGGGACACGTGTTTCCTCGCGGACATCTGTTGACCACGCAATCCTCGGTGTGCTCGTCGTGTGTATTTTTCCCCCGGTTTTCCTCGTTTCATAATGAATGGCCTTACCGTTACGAACAGCCGGATCCGGATTCTGGATGGACTAGCTGGACTCGTTGCGATATAACCGGAAGCGCGATTGCTTCACTGGCCACAATCCATCGAACCGTGGCTTTGACACGAATTTGCACCGGAAGAGGTGCCTCGAAAGACCGTTACCTGCCACCATCGTAGGCTTGCATATTGGAAAATCACTCTTCGCGAACGGATAAATATTTTTCGATCCTTCGATTCTGTTATCGAGGCATCGACGAGAGTGCGGTGACGTTCATGCGTTATCCAATCTTCCGTGAACCCAGGCCCGTGTTGTCCTTGGTTCGAATGCACTCTTGCCACGGTTTGGTCCAAACATTCACTTCCGTCCCGGATCGCAGAGTGCTCGGTCAGAGTGTTATTTCAACGTGCCAAGGACAAACGAAGCCCGGTGGCTTCGCTACACCATTGGAAACATTGCCAGAATTGCCCGCTAAATTGGCTCCGGCTGCCCAACAACATCTGGTGGACACATCCGGATTCCGCAGCCGAAAAGGGCTTCGGTCGAACCACGGACCAACACTGCCGGGGTCTTCTCCTCGGGGAGGCGAGTGAGATTGATCGAAATTGGTAAATGAAATAATGCGGACCACTTGAGCTGGCTGGGACGCGTGTACGGTTGCAAACTCGATTGCGCCGTTGATAAAGTGGTTGTCACCAAGGGCGGCCGAGTTTGAAGATTTCTACTTTAAGCCATTGACTTTAAGCCAGAAGAGATGAAGAGTGACGATTGGCCATTACGTGGCAGCTTGGTTCGTTTACGACGCATTCATCACGATCATGTGACGGATTGTTGACGGTGTTTATTGGTGTAATAGAACGAAGAAGTTGGATTGTGTAATAGGACGGTGATGATAATACAAAGTGTTCAACTTGATTCTCACAATATTGAACAAAGAACTGGCCCCGTATTTATCCCACTGGATCCGAAGAAAATATCCCCATACACACTTGGAACAACATGAACAACTAAATTCTACTAACGCCCTTCTGTTGTCAGTGGTTTAAAGTTTTCCAGTTTGAATCCATTCACTTCCAGTCACTGGCAAAAACTTCCCTATAACTTTTACACAATTAAACTTTTCCTCCATCTTCCAACACTGCTTTCCACTGAGACTGTATTGTTTGACCGTTTTTGCCACGACCTCAAATTATCTTTCGCCAAAAACCCCTTGACCTACACTCACCCTTCCAACACGCACTCCCTGACCTTCAACCGTTTGGTTTGGAGGAATTAAAGGAAGGCAGAAAAAAGGCAGATCACGTCCAAATTGATATCCACCCGGGGGACTAACATGTGTTGGGGGAGGGAAGTGTGTTTGTCTTGTGGAAACTCAATCACACGGGCGTGGCACGAACCGAGCGGAATATTTCATCTTCACACATGAATTATTTCTTCATTTTTCATTCCAGGCCCGTGAACGTGGAACGTTGTGTGAAAAATGATCTCCGGAAAGATTGGTGGGAAGTTGTAAAAGAAAATCCAAGTATCTCGCATGTCGAGGGGGTTTTTTTTTCCCGCGTGCAAGTGTTGCATCTTTCTCCTGTTCGTCACTATCTTTGAACACGATTCATAAATCGATGGTAGGAGTATGCCTAGACCTTCAACCCTTAGCGAAAATGTCAAGGGAATTAGGGTAACTCTTGCTTTTCCGGAAGGACTTTCGTGTGATGCGAAAGAAAAAGGTGTGAAAAACGGGCGATGACTCGTGGAGGTGAAAATAAAAACAAACACATGCTGTTGGTAGACGATAAGATGGCTGATTTCCATGAATTCGGAGCCCCCCGTTTTGAACCTAATGGTTATTTTATAGTTCTCTGAAGAGTTGGCAATCCCACGTGTCGTGGTTATTCCTCCGTTAGTGGTTGTTCTCAACCCCCCGTTCCATGTTAACACGCGGTGCTTCTCGGGTTGGAAATCATTATCAAGATAGTCATTTTCTGCTGATAAAATGTATCCACTTTCTCCTAATTTAACCATGTTCTACGCTTATTGGTCAATCGTCCCCGATGCACCATTAGATAGCGCCACTCTCTCGGTCTTTCGCCAACGTTTTAAGTCTCGGGAAAACGTCACGACCGTGAGTTCGGTCACGTGCGTCTAGGAGAAATCGCTTTCCCAAAACATTCTGCACGAATCTTCGCCCCCTCCCGAGGGAAAGCGATGACAATTCAGCGCTGCTACATCCCAAGATCTGGATCGTTTCTTTTTCCTTTGCTCTTAAGGACAAAGGTTAGAGCACCGTTGAATGTTCTGTGTTGCTAGGTGGAAAATCTCCCGAAAAAAAAAAAAAAAATGGTGTGTGGAATAGAAATTCCACTCGAAAAGAAATCATAATGCATTGGATGTTGTGAGCTCTTCACGATCAGAAGGCAAACAAAAATTAGCAGCGGGTTGGGGTGCTCGGAAGCTAACGGTTCTGTATTTCGATGTTCGTTGTTGTGCAGGTGGAACCTGTTCGCTGTGTGTGGAGGACAAATCCATCCGCCTGAGAAGAAAATCCGTCGCAGCTGACGTGAAGAGGAAAACGGTGACATTTTTCGCGCGAACCTCATTACGGTTCTTTTCCTCGCTGCATCCGCACCGGGGAAAAAGGAAGCTGCATAGCTGAGTGAAACTTTAATTCAATATTTACCAACTTTGAATTAAATTTCCTTCCGTTCCCTTCATTGGGGACGGGGAATAAACTGAGCGTAGATTGGATGCGGGTGTGAAAAAGTTTGTTTGAAGTGTCAAATCGATTTTCTCAGAGTTCTCGTTGAGACTCGCGATTCGAAAGATCATGCGTTGTTTTCACTCACCAATTGTTGTGCAAATATCGGGTGCTTGTTTAGCATCCTCAGAAACTACTGAATCATTTTTCCTAGAAGCGTAAATTACATTCGTTTCCATTGTTCATAAACCCAGCATTCAGGGAAACTCAACAACTATCGTAAATCCGTCACGCAAAATACGTAGAATTCCTTTACATATCGCTCATGACATCTACCATCAAATGTTTCCATTAAAAAGTAAAATGGTTTGACCGTTTTCCTAGCGCATTTAAAAAAGTAACCTTCTTGAACCCCAACAAGTGGTAGAGAAATATCATCATTTTCAATTGAAATCAAAAAGAACGAACGAAAATGGGAAATGGCTTCCACTGCCTCGATCCCCGTCCCCGTCGGTGTCCGCATGAGTGCGTGTTATTTTTGTAACATTTTTACAACCCTTCCACACACACACACACACACACACACACACACACGCCACCTGCAGCGATGCCTCAAAAGATCGTCCGTTGTTGTTGCGCGCGATCGCCGGCATCTGTTTCCACTAAAAAATGGAGGCGCATGGTTGTTCAGTGAAAAAATAGGAAAACCGCTCGGTTTGTTTGACACCAGGGGGATGTAAACCGTTGGGAGGAAGGTAGAGAGGGTTATGGTAGCCGCGATGGCGACAATGAAAGCGACAGTAGGCAGCGCACGGTAACAAGAAAAACAACAGCACAGTGGAATGAACCACCTTGAGTGAGGATAGATGAACCCATGACGAAAAACTGTCACTGGCGACATCAGCGCGCATCACTCCTCGCGCGCGCAAACTGTGTGTGTGTGTGTGTGTGTGGGCATATGTGTGGGAAGGGCGGGACACACAGCAGAAACGATGCCATGGTCGCACGAATCCGTAATCGAGTTGATTTTTACACTCCCCACCGTACGATGCTCCTGAAAATCAAAATACAAAACAAGGCCAGGCCGGAAAAGTTTCGTGTGAAAAAGTTACCTTCCCAGTAACCGTCCCGGGTGGTTTTAGCCTCTTGTAATTTTTTGCGTGTGAACGGAATGTTGCCCACTCGCCAGCAAGGATGTTGATGAAGAATTATAGCGTAAACAAACTGGTCGGTTTTCCACCATGCACTTTGGGCCGGAAAATGTGATCGTGTGCTGAAGGGTGGGCTGATTTGTTAATTTGATTCATTTTTATACTTTTAAATGAGTGCCTCCGCGATGGCGAAGGTATCAAAGGGCGGGAGGAAGTTAGCTTCCGGTTTGTTCGCATTTTATCTGAGCATAAAAGTTGGTGTGCGATATTTTATTTATTCATTCCGGGAGTGTCGGGAAAACAACCGCCGAACGACAAAACGATTCCACCCCTCGAAACGATGCCGCGCGTTTCATAAAGTTGATGTGATTTGCTGGCAACGATGTGTGCATGAGTTTGTCACCGGAGCTGTTCGTAACTTTGATTGAGTCACGAGTGTTTTTCCTGCGTACTTGTAACGTTTATTTTTCCCGACGGCCCATTCATTGCTTTTGGCAAGAAGTGTGTCGTAAGACGGGTTTCCGCACCAAATAGGATGGCGGGCGTCATCAGACGACACGTGCCCTACCAGGTGAACATCGCACGGTGGAAGTAAACAACAGGAATTAGATGATTCGCGTCCGAAACGACCTGAGAGAGATATATATTTACGAGTCATCTTCCCATCGGTCATCGGATCGACGCCATCTGGAATGGTTCGGCTGATCGTTTTCGAGAAGCTGTAGGTGTTGTTATGATGGAATAAAACGTCTCCCTCCCCCCCCATTAACCCATGGTTTTCCGACAAAGAAATGATGCACATGAGCGAGCGAGCGTTCGACGACAACCATGAGCTTGGTCGTACATCATCCGTACTAATCCGATGAGTATGTAGAGAATGCAAAGAGCAAACGAATTTCTGGGGAAGAATTCGTCGCAAACACACATCGTACACTCGATGAATCGTCCGGCTTCAAATGCACTCACCGACAACTGACACAAATTCCTGGGATTAGCAAAAAGAGCTACTAACACATTTTATTGGTTCTCCGGAATGCAATCATTTGCAGTTGGATCGCATTTTCTCTATGGCAGTCTATAACCCTATTAGGTATCCCTGAGTCCGTTGCAGAGCTCAGTGTGATGCTATCGGTTAGATAAAAGCGTACGACAGGTTTGGTCTTTTTTTTCACAGAAACCAATATTGATATACGCTTCTCCCGAGCGATTCCATATCAAAGCTTAGGTTCGCCCGGACGAGGATTGATCACTTTGGTTTGCAAATCGAATGGTTCCATTTTAGAATGTGTGAAATCCCGGAAAATGTGTTTCCGGCTGAAATGTCATCGAGATGAAACTGATTTTGAGAACGAGACATGCTTAACGAAATTAGACCAGAAAGGCGTAGAATAGGATAACACAATTTTTATTCGTTCATTTTAAGTAGCGTTCATTTGAAAGCCTTTTAAGTGCACTTTGGTGCCTCTAAGTAGATCGACGACACTGATGGCCTCTCACATACCGGAAGAACGCGAGGAAACATTCAGACTTGCGAAGAAAAACACTCTTCGTAAGAGTTGGAATGAAGTTATAAATTTTTCACCCAACGTCACCCAAAACCGCCTTCAGTCTGCAGCTGATAGTGAAGTCCATTTTATGGCAACACATAGTAAACACACAGCGCTTTTCTTGTGGAACCCGGAAAAGGCCACCTCCTCGGAACGGGCCACGATGGACTCGATAATGGCGAGTGTGATAAAGTTTCCCATTTTGTCATCAATAAAGTGTTCTCGCCGCTTGTTGCTTCACTGCACGTTTGCCAGCATTCGTGTTTGTCATTTGCTTCCCCGGAACCCTTCCGTGCGCTTTCCGCGGGAGTCGAACGATGGCGATCGGTGGAAATGGTCAGTGTACATTATCACACATAATTTTCTCCCATAAACGGTTTGTTTTGTGTTGTTTACTTTTCTTCGTCCGTTCCGTAATGGTTCAAACTCTTTCAAAATAAATCTATTTGATAGTTTTCACTACATTCGATCAATTCATAAAGCTTTTCATTGTGGTAGCTTAAACTTCTAACTATTATTTATTGTTTTCTCTAATTTAACTTTATGTTCTTTTTCACGCTCCATACTTGTTACACGTTCAGCTACCCAATCCTCACGCTTCCCCGAACCGTCCCGCAATCATCCGATCGAATGCCGATAATGTTCAATAACAAGGATTCCTCGAAGGCAGGAATGCCAGCCCCCCTTCGGTCCGGTGTGCCAGCAGGAGAGGCAGTTACTGGACGATTTATGGCGCTGACCACAACCCGCACTCGCTAGGTTGATACGCTTACCGCAAGCAAGTAAGGAAAATGCGACGAACGCCAAGAATGTCGTTTCAAGGAAACGGAGGGGGGGGCGGACGAAAGCTGTCAAACGGAAGCGAACGGGTCTTTGGTGAAGGTGAAAAGTGCAATCGGTAATTGAAAAGGCGCTGCCATTGAATCAACCACACACCACATACCGAGTGGGTGAAAATCTTCCCCCCGGAAGGGCGTTGGAGGATGCAAAATGTACACAGAAGGGTTCGAAAGGCCGAACGACCAGAGTAAGTGATACGTTCTACGGTGTCGGTTACAAGCATGACCAGGCCGATGAGTGGGTTTACTGCATGTTCACAGGGCCGGTCTTATCCGTTGCACCTTGTGCAGGTTATGTGTGTTTGCCATTGGACAAGTCTTACGCTTGTAAAAGGATCACCGTTGTCCCTGGGCGAAGTAAAAGAATGTTTCCATTTCTTTACAGTTTCCATTCACTTGATTGTAGTTTCGATGAAGTCGTCGATAGTGGGGATCATTAAAGTCTGAGATGTACCTTGTAAAGCATTCATCGTATGCATTACAACATGCAAGCCATCCAGGTATGGTAAATCCAAACAAATAACCTCTTCTTGATGTTCCAATGCACTCAACATACAAGAGCTGGTTGGAACAATGCAATATCTATAGTTGGAGGTGGACTTGAGCTTCCTGATTCCAATCCAATTAGGATGTATGTATCTTTTGTAAGAAGTTGAGTATGTGATTTAACTGAAGAAGTTTATGAAAAGTCAATCATGGTATCAGATTGTAATTTAATTGTATTTAGTACTAGATTTTGAAGTAGAGTTTATTTAATTAAAGAAACTAAGCTTTAATGATCGGCCTGAAGGATTTCGTCGTGTGTAATAATAAACATCTTCCCGCATACAATGATAGATTGTTAATTGATTCAACTCTATGTACTACCATTTTTCCGCTCCGATGGTACCCGTGACATAAACGTTTTGTGGGAGATAGATGAAGCCCTAAACATAGTGCTGATTTGTCCTAATCCGGTTGTCATCCGTAAGGGAGGAACTAAATTACAGTACCATTTTTTTTTCATCTACGATTTGCACCGAAGATGCTTACATGATGAAGAGAGACCTGATGACCTGCACTAGTCGGGCAACATTTATCGAACGCAAGCGGTGTGACGATGGAAGCCGTCGTCGTTGTCGTCTTGTGCGGATCCTAACACATGCTGTGGCGCACGCTGTTCATTTTCGGTAGGGATTTAGACACACACAAGATGCACGCCAGTACCGCTTACGTCAACAACAAGCGATCTCTCGGTGTCGCCCGGAGAGAGATACGTGTCTGTGGTCCACCTGACGTAAGCCACCTTCTACCTCTCCCTTCCTTCATGGGAGTTTCCCCTTGGCAAACTCTTGACCTTCCCCGTCGACTGTGTGTAATTGATGGCAATAGATGAAGAATGGTAGAACATGCGTAATTCTGGGCGGGACGCCACTGCAGATAGCTAGACTCCCAGGGCCCAAGTGGGATGTATCGGTTTCACAAGCTTTTTCTCTCTTTGCGAGGAAGCGCTGTTGATATCCCTCCGGTAACATACGGGATGAAGAGAGATTGTACCAGCTTCGGTATGTAATTGATGACTGGTGCAATTTAAGGGGATGAATTGGAACGAAGAGTACTTAAAACATGTAGGAGCACAAGGGACTATGGGTGAATGCAAGTTCTGTGATGTGGTGTAGCTAATTTTATTTGGATGGAAGGACTCTAACTGGTTACAGTTTTAATTCTGAAAATGTTCAATTCCCTCTCGAATTTCTAAATACCCTTAGCCTTATTTCGACGTCCCAAAGGATGTATCAATTCGTTTACGTTCCATTGTCTGAGTCACAGCCTGCTCGAAACAGCTGTGAGTTAATGATGCTTCACTCCTAGATCATTGTCCGTAAACCCGTCTATCGCACATGTGTTCAGGATATCCGCATGATCCGGATAATTTGGCCCTAGTAGACAAGCAGCGCTTCTGTAGGATGTTCGTGTTCTGCCATCGTTTACACTTCCGTGACGGAGAGCTCTAATCTTTCTGATTAAACAACAAAATGGCCGTCAAGGGAATCATCGCCGCGAGTCGAGGAGAAGCGGCGCACTGGATGGCAATTGACGATTGACGACTGACAGACAGTCTGCTCGACGTTGTAAATCTGGTCGGGAGAAATGCTTCGTTGGTAGTTTTTTTTTTCTTTTCTGCACGCAATGTTTACGAGTCTCGTGGGAATTTATTCGTGGACAGAGGACAATCATGGAGCACTTGGATGTAGTTGCTGTCCATTCCATATTCAACAATTGTCGCGATTGTTCCAACTGCACGTACAAACCAGCACGTTCTACCCTTTCAGTGCATCGTAACACATATCAATTACTTGCAGTTGACTTCCAAATGTCCTTCGAAGCAGAAAGTAGTGCGTGTGTGTTTATTTTTAGCTCAAAATTATAACAGACAGTAATGAACTTTCCAGAGTGTTTAAACAAACAGTAATCTATACACAAAAAAACAACTGGTCTGTACCCTTTAAAATACACGAAAAGAAGTAGAACTTTCATGCCTTTTTGCTCTACTTGTGCGTAGGATGTTTGTTTTTATCTTTTAATAAACTCTAGGCAAATTGTGTCGAATAGGAAACGGAGAGGCAGCCCAATTGTCGACCCTTGTTTTATCCAGAACTCTTCGAACATATTAAATGGAACATCCTGTCGTTATCTGAAAAAAAAAATTTTCCCCTATTTGACCTTATCTCCGGCTCGTTCCAACTTTTTGCTCTCCATACTCTGATCCGGGGCAGCAAAAAAGCTCCAGGTGCGCGTCACTGACAGCTTAATAAATTTACCCTCGGGCGTACTGTAATCCGGTTCCCATAAACCGAAAGGGGTTCCTAAATTTTCCGAGACGTTCCGAAAACTCCCGTTGGTGTTTCCTCCTTTTTTTAACCCCGTGTCGAAAGGTTTCGCAATAATCGCGTAAGTTCCGTTGCTTAAGAGAGAAAAAAAGGAAAGCTCTCGTTTTCTTGTTGCATTGATCGCAAAAAATAGGTTGTGAAAATTATGGTTTGTTTGGTTGTTTCCTTTTCCCTTTTTTCGCGAGCCAAACAACCAACCGTCGGAAGTCGGAAATGGATTTTGAACGCGATAAAATGATGTTGGGCAAAAACTGGAAAACACGTTACGTTCCTTTGGATCGCGCGAGGCATTTCACACGCCTTGCAATGCCAAATAATAACTTTTCCAATGTGTGTTGGTCCATCCGGCATCACCTTTCAACCCAAATCAGCACAGAAAAACGGCTTTTTCACTTTCGACTAAACGTTGAACGTATTCCAGCATGCCGTTTCAAACCATGGGTAGAAGGTGGAAAATGGTCGTCGGGTTTCCTCGGTGTGATTTACTGGTCTTTAAGAGCACGCGGTTGGCAAAGAAGATGATGGAGCAAGGTCTCTTTATGTTTCGAATACGTTACCAGTGGTAAAGGATGTTCCCCACCGCGAACTTTCGGCAGACTACACTGCGGTGGCCAACGGATGAAATGCCACAAAATTAACGATCCGTGACGGTGGTAAACGGTGGAAAAAAGGATCTTTTTGGAGAGCCATAAACGCACGAAACGAGGAGGAAAAGGGTGTTTGGAGTCTGGTCGGGCTTTCCCGCATTCCACCATTGCAATGCCTTTTGCTGGATGATCCCTCATCAGGCTCGGATATTCGCGCCTTCCCAGCATCCGGCCGAATATCCGGTTACCTTCAAAGCAAAGCCGTCTGGCAAAGGCCTCTGCGCTAATATTTTGTTTGCTAGGGGAAATTCAACCATTTTACTTGGAATGATTATTTTACACACCTTCAGGAGCTTTAAGAGCTCCGAATTCCGAGGACAACCAGCAAGGAGGACCCTTGTTTTACACGCACACTGAAATTTGTTCCCAGATGCCGGACTCCCGCCGTTCGGTCAAATATTTTCCCAAGCAGAAAAACCCTTATGCCAATTTCCTCCACCGTGAAAGGGAAACTAGCTTTGATGGGATGTTTTTGCCTGTTTGCGCCATGGTAGCTGCCCTATTTCGTTAGGGGGAAAAAAAGACATTTATCTTCGGTCGAGCGATGTTTTCTCCCTCTGGACATGGGCGACTTCACCCGTTGGGGTTTTCACTTTTCGTTGCTCCATAACCACAAACATGTTTTTTGTTTCATTCCCGTTGCACTTCAAGCCACAAAAACCCGACAATTTAACCAGTTTTAGAAGGAACTGCCTGAGTTTCCTCTCGTTGATGGAAAACCAAACGTTGCGGTTTTAAAGGTTGTTGTGGCACTGCGTAAAACAGGGCTCGGAGAGAGGATGCCAGCCACGATATGCAGATCGGTTGTCTTCCGTCCACTACCGATGCCAGCCAATTTTACCATAAATTTATTTCCATTTACCTCCTTCGTTTCCACTCTTTCTACATTTCTCGACCACCGACACTTTGTGGAACAAATTTGAAAAATTAATTTTCCTGTTTCAATTTATGCAAATTTCCCTTCGTTTAGTAACAAGAGTTTAATTAATTTGCGATTGGAATTTAAAGAAGCATATTTCAAATTCCTATTTAAAGTCTTCCACTACCGAAACCACCACCGTTTTACACCTGGCCTCAATTGATTTGCATCTAGAAAACTGGGGAAAAATGGAGGGAAATTTTAAAAAGCGCCACAGAGTTGATTGAGTGAAAAAGAAGAAATGTTTGTGTTTTAGGAGGGCTTATTTTTATTTCATACTTTTCTATGCTAATATATACGATAGACAATTTGTTCCAGCTCATGAAGCTAAATCTCAACGTTCGCTACAAACGAAGCATACGATAATGGCAGCACAAGCATTGGCTTAGGGAAGGGTGAATAAAATCAAAATTGATAAATGCTATTTCATCCCACGCTCGGTTCCGCGCATAATGTGGCGGGAGGATTATGCAAAACATTAATGTTTCGTGCTCCACCAACCAATGCGGGTGATAGCGATATTGAAAGCCTCACGAGAAGATCAGCTCAATATAGACCGGGAGTTCGCATTAGCGACAGCTTTGACCTACGGGCTTTCAGGTAAAGATATCTTTTTAAAATCCAGATAGCCGTCAAAGTCGTCAAACGAGTGAGTTTGTGTGTGTATGTTTTCGTCCAGAGGAAAGTTGGCAACGTAAATCGGGTGAAATTTGTTTGCAATTAAACTTTTCCCCTAGTGGGTTCCAAAATAGATACCACCGGGCAGAGTTGATGGACGCTGGATGGGACCCAAATTGAATCGATAGAACTTTCCAGGGAAAACACACACACACGCCCACGAAAAAAAAGCTTTCCTCCATCAGCTTTACAGCCAACCTAGAACTCATTTGCCTCGGTGCTTTTGGAGGGAAAAGTTTCTTACACCTTCAAAGATACGGCAAGGTGCCGAAACCTATTGTCCATTCGCACTTACCAAAAAGGTACCACCATTTTCCAGGGTTTTTGGCGAAAGTTTCCAGTAACCCCCAACTAGAATTAATTTAATTTCCTACCATTTTAGAGTCGGACGACTTTCGGGGTCCACCTCAGACTAGCTTTTAGTTTTCGAGTGGGATAGGAAACAATGCCCCCGGGGCATAACTCGGACACCTTAATGCAAATGGGAGAAAAGTTAGGGGAAAGCAATTTTCATTTCCGTACTAACCATTCTCGCTACATGAATACCTTCCCATTAGCAGAGAGTTTTAATTATTAGAGTTAAAAACATGTTCATAACTTTATTGACCGGATTCGTTACCGCATTGGACTGGAAAGGCAATCGTTAGAACGTTGATGAAATAGAAACCATTTTCATAAATCAATTACAGCCAACCACTACTCACGCAGAACTGTATAAATATCTTCATAACATAAGAAAGACCCAAGGTAAAACTCGCTGAAGGTAGCATCAACGGAAACGAAATCCACTTCCGTAACGCGAGCACTTTCTATTATTAGAATAAGGCTAAAACTTGATGGTACACAACATTGGCCACCTTTGTAGGGCTCCGTTGCGAACGAGGCAAGAGAGAAGACAACCAGCAGTGGGCGATTCCGCCGAAGTGCTTTCCGCTGTTCATTCCTTCACGTTCACTTCCGGGTGATTAGCTCCGATGACATTAAACCCCGGGCTTTCCATCGGATTTCGTCGGAGGGCTAACTTTCCACTCGGTGCCAGGGAAAATTTCAGCAAACGGAAGGAGCAAGCCGTCGTGATGTCGTTTCTAATTAGGATTTCTTAAGGCTTCCGAACGGTATCAAATTGGCCCCGTTTGATTTCTAACTGCCTTGCACCGTATGATTCGAAGCGTTAGAATGCTTGGGAAAACGGCAATGACGCTGCAGATGGGGATAGTGAGCGTTATGGAACCAATACAACTGGGAAAAAAGGGAAAGGTCTCCATCGATTGTTGGTAAGCAAGCAAAAGCTTGAAAAAGAAATTTCCATTTTTCTTCAACTTGACAGCAACTTTTTCTTTCAGTTCGTTGAAGAGCAATGAAGTTGCGGTTTTTCTGTTCATATTTTGAACCGAAAATTAATCCTTTCTTCTTTCCATCATACGTCTACGGTTCATCGGAGGTAAAATCCGGTTTTTCACAGCAATTAGGAACTTCCTTTCGGTCTAGACTTTGGCATCGAGTTTCAAGAGCCCGAATGCTTAAAGCTGATGATAAACAGACGGAACAGAAGAAGAATGTAAACATCCGCGGAATGGAGTCGGAAATGCGATTTGAAAAATTAGACAAACGACCGCTATTAACGGACAGGAATAAATCAAACATGAAAATTAGTTAAGTATCTGGTATGTAGTTTTGTATGCGTAAAGTCCCGGTCGCCTTTTTGTGTAGAGTATTTGCATTACCAAAATCAAACAAACCACTACCGTCAGCAACTATTTGCCCACACTTGATACACTTGGCCCATGAATCGATGGTAATTGAATACCGTTTTCCATCTAAATGTCGTTCAATCACACTTCAGATGGCGTAAAATTAATTACACCAAATTTACATGCTATCAACAGTCCGGGGGTGGGCTGCATCGCTGCGTCTGCCGAGCACCACACATGCGATCTCCAGCCACCTCGCACCATACATGAGACCCAACTCACCGACCGCCCGCACCGACCACAGCACAACCCGCCCGCACCGACCACAGCAAAACCCGCCCGCACAATCCACAGCCAATCCGCCAACAACAACCGAGTTAACCCGGGATAAGGTTACAGCCGCTGTTAGCTGGAGGAAATGCCACGCTACAATTAGTTTTAAGCATTAGGTTAAGAAAAATGTTATATTTTCGGTACAACAAGTACAATACGGCCTGGCCGTCCAAATATATATAAAAAAAAAAAAAAAAAAAACAGTCCGGGGGTCAACATTGCGGTTAGGGACTGGTGGTTTGCCCGTGTTAGTATTTTGTTTGATTATTGCGAAGCCTGCCAGGGGAAACTCGCTCTCGATCGTGGTGTTGGCAGGAATGGGATGAGTTTGAGGTAAACCATAAGCGCATTCCGGAGTTGTTCGATTTTCAGTCCGAACGACTGGCACACCCTTAAAGCCCCGCGGGTGGATAATTTGTAGTGCGACTAACCGGTTTCGCTGTGGTCGTAACTAATTTACCGCTGCCACGCGATTCCGAGGCGGAAATGTTACGCGGTTTTGCGAAGTAGAGTTCACGAACGATTTGTTTGCATGGCAAGTTGTTTGTATGTGTGTGTTTGGTCTTGTCCACGTGGAAGCTTTATGCTTGCCGACCTATTATCTTCCGTTTGATGAGACTATCGAATGCGCCTACTCCCACTTACCGTCCGTTAGATGTCCTGAGGTCGAGTTGGCACACACATGCGCCGCCTACCCTTCGTGTTTAAGTCAAACGTGAAGTGAAAGTGAAGGAGCAAAAAAAACCATTGCGGTTCCACTCAACGCCAGACCACAACAGCGCGAACAATCTACGACACTTTGATCAAAAGTTGGTCGTTCGGCAAGTTCCCCGAAACCGAGCTGACTAATAAACCAACACATACACACAAGAGCGAATGGTTTATTTATTTCCCCACCTTTCCGCGAGGATCCAACGGAACACAACCGTTTGGTGAACTCTTTCCTCTTGTCGGGCGTTGGGTGGGTGGGAATCTTTCGCGACTTTTTCGCTTATCCAATTCCCGGCTCAACTCACCTTTGACAGTTGCGCCGAAAGGGAAGGAAAAGTGTGGACAACTTCGGACAAGTGGTCAAAAAAGTTAGTGCAACTTTTGCAACGCAAATCGGTTTGAGTTTGTTAGCCGGCCGCGTTTGTCCCTGCTCGTCTGCAAATGGCGGAGAAAATAACCTTTCAAAGTGAAATATGCTAATCGAAACTTTATTGTACTACATAAATTAACGATCATTTCTTCTTTTCTACTTGAAGAAACAGGACTGTGAAGAACCAAAATCGACCGGAACTTGCTATGATAACTTTAGAATCATCTATTATCATACTGTTATCATAAACAGAATGTCCAACATTTGTTAGATTGTCGTAAAATGAAAAATAAAATGAAATAAAGCTGAAGTATTTATTCTTAGCACGGTGGGAAAGGAAAGATGTTCGGCGATAGATCGAAGGAGTAAATTTATAAAAACCACCTGGCGCCTCCATTAGCAACGGTCTCTGAATTCCGAAAATCAACACGCACATATTTAGGATATCAAATATTGTTTCATTCTGTTCGTGTCCACTGAAATGAATTCTTCACGCATTTTATTTTTTCGTAAGCAAAAATAAAGGTCATAAGAAAAACATCAAACGTCTATTTACAGGCACCTCTATCAGCGAACATTAAAATGATCGTACCAGGCGGGCCATATTGGCAACGATGGGGGAAAAAAACCGAATGGCCACGATCATAAATTGCATGATAAAACTCCCAAAACGCGCACCCATGAAGGAATTTGTTGTCTTCTCCTATAATCGACAGTATACGCCGTAAAAGTTTACAATCAATGCCGTTAGACGGCGAAGCAACCCGTACTTTAAACCATCCACCGTAACCTAGAAGGTACGAGGCGAGCGGAAAAGGTTTTCGCTATGATTTTTCTTTTTTGTGAAAATACTGATAAGAATTTATATGAACTTCTTGCATCGCCAGCATCAAGAGGATGAAGGATGTGGCGGCGGAAAAGAATGTGGTGGGAAACAAAAAGGAATTTTATCTCAGTTGTGAGTCCATCCCAGCGTGAACTGAATGGACCAACATTATCTCGATAGGTTACCCTCTTCTCTTTCTCGCTGCTTTTGCCGTTCTCTGTGAAGTGTGTTGTTTTCATTAAACCCGTTGGACAGGGATTTTTTTTTTTTTTTGAAGAAAAAGTATAGAGTAGATTATATTTAGAAAAGGCACAAGACCGAAACAGTCCGCTATCTGCGTCGCATGAGGACAGTGGAAGATTTTCAGTCCGGTCGAAAAGGTAATAAGATAATGGTGCTTCCTTTTCTCTAGCTTTGCTTTAATACAGCCCCCCATAACGTACATTTTTCTCTTCTTTACCAGCACTAATCGAGGGACGGTGATATCAAGAATATGGACCAACCTTATTCAGTTACACCTCCACACCGCTGCTCGATTTATCGTGCAATCTTTTGGAAGGCCTAATTGGAGAAGCAGTTTTTTTCTTACCTATGTTTCCTCCAATGTTTGGGTTGCTTAGTTTTCTTGTTATATTTTATATCACTTTCTGATGAACCACTTTATCAAGCGCAATTTATTCTGTTGCTGTTTCTAATCCCACTGCAAATCAATTTTCTTCTTTTCGGTTAAACATTTATGCATTCATGGTATGAAATATTTCTCTCTTTTCTTTGTCGTTACACTTTGTGTTACACCTTGTTCACTGCAATCAAGTCCAGCAAATTAATTTTTCACTCAGCCCTATATCACTTGAACACTACCACATTTAACATGAACTGTAATAACATTTCACACTCCGCAATAAATTCGACTGCAATGGATAGAAAAATGCACAACTATTCAATTATCATTAAAACTAATCACGGTGTTCACGATTCCAATAAAGAAGAATTTCCACATAACAGGAAACGCAATCGGGTGGAAAATGTGCACTTTCATTAGCACTATCACCTTCTGCTGCGCCATTTATTAGAGGGGTTTCGCAATTTCTCCGTCAGGCCAACTTTGCTGCTCTGAAGCCGGTCAAACAGCCTCAGCCGCTCGTTACTGGCGAAAGTTGGCTCGTTTAACAAGCCGATGGCCGGCACGGATTGTGTTTCCCACTTGGTACACCCCACTCTCCACACACACACACATTACCACGAAAATGGCTTTCCGATGAATCGAAGACGAAACGACTCGAATGCAACGCTTCTCGCCTTTTGCCCCGTGGGGGAAATCTATCGGCCTGCCGACGGGTTTGACACTGTAGGATACTACTTTTTTAATTAAAACTACACAACAAACAGCAATCACCACAACCAACGCGCGTCGCCCATTGCTGTGTTCACGGGGTGGTTGTTGTTGATGACGACGGTGTTCGTTGCAATAGCTGGGGACAATCCTTTTCCAGGACGTCATTGGGCCTTCCGTCGAGGCCCGGGTGTTGTATCCGGTTACAAATAGTTTGCTACCACTTTGTGCACTGCAACATGCTGCTGGCGATTGCAAGAACCAGCGTAACAAAATACACAGAAACTGGAGTCACTTTTACAGCCTTTAGCTAAAACCAGTGGCGCTAGAACATGGTGGAATTTCTGCTTCCCGAATTCCCCCACCACAACTCGGTTCAACAACCGTGGGACACCGATATCCGGCAATTCCAATCGAGCATAATCTCAAGGGGATTACGAGTCGGCAGCTTTGAACAGACAGCTATCAGGAATGGCGATCCGCTGTACTAGAAGCTACTTTCTATTGTACTGTTATCGGAACAGGCCATTTTTTTCACTGCCTTCACCTGTTTTCGAGTTAGTAAGGTAGCTCGTTAGAAAACAACTCGTTGTTCTGTTGTTGTTGTGAATATTTTACAATTCACAACAACAACATTACAAAGAGATGTTTTTTAATGAGCTAACTTTGTAAAGTTTTCCATGATGGGAAAATATTTGTCTTATTTTCAATTAACTATTTGTGGCGATGTTTTTTTGCTTTTCTCATGTGATTTTTGCTTCTATTTTTAATTCCCTGTGCGTTTCACCTTCTTTCAACGAGTCGTTTGTTTTCTTTAATGTTTCACTCTTGATTTACATCCTCTCTTCACAATCGAACATTGCACTGCTTCAAATTTTGTTTGTAAATTCGTTTTGCTACAAACTTTGATCTTTTTCCTTGAAAAAACCTCGAAATTATAGAAAACCTAGGGTTATCTACTGCCACTACGAGGACGTGATCTCGAGCGCCTTCTGTTTCGCCCTCCCCCGGTGACAGGAAGCGGGCGACCGGTCCTAATTATTTTTATTCCACGCCAAACACACATTCTCACACACACACATAACGGTCTTCTTGAGCATTAATGCGAGCGAGTAAAAATTATACGCGAAAAAAATGAATCCCTCGTGTTACGAAGGGTGGGTGGTTGGGTGACAGGATCAGGAAGAGCAAAACGGACACACCACCGTACGCACACTTTGGCTCCTGCACACGTACCTAATCCGTCAGTGACACGGTCGCTTTATAAATAGATAATTATATCGCCCCAGGTCTCAAGGGAAGATCCTTTTGCGAAGATGTTGTGTTTAGGAAAATGATGATTTAAAAAAAACTGAAACATAAATACATTCCAATTCTTATATTGTTACACACGAATGCTTATTTCGTCAAAATATCTCAAGTGCGAATCGGAAGAACGGAACCACGTTCGCAAACAGTTGCTCTTTGACAAATGGCGGACAAACCGTTGATTATGTCACAGCGGCGGCAAGCAACGATCAACGATGATCTTGTGTTTTTCCGTTGCATTATTTTCTTTACGGAATTCACGTTTACTTTAAGGATCGGACTGCAGCTCAACACTCACTTCGTTTGCACAATTTTGTCACACAACACCTTGACCTCTCTAATTGTTTGTTGGGTGAGGCGAGGAACACGGTCGTCGGTGTGCCATGTTTTCCCCGCACATTCTATTTCTTTCTTCCCCCGCGTCAACCGTTTTTCCACGGCGTACAGAAACCGTCCCTCGGCCGCGAGGTTGAAGATCGCGTGAATCCCGTGACCGTGCGTCCGAAAATCGCGTCCATACGCCGCTAACGCCCAGCCGGCACGATTCGTTCCGCAGCGCTTCAGCGAGAAAACTAACCAGCGTGATGGGAAATGCAGACTGCCGTGGTTCGAACTCATCATCATGAAATGAACCCCACATGCTTGCAATGGCGAGATTCGTGAGCGCCACTCGTGGCCCCTTCGTGACGGTGAGCATCTGAGTCGCGCGATTTGCTTCGGTTTCGGAGGTTAAATTTACCAACCAGCTGATGAACCAGACGGTCGCAAACTGCACACGATCGTGCGTGGTTTTCAGCATCTGCTGCTGCCGGTTTGTCTGTCCTTTCTGCCGGCTAAGTAAACGTGATCGCATCGAAAAGCGCCGTGTAAGACGCCGACAGAAAAATAAAAACAAACAAACACACTGGACTTGTATTTTGGATGGATGTTTATTTGGATTTAATTAGCTTCCGTTGCGTGATTTCACTGTGTCACTGTGGCTTGATCGAACTAGAAGTTTGTTTTTTCTAGAGGATGTCTGGGATCGCTTCTGTTGACCGATGTAATCTGATTAATGATTTTCCCTCCTGTGTTTGTCCGTCATTTTAGACACACATGCATCATTATCTGAAGGTTCTCACAGTGCCTTGCATTTAACAATGAAAATGGGAAATAAAATATTAATAGAATACTAAACATAACGAATACAAATAAAGCTCATAATCGATTTAGTTATAGGATAAATTATTTGTTGTAAATTTGCACATTCAAATTAAAAAAATTCAAATAAAGACAAGAATATTCTGGAAATTTACCTCCGTGCACAGTGTGACAGCATCTCGTCGATGTAAACAAACGGATACTCGTGGTTCGACGCGCGGTCGCGCGCATGTGTTCATTTCTCTTCGGGTGGATGAGTGCCTCCGACCCAACCGAGGGCAGATTTTACAGGCAAATGCTCCAGCCTCCGGTGGGCCTCATGAAAATAGCGCGCTTTTATCGCTAAAACAATACACTGCTGCGTGTAAAGGAAAACATTTTCCATTTCTACTTGTGCGATGTTCTGCAGTATTAAGAATTCGATGGACATGAATTCGATATGAACATTAGTATATGTCTGGAAATTTATTACTAATACTTCAATCACAAATGCACCTTTTTTCCTACATCATACCTTTGTTAAATTTACAAAAGATTTTCGTTAAGAAGAAAGGATTTATTTTCCTACTCCTAAGTGGGACGAAGAAACACTTGACAATTACGTATTGGAAGAAGATCAATAGCGTGTTACAAATAATAACAAGAGAATATTAAATGGACCATTATGAACTTTTTCATTTTTCTACAAACGTGTTTTAATCGCATGCAAAACGCAAATGATTTGACTGTAAAAACAAAACAAATATGTAGTACAGGAATGAAGAATCGCCAATCTCTTTCATAACTGTTATCTCATTAACAATGACGTTAGAAATGCACACGAAAGAAATGAAGAAATGAAATGGTGCAGTCCTTGACCCTCATAACGACCCAAAGTGATAAGTATCAGGACCAGCTGTATGTTAAAATCACCCCGGTTTAGCTTGAACCGATGCAAACCAACTCAAAGACCTCAGTTCCATACGAGCCTTAGCATCGAACGGTGGAAAAGTTGAGAGAGACTCGTTTCCTTACCATGGCAAGAACTTGTAAGTAATTTCCAATCTGTGATGTTAAAAAATTGTACTTTTGAGTGAAACAATATGTTCGTTTTTCCGCCTTCACTACCAGTGCTATGCATGGTTCTGTTCATGACGATCAGTGTGGTATGGGCAGAAAATACAGTTGATGGACGGGTGGACTGCGTCTATACTAGTCGATTCCATGCGCTTACAACCATTTATGCTTTTCAAATCGAGGACATACCGATCGAATACTGCACGCACGTCACTTACAGTAATATTTCGTACGAAGAGTCTTCAATGACGATAATCCCCGGCAATCCAGAGTACGATGTTGAACAACATGGTTGGAATAAGTTCATCAATCTGAAAAAAGTCAACCCAAATCTAAAGCTGCTGATGAAAGTTGAATGGACTGCAGACTTTATCACAACGGCTGAAAAGAGAAAGAAATTGATCGACGCAATTGTTTCATTCCTGACAGAGTATAAATTTGATGGGATTTCCATTGATTGGTTGGGATTTTGGAGGGACGTACCAATAGTAGACGATTTATATGAATTTTTCGAAGAATTGCGCCACAGTTTCGAGACAGCTGGTCATCCGTCATGGGAAGCCAATTTACTTGTGCCAATCGACGACAACACCATAGATTACGAACGAATTTGCCAGTAAGTGTTAAGTTTTGTACAAGAGTTTTAAGCCGATGAGTATATTTGTTTTTTTCTTTGTCCTTGTTTTAGAGTTGCCGATTCTGTATCTTTGATTGGTGTTATATTACCTTCAGGTGATCAAACTGCCCTGTTTTCTCCGCTGAACAGCAACACAGTCGAGTCTGGTGAACTAGGAGACGTGTCTATCAAAGATTCTTTGCAGAGATGGTTGAATGCTGGTTGCCCGAAAAACAAGATAATTCTAGGAATCAACTATGGGGCACTAACATTCAAGTTGGAAGATCCCACAAACATCGGACTGGGTGCTCCTATTAGCGGCTATGGCGAATTTTGTCCTTTGTTGGGGGGCGAAGGAGTCTGCCCATATTTTGAACTATGCCAGAAATTTGTGCTATGCCACAAAACGGGCTGGACCTTCAAGTGGGACGAGGATGGCACATCTCCGTACGCATTCCAAGGTGATCAATGGTTCTCTTATGAAAATGCAACGTCAATCGAGCTGAAGGCTGCCTTTGCCAGGACGAAAGGCTTGGGAGGAGTCTTAGCTTTGAACCTAGCATTCGATGACTACCGAGGTATATGCGGCGAGAAGTATCCGTTGACGAAAGCATTGTGGAAGGGATTCTATGCCAAAAGTATTCCATAAAATGTTTTGTCATATTCAAGGCGGGATAAATAGAACGACATGTTAAATAACGTTACATGAAGGGAATAAAACTGAACGTGAATAGTTTGCCTGTAAACAAAATATCATGTTTCATCTTCTTCTGAATCTGACAACTTCCATGTTTAGGGCGTTTTAGCCTTTTTTTTTGAGAAATCTACCGATCGATTTAATGTTTTAATTTAAAATTCTCATAATAGGAAACAGATGGCCTTCTTTCATAAGCCTATAATGTGCATTATTTGTTGTACTTCGTCAACTTACAAATATCGTCGAAAAATAATATCTTAAGTAGTTGAACTGCGTCTCCCGACAACGCCATGGGACATGAATCCTATTGATCGCTATTATATGACCAAAATGAAGTGCGTAGCTCTTTCTCTGGTGTAACTTCTCACAAGAAACATAACGAACTCCTGAATTGTTTGCTCAGTTATGGCAATATACATGTACGCATGTACTTCGTCGCAACTGTTTGAACCAGACGAATTTGTATTGCTTATCAAAAATATTCTACTTGGCTAATCTGGTCTGCATAACTCACAACACAAATCAACCAGCTTGATACTCCAACATCTAGCTCGTACTACACCAACAAACAAGAGCCTCTTTCTGGACCCCCTACATTTTCCAAAGCGATAAGGTTCAGTTCAGTTCCAATCGCTATTCGGCACCTTCTTTAGCTCGATCCGCAATAACGCAAACTCAAATACCCCAGTTCCATTCGAGAGTTGCGAGCAAAAGGTGTTACAGAAGAGAGCGACTTCAAGTTTCCCAAGCATGGCTAGACATTGTAAGTATTTCTCAACATGTTGGTTATAGAATCAGTTTCTTTTAGGCGATAACCAAGGTTTTGTGTCTTCGCTTCCATCTGCAGCCTTATGTTTGGTTTTGCTTTTGGCCATCGGAGCATGCGTCGAAAGTTCGCCTGAAGGACGCGTTGACTGTATCTATTCCAGCTCAAACCAGAAGCGACCAGGCACATATTCCCTCCAAATCGAGGACATACCGATCGAATACTGCACGCATATCATCTACGAGGATATCTGGTTCGAACGATCTACAATGACGATCATGCCCAGCAATCCGGAGTACGATTTTATACAAAATGGTTGGGAAAAGTTTATTGATCTGAAGAAAGCCAACCCAAAGCTGAAGCTTTTAATCAAAATTCAGCGCCCCTTAGACTTTATTGGTACGGCTGAGAACAGAACAGAGTTCATCGACGAAGTTGTTAGATTCGTGGAGCATTACAAGTTTGATGGTGTTTCCATTGAATGGTTTGGATATGGAAAAGGTGAGGCTGAAGAAGGTGGCCCTTTATATACATTATTTGAGGAACTCCGACGCAGCTTCGAGGCAGCAGAGTTGAATTTGTGAATGTGTGGTTTGGAATCTCTTTTATTAACTGAAGATACCGACTGCTTCCACTCGCTGCTAGCTTAAGACTCAATCACTTCAACGCAAGCTAAGGATACTATGATTGCTTCCTCAACACCCCCTCTCAATCATAGCCTCTTTAACAAGCACAGATCTTTCGACAGTTTCCGGATTTCGAACACCCAAAGTTAATCTATGTCTTTTAAAATTTCCTGCCGAAAGACTCTTTGTAAGCATATCTGCTACTTGTTCGCTGGTTGGTATGTACTTCACACTGATGGTACCATTTTCAATACATTCTCTTATGAAGTTGTACCTTATATCCAAATGCTTCATTCTTTTCTGGTCACGAGGCTCCTCTGCTATGCATATACATGACTGATTGTCCTCGTAGATTACCAATGGAACATTTATGACTATTCCAAATTCGCTTAGCAGATTCCTCAACCAAATTGCTTCACACGATGACTGACTCAATGATACGTACTCAGCCTCTGTGGAGGATAAAGCCACTGTTGTTTGTTTTCGTGTAGTCCAAGAGATCGTATTTCCGTATACTTGAAACAAATAACCACTGGTTGAACGACGATCGTCCATGTCGCTACCCCATTCTGCATCAGCAAACCCTACGATTGGTTCGACTCGAGCTTCACGATGGTATTCCAAACAATAATTCTTCGTTCCTTGCAAATATCGTAACACACGTTTCAGATAATTCCAGTGTACATCAGTAGCACCACTCTGGAAACGGCTTAAAATATTGATTGCTATACTTATATCGGGGCGCGACGTTAGCATCAGGTACATCAAACATCCAATAAGTTCCCGATACGGTTTTTCTGTTGCTGGTTCACTATCCTTTTTCTTTTTCACCTTGATATTCGATTCCATAGGAGTTGATGCCGGTTTACAATTCTCCATTCCGAACCTTTGCAATAATGCCGAAATATAAGCTGTCTGATTTAATTTCAATATTCCCTTATTTATATTTCGTAATATTCGTATGCCGAGAAAATTCTTTAATTCCTCCATATCGTCCATCTCGAACTCATTTTTCAAAAGCTGTTTTAAATTCAAAATTTCCTCCATTGAACTGGATGCCAGAATGATATCATCGACGTACAATACCATATAAATGCATACACCATTAACAATTCTAGTGTAAAGACAACTGTCATAAAGCGACCGCCGATATCCTTGATTTAGCACAAATGAATTGAAACGTTCGTTCCATGCACGCGGCGCCTGCTTTAGTCCATACAAGGATTTGCGCAAACGACATACCTTTTTCCCCCTCTCAAATCCTGGTGGCTGCCGCATATAAACAGTTTCCGATAATTTTCCGTTGAGAAAAGCAGTACGTACATCCATCTGGTGCAAATGTAGATTTTGCTTAACTGCCACTGCCAATAAGGTTCTTACAGTTGTCATTCGCACCACGGGGGCATAAGTTTCCTGATAGTCGTAACCTTCTCTTTGAGAACAACCTTTAGCCACAAGTCGCGCTTTGTATTTGTTAATGGATCCATCATCAGCATATTTGATTTTAAATACCCATTTGCAGGGCACTGCCTTTGCACCGACTGGTAGATCCACTAAATTCCACGTCTCGTTTTTCTTGAGGGCTTGCATCTCATCCTCAATTGCACGCTTCCAATGTGGCCAATCATCACGTTCTCGCAAACCGTTGATGTTTTCCGGTAATGCGTCTACGTAATTTTCCGCATGTAATGCAAAAGCTGCAAACTTTTCATCACTATAGCGTTCAGGCACCTTACGATTCCGATCGCTTCGCCGAAGTGAATCAACGACTTGTTCTGCGCTATTGTATTCTTCTTCCGTCTCTCGAAGTTCCACTTCTTGATCTTCCGTTTCCAAGAAATCCCTAGTCAAGACAACGCCAGCGCATACATTGTGGACAACGCCATCGCATACATTGTGGACATCGCCAGAGCATACATTGTGAGTCAACATTCGATCATCGCGACGCGGCCCCCGGACCACAACATTATGCTGAGTTGCAGCTTCCCATAGCAACGCGGACCGCCCGCATTATGCTGAGATTGCAGATTCCCGCAGCGACGCGGACCACCTAGAATCAGAAGACCGTGAACCAACGATCCAGATCGCGAACCGATCATCAGTTGGTATCCAGCATCCGAACACGATAGTTGGGTATTAACCCGCACATATGTTGTAGGAAATAAAGTTTAAGTTTTTTTAAAACTCAAACACCCGCAGCAGTGCGTTAACTGGCGCCCGAATAGGGACCGCGCTATGTGAAATTAAGTACAAGTGAAAGTGAAAGTAACCACGCTAGAGTGATAGTTACCACCGAATCCCAAACTTAAAAAGACTTTCCTGATCGCCGAGTGCAGCCGTGTAAAAAGGATCCCGAGTCACCTGTGCAGTTAGCAGCTCACACAGGACAAAAAGGAGCCATCCATTACACCGAGAAGGAAGTCATTCACAGCCGGTTTTCCAGAAACTAAACTACGCCCGCTAGAGGAGCAGTAAAACACAACGCCCGTCAGAGGAGCATCATAAATCATAAAACCATCGCCCGATACTGGATGCGTATGGTACTGTAAGTAACAAAAAAACACAGTAAGTAAAAATTGTGAAACAAACACAACATTGTGAAACAAAAACCAAAAGTGATTAACAAAAACGCGATTAACAAATATTAAGTAAAATTACCTAGTGAAGTGAAAAACGTGTTAAAACAAACAAAAAATCCTGGAGGATCTTATAAATTCATTACAATCTTTTTCCTTCAAAATGTCGAGACCAGAGCTTGACCAAATTATTAACCGCATTGCCGCACTCGAAGCGTGCAATGTCGCCCCCACTCAGATCGATTATTCCGATCCACCGCTTTACTTTACAAAGCCAGATGGAACAAGTGTAAATCCCGAAAGTTTTGAAAAAATCCCTGATTTGGTAAAGGATCTACCAAATTTCACTGGGGATCCCAGCGAACTGAATAGCTGGTTGAGTGACGTAGACAGCTTGGTAAAACTGTACCAAACTAAAAGTACAGACACACTTGAACGCCAAAACAAATACCATATGATCTGCAAATTCATTCGCAGAAAAATCCGCGGTGAAGCGAACGATTCACTCGTTGCTTCAAATGTAGGCATAAATTGGAACCTGATCAAAAAAACATTGGTCACGTATTACGGTGAAAAGAGAGATTTGGAAACATTAGACTTCCAACTTATGAGCGTGCAGCAGAAGAGCCGCTCATTGGAAGTATACTACGACGAAGTAAATAGATTGCTCTCGCTTATAGCAAATCAAATAAACACTGACGAAAGATTCACACACCCCGAAGCCTCAAGAGCTTTAATCGAAATGTACAACAAAAAAGCAATCGATGCTTTCATGAGAGGACTAGATGGAGACGTTTATAAATTCATTAGAAATTATGAACCGACATCCCTTGCAGGAGCGTACAGCTACTGCATTTCATTTCAAAATATTGAGTGTAGAAAAATGCTAACCAAACCAAGGCCATATATCCCACCAACGGCACCAAGGAATATGATTCCCTTACCGCCACCAACGCCCATAAGATATACAAATCCACCTCCGCCACCAAGGCCTTACCATCCCAAACCGTTCACGGGAAATAGAAATTTTAATAATTTCGCCCAAAGGAACAACCAACACTACCAACAAAAACCATTTAACAATTTTCAACGTCAACCGCCACCAGAGCCTATGGAAGTTGACCATTCCATCAGAACACAACAAGTGAACTATGGAAACCGCCCTAACTCAAACAATGTTCGACCCCCAAAACGTCCCAGGGTCAATAATATCCAAACACAGCCAGGACACTCAAATACGGTGAACCACATAACGGATGCCAATCCGCCACAACAATTCGAAAACGGTAACCCCGCGAACAACACAATAGATAACAACACATTACAATCGTTCGAGAGATACCTCCGAACTATTGAAAAACAAGAAGGATGCAACTTCAGTGACACTGTCGAAGTCGCAGAACTTAATTTTTTAGACTAAACTCGGCGTTGCCTTACTTTCTTTTTTACGGTAACGCCTCGGAGCCATTAAAAATGCTCATTGATACCGGTTCTAATAAAAACTATATCCACCCGAAACATGCTAAAATTTCCCACAAAATTGATAAACCATTTTATGTATCTTCAGTAGCAGGAGACATAAAAATCGAAGCTTATTCACAAGCTCGACTATTCAAACCATTTTCAGATAAAATGTTAAAATTTTATCATCTTGAAAACTTGAAATCATTCGATGCCATAATAGGGCACGATTCACTGAAAGAAATCAAAGCAGTAATTGATACAGCCAATGATGAATTAATCATTGACGGCACAAATGTAATACCCCTACAACAATACGAACTACAGGAAGTAAATAAAATAAACATCCGCGATAGTCATCTCAACCAAAACGAAAAAATACAGCTACATAACCTATTACAGGAATATCAGGATCTTTTCCAACCACCGGATTCTAAATTACCTTTTACCTCACAAGTAAAAGCTACCATAAGGACAAAAAATGAATCGCCAATCTACAGTAAAACTTATCCTTATCCCCAAGCACTTAAAGGTGAAGTTAACAGGCAAATTGAAAAACTACTAAATGATGGAATTATCAGACCTTCAAAATCCCCATACAATGCACCAGTGTGGATTGTTCCAAAAAAACTGGACGCTGCCAATGAAAAAAAATATAGACTTGTCATAGACTACAGAAAATTAAATACTCAAACAATAAGTGATAAATATCCTATTCCGGATCCATCTACTGTTCTAGCCAATTTAGGCTCAAATAAATTTTTCACTACCCTTGATTTAGCATCAGGATTTCATCAAGTACCCATGTCGGAGAACGACATCGAAAAAACTGCATTTTCGATAAACAATGGAAAATATGAATTCGTACGCATGCCCTTTGGATTAAAAAATGCACCTTCCATATTCCAACGCGTCATGGACGACACTTTGAGAGAACATATAGGAAAAATATGTCACGTTTACATCGATGACATTATCATATTTAGTGAAACAGTTGAAGAACATCTGCAAAACTTGAAAATTGTCTTAGACACATTGCGAGCCGCAAATTTCAAAATACAGCCAGACAAATCCGAATTCTTAAAAACAGAAGTAGAATTCCTCGGATTCATTGTCTCAAGTGAAGGACTTAAGCCAAACATAAAAAAAGTTGAAGCCATAAAAAAATTCCCAGAACCACAGAACCTTAAAGAACTGAGAAGATTTTTAGGACTGTCAGGTTATTACCGCAGGTTTATTAAAAACTATGCACACTTAGCAAAACCCATCACAAAACTCCTAAGAGGGGAGGATGGCCATCGCCAAATTTCAAAAAACGAATCAAAAAATGTTCCAATTAAATTTGATCAAAATGCAAAGAACGCATTCCAAACCTTGAAAGACATAATATCTTCTAATGATGTTTTAGTTTTTCCAGATTTCCAGAAGCCATTTGAACTGACAACAGATGCATCAGATAAAGCACTAGGAGCTGTGCTTTCACAAAAATGCCACGACGGAGATAGACCAATAACCTTCATTTCCCGAACTCTTTCCCAAACTGAGGAAAATTATGCAACAAACGAAAAGGAGATGCTTGCCATCGTGTGGGCACTACATACACTGAGAAATTTCATATACGGAGCAAAAATTAATATCCATACTGATCATCAACCACTAACATTTGCTTTATCACCGCAGAACAACAACGCAAAGCTGAAAAGATGGAAATCATTCATAGAGGAACATGATTACCAGTTATGCTACAAACCAGGAAGATCGAACGTCGTAGCCGACGCCCTTTCCAGAATACAAATTAACTCACTAACACCAACCCAGCACTCAGCTGATGAAGACGATAATTCATATATCCCTTCAACAGAAGCACCTATTAATGTTTTCCGCAACCAACTAATATTTAAAATCGGAACTAATTCCTCTTCCGAACTAATAAGCCCTTTCCCGAAATTTAAAAGGCATATTTTCATCGAACCAAATTTTACTACTGATTTTATCAAAGATAAATTCAAAAAAGTTATTAATCCAAACGTAATTAATGGAATTCATACAGATGAACAAACAATGGGAATTATCCAAGAAGTTTATAAAAACCTTTACAATCCAAAAACAGTTAAAGCTAGATTTTCTCAAATACAAGTTGAAGATCTTTGCGACGTAGAAAAACAAATCGAAGAGATTAAAAATATCCATAATTTTGCACACAGAAACGCTAAGGAAAATTCATTGCAATTTATAAAAAAATTCTACTTCCCCGGAATGAGAAAAAGTATTCAAAATATTGTTAAAAATTGTGAGATATGCAAAACCGAAAAATACGATAGAAAACCACAAGTATTTATACCAGTAAAAACACCAATACCGACATATCCAGGAGAGTTAATTCATATTGATATATTTGCATACAACGCAAACTTTTTATTTATCACGTCAATCGATAAATTTTCAAAGTACGTTAAAATACGACCGATAAAATCGAAATCAATCGCTGACATAAAGGAAGTATTACTACAACTTTTATATGACTGGGACTTGCCAGCCCAAATTGTTATAGACAACGAATGTACTTTTGTATCGAATGTAATCGAACAATCAATACTAAATCTAGGAGTCAAAATCTTCAAAACTCCAGTTAATCGTTCAGAAACCAATGGTCAAGTAGAGAGATGTCATTCGACTATCAGAGAAATAGCGAGATGTACGAAAAAACTCAATCCAGAAATGAGTATCATAACATTAGTGCAACAAGCCGTTTATAAATATAATCATAGCATTCACTCATTTATAAAGGATACACCAAGAAATGTGTACGTAGGAGAACGATCAGATGATCCACAAGAAAGAGCAAGAATAAGAGAAGCTACAAATGAAAGAATACTCGAAATATTCAAAAAGAATGATGAAAAAATCAAAGATGAAAAATATAAAGACTATGAAGAAAATGAATACGTATATGAAAGGAAGAAAACAAATAATAAACGCGAAAGTCGTTTTAATATAATAAAAGTAAAGGAGAATCATCCAACTTATATAATTGATTCGAATAATCGAAAAATTCATAAAATGAATCTAAGGAAATAAGGAAGAAATATTAATACACTCTTTGAAATTCTTTTAACTATCGTTACAGAGTGATTACAACCCTGTTGATCAAGCTTATTGTAGCAGATATAAGCATATATGATCTAAGTAATAATCCCTTAGCTATAATACCAATAAGTAAAGCTAAAGTTCAAATCGGATATGTAAGGACGATACATCCAATCGATTTATCAAACATAGAAGAAGCAGTAGAAAAAACGTTAGAAGAAATTCCAAATGGAATCTATACGGCATCAATTGAAAGTTTGATTAATATAAAAGCTAGAACGCTACAGGAAACCTTTAGAAAGATTAGACCGTTTACAAACAGAGAAAAACGATGGGACACGATCGGAAAAGTTTGGAAATGGATCGCAGGAAATCCAGACGCCGACGACCTACACATTATTAACTCAACGATAAACTCCCTAATTGCTGAAAACAACAAACAAGTAGTTATCAACCAAGGTTATCAACATTGAAAATCAACGATACGAAACGCACCAGACAAAGATTCGTCAACTGATCCTGTTATCAAACATGAACATGCTACAAGAAAAATTAGAAGTAATTGAAGATGCCATCATACTCGCGAAACACGGGATTCCAAGCAGCAAGCTACTATCCCTAGATGATCTAAACTCTATAGCCCAATTCCTAGAGAGTAACAACATTACTTACCGTACTCCAGAGGAATTGCTAGGGCAATCAACTGCGCAAGTTGCTGTAAACCAAACGCATATTATCTACATACTAAAGTTCCCCAAAGTAACCACACAAATGTACGAATACGAATACATTGACTCCATAATCCAGCACGAGAGACGGATTATCGTAAAACAAAATTTCATAATACGAAATCGAACGCATGTATTCGAAATTACGGAAAGATGCCAAGAGCAGGAAGATTTCTACATATGCCAACAAGTAAATCTGCAACAACCCACCAAATGCATAGAAAAACTCGTGAAACGAGAAGACGCTGAATGTCAATACGAAAAAATTTACTCGAAAGGATTGGTGAAACGCATTAATGACGCCAATATTCTCATTAATGATGCAATCGCAGAAATATCGTCAAATTGCAGTAATGCAAACCAAGTATTGAACGGGTCATACTTGATACAATTTGAAAATTGCAACATAATCATCAACGGAGAAATTTATTCAAACAATGAAGCCATCATTCCCGGTAAACCATACCACTCGACAGCGGGAATAAAAGTCAACATAAGCGAAATTGAAGACAGACCACCGATAGAATATCTAAACAATCTTACGTTGCAACATCGAGAAACGCTACAAAGTATAAATCTACAAAACAATTCCATCAAATGGAAAATTCATGCATTCGGAGGAACGTTCATGTTACTATTCATATGCGCAACCGTAATCTGCTTATTTTTCAATAGAAAGAGAATGGTAAAAGTAAACATAAACCAAGAACCGCAACGCGGAGAAACATTCGTAAGCAGACCAACATCATTCCACGCAGCAACAAGACTTTGAGGACAAAGTCATTTAAGAAGGGAGGAGTCAAGACAACGCCAGCGCATACATTGTGGACAACGCCATCGCATACATTGTGGACATCGCCAGAGCATACATTGTGAGTCAACATTCGATCATCGCGACGCGGCCCCCGGACCACAACATTATGCTGAGTTGCAGCTTCCCATAGCAACGCGGACCGCCCGCATTATGCTGAGATTGCAGATTCCCGCAGCGACGCGGACCACCTAGAATCAGAAGACCGTGAACCAACGATCCAGATCGCGAACCGATCATCAGTTGGTATCCAGCATCCGAACACGATAGTTGGGTATTAACCCGCACATATGTTGTAGGAAATAAAGTTTAAGTTTTTTTAAAACTCAAACACCCGCAGCAGTGCGTTAACTCCCTTCTGTTCTGAATCGAATCTTTCTGTGTTTCCGAGGTCTCCTTTTCAAGTGATTCCACGCTAGATTGTTCCGGTACTATTTCCAATTTTCGTGATTCCACATGATCATTCACTAGGTGATCCTCAGTGAACACTTGAACTTTGCTTTTCGATTCTTGAAAAACCACATCTCGAGCCATAAAGATCTTCTTTTTCACAGGATCCCATACTCGATATGCGTTGCTTCCATACCCGACCATATAACCAATTTGGCTTTTGGCATCAAGCTTCGTTCGCTTTTGCTTTGGTATGTGACAAAATGCCTTACTTCCGAAAATTTTCAGACGAGATACATTTGGTTTCTCTCCGAACCACATTTCGTACGGCGTTTTGTTGTTTTGTAGCGCTGAAGTTGGACTGCGATTGATCAAATATACTGCAGTCAAAACTGCCTCATTCCACATTGATCGTTTGAAATCTGAATCATCTAACATTGACCGGGCACGTTCCATGATAGTCCTATTCATTCGTTCTGCAACGCCATTCTGCTGTGGCGTATATGGCACTGTCGACTCCATCAAAATTCCAGCTTCCTCACAGAATTGCATAAATCGAGCATTTATGTATTCTCCGCCGTTATCACTTCTTAATTTGCTGATTCGACTGCCAAAGTGTGCCGTGACCATCGCTACATATTTTTTAAAAACATCCACGACATCTTCTTTTGACTTTAGTATAAATGCTATTGTCAGATGTGTATAATCATCAATAAAAGTGATGAAATACTTCTTTCCATCCCATGAAGCTGGTGTAAAAGGACCGCAGACATCAGTGTGAACCAACTGCAACGGACGAGAAGTTCGATGTTCAGTTGATTTTTTAAACGGTAGCTTGGATTGTTTTCCCATCATACAGGAAGAACAAACTTCTTTTTCCGATTTCAAAATTCCACTAATATCGATTCCTTCAACCATTTCGCCTCGTACAAGCTTTTCCAGTCCAGCATTTCCAATGTGTCCATACCGTCGATGCCATAATGTTATGTTGCTTCCTTGGTCTACGGACAATGCAGATACGATTTTCGGAACAATCATTTCTATTTCGTATAACCGACCCTTCTTCTTTGCAAAGCCAATTACTTCCGTTTGACGTGTTATTCGCGCATTTTCTTTTCCAAAAACTACTTCATTTCCTTTTTCTGTTAATTGTCTTACCGATAGTAAGTTGGCGGAGAGTTCAGGAACATACAAGACGTTGTATATTCTGCACACTTGATTTTTATCATTTACAGAGCATACTACTTTCACTTCGCCGACCAGGTTGCTTGAAAGTGATACTCCTGACTTCGCTACATGGACCATGATTGGTGTTTCCAATTTCCGTAAATTTTCAAGATATGTTTTATCATTTACCATGTGCTCCGATGCTCCACTGTCTAGGATCCAGCGAATTCTTCCTTCAGTTGGTGTAGCATTACATGATAAAAATGCAATTTCATTGCCTGTATCCGCTGTGTATATCTTACTATTTTTCCTCGGTTTGTTCCAATTTTTACTGCTGTTTTTCTTTTTCGATAATTCTGGACAATTAACTCGCTTGTGTCCAATTTTTCCACAACCGTGACACTTGTACTGAAACTTTCCAGTTTTTCCAGTATTTCCAGCAAATGCTGTGCTCGATTCCGGTCTAGCTTCACCGTATTTTCGCTTAGTTTCTTCACTTAGCAACCGCGACTTTACAAATTCCAAAGTACACTGTTCTGCTGGTAACGTCTCAAGTACCGTGATGAGATTTTCGTACGCAGTAGACATTGACTGGAGCAGAAAGAATACTACCACTGGTTTGTCGAATTTTATGTTCGCCGACTCCAATTCCCGAATGGTCTTTTCAAATTCCAAAATATATTCTTCCATTGATTGTCCTCCGTCGTACTTCATTCCTGCCAGCTTTTTCAATAGATAAAATATCCCTGAAATTCCTTTCCTTTCGAAAGTGTTCTGCAGTGTAGTCCATATTGCCTTGGGTGATGTTTTCCCGCGAATATACTCAAGCTGCGAGTCCGCTATTTTATGGATAAGGACGGACTTACACTTAGCGTCTTCCTTCTTCCGCTTAGTCCGTTTTTCCTCCTTTTCCTTTTTTACAGCCGCTGAATCTTCGGCTACTTCCGGGTAGAAATCTTCTTCTTCTAAAGTTTTCTCAATACAATGAAGCAATCCCAATTCTTCCAGGTAGGCTTCAATCCGAAAGCTCCAATTTGAAAAATTTGTCCCGTCGAAAAGATATACACGAACACGAGATTCCTCCATTTCCGGACGTTCTGGGCCCATAACCAGTTGAATTTGTGAATGTGTGGTTTGGAATCTCTTTTATTAACTGAAGATACCGACTGCTTCCACTCGCTGCTAGCTTAAGACTCAATCACTTCAACGCAAGCTAAGGATACTATGATTGCTTCCTCAACAAGCAGGACATTCGGAGTGGGAAGCCAACATAATGACAACGATCCAAGAAAAAGATTTAGATTACGTCCGAATTTGCCAGTGAGTTTCACATTTTGTACAACTTTTTCAGGTAATCGTGAATGTTTTTAATTGTGAGTTACTCTCTTCATTTTATCTAGAGTTGCTGATTCTGTTTCCTTGATGGGCTTTTTCCAACGAGCGCATGCTCGGAACTACTTGCTAGCTCCTCTGAACAACAGCAATTACGCGATAAATACGATACATTTACAAGATGTGTCCGTTGCCCACTCCTTACAAAAATGGCTAAATGATGGTTGCTCACCGAGCAAGATCATTCTGGGAGTCCCTTTTTGGGGGGTAACATTTACGTTGCAAGATCCCGCGAATAATAGGCTGGACGTTGCTATTCGCGATCACGGCAAAACATGTCCGGTAACGGCAAAAGAAGGAGGATGTGCTTATTTCGAACTGTGCCAGGTATTCAACGAAACTGGGTGGACCTTCAAGTGGGACGAAGACGGCGCATGTCCGTACGCATTCCAAGGCGATCAATGGGTCTCTTATGAAAATCCGGCGTCAATCGAACAGAAGGCTGCTTTTGCTAGAGCGAAAGGCTTGGCAGGAGTCTTTGGTTTTAAAACCGGATATGATGACTATCGAGGCATCTGTGGGGGGAAATATCCTTTAACCAAAGCATTATGGAGAGGATTTTACTCCAAAAGTACTCCATAAATTACATTGTAATGATCGACGAAATATGGTAAAATAAAAAGTAAAATCGTATGAAAAGAATAAACATAAGCTTGTATCGAAAAATTAGAAGTTCGTTTCTCTGCATACCACCCTCTTCAATCGTCTAACCCTTACTCTTTCAAAAAAATGGTTGTGTTTAAGTCAGTTTTCTCATTGGAGGTGTGTCGTAATTCGGCTATGTCGGACCGCTTTTTGCAATTTGATGTACCAAAGGTAATGATGAGCAAGAAAAATTTGAATGAAACTAGCTTCTTACTTCGAACGACACCAGCGACATAAATGTAAGTTGACTTCTGCCATAGGTTGTACCAATGACTTTGAAATGTTGCTGAAATACATAGTAGCCCACTCTTAATTTCGAACGCGTGACGCAAGCGCAAGCACGTTGTGTATTGAACTACCAGGCAAAGGTTCTTTGCTTTGCTGCTTATCAACAATTCTTCGCCAAACAAATGAACCAGACAATTTTTTTTTTGCTTACCAAAAATCTCTGACCTGTTATTCCACGCGCGTTATACATAATATTTTTTTAATGTGCTCTCACAGTCATCTCAGCCTACCAATCAACAGCGACCGAGGCGATAAGTTACGGTATTTAGCTCGATTCGCAGTAACGCAAACTCAAAGACCTCAGTTTGATTCTACCATTGGCATAGAACAGTGATACAGCTGAGAGTTATATTCTTACCATGGCCAGAACTGGTAAATGATTCTCAACATTTGGTATATTTGCAACATTTGAGTGAAAATCGGGTTTTGTATTTTTGCTTCACCAACAGTGTTATGTTTGGTTCTGCTTTTGGCCATCGGAGTTTGCGTCGAAAGTTCGCCTGAAGGACGTGTAGAATGCATCTATTCCAGCTCAAACCAGAAGCGACCAGGCACATATTCCCTCCAGATCGAGGACATTCCAACCGAATACTGCACGCATGTCATCTACGATCATATAACGTTCGAACATTCGTCAATGACTATCATACCCAGTAATCCGGAGTATGATGTTGTACAAAATGGATGGGAAAAGTTTATTGACCTGAAGAAAGCCAACCCAAAGCTGAAGCTTCTAATGTACGTCGACAGGGCTTCATTCTTCATCGAAACGGACGAGCTACGAAAAGAGTTCATCGACGCAATTGTTGCATTCTTGACGGCATATAAGTTTGATGGCGTTACCTTCAGGTGGTTTGGATATTGGAATAGAGAAGGTGAAGAGAGTGGTATATTATACACGTTTTTTGAGGAATTACATCGCAGCTTTAAGGCAGCTGGTCATCCGGAGTGGGAAGCCAACATTATGTTGTTAATCGGGGAACATGGCATAGATCACGCACGACTGTGTGGGTGAGTGTAATATCTTGTTTCAAGTGTGTCAAAAAAGTGAAAATATTGTTTATTGATGAGTTCTGTATCCATTTCTTCCAGAGTTGCCGATTCTGTTTCCTTGATACCAGCTTTTGACAGTTCTAATTCTCATACTTACTTGATGGCTCCTCTGAACAACAGCACATTCAAGGCTAGTGATGTACAAGATGTTTCTATTACACACTCCGTACAAAAATGGTTGAAAAATGGTTGTCCAGCGAACAAGATGATTCTGGGAGTCCCCTTTGTCGTGGCAACGTTCACGTTGGAAGATCCCGCAAACAACGGAGTGTATGCTCGTGTTAGCGGTTCTGGAAACCCATGTTCGGTAACGGGCAACGCAGGAAATTGTGCCTATTTCGAACTGTGCCAGAAATTCAACGAAACTGAGTGGACCTTCAAGTGGGACGAAGACGGCGCATGTCCGTACGCATTCCAAGGTGATCAATGGGTCTCTTATGAAAATGTGATGTCGATCGAACAGAAGGCTACCTTTGCCAGAACTAAAGGGTTGGGAGGAGTCTTTAGTGTAGATATGGGATATGATGACTATCGAGGCATCTGTGGTGAAAAATATCCATTAACTAAAGCAGTATGGAAAGGATTTCCCGCGAAAAGCACTTCATAAATTGTGTTGTCATGATCGTCGGGGACGAAATATGAAATGAATAAACATAAGCTTTTATCAAAAGGTGAGAAGTGTTTTTATCTAACCAAATATAAATTGCCATCTTCCTCACAATTGGACACCATCGTAATCAAACACCTTATTAAACACCACCTTACTCTTTCTAAAAGTTTCTAGTAGTTAAGAGTTCACTAAACCTTTTTCGTTCGGCGTACATTGATAGTTGATGTTGATTGATGAAAAACATAGTGGGTCACTGTGAATCTCGAAATCGAGACACAAGCACGATGTGTATTGAACTACCAGACAAATGTTCTTAGCTTATTAACAGTTCTTCCGCAAACAAACCAACCAGCAATGTTGTTTTTTGCTTATCAAACACTCTGACCTGGTATTCTACGCGCGTTATACATAATCTTTCTTTAATGTGCTCTCTCAGACATCTCAGATGACCAATCTACAGCGACCTCCTCGAACCCCGTACCATCCGCCGAGGCGATCAGTGTTGGTACTAGTCGTCAAACAAAATCACTAATCTCCACCGGCATTTGCTCGATTCGCAATAACGCAAACTCAAAGACCTCAGTTTGATTCGACCATTGGCATAGAACAGTGATACAACTGAGAGTTCATACCATGGCCAGAACTGGTAAATGATTCATTTGAGTGAAAATCGGGTTTTTGTATTTTTGCTTCACCAACAGTGTTATGTTTGGTTCTGCTTTTGGCCATCGGAGTTTGCGTCGAAAGTTCGCCTGAAGGACGTGTAGAATGCATCTATTCCAGCTCAAACCAGAAGCGACCAGGCACATATTCCCTCCAAATTGAGGATATTCCGACCGAATACTGCACGCACGTCATCTACGATCATATAACGTTCGAACATTCGTCAATGACTATCATACCCAGTAATCCGGAGTATGATGTTGTACAAAATGGTTGGGTAAAGTTTATTGACCTGAAGAAAACCAACCCAAAACTGAAGCTTCTAATGTACGTCGACAGGGCTTCATTCTTCATCGAAACGGACGAGCTACGAAAAGAGTTCATCGACGCAATTGTTGCATTCTTGACGGCATATAAGTTTGATGGCGTTACCTTCAGGTGGTTTGGTATTGGAATAGAGAAGGTGACGAGAGAGGTATATTATACACGTTTTTTGAGGAATTACGTCGTAGCTTTGAGGCAGCTGGCCATCCGGAGTGGGAAGCCAACATTATGTTGTTAGTCGGGGAACATGGTATAGATCACGCACGATTGTGTGGGTAAGTGTAATATCTTGTTTCAAGTGAGTTAAACGACTGAGCATATTGTTTATTGATGAGTTCTGTATCCATTTCTTCCAGAGTTGCCGATTCTGTTTCCTTAATACCAGCTTTTGACAGTTCTAATTCTCATACTTACTTGATGGCTCCTCTGAACAATAGCACATTCGAGGCTAGCGATGTACAAGATGTTTCTATTACACACTCCGTACAAAAATGGTTGAAAAATGGTTGTCCAGCGAACAAGATGATTCTGGGAGTCCGCTTCACCGGGACAACGTTCACGTTGGAAGATCCCGCAAACAACGGAGTGTATGCTCCTGTTAACGATTATGGGAACCCATGTCCGGTAACTGGGATCCCGACATATTGTGCCTATTTCGAACTGTGCCAGAAATTCAACGAAACTGAATGGACTTTCAAGTGGGACGAAGATGGCGCCTGCCCTTACGCATTCCAAGGCGATCAATGGGTCTCTTATGAAAATGCGGTGTCGGTCGAACAGAAGGCTAGCTTTGCGAAAACGAAAGGGTTGGGAGGAGTCTTTAGTGTACATATCGGATATGATGACTATCGAGGCATCTGTGGTGAAAAATATCCATTAATTAAAGCATTATGGAAAGGATTCCGAGCTAAAAGCATTCAATGAATTTTTGGCCCTGATTGAACAAAACAAAATTTGATAAAATGAAAAGTAACATTTCATACATCGAGAAAAATACACATTCGTGAAAAATCAAACGGTATTTACCAACAAACGCCCTCTCAATTGATGACGTTGCTGATCAATGATGTTTAACCTTCATAGTTTTAAGACGTTTTAAGTATTGTATTTTGTTTTATTTTGCAAATTGTTGTGATGACTTCATTTATTTATGGCTCGATTACGACTATCTCATTCTCCTTATCTCACTTAATACTACCACTAATGCAAACCTTTAACTATGTTTTTGGTTGTATTTCTGAATTTGTACAACGCTGATGAAAGACATACTAGGCGAAGCTTAATCTTGAAAGCGTCACTCGGGAGTCATACTACAAATCAACATTGCTCTTCTTGACCCCCAACATCATAAGTATTGGTACTCATCGTTAATCCAAATCGCTAATCTGCACCGTATTCAGCTCGATTCGCAATAACGCAAACTCAAAGACCTCAGTTCTGTTCAAGAGTTGGCTTCTAGTGGTGGGTCAATCAAGAGTGCAACCAGTCGCCTTACCATGGCAAGAATTTGTAAGCAAATCATAATATACAGTGTGGAATTTCTGTACAACATAGTTAACAATGACTTCTTGTATTTTAACTTCTCTCAGCAGTGCTATACTCGGTTCTGTTTATGGCCATTGGGGCTATATACACTGAAAGTACAGTTGAAAGACGCATGGACTGCATTTATTCAAGCTCGGCCCAAACGCGCACAGGCGGTAATGCCTTTCAAATCGAGGACATACCGATCGAATACTGCACGCACGTCATCTACGATCATATATCGTTCGAGCATTTCACAATGACTATCATGCCCAGCAATCCGGAGTACGATGTTATACAAAATGGTTGGGAAAAGTTTATTGATCTGAAGAAAGCCAACCCAAAGCTGAAGCTTCTGATGAGCATTAAAAGTCTTTTTACATCGGACTTTATTCAACCGGCTGAACAGAGAAAGTCGTTCATCGACACAATTGTTGGATTCGTAGAGGAGTATAAGTTTGATGGCGTTTCCATTGTCTGGTTTGGTTACTGGGATGAAGAAGAAGACAAAGGTACCATATACAAATTTTTTGAGGAACTACGACGCAGTTTCGAAGCGGCTGGTCATCCAGAATGGGAAGCCAACATTATGATGCAAATTCGACGAGAAAACATAGACTACGGACAAATTTGTCGGTAAGTGCATTTGTACTAATGTTTCAAGACAACGTCTATATTTTCAATCAAGTACTCTCTGTCCATTTCTTCCAGAGTTGCCGATTCTATTTCTTTGATACCTGTTTACGATAGCAACACTGATCGAACTAACTTGCTTTCTCCGCTGAACAACAGCACATTCAATACTACGAATGTACAAGATGTTTCCATCACACACTCTGTACAGAAATGGTTGAAAAATGGTTGCCCACCGAACAAGATCATTCTGGGTGTACCCTTTATGGGCCGTACATTTACGCTGGACGATCCCGCCAATAACGGACTGGATGCTCCTTTCAGCGACCATGGTAAACCGTGCCCTGTGACGAGCACCAAAGCAATCTGCGCATATTTCGAACTGTGCAAGAAATTCAACGAAACTGAGTGGACCTTCAAGTGGGACGAAAACGGCGCAGCTCCTTACGCATTCCAGGATGACCAATGGGTCACTTATGAAAATGCAGCTTCGATCGAGAAAAAGGCCGCTTTTGCTAGAACGAAAGGGTTGGGAGGAGTCTTCGGTTGGGAGCTCGAGTACGATGACTATCGAGGCATCTGTGGTGAACAGTATCCGTTAACCAAAGCATTATGGAATGCATTCCATTCAAAAGCTAATCCATGACATGTGTGGTCATATTTACCGAGATAGAAGTAGAATTAAATGCAAAGTAAAACCATGTAAATAGAATAAAAATTAGCACTCTCTGCAGAAAGCTGTGCTCGCAACTGCTCCGATCAATTGTTACGATGACCTCTGGGTGTCCTATTCGCGATAATTCCGATTTTTTCGAAATGTAAATGAACCTGGTTGACCTTTGTCTGTTTTTGCTAGTACCTTGTTGATATTTCTTGGGTCCGATAATGGAACATATGCAAACCTTATTTAGCTTGTTTCACTGGTTTGTTAGCTGTTGAGGCACGAAGAGATCAGTTCCAATCAAGACTTGCTAGACTGCGGGTTATCTTGAAACCATGACGCGACTAAGTAAGCTTTTCCAAACATTTGTTAACTTACCAGTAGGTGCATCGAATAATTTCTAATTTTGAAGATTTTTCCCTATCTCCAGCTGTGTTGTTTACGATTTTTCTCCTTACCATCGGATGCTGCTTCGCTGAGGAAGCATCTCAGGGACATGTGCACTGCACCTTTACCAGTTATGCAGCGAAACGGCCAGGCGAATATGCCCTGCGTGTCGACGACATTCCTACCGAGTACTGCACCCACGTTATATACGACACTGTGTCTATTGAACGATCCACACTGGCCTTCCTACCCAGCAACCCAGATTACGATATCCTAGAGCAGGGTTGGGACAAAATTTTAGATTTGAAAAAAGCCAACCCCAAGGTGAAGCTTCTGATGGCCATTCACAGTGCTTACACTTCCAGCTTGGCCCGAACGCCTGCACATAGAGAAGCATACGTTGATGGAGTTGTGTCGTTCTTGAGTGAGCATAAGTTTGATGGAGTTTCCATCGCCTGGTTTGGGTACTGGGAGCCAGCCGATGTTAATGATGATGGAATATACAAATTGTTTGAGGAATTGCGTAGCCGTTTCGTAGTAGCTGGTCATCCGGAGTGGGAAGCTCACGTAATGATAGGAATCAACGAAAAAGACATAGATCACGCCCGAATCTGTCAGTGAGTATAAAACGTGTTCAGAAACATTGAGCCTTCATTTAATTCTATTCGTCTCTACATTCTAGGGTGGCTGACGTTGTGTCGCTGGTGGGAATGCTCGAGCATAGAACTACACTGAACCACACGAATGTGATCGCTCCTCTCAACAGCCATACGATTGACACCCGGGACCCGAACGATGTATCTATAAATCATTCCTTGCAATCGTGGCTCGACGACGGATGTTCGGCGAACAAAATGGTGCTGGGAGTTAATTTCGTAGTTCAAACGTTCACCTTGGCGGATCCCAAACACAAGGAATTAGGTGCTCCAACAAGCGGTTCTGGCAAACCATGCCCGGTAACTAATGAGAAAGGTATTTGTAGTTACATGGAACTGTGCCAGGCATTCAACCAGTCCGAGTGGATTTTCAAGTGGGATGAAGAAGGCGAAGTTCCGTACGCCATCCAAGGGGATCAATGGGTGACTTATGAAAATGTTTTATCGGTCCATCAGAAGGTGTCATTTGCAAAGTCTCAAGGACTAGGTGGTGTTAGTGGCATGAACTTGTCGTACGACGACTACAGGGGCAAGTGTGGTGAACGTTATCCACTGACCAAGGCAGTGTGGAATGCATTTCGTACATAGTTCAAACACACTGCAATGAAAGATTTTTTAAATCAACGAATGGACTATAGCATGCATGAAATAAATTTCATCAAACAAGCACAATCTGGTTTCGTTACATCCTCTTGGAAGTTGTAATCTCTGACCTTTCACTTCATAAATCCAAACATTAACACTTACTTCATGTCGTTATCGCCCAAGCGTAATCAGACACGAGTAAACCCAAACATGCTGATTAGTTTAATTGTAACAACACAACAATTAGTTGATCGGAAGAAAACGCGCTGCAGATCAAGAGGTCGCAAATGTTTCGATGCCGAAAAAAACATCCTTTTAAACGAGCGCAATATTCGCCGGAAACTCACATTGAAATCAAGGGGGTGTTTTGCTTGATTGTTCCTCCAAAGGCGCTCACTCGCTCGAAATGAAACGCTCCAATGACGTTCCAGTTCTGACCAGTAACGTTACGCTATGCGAAGAACTTGCTCCTGGTATGTTGCCAAACGACGGATCGGCGAAGCGATATGGACGGGTCATGCGTTAAAGACAAACCAGTTTGACCCAAATACTGGCGGTTGTGTCTCGACATTCGAGGTCACGAGAATCGGTTTCGCTTTTTTCTAGCACGATAAGGAAAGCAGATCAGAAGAAAGTTTGAGATATACATTTTCTTGTTCTTGTCCAGTTATATTTCTTGCAGGAGAACGTATGGCGTAAGCAAAACCTTCAGACTTTGCTTAAAAAATGCGTAGTCGTGCTCTAGTTCACTAGGGCGGAAAATGTAGGACGCGGCCGGCTTTTTTTTATTCGGGTCTTTTGCATGAGAAGCGGTTTCATAAATAAATATGTTCATATACATAACACACAGGGAGTTGCTTATTAATTTGGATCAATTGGGAGATTCATCAAATTTGTCTTTAAGACCCTCCGTCGCCAGTTTAAGGTCTTTTATGGGGGTGTTATTTTGAACATATGAAGGATTTTTGTAACATATGATCTCAAAACACTAAATCGTTGTGTGTTGTGTGAAGTATGTCATCAAATAGCCACATCAAACACATTCACGAAAAATCAAACCATATTTCACGAACAGTCGTTTTTGTTCGTCGCATCATGTCCCGAACCATCCTTTTTCCTGTGTTGTCGGATTATCTTTATCGTACCACTCCATGCCTACACAACAAGCCATTTTTTCGACGTGTAAAACTCCCAAGGAAATCAACAAGAGCCACCGAGCTCTTTCGGCACGAAGCAGGCGCCACATGGGCCGCATGAAAAATGGAGCCCCCGACAAGAAGTTATCAATTTCCCAACCAGATGGGATAAAGGCGTTACGGCAACAGAGAAATGCAAATCCCTAACGATTCCCTCGCCCCCGTGGAACGAAGCGTAGGTGAGGCTTCCCAATAATCCTTGTCGATCTGTTGCAGGCAAAGTTTTCAATTTCCTTCCACCAAAGGCTCGAATTTTTGAGTCACAAAAAGTCGTCCCGTCGGTCGCGTCGTGGTTCACGCTACAAAAGGGACTATAAACATATCCGGCTTCATCTCGCCATGCACCTCCGGCTCATGGTTGCAATTGGCAAAGGGAAGCCAACAATGGAAAGATATTGTTTTCCTTCGCACGATGCGAGTCGTGGGCTGCATGCTGCGAGCCGCCTCATTGACTCCCTCGGAATGGGAAGGAGTTGTTCCGAGTGGCATTCGTGCTTGTCATGTTAAGAAGTGGCTCCCATGCAACGTCCCGCTCGGATGTCCATTATTTGGTATGGACCATCGTGCCCGTTGCACCACTACCATTCCAGCACGTATCCGTCCTCGGATGGTGCTCGTTTATGTTTCATTTATGTTTCACTTCCTTTTGAGTGGGTGCCTTGGCTTGGCGGTCTCGGAAGTCTTTAAGATGCTGTGGCCTCTTGCGTCGGCGGTCGGTAAACGATTTCCGTCAGTTACGCTTTTCGCTTTTAGCATACAAGCACACTCATCCTAGTTCATCAATCCACCCACACATGGAACATCACGCCTGCGAGGGAGAACCTGATGATTTTCCCGTTTTTCAGCTCCATTTTGTCACACTTTCGCAAAAAGGCAAAGAAAAAAAATATAAACACGTCGGGATGGAAAACGAAAAAATCATACTTTTAAAAGGACGCCAGTAGTTTGCTGTGGAAGGTATTTTAAACAACAACACTCGAACGGGGGAATGGCGAGACTTTGGAAAAAGATAATACAGCTAACGACCGAGCAACCAACACATAAACCCGGACTGGAAGACAGCATAAAATATCCTCGTCATCGGTTGAGCGGTTGCTTCCGGTTCAATTAAAAATTCCACCCAAGGAAAAGTGGAACAAACTATCAACACAACAACGGTAGCGTTTAACCGTGTGCACATTATATCGACGATAGATAACGAGAGCGTAAAATGCAACCGAAGAAAAACGCACCCAGCTCGGGATGATACACTCTCCATGTCGGTTTGCGGTCGGTGGAGTCGGGAAATTTGACAGAGTAATTAAAACTCAACCCCTGCGCAAAGGTGGTTGAATTTGTGTTATCCTTTCTCACTTTCTCCATTCGCAGCAGATGCAGTGAAAGAGGAGTGTTAAACAAATATAAAAAAATAAATTCACGTCTACCGATCTTCCACGTGGTATGAGTTTGTCATTTGCGGGGTGCTTGGATGTGGAAATTATAATTAAAACTGTGCACCGTTTTTCTTCTGCTTACGTTTTGTAAAGTTTGTTCATCTTCATGCTGACACTGGAAGTGAACTGCTTTTTGCCCTTTGGTGTGTGTTGGTTTTTGTGGTTTACCTTTGCGAAATGAAATAAAAACGTTTGTAGAACGATTTAATTGTAATTGTCCTTTCAATTTGCCTTAATGGTAGTTTATGTTTATCTTTTCTTTAAATTTTGTTTATTTGCCATATTCTCCAAGAGTCTGACATGTCTCATTTTTTCGTTGCAAATTTGGCCTCGAGCTTGTCTAATATTTCAGTTTTACTAGAAGAAGCAATATTCTGGAACTTTCCTCTTCCAATCGTTTCTTATCGTTGTTTTTTTTCCTCTATTATCTCGATCTCTCAAGTACCACCATTAAGCAAGAGTTGTTCTTAAATTAAAACGGTCTATTTTTAACATCTTGCAACATTACTCTTGGGATGCGCTAGTTAAATCCTTCTCGTTCATGCTTTTTCCTGCCTTTAGTCGCTTCGCTTAAAGCTGACATATATTCCCCGTGAGACTGTGAGTTTTGTTACACCCATTTTTCTTTACCTTTTCTTATCGTGTGAGAGGGCACAGGCTGAGCCACCTTTGGTTCCCTATAAATCGCTCCACTTCCCTATTTTCCTACGTCCTGTAAACGGTGGGGGAAAACTTACGATTAGCTACAAAAATAATGACACTCATTAGTCGTCCCAAAAAGCCCAGCGCAACCGACAGGGAACTCGTGGTGGTGCATAAATCTGCGCGCCAGCATAAACGAATGGTGCCCAACAACACGGCACACACGGCACCGTGACGTCACAAACATTTTTGAGTGTGACGCACCGAGTGAACCTTCAAAGCTGGCAACATCTTGTCTACAAGGTCACACCCGTCGTCGCCTGAAGGGCGCAAAGTTCGCTGAAAATTCACGTGGTTTTTCAAGGTTCGCTTGTTTTATTTCCCTTTTTCCACACGCGCTTGTGTATTTCCTTCACATCTTGTCACGAGCCATCGGTTTTCTTGCCACTCCAGCCGGTTGGCACTCCTTCACCGCGAAAGCGTTTATCGTGAACAGTTGATTCAATGTTTGTCTTTTGCTCGCCGAAGGATTTGCTTCCGGGAAAATCGTGCGTCCTCCAGCTTGGAACCGCAAGCACAATCGGCACCATATTGTTTCCTCAAGTAGGTAAATGTATTCCGGACGTGTCGTGGCGACCTTCAACCATTCTAATTCAATCCTCGATTGACCTTTACGGTGGCCAAACATGTTTACACAATGTTTTGCTCCCATCTTCGCGTCGTTCACGTCGGAGCCCACGCCGGAATGAAAAAAAACCTACTGGAGCATACCCATCCGCGAAATGGAACCAAGGAACTGTCTACTTTTTGACAAGTGGTTCAGACGAATTTGAGCCGGTTGGAAAAAAAAAATGATTGAGGTTCAGTGTAATGTGATTTTGACGTGCTGTCCTTAAGTCTGAACACTTGCGATGTGAAGGTTGCGTTTTTAGTCCTGATTCAGTCTTTGTTTCCTGATTTTCCTCAACGTTTTATTTATTATTGTTCTATTAATTGTTGAATGTTTATGTCGAATGCATATTTTTCGACTCTGATTATTGTTTCAATACTTTTATTTACAAAAAAAGCTAATTTAATCACTTATAACACAATTCAACTAATGCATGTCATCGACAAAATATGTTCCACAAAAAACGAAAGCTGCCTTTGATCTAGTGCATCACATTATCTTTGTTGGCCAAAAATTCTTCACACCCTCGGGAAAAGAAGGATTGATGCGCCACTTAGGGCTAGCATCTGTGTTGCAAGCTTACCATTGTTCTCTCTCCGCCCCCTCCCAGCCTCGGAAAAACACAACAGTGGCGGTCACGTGGCAGTATTCTAGGGTGACATACTTTCCGTGGCCTGATTCTGCCTGATTCGCCAGAGAGAATCGAGACGAAAAGCAAGTGGTTGTCTGCTCGGCGGCAGTTCTTAACAAGCGCCCACCGGAAGTGGCGGTTAATGGCAAATATTCACGGTTCACAATCGGAAGCAGTGAAACCTTATACTTGAATCGTAAGCCGCCGAGCGGGTCACTGCCGATATAATTCACGTTTCGTTCCATTTCGACTCCTGCTGACTGGGGATAAAACAGGGGGACGTTCCAAAAATGTTCCATATCGGGCGAGGGACCCTACGCACTAACTCAATACCCACACACAAATGTCACTTCAACCAAAGCAAGCGATGAATTATGGGGAAAAGTTCTAGCTTTCCTCCACTCCAGCGAGAAAAAAAAACAACCGTCACCAACGGCTGTGCCGATACTGTTTTACTTTGCCGCAGGATGGAGTGGAAACATTAGCTTTGGCACAATTTACGAGCGCGTCTGCGGGAAATCAACCCCACGCGAAAGGAAAAGTAGCACCGGTGGCGAAAGTAAAAGTTGAACAAAGAGAAGGCAAAGACGTTGTGCGGGGCGGCGGCAATCCGATGACAACGATGGACACGTGCGGCGCATATAAATCAATTCGTACCGATTCAGAGAGCCTTACCGGAAGTAAATCCCATACGAAGTGCAGAAGTGGGCCAGACTCGTGTGAGGGTCTTGGGTTTTTTTCCCCCTGAAGCGATTATTTGTGCCGACGCAAAATATGGCTACATCATCCGCTTTGATGACGTTGGAGGATGTCGTTGGTCAGATTTGTTGATCATCGTCACGCTGGCCTGGGAACTGGCAAAGTCCGAAAGTCCTACTTTTTCGGCCAAGACTTGACTATTGATTTCCAATAATCATCCTTCACTTGATGAAACTGGAAAAGAACTCCACTCGAGCGAGGAAAGAAAAAGAAATTGAAGCGATCAAGAACAGGTTCTAGCGATTAATTGTAGTTTTGATTAAAATCGTGACCAAAACGCTACCGATTCGCTTTTTCTTCATTTCCGACGCTTTCCATGACACGTGCAGGTGTTTTTGGGTTGGCTAGAAACAGGTTCCCGTGCCATCGTCGGAGTGTGACCTACATTGAAGCAACAAGTATCTCCGAAACAGTATAACCCTTTCCAACACGTGGCCAATGAAGCTCGGATGAGGGAAAGGTATTTCTTAGATAATAAATTTGAAACGATACTGTTGGCCTCTACGGAATGAAGCTGTCTTTCTATTTGGGAAACTGTTTCTTTTTACAACAAGTGCATCACTAACGAACAAGTTGGCCCATTCCAAAGATGGAAAACAGTTCATGAGGGTTGATTGAATTAAAGTCCGTTGCACTTCCTTAGCTTGGCCTCTTCGCTTGACCTGATCGTAAACATTACCCATACTGGAGCTCGTCTCTGGCAAGTGTTGGCAATGAAAAAGGTATTAAAACACAATAAAACCGAACTAAACTAAGCGGCACAACGAACTCGGTGAGGAAGTTCCAAATGCGTCCATCAAAGTTATGTTCCAGCTTTCCACCTTTGAATGTACGCGGGAAGCAAATCTCTTTCAGTCGAGTAACTTCGATTCGTTTCTGGCTAGATGATAGTTCTGGACCTACTCCAAGGTTCCGTTGAATAAAGCGATTTTTCACTTTCACCCCTACACCCTTTGAAACGACTCAGCACCTTGATTGCGTTCCCTTTTTTTTCTTAAGGATTCATTTTATGTCCATGAAGAAGGGGGCATCGCACATAATTTTACGACCATCATGAAAAAGGGAGAAAGAAAAACGCAAACAGGTCCAACGACCCATCTCGAACGACTCCGGGCAGGTCTATCCAAAAGTTGAACTTTTCACTCTATAAAACTAACGGTTTGAGTGACTCACGCCATCAAGCAACCGTACTCCATCATGGACTTCCAGGTCCTTCCTGGGGTGGCCGAAAACACGACGTTGCTGCAGCTACGTCCTGCAAGAAATGGCCCCCATCCTTTGAGAGCAACCGACTGGCAACAGAGAGTCCGGTCGAAGGTAGGCTGCGGTGGAGATAAAACCAAACATAACTAGGTCAGCCGGATGGGTTGTTATCAATCATATGTTAACTCCTTCACCTTAACACCCATCAAATGTTAGGCTGCGTAACGAGCAAACGAGCCATTTCAACCAACACACACTTTTATGCATTTGGAGTGATGGGAGTAAGTTTCGTCAGCCTGCTTTTTTCCCTTGTTTAGTTCCTTCTAAAGCTGTGAAAAAATGGTTTCCTTTACAAGAAAGTCTTCATTCAACATAAGGTTTTTAAAGGTTCTTCCTTTCGCTAACAAATTATGACTTTCTAGTTGCTTCTCATATTTTAGTTTACCTTCAGTTTCAAGGCTTAGAGAAATGATAAAATATACATCCTTTTATGATTAGAACCATTGCTTTTTGTTGATGCTGCATCTTTTGGTATATTTTTAATGGGGCAATTTCATTATAATGCCTTAGTAAATTTATGAGCAGAAATTGTTTCGAAAGCAGAAATTGATAAAACGGGTTTTTTCTAGTACAAGAATTCCTGGATTTGCGCTTTTCATATTTCTGCTTTACTTACATTCTTTAGTAACATTGGTTCAGTGCGTTTTTTTAAAAGACTCGGGGAAAATGTTCCAATTCTTTGCGTTGTTGTCTATTTTTATCAAACAACAGGTATTTTTGATTGTTAATAAAATCTTATATGTAATCGTTGTTGTGATTCATTAATCTAGAAACATAATTAGTTTGCATCTTCGATGTATAATTCTATTTAAATCTCATCATCTTTTAACAGTTTTGTAGCAATATTGCAACACTAGCGACAGTTTGTGACAACTTCAGGTGGAATATCTCATCAAACTAATCAAGTTCTTTTCACGACTATATCGTTGTGCGTATGTCAACAAAAAAAACGAAGATAAAATGCTCGTAAAAGAAGGGCTCACAGGCGCCAATTTGTTTATTGACTGTGAAACACACCTCATCCTCTTAGTTTTCCACCTCAGAACTCCAACAAGCAACAGCGGCGAAAGAGCATTCCGAACCATTGGGGAACTCCCAAAGTTGGTTTTTATGTTTTTTGGGGAGCTTAGGGGAGAAGGTAATTCAATGTGTGACCTGTGTGCGTGTGGTTTTATGTGTCCATGCACGGAGGGAGTTGAAAGTGATGCTGCGGTCGCTCGAAAGTCGATGAAGTGATTTGTTTTCATCCCCCTCCCCCCACCCCACTCTCCCAGGAGGGGTGTGGGGAGGGGGAAATAAAATGGGGCCCGTTAGATTGATGAGGGATCATTTATCATGCTCACATGCCACATGGGGAGTTCATGAAGCCCGTGATGTGGTTTCGGATTTTTCGGATGTTCGTCCGAAGACCAGCATGATCGAAGACAGATTGAAAAGATAATTTCGATTCCGTTTGAAGTCGTAACGGTGGCGGCCGACAGAGGCGCCGTATTTCTTTTTTCAATTCCAAGCGCTCCCCCCCAAAAATCTGGTATCCGTTCTCTGGAATTTCTGGAGCGGAGAAAGATTGGTCAACTAAACTGACTGGACTGGTTTTGTGGTTGGCTTTGTGGTCCCGAAAGAATCGCCCGTGTTTGATTGATCTTTCAATGATGCTGTTGCCACTGGAAGAGGAAGCCCGCCTGAGAGGCACGTGCCGGAATGTATGTGACCAGGGAAAGGAGGGTCGAACACACCCTCGGCTACCGAATTGGAGCACCATCGACCACCTGTTTTCGCTTCTTCCTGAACCGAACGCACGGCTAATAAATTCCAAAGACTCACTCTCACCAAAGGTGTCCGGCTAAACACGTTAATGCTTTTGCCTTGAGCAAGGTCTCCAACGTGTCGTATTTGTAAAGGGCTAAATGGGGTCCGGGATTGCGAAGAAGTGTTCTCGAAATGGGAGGAAACCGTGACCTGACGAGTGAAGGGAGTGAGTAGCACCTATCGAAAGGGCAATCGCTGTCTCCGGTGATCCGAGATTTAACGTGTAAATATTTAGACAGGTTTATCGTTCGGTTGGGGAAGTTATCTCCCTTCCATTGAACTTTGACTGGGCAACCACGTAAACGATTGGAATGTTATGGGGAAAGACAGTTTGTGGTTAGTCAAAGTCAATTCACCGGTGAGCGTTTCATAGGAGACGCTATAAATTACTGCTATGTCAATGATCCCTTTGGAATTAAGCAAAAGTATCATCTTCCCAAACCACAACGAGAAACCCATTGAGAAATAAAGGGAACTTGCATGTATCGGAACATACAGCAATCAACCATTCCAAACGGTTTTGTTCCCCGTCTTTTTTGAAGAAGCCGACGGAACCTCAACTCACACACACGCGGCCAAGGGCTAATCAATATTCGACCTCCTTCCAACAACTTTCCTCCAAATTGTCCCAAATGATTTGACATAATACGAGATCTGCTTCACCGTTCCGGGGATCGGATCATGGGAAGACCGGTTTGAATATTAATTTCCTCTCACCTCACACTTGTACACATTCCCAAAAGCGACCGAACGGCTAGATAAACGGCCTGACTTAGTGCTGCGGCGAAGCGACAAACGGATTTGCCAAACGAGATCGTGGTTTGAAAGTTCTAGTGGTCAGAGCCGCCCTTCAGGGACTTACGCTCTGAATGTGGACAGTCTGTCGGTCGCCTTTGCAAATTCGAAATACAACTAAACCGTGTCGCTTTTCCGCTATTAACAGTGAGGACCCCAGTGATAATCTTGCGCTGGGTTTTCGTTGTGTTTTTCCGAGTAAAATCCCTTTGGGGGCGAACGAATTCATTCGTTACTATTTCATCGCTCGACTTCGGTTGAAGAATCATAAATTTTCCCCGTCATATCTTACTGCTCGTTCCCTTCTTACCACCACCTAGCAGGTTTAGTTTCTGATATGATCCGCTACTAACGACGAAAGCCACCAATTAATTTCCCGAGTCCAACCATTTGGCGAAAAGCGCCAACGGCAGCGAATCCCCGTTCCAACGGAGATTTTGGCCGCGTGCGCTTGTTGCGGTTTGCAGAGCCAAAGCTTTCACCACCATGGATGTGTCTGTGTGATTCGTACGTGTGCAAAGGAAGTCCAGTACCACACAAACACATACACATGCTTTTAAGGTTGGACGAAGTTCGGTTTGGCGCGTCGGAAACGGCTTAAAAGCCAGCCTTTCCGTTCTCACCGCGGAAAACCCAGCGCGGGTTTGCTTTCGATTAGAAAGATAAAGAAAAGATAGCTGGTAGAGAGAGTGAGAGACGGGCTGCGCACGAAAGCAGCTGTCAAAACAGGACACATGAAGTGCGTGGAAATTTTGGCACCGGCCGCACCGGATGATGATGAATCAGCTTCCCATTTCCGACGCTTCCTGAACGCGCGCGCGACGGCTGGAATTGTTTTAGGGCGAAAGTTGGGAAAGTTTCAGTGCCAGTACGCCAGTGGGAAAATGTGCGCTCAGACACACTCACACAACACTCTATTCTGCAGGAGGCGGCTCGCGTTTTGGTGTGAACACGTTTACCAGCGAAGTCAGCGCGCGAAGACGTTGATGAAGTGTGGTTTTTGAAGTGGATTAAGATGATAGAATTTATAATGCACGTCTCGTCGCTACGATAAACTACGGATAGGATGCACCACCACCAACCCAGGGTTCCTGTTTGCCACACATCCGGTTGTGGTGCAACAGACAAACGTATGGCGTACTTCAATCGATAAACGTGAAAATTCCAGGCAACTTTTGCCACAGGTTTCCGTTATCACAGGAATCATTTATTTATACGATCAACTTGTTGCTTATAGATTATTATTTTAAAAATATTAACATCGGTCAATCAATCCAACAACATCTCTCAAAATGAAAATAAGATTGAAAAATCTGTTTTTCTTTGGCACTTTTGCGAGGCTAAATAAATATGTTTTTTGTTCATAACGAATTTCTTCTGCTATAAAACATTTATACCGTCTCAAACACAAAAGATGAAAAAGGAACAACATTTTCAAACTATACCAGTGCTCAATAAATTTTCGGTTTATTCATAATTGAAACTTTGTCGTCTCGTAGGAATTTCTTTTGTTGTAAAATCGTTCAAATCGTCCCCAAAACAACAGAGGAAAACAAGAAAAACCTCAACCACTTTTCCACGGTCAATAGAGATAGATCGAGATTGTACCATTTCGCGTTTCGTTACATACGACCGCAAAGGAAAACTCAACAGCAGATGAATACAACATACACCCGCGGGAATCACGATCGCACAATATGGCGGGGGATTTCGTTTAAATTATCCCTTTCTCCCACGGCACTCCATCAGTTACTCCTGCCTTTGTGGAATAGTTCTGCTTAACCACAATCCGACGTTCACTTGCAGCTTCGGTCCAAACGGTTCCGCGAGGTTTTCCTGCTTTCTCCGAGTGGAAAATGAACGGAATAAACCCCTATCCTACCAATCCTAGACTAGGCGGGTTAGGAAAACTAGCTTCTCCTCCTAAACGTGCGGGTTACCAAATGGATCAAATTTAGAAAGTGGAGCTGCGATTCGCTGCTTCCCTTTGGAACAACGTCGCCGTCGGGGCGTACTGGAAAATCCCCTTTCCGACGGAACGGTGGGAAACGCGAGAACAGCGAAAAGGAAACAAAGTTTGCAGCATCTCTGTTTTTTCACGATACTTTTCCGTTTTCGTATCACAACCATGCCGATGCATGGCTTCTATGTCGAGTGTAGGAAAGTATCAAAGTATTTCAGCACAATCATAGAGTTTTTCCACCATTTTGATCCAACCAGTATTCGATTCTCCAACGTGAGTCTGCTTTAAATCCTATCCATTTCAACCAAAAACGATTTTCTACTTTCCGATGTGTCCAAAATCCTAAAGCTAACGCTATTTAATGGAAAGTAACCAATCTTTCACTCGCTTCTTTTTCTATTTCTCTTGCCATCATCCTTTTCTATCAGTTCATGGCGGTGATCGGGAGCGCAAACCATACGCTTTTTGATTGAACGAAAAATCGCTGCAGGGTCTTTTGGGAAACGTTCGATTATTTGAGTAACCATTCATACCGGAATTGAAATACCGTTTCGGCAAAATCGTTTTAGTACTTCTGAATTAAGCTTTAAATATTGAACAGGAAAAAGGTAAATTCATAAATTCTAATAAATCTGACAATATTGCTTCGATTAATGCACAGACATTAACTTTTACAGCAACATGACAATGAAAAAAAACACCTGGCGTTGTTGGCCCCCGGCTAGCGGTGGAGGAAATTAAATTGCTTTTAATTCGATTTTGCACAAACACACTTCGTCACGGGCTGGTAACGTTTCTGTTCGTTGAAAATTACTTACTTTTGCCAAACAGACCCAACGTTCCGTCGATGGGCACGATAACGATATTTGCTAGCGGCCGATGGCAAGATGTCATAGTGACAGTGGCGAAGTGTCGTCGTGAGTGATGCCAGAACCGAACGCTGAGGAAGTTCCATCGGAAGGGAAAGTAGCCTGTCGGCTTTCACCGAAAATAGCAATATTGGCGACAGTACGATACGTACTAGCGGAACGATGCTCGGAAGGATGACTCCTACCCTGGTGCCCCCCGGAGTGCCTTTTTTTTACTGTCACTTTCCCTGCGTCGGAAAAATCAGCATAAGTAAGCAATAAAATTATGACTGAAATGCGTCCAAGCGATGCGGTACTAGTTGAAACGGAAATCCGGAAAAAAAGAAGCAAATGCTTGTTGGCAAACGCAACGGAATTTCCCAACGCCACCACCGAAGCCAGCGTGACGCCTAGGATGCCCTAGAAGTCCTGCTGACAAAGCGTGTATCAATTTCATTTCATTCAATTTGTTTCTTCCTTTTTTCAGTGGGAAGCCAGATTTTATCAGTCTTATTATTCAGTTTTAAAAAAATTGAAGCATCAGTCATTATGTTACTCCCACGTTCGGAGAATGATTATGCGCTATTCAGAAATTATAAGTAGATTTGATAAATTACTAGCTACATAAGTACATTTCCGAGTAGTATTTTTCTCTGTATGGCACCAATTATTTTCTAGGAAAAGAAAATTATATTTTTGCTATATTCTACAGCCACTGCGAACCTAAATCGAATGGAATATGTAATTCCGGAAACATCCCTCGAGCAATTATAATTTATTTTATCTCGCGTACGAAAATGCTATAGGGAGAGTGATCCTCATCAAATAAGTAAAGAAAACCGTTTAAAAACTCTGAATTTTCTCTCATTTTACCTGTTAATCAAACAATTTGCCCCTACCTGTCACTTAACCTGCCATTCCATCAGAATTGACAACGGTTAACAGGAGCTGCCAGGCATTCCGGGAAGTGAAACGAGCACGCAATTCACATCCACTCAAATGCTTTCGAATGGCTTTGTCACCTTCCCTGTTGGATCCCTGTTTTCGGGTTGAGTTGACCATGAAAACAAATCGGTTCCAATTAAACCTAACCCTTTTTTACGAGTCCCGCGCGACCTCTTTCGGTGCCGCTTGCTCGAAAGAAATCAGGAGTTAATTGGGGTTTAATTGCGACAGCTTTGGAAACCGTGTCCTGTTGTCGCCTGATCTCTCCAGTGCCCCGTTGGATCCTAGCGCGTCAAACTTTTAATAGTCCTCCGTCTCGCATCGACAACGCTACTCATGCTGCGAAAGGATACACCTGGCCTGGAAATGAAGGAACCCGTAAAATTCCAATAAAAAATGGCATTATATACTGTTTTAGGAAAAAAACCAAACTCCACCCGGGGAGAGGAACTGTTGGAGCAAAAGTTATGCAATTAAACGAAAACAAGGCGTCCCCATGGGTGTCGGGGAAATTTGTAATGGAAAAGTGTCAGACATTCCAACAATCATTACACAGAATTTGGCCTGCGGCTGGCGAGCGTTGAAGATCTTTTCTGACGTTGAAAGACGTCGAGACTTCGAGGAATTGTCACCAACGACCGCCGTCGAGGACTTGCACAACATCCGCGAAGCGCCTGAAAGGTATGCAAAGCTCTCACATCTTATTTCATCAACTTCCACCGGCGTGACGTTGGTCAAAGGCACATCGGATAAAGCATGCTTCTAGTGGTGTGGATTACGATTTGATACACCTATACACCAAACCATCTAATGCGCACTATTCACTTCCTCATTCCCTTCTCCCTAGACACAACTTCCAGCTGAACTTTTTGTTTCCAGCATGAAGCCTCTTCGAGCGACTTCTTCGTCGGTTCGTTGTTTGGAAAGGACGCGCCATAAAACGGAGCATATTTCCATGGCTGTCGGGGGAACGATAAATAGCAAACACGTGCTCCATACGGCCAGCCTGCCACTCCGTCGCGGCCTATCGTAGTTGCCACATTGAGGCAAATTTGTACCAAACGCGTAAAACGGGCGGCAAACATAACGAGATCCACCCGAGATCATTCCGTCGTATTTTAACGCTCGCCATTCTTTCTCTACTATTTGTGTCCCTTTTTCTTACTTAAGCATATACTTTTTGGAGGCTTACGGGTAGGCGAAGCCACAGTCATAACAATGCTTCGTCGAAACAGCTCCGTAAGTGCCGTAGGAAATGGTATGCCTTCGGAACTTCCTGGCGCCATCCGTCGGCGGCGCGTCTACCGTCAGCCCTCGCGATCACTTATGGCCCATTGGTTTGTTTGAATATATTTTCTTCCCATCGATTTCGGGTTTTATTTTGCAAAAATTTACGGGCGATCGAGCTCCATCGACGAGCCGGTCGCGCGATGGCGGAAGTCAATCGATTTTTGGTTCCGTTTTTGCTTCCAAACCACGATGCGCCGATGAGGACGCCGAACAAAAGTAAATGAAAAATAAATGGTTCTTCAAGCGAGGGAAAAGTTTTTCCCTAACCGATGGCTCCACAATACAGATCGTAATTTTACTACCTCGCTTTATTGTTGCAGATTTTGCTGGTTGGTGAATAAAAGAACGCCTAGCCACATTTGGTCAAAGTGTAGCCGAAGTCAGGAGATTTTCGCTGCCATTAGAATGTGAGGAGGGAAATTCTATTGTGAACGCCAAGCTCTTATGCCCCTCGGGCATCTCGGCTCGAGTCTAATGGGGTATTATCCTCTTCGGCATTCATCGAGTCTCCCGCAGCATGCAGTCAACTTTTGACGCAATTATTTTACAACAATCCGCAAGAATGTGGGTAAAGTTACAGCTGCTTTCGGAAAAGTTGCCCATTTTTCGGTGGAGCCTGAAAGCCGAGAAACTTTACGCCGTTCCTTGGGGCGCTGCGAAGTCAACCGGTTGGGGTTAATTTAAACGTTGCTCAAATTACGCCCCCATCCGACTGGATTACGACCATTAGTCATCGCGAGAAAACCAGTTTTTGGGTAGGGAAAGGCTTTTAATTATTTGTACTACGACCGAAAACAACGGCAAACGGTGTTTGTTTCTCTTATGTCTCGCCATTGCTGTTCGAAATTGTGCTTTTAACTCTCATCGATGAGCCTCCGAAGCGTGAGACACACTCCAGAAGCAAACGAACCATTTTTTTTGGAGTGTCAAATGGGCGAAAACCATACCAAAAGCGCCTGCAAGATATGCAAGCATCTATCACCTGATTGCCATCGAGACATAGCTCGTTATCGACCGGCGAACTGAGCGATAATAGGATTAAGGCCTGAAGCCACACGGTAAACCGAATTAATTCCAGCTCTCCTATAACCGGATCCGCCAATTTTGCCGAAGAGATCCTCCGGATGCTGCAGTGCTCAACTTACCCGGAGAGGTTTTCGAATGAATCAATAATGTGATTTGTTTGCCGAGTTACGTTCGTTATCAGTATGAGGTTGGCAATGAGTTGGAGAAGCATGAGTGAGCGGAAGGATGGTGAGCTTTGCCTACCGCCAAAGATATCATTATCAAAACGCTGGGTTTCCATGGGGTGTACACCTCTTCGTTCAGCATTGGCTGCTGTAAACTGTAAACACCTCTAAATAAAGGTGTTACCAACGTACCGAGAAGAAGTAAGTATCCTTCAAATGTACTTTGGTATCCACGAATGGGCGGAAAAATGGGCTCTACGTACACATTTAATATGACATCAAATGGAGACAAATTTCGATTGGTATCCGAGCTCTCAACCTGTATGCAAACGGTTCCAGAAGGTTACAGGATAAAGACACCGAGAAACTGCCAGAAAATTAATTTCCCTCTCATGCTACACAAAAGATGTTGGACCTATTTTTATTTTGGAATGTACTAGGTCTATCGCGACGGTATTTTTCGAAATTGTTCTCTTTAAAATTTGATTTTTGAAAGCTAAAAATAAAAAGTACAACATTACCAAACACTTTCTTCTTTATCTTTTAAAATGCAAAGGTAGAAAATCCCGCTTCCGTTGGCAATTTCAACTTGGACAGCATAAATTTTAAAATTATCGCAAAACACCTTCCGGGTATTGCTCGCCTGCCATGATTTACGCTGACCGTTCGAGCCCTTTCTAATCGCCAGTTTTTGCCACTCCACTTGGTTTATGGCCCCCTATCGATCAAAGTAACCCTTCATTTGCAGCCGTATCGAACTGACCTAATGGCTATGCCGTTCCAGAGCACGATTATTCACCGGGATAAGTCGCTAGGTTACCGTACCGTTTCGAGAGTGCCACGTGCCCAGAGCCAAGGTGTCGTGCTTTGGCTGCATAAATTGCCTACCCAAACTTGTCAGGGATGATCGAAGACAATCACCTTCGAGAAAGGCGGTACCTTACCTTTTCCTCGCTCTTGGGAAAATTTAACCATCATCCTTTGGACAAATAAATCAAACATAAACAACGTACCACGGCCGCGTCGGCCACGGTTTTACTGGCGGAGAAGATCCTGATTTACGAGAGCGTACACACACACAGACATCGAAAAGCCACCTGATCGCCAAAGGAAACCCACGCTACCATCTTGGCAAACAGTCACCAGGAGCGTCGACCAAGGACATAATGGTGCCCAAGCTACGCCATCGTAATGCCGGGAATGCTTTGTTTTCTCGAAATATTGGTGGTTGATGTTATAAATTATAATCAAAGCTTCGCCTCGGCTGCCGATGGCGGCATCAATAGCAATGTGGCTGAGAGTTCCGCAATCAGCTTATGGAAGATGGGCCCTAACGAAGGGTGGTGGGTTCGAAAGGGATAGCGGGTTCGAGATACCTGATAACCGGAAAGATACCGACACCTGGGCTGGTGCTAGGACACCATTCCAGTGCCGTGTAGGCATTCATCATAGACTTCGGACTCAACTTTACTGCCTGTCAGTTGCTGCTTCCTCGTCGCAGGACTATTTCTAGCTGCATCTAAATCTTGTACCGGGAGGCCTTTGTTTGCGAGCTCCGACTTTCGACTGTTCGATAAATAATTGTAATAAATTCAACGTGCAACATGGGCTCTCTCGTGTTGGACTCATGTAGGCTATTTAATGCTTAAGTTATCCCAACCGTTCTCCGGAAGATGTTAACGATGACGTAGTCACTTGGACCGAGTCCACAACGATGGAAGAATACATTTGGATAACGAATGATATTCAACTTACGAAACAAGTAACTGTACGATGACCTTGCGCTTGGAATGATTCCCTTGGATCCTAGCAGGTTACGAGTGGGATTTCAGGGTGGCTTCGTGTCGGCAAGATAGGCTCGGAACCGAGCACAAATTGATTGCTTTCCTTGTTTATCTATTTCCGGTGAAATTATCCACGAATGTCGAACGTTGCAGACGTTGGTAGCCCTTCCTCTTCGCTGGAACAATACAAATCTTTTGCAATCTTTTCCTTCCTCTTTTCGAGCGCATAAATACATAAAGCTGCGAGGCACCAACACCATCGTGATGGTTTCGCGAAACGATTATTGATTTACCATCCTACGCCTTTTTTATGTAATCTATGGAAGCATCTTTGGAGCTTCGTATGCTGGAATGCCTAACAAATCACGCGAATCGGATGATCTAATAAATAAAACATTCATCAAAATAACCGAGGCAGCAACACCGATGAGAACAGCAAGACATGATAAAAAGAGGGAAAGCGGAAGCGAAAGACATTTATTAAATTTGAAAATTATGATTTCCCATGAGTCTTTGCGTAGATTGATAAACATTTTTGAAAAGAATATTGAAGAATTTGAGTATCCTAACTTAGCAGCGTCAAAAGCATGGCTATGGAAAATACAATAGCAGTTGAAGAAATTACCTTACAATCACTCGGTGAATCATATCAATCGTTTCACCGCTTTGTTATCATTTCAATTTCACACTGAACAGAGTGTATTTTCCAATCCTTCCATTTTTTCCAATTTCTAAAGTCCTGTGCATTTCCAATCACACATCGCTACGATATGACTGAGGCAGATTGTATTATTTTGCCTTCTTTCCTGTTCTCAACAAATGCTCACAGGAAGTGTACAAAAGTTTGTGAATTTAAATCAGAACGAGGATATCCGTTTTCCGTAGATGGATTCAAATGTGAATTGTTGTGCTTTGTGTAGGTAGGTGTGTCAAAATAGATCCTGCTTGGAAACTTCCAGCATAGGATGTTCTATATTTTCTGGAACACATTAGCATATTGCATTTTTGAATAAGGTATGTCTTATTGCATATTTATGTCAATATTATCTCACAAAAAAAATGAAAAATGTATCGATAAACTTCTCAATCTCAGGGTTGGGATGATAAGCAACGTATGGAAGATATTTTAATGTTCAATGGGGTTGGTGTTCAACCTTCGTTCTTCCAGTGTATCGTCCGGAAGTGAGTAGCCGATTCAGCTTCTGTTAAGTCATACTCCACGCCATTCTCGCGTGACTATTTAATTCGCAATCTAATCTTATTCCATGTTATGGAGCTCTTCAAAACAAAGTCATGCGGCGATGTCACACGTACACAGAAAAAAGCCCCAAATCTTCCAACCGGTTCAAGGGGAGTATCCGCGATAGGACACACACTCGTACGACTCGAGATTGATCGCGAGCATAACATTCAGGGTCTTGGCCACCCGCGGAATCAGTTGTTGCTTCCAAGACGCACAGTAAACAGGTGCCGCGTTCCAGTTTGTGTTTGAGTGGTAGAAAAAAAGTCGAAAAGTGTGTACGCGAAAGGAATTACATCACTCTGCAGATTGATTCATTTTCAGTGTTCCATCAAAACAAACGATTAAATACACGGTAGCCGCGATGCTGCTTCAAGTTCTGGCCACCGCCTTTGCCATCGGCATCTCATGGGTAGTGGTAACCGTGTTGCGAAATAGAGCTACCATTGCTCGATTGAAAAAACTCCTCCCGCACTTTGACGCCGTACCGTCCCTGCCCTTGCTGGGCACGTCGTACCACTTTAAAGATCCCACTCCGGAAGGCATTTTTGCCACCTTTACCGGGTTCCATCGTCGTTACGGACGCAATTTGTTCACCGAGGGTCTGTTCAATCAACCTGCCATCCAGATTACCGACCCCAAGGTAATCGAGCAGGTGGTGCAAGCGCGTACGATCGAGAAAACGATCATCTACGACTTTATGGTGCCATGGCTCGGCACGGGACTAGTCGTGTCCACCGGCGCCAAATGGGCTCAGCGTAGAAAAATCATCACGCCAACGTTTCACTTTAAAATTCTCGAAGACTTCCTCGTCATCATGAACCATCAGGCGGACGTGTTCATCGATAAGCTGACGGCGCATGCGGGCGGCCCAAATTTTGATATTTACGAATACGTTACATACTGCGCACTGGACATCATCTCGGAATCGGCGATGGGTGTCAAGTTGAACACGCAGCAGCATCCAAACGCGGAGTACGTTCAGTCTGTTAAAGAGTAAGTAACATTATTGTTGAATGTTAAGGAGTAGGAGTATTTATAGCAATTTCTATTCCAGGATCTCGGACATCATTTTGAAGCGACTCTTCTCACTTGGCCGTGAGTTTAAGTGGACATTCCTGTTCACCGAAGCTTACCGGCGGCAGAAGAAGCTACTAAAGGTGGTGCACGGTTTTGCCGATCGGGTGATTAGCGAACGTAAGAAGCAACTGGAGGATGAGCGAGAGCAACAGCGTGCCCAGGAGAAAATCGAGGAATCGGACGTGTACGGAAAGCGTCGTATGACCTTGCTGGATCTTTTGCTGAACGTCTCGGTCGAAGGCAAACCGTTGTCTAATAACGACATCCGGGAGGAGGTTGACACGTTCATGTTCGCAGGACACGACACAACAACTTCGTGCATCAGCTTTGCCGCATACCACCTGTCCCGCAATCCCGAAATTCAACAAAAAGCGTACGACGAGATTCAGGAGCTAGTTGGACCCGATGCAAAGCGGGCAGAACTTACCTATGGAACACTGCAAGAGCTAAAGTACCTCGAGATGATCATCAAGGAGACCCTGCGCATGAATCCATCCGTTCCGATCATCGGTCGTCGATCGGTTGGAGATATGGTAATCGATGGTGCAACAATTCCAGCCGGCATCGACTTTGGAATCATTATCTACGCGCTGCATAATGATCCCAAGCTCTATCCCGAACCGGAACGCTTCGATCCGGAACGGTTTAGCGACGATGCCACAGCACAGAGACAACCTTACAGCTACATACCGTTTAGTGTGGGTTCACGAAACTGTATCGGTCAGCGGTATGCAATGTTGGAAATCAAAACCATCCTCGTGAAGCTGCTGGCCAACTATCGGTTGTTGCCATGCGAGGAAAGCAATTCACTTCGCATCAAAACGGATATGACGCTGAAACCCGTAAAAGGAGCATTTGTGAAAATTGTTGCTCGGTAATGAGATAATCTGAACGACAGAAGTCAAGATAATGATAACCGGTAAGTGCTATACATGTTAAGAGGTGCTCAGCCTTATCAGTTAGTCAAAAATGATCCAGGTGTACTCGAATGAATTTGTAAAACGCTATGTGCTCCCAGTATTTGAGGAGCATATTTTCATGCATGACGCATGCCAATCATATAAACACCAGAAATAAAAATAAACAAATGACAAAATCATTCTGAAGGCCCATAAAATTTAACGCTACCCAGACCCACGCTACCCCGCAAACACACATTCAATGTAGTAAAAGTAGTAGTAAATATATTTTATAGAGGCTTTGAGCCGGGTGGCCTCTTTCACCCCTTACACATTCAATGTCTCGAGAAGGATGACGATAGAAAGAACTTTTATATTCGTAACGTAACCTTAAACCTGCTGCAATCTCGGTGCATTTGCTTTCAGCGTATCAAAGTAATAAAAACGAAGATTCGTGGAACATAAAATTTAAATTAGAAAAACGGACCATTATGTTACGATCACATGAGTGATCCTCACCAAATGATTATTCAAACACTGTATCACGAATAAAATACAGTACACAGCACACGGAGTGCATCAGTTGTATCCTAACCTCCAGATGATTCAAACAACCAGTAAGGCAGATTAGGTAGAGAAGTAGAACCTCGCAGATATAATGGTGATCTCCTTCTTTATTTTGTTCTGCGTAACTGCAGCGCTTGCGATCGTGCTAAAAGTTACCATCAAGTGTCGTGAAGTGGCAAATCTGTTGAAAAAACTACCCAATTTCCGGGCCGTACCTTCGTTGCCGCTGCTTGGAAGTGCACTTCTATTTCGAGACACAACTCCTGATGGAATCGTACGTACGATGACCAAGTTTCATCGTCAATATGGCAAAAATTTGCTATTACAGGAACTTGGTAACGAATTCAAGCTGCTCACTATCGATCCACGAGTGATAGAACAAGTTATGCAGACCCGAAATATCAAGAAAACTAAACTTTATAGATTTTTGAGCCCATGGATAGGCAACAGTAGTGTTTCACTGGACGGAGAGCGCTGGTTAACTCGCAGGAAGATCATTAGCCCTGTCTTCCATTACAAAATGTTGAACGATTTTATACTCACGATGGTTGCACAAGCCGACGTGCTGGTAGAAAAGCTACGCGGCAATGTTGGTGGATCTGACTTTGATATTTACTTACCGGTGAGGTACTGCACGATGGACGTTATCTACGAAACCGCGTTGGGCATTAAGTTACAAAGTCAGCTGAACCCAAACGTACAGCACGTTGAGGCTACAGATGAGTAAGTAAAAGTACAAGGTGTTCGTGATAGTATGACAAGTTGATAAATTTAATGAATGTGCCTTTCCAGATTTCTTGACTTAGTACATAAAAGAATCTTTAATCCACTGATGAGAAGCAACTTCATCTACTCCTTCACAAAAGCGGGTCAGCGTCAGAAGGAAATAGTGAAAGTGCTTAACAACTTCATGGATACAGTAATCCAGGAGCGAAAGCATAATGATAATGCCGCTCTAGAGTCGATTGAAGGGAATCGTTCTACGAGGATGACGTTCCTAGATCTTCTACTTCAGACACGCTACGATGGTGAACCGATGCCGGATGAGGAGATTCGCGGTGAAGTGAATACTTTCATGTTCGCCGGTCACGAGACGATCACGTCTTGCGTCAGTTTTGCCTTGTATTATCTGTCACGTAACCCGACCATCCAGCAGAAGCTCTACGATGAAATAGTGTCCGTTTATGGAGCTGACGGGAATGTCCGATCGGCCACCATTACGCATGCGTCTCTGCAGCAGCTCAAGTACATGGAAATGGTGATTAAAGAAACGCTTCGTATGAGTCCTTCGGTGCCGTTCATTGGGCGAACATCGGCAGGGGACATGACTGTGAATGGGGTTGTCATACCGGCAGAGACGGAGGTTCTGATAAACATTTACATCATGCACAATGATCCCGATCAATATCCGGAACCTGATCGTTTCCTGCCGGAACGTTTTGAGAATGAGGATGGAAAGACCACCTTCAGTTACTTGCCGTTTAGTGCCGGAATACGAAGCTGCGTTGGACAGCGTTTTGCCACGTTGGAGATGAAAACGATCTTGATAAAGCTGTTGGCCAACTACCGCATGTTGTCGTGCAAGCAAGAAAACGAATTGCAATTTAAATCCGATCTTACTTTGAAACCATTGAAGGGAGCTTTTATGCAAATACTGGAAAGATAGATTAGTGGATGGTACATTATGTTTGAGCATCCTTAGAAAAACTAACTAAATCGCCCAATCGAATAACTATAGCGTTCTGAATAATAAATTTCAGTACTGATAGATAATGTATTTCAATTTTGCACATGTGCACATGTTTAAATAATTGAATGTGTTTGAGTTCCGAAATAATGAAACGGTCCAATTGCTTAACTTAATTCATTGTTTAATTCACTACCGTGTTCTGGTGGTGATAACCCCCAGCTGGCCTGCACCACTGTAACCTTTTCTCAGATAAGTATAATTTCTTTGTTCGAAAGCGGCACCCATTGCTCTGGGCTCATCAGTACTGTCTGATCTTCCAACGAGTTCGAACAATTTTCCATACAAGTGCATACGATCATGATGATGATAAACTTGTTTTTCTTCTTTTGTATCACTACAGCTATTGTTATAGTGCTAAAAATTACTAGAAAACATCGTGATGTGAAAACCCTTCTGAAAAAGCTACCAAATTTCCGTGCCGTGCCTTCGTTGCCTCTGCTTGGAAGTGCATTTCTGTTTCGCGACTCTACGCCTGATGGGATCCTGCGTACCCTGACCAAGTTTCACCGTCAGTATGGCAAAAATTTACTACTCCAGGAACTTGGCAACGAATTTAAGCTGCTCACGACCGATCCACGTGTGATAGAACAAGTCATGCAGACACGGAATGTCAAGAAAACTAGCTTCTATAAATTTCTGACACCGTGGCTAGGGCACAGCAGCGTTATACTGGACGGATCGCGTTGGAGTACCCGCAGAAAGATCATTAACCCAGCGTTCCATTACAAAATGTTGAACGATTTCATTCTCACCATGGTTGCTCAGACGGACACGTTGGTAGAGAAACTGCGCAGCCATGTTGGAGGGCCAGAATTTGATGTCCACTTTCCATTGAGGTATTGCACGATGGACGTTATTAGCGAAACTGCAATGGGAATTCAGCTCCAATGCCAGTCGAATCCGAAAGTTCAGTTTGTTGAAGCTTCAGAGGCGTAAGTAAAAGTCAAAGATTATTAGAGTACCATTTCTTGTTTGATTTTAATGTTCTGCATTCGTTCCCCAAACAGAATGATAGACATCGTTCATAAAAGAATCTTTAATCCGTTTGTAAGTAACAACTTTATCTACTCCTTGACAAAAGCGGGTAAGCGTCAGAAGGAAATAGTGAAAGTGCTTAACAACTTCATGGATACAGTAATCCAGGAGCGAAAGCAAAATGATAATGCCGCTCTAGAGTCGATTGAAGGGAATCGTTCTATGAAGATGACGTTCCTAGATCTTCTACTTCAGACACGCTACGATGGTGAACCTTTGCCGGATGAGGATATTCGCGGTGAAGTGAATACTTTCATGTTCGCCGGTCACGAGACGATCACGTCTTGCGTCAGTTTCGCCTTGTATTATCTGTCACGTAACCCGACCATCCAGCAGAAGCTCTACGATGAAATAGTGTCCGTTTATGGAGCTGACGGGAATGTCCGATCGGCCACCATTACGCATGCGTCTCTGCAGCAGCTCAAGTACATGGAAATGGTGATTAAAGAAACGCTTCGGATGAATCCTTCGATTCCGTTAATAGGAAGAACTTCAGCAGGCGATATGATTGTTGATGGTGTGGCTATTCCGGCCGGAACGGAGGTTATGATAAACATTTACATCATGCACAATGACCCCGATCAGTATCCGGAACCCGATCGTTTCCTGCCAGAACGTTTTGAGAATGAGGATGGAAAGACCACCTTCAGTTACCTGCCGTTTAGTGCCGGAATAAGAAGCTGCATTGGACAGCGCTATGCCATGTTGGAGATGAAAACGATCTTGGTGAAGCTGCTGGCAAACTATCGTCTGATGCCGTGCAAGCAAGAAAATGAACTGCAACTTAAGGCCGATTTAACTTTGAAACCACTGCGAGGAGCTTTCATTAAAATACTAGAGAGATAATTTTTATTTTAATCATATGGAAGGTGCTTCACTTTTTTGTGGAATAAGAATGGATCAATAAATTTTATTTTGTTTTTGTTCGACGCTTATATATTGTAGTTTTTTGTGAGTTTTGAACATGTAAAGGAAACTAAAATCACTTTCATAACCAACATCTTTCTGCAACACGTCTCTATCTTGGTGAAGTTCATTTATGCGTAATTTATGTTTATGGTTAATATTCCCAAAATCCGCCCACGAACATTACAACCACACATTGTGGTCGTCAACGTCTAGTCTTGTTGGCGTCACAGTGAACCACATAACACTCATGCTGGTCCTGGACGTACGTAAATGCATGATATTGACCATTTCCAAGCATGCTGCCCTGTACAACAGATATCAATTGCAGGCGCCGGTTTTGGTACGTGTTGTTGAAGCAGGATGTATGTAAACTGATTCCGTGACGGAACCGTTTCTATATTCCAGCGAGAAGATTGAGTAAATAGTCCGGTCGGGTAGTAAACGAAGGACTCCTCTTCCTCTTCCGGGGTATAGGGCTCTAAGATCAGTCGTTTGTTAAATTGTCTGTCTTCCGAACATACATTGTTCAAGTCTGTAGTGAATGAACATCCTTGTGTCGACAAATGACCAAAAACATAAAAATGTTGGTTATAAACATGATACTTTTATGCTTTGTTTGTCGTCACTATGTTTGTCGAACAGGATATAAAACAGCAAGTAACGATGTCTGTTAAAGAAGCATCGTCTCATCATGCATCATACTACAACATTTACTGTAACGTCGGAGGAATGATATGCAAATTTAAATTTAAAAATATAATACATTTCATTCGGAGAAATCTGGCATTAATTAGGAGTACAGTTGGTCCCCGCAGTACGCGAATGTTTGGGACCGAACGCAATAGCGTATATCGAATTTTCGCGTATTGCGGATTTCCTCTGCCATATCGTTTATACCTTATATTGAAGAGTTGGCACTGAGAGGGAACCGCTTATTTAACATATCTTTTATCCAAATAACTGTTTCCAAACTGTTATCCAAATTTTATCCAAAGTGTTCCATTTTTTTTATTGCATAGTTATATCTCTGTTAAAAAATGCATATTAAAAACTTCATTCTACCAAAACAAAGTAAAATTGACTAATCAGAACTCGAGCAACGCTAAGAGCTGTCAGTTTTAAAAAATCGCGTATTGCGAATTCGCGTATATCGAGTATCGCGTACTGCGGGGACCAACTGTAATTGGAATAATATCTCATGAAATTATCATTACATCGTTACAAGCGTTTAAGCACTAATTTGGCCCTTGGAATTAATCTCATTAGATTATTTCTTACGATTGGGAGAACCTAGTTAAACTATGCAATTAAAACGACCAGCTTACCGGATTAAGAACACTTATTTAATAAACAATGAGTGTATTGTCTAGAAGAGGAATTTATCTCTTATTTTGTTGCACTTTGTGATATTTATTGGTTTCTACTTTAATCTAAACAAATGGCATAATCCTATTTACACAGAACCTAAACTTGTTCTTTGGAAGCTTTTGGTTGTTCCTTGCTTTCGGTAGCTTGTCCCGCAACCGACTGGCCTGCATCCAATGGTGTATCATTACCGATTTGTCCCGCTATTTCGGCATACTTTTCCCTTCGATAGTCTTTCTTCGCCTCGTCCATCAGTACGTTGTGTAGGAGGTTGCGGTTGTTGGACTGGTTCGGTAGTAGCGAAGGGTAAGGGTTTCCACGCAGCTCCAAGACGGCACGCTTGCGATACCAACCCGGATATTCCTTTGGCGCTTTGTACATCCTTGTCGCGGACACCTTGTACTCCTCGAAACGCGGCACCAGCACCTTGAAAAGTTTGTGTACCAGCTGTTTCTCCAGCAGCCAAAAATCGGCCATCTCCATCGTCGGCTTGTGGCAATCTCCGCGGCGTATCGCATCGGAGATCAACCGCTCGGCATACCCTCGTGCCTCGTCCGCCCGTTGATAGTTCAGCTCGATTCGCTCGTGTTTCACCAGTGCCGTCACCGTTTTGCGCAATTTATCTAACCGGCCCTCGGGTCCATCGATGTTTTTAAGATTGCGATGTCGCGGCGCGACGGCTATTCGCAACTGCGACATCAGCTTTGTCACTTCTGCTTGATTCATGCTTGAATAGTAATGTACTTAATTCAAAATTTGAGAAAAACACTTGATTTTCTGTACAAAACTCTTTACATTCGCGTTATTCAATCAAAACACATTTCTACGGCCGGTTTGACAGCCGTCAAACAACCTTCCGCTAGGTAACCAAGGTTTATGTATTATAAGGTTTGTTTCGCTCTCCTAGTCAGTCGTGTTTGTCATGCGAATCCCTCGAACCATAAAGTTTATTACATCATATTGCGATGAAAAATTAGGATTTTGCACAGGTAATTTTACTTCATTTTTTTTTTCACAGGATTTTTCACAGGAATTCGGTAGTTTCCCGATGATATGAAATAGTAAATACGTTTGAAAAAAAAACTCGAACGCCTTTGGTAAGGTTGTGTCAAGTCACGAAAAGTCAACATACCCGTGGAGTACGAAAGCTACCTGCGAAAACATCTGTACTTTGAACGAAACAAAAAAATATTTACGTCCCACGACCCACGTCCGACGTAGACGTTGCGCGTGTCAGTCGTGTCAGCTCGTCGTTGTGCTGCGGATCGTAGCGGCGCATGGGAACACAATACGAGAGATTGGATGCTCTTCCAAACTAACACAAATCAGTGACATCTTCGTCTTCCCATCGTCCAAGAGAACGGATTCTGTGACCGCTGTTTGTGGTGGATGTTGCATTCTCCGAGGGCGAACTGTAACCGTGGTCGCCATTCCGGCTCCGAGGGAGAGCTTGCACACGCGGCTCGCTAGCCCTGGTGACCGCTGCGACCGGCTGGCTGGCTCGTTCCCAATGCTTATTTTATTGGATTATTAAAAGCATCCCGCTCTCCAGCATTCGGACGGCGCGCTCTTTTGCTCTTGTATCACGGCGGCGTTGCGGAATCCTTCCACGAAACCGGTCAGTTTCCAGTTCCAGTTCTCCGGTCCAGTACCCAAGCGCGCCTCCCGAGAGAAGTGTTTAAATTGTCAATCCTGTCCAGAAGAGAAGAAGACGAGACAGGTTCTTTTTATTTGCGAACAGACGCACTACTGTCCGTACCAGATCGATTTCCATACGAGAACGTGAACCACGGGTTTTCAGTTTTTTGTTTTTCGACCAAGTAATTGCCTTGTGAAGTGACGCAAAGTGAAGAGCGAGAGTGCTTCTCTTCATCTGGTGCGTGGTGCGGAAAATAAAATTAAAAGCAAGATTCTTGTGCAGTCGAAGGTCTCGGCAAGATTGAAATTGCCAGCGTGTGTTGCGTTACGCGGAAAATCCTCTTGAACGCCATATGGAAGGTGGCATCGGTGGCGGAGAAATCGAAAAAGTGTCCGCGTTCTAAAGGACGTCAGTGAAATAATCCACTCAGCGTGTGTTGTAAGTGCCGAACGCGTAAGTGTCCTTTCCTCTGTCCGGTTTTGTGTTTGTGCATGTGTGTATGTTTTGTGCAGGCCTCTTTGTGCATGGATGCATACGTGTGTGGTGCTGTTCTGGACGAGTGAAAACTTGATTAATCGCATGCATGCGCAACGACGCACTCTCGGTCGCTGATGGCGGAAAGTCAGTAGGAAGAAAGGAATTAAGAAGCCAAAAGAATAGAAAGGTTTCTTCCTCATCAGCCATCAAGCCCATGGGGCTGCAGCCGATTGCCAGTTTCCGTTATGATTTCTTCTTTTCAGTCTCTCAATGTCAAAGACACCGTTGTCTTTTGCTAATGCTGTCGAACGTGCTGTGCACTTGTTTTAAATGCGACCTTTTATTAGAGAGAGCGCTGGTGCTACCCATTTCCTCCCCGGTTTATGATGGGTATGGGAAAATGTCGGAGGAAAATATTGCCCCCGCCGGGACTGCTGCGGTGTGAAAACTACCTCCCGATGAAGAAACGCTCTGGGAATGGGCTCAAGTAGGCTCAACGGATCGAAGTAGGCAGACTGGAAGAAATAGGGAGAAGATAGGGAGGCTGGTTCGTGCTGTTGATGTTGTAGGCTTTAGAAGCTCCTTCACCTTGCTTCAATTTTAAATCCGGTTGAGCAGCAGCAGCCCCAGCACTTGGTTCAGAAGAAGAGTGTACGAGTATGGCTAGAACGAGATGCGAGAAACTCCGGTGTCCAGGTGCGCAGAGAGCAAAGAACCGAAACGAAAGCTGCTGCGGAAGGGGTCGTTTGAAGGAGGGCCAAAGAGGAAGAGAGGGCCCTGTAGTAGAGAACAATGCACCCGACGCAACGCAATGTGGTACCGGAATTGGCTAGAAGAGGAGTCCATCGCAGCAGCCGACCAGACTATGGAAAGGCGCTAGCAGTGAGGACTGGGAGAAGGGACGGTTGGTGCGCCTGCGTACGCACGGCAAAGCCACCGGGCGTGCGCAAAAGCGGGACGGAAGGGTGATATCGAGAACCAAAGGGTTCTGTTTTGGAGGCGGAAAGCAAGCCATGATGATGGTGTCTGCACACGCGACGGATGGTTGGCGGGTGCGGGTGAAGAAGTGGAGTGGATGTGATGAGTATCGCTCGTCCGCCGCCACCTGACTCGAGCTCTGGATCACCATTTTTCTTTTTTCGCCAAAACGAGACCAAATCCCCGAGATCGGGCAGCAGTTTGAAGAGATAGCGTGTTTGGATGTGTTTTGTCCAACAAGACTAGAACAAAACAAAGCCCTTTTCGAGGATGGAAAACAGACGAAATTTCTCTGGCCGCTGGAAAAACTAGCCCATGGACTGTTGGCTATTCAATCCAGCAGTGCGCTGAACTTGCCATACCGCCATGATGCAAATGTTTGGATCCCGTGTTCGGGTTGCAACATGTGAGGGATGACGCGGGGTGGATGTAGGAGATACCTGAAGGCAGGGGACCGCGAAAGAGTTGTTTGAACTCTCGGCACGCTGGGTTTTCCATCGCTTCAGCGAACGCTTTCCGCGGGCTTCCATTCATCTCTCTCTTTTTCGCTTTTTTCCGACTTTTGTTAATCTCTTTCTCTCTCCGTTTTGAATGGGCCGAACATCGAGAGGATTGCTCTGTTGTGATCCGTTTGACAGGCACTTGTTGTTGTTGTTGTGTTTTCCCTCGGCCGAACCCGGAGTTTTCCACCCGTTGGCTGAATTATTGCCTATTTTTGTTTTTTGCTGCTGCCTGAACAATATTCGATTCAGCTTTTTTTTTCTATTCCCCTTTGGACGCGTGTGTGTCTATGAACTTTTGACAGCTTTTTTCTCAGCGCCTACTCGTTTGGGTTGATGAGGTTCGTTTGTTTGCCGGCGCTGTACCTACTTCCGGAATGCCGGTAAAGCTTTTTAATATTTTTTTGTGGCTCCCCCAGTTTTACCTTCCTTCGGTTTCCATTGAGGCCAAATTTCCCAACCAAGGCTTGTTTGGTTTGGTGCTACGGAAAATGGTTTTATTTGATCCCCCCCTTGATAGACTTTGTTGTTTTGGTTAACCAACGCTGGGCAACGCCGGGACTCAGTCAATGGCAACGAAACGAAAAACCTTCCGGTCATTTCGATTTATCTTATCACTCGCTCGCTGGCCGAAAACGTCCATGATTGACAGCGCCTAGCTTTCGGCGTCGGGCCGCAGCGCGAATGATAAGCAAAAGTTGATAAAACGGAAACCAATAAAAACTACACCAATCGAAACCTTGTCGAACCAGGCTCGGATTGCAAAAGGCCACCAGCAACATTTTTGTTCTAGAGGTCGCTTTTCATCCACGGCATCACCACCACCGGGTTTCCGTCATGTTTGTTCATTATTGATTTTGTTCCCCAAAAGCGTCCAGGGCTGATAACGTTCGCTTATATCTGATTAGGAACTACAAAGGGGCAAAATAAAAATTAGTTCCGCCGCCCCCGGAAGGGATGTTTATTGGTAGGGTTAGCTGGTTTAATGATTCTTTGCAGTGTGGTGTACGGTTGTATGCGTAGGTAGGAAGGAAACTTTGCAGTTTTCCATGAGTCATTCGGGACATTTTCATGTGGAGGAAGGTTAAAGGCGGAAAAAATCGATATTCAAAAGCTGGGTATTCATCTATCTACGGCACACGAGTTTGTCATGAGCCAAATAACATTTTTATACAATTCAGTTCAGTTTTTTCTGTTTAATGAGTAACTTGAACTAGATGAAACTCCCACTGTTTTGCTTTCCCATTTCAATTACGTGCGCGAATTATGTGTGGTTATTGGAAAGTAATTGAATTTCATACCTCTCTGCCTTTAATACCAATTTTCAACACTTCTTAGTTCAATGACTCGCGAAAGGTTTGCAAAAACCAGAGATGAACGGACGAGGACCGGGGAAGAAAAAAAAAGGCACACCCAAGTAATCGCTGTCCATTGACTAAAACTGACCATTTGCGGTGGAAATTGATTCCTTCCGAGCCCGCCAGGGCATAGGGGCCAGAGGGGTGATTTATTTCCATGCTTTCCTATTTCGCTATAAGGGAAGGAGATTAAGGCTGGTGTTTGCACGATGCCGGACGGGAGTGAGGAAAGGTGTGTGGGCAAAAAAACAAAGGGAAAAATAAAAACTCACCCAAGGCAAAACTACACGTTTGGGGGGTGGTTTTTTTCTTTTCCCTTTTTTCCTCCCCGCAGAAGACCAAAGCCTGTGCAGAAGAACGTATTTGTTACGCATGAAAACACGCATAAACACCAGTCCCTTCGTTCCCCCCAAGGGCCTCTCGCGCTCGCGCTGGATTTTCGTAATAGCTAATAAACAGATGCACCAATACATGATTACGTTTGTTTGGTCGTATTGGTCATCCACCTGCAAATTGTTGCGAGAAGCATAGGTGAAAGTATTCCCCCCCGGAGGGGTATTGGAGAAAAGGGTGAGTCCGTCCTTGAAACGGCTTAAAACCGGCCATTCAGATGATAGGAACAGGCGAGCTGGTTTGGAAGGTCGACTTTTTGCCATTTTACAACGATATGGAAAACAAAATGCCAAATAAGGCACACGTCGAAATACAAAGTGGTAAACTATAAACACACGAATGTGCACATTTTTCAAAGCTATTTGAATATTTCATCACGGCACGATGGATTGGTTCGGTTGGCCGGTTGCAAAATATTTTCCCTCCCCCTCCGTGCGGACCGCCCTTGCTCGAGGATTGTACGTGTATCCATCACCCGTTAGAGATGGGTTTGTGTCCACCGGGTTGTCCACCACTTATCATCGGGAAAGTGGACATTGAACTGATGGCCAGTGGAATGCTTTCGGTCAGGTGGAAAAGGGGGGTGTGATTGCCAAGTACTGTTGAAGATTGTTGGCAACTGATAAAACTGCTGGACATGGCCACATCGTAGTAGCACCCTTGCTTTGACGAAACGAACCACTAGAAACATTGGAGCTGGGAGAACCTTCCTTTGGGGATGGGGATGGGGTTCGGGGTGCCACTATCAGCGAACGGTTGATTGAGTCATAGTTTAAAATTGCCTCACTGCGAATAGCTTTGCCCATTTTTCATTGATATTTATTTTTCTCTCACTGAGCACTTCTATATTGTTGAGATATATTTTCCAAAACCAAACATCTTTATTATACGAAAGACTCTTTCTTGGGTCAGCGACGAACCCCTTCCAATAATCGAATTCAAGTGTACGAATGAAATGGAAAGCACCGCAGGTTAAAATGGAGAGGCGACGATGATTTTTCACACCGAAAATTGGCCTCAACCCGTGGTTCTATTGTAGAGTTTGGACCCCTAGGATGGTGGCCGTACAAAAGGAAGCAATGGTATTTACTCGGTGGGTTTTATGTAGGACATTCAGCTAGAAAGGGAAAGAGGAGTCACAGTCGGCTTTTGGGGGAGGAATAACGAAAGCACGAAGCTGGTCGAGCCTATCGGATTTCGGTACAAAATAATGACATATTTGCATTTGAATGACTGTGTTGCAACTTCCACTTCAACTAAAGCCAGTGCGAGAGAATGTTCCCTATTTTCTCACGGTTTCCGTGGATAGAGGAAATGAGTGAATATTTCCCAAACAGTGTCAGCACGGCCCAAAAGTAATTAAGTTTAGGAGAGAGGAACTAAAGTAGAAACTAGAGTTAGTGAAAGCAGCCCGTCAGCGTCAGCACACAGCATCATCAGCAATTACGGCAACGGTGGCCGACAATCGGGCGGAGGAAAAATCAACAACAACAAACTGCGATGCTATAATTAACCTTTTTGCGCCTGTATGTCTGCCTGTTTGTGTCTGTGTTTCAGATTGTGTGTTGTGGAAGTTAAAAATCGAATTTATTAAAACACGCCTTTGAACGACAGTGCAACCCAACTAATCTTATCTGATCGTAACGAAATCTTTTCTTTCATCTTTCATCTTAATTCTTCCGGAATCCTGCATCACCCTTCCTCTTCCTCCTTCAACATCCCTCCTCTAGTGCACACATTTCTCCCATACGTCCCTCGGCCCAAGCACAAACGCCGGCTTTGGGAGGAAAAATCGATCCACCCCCCACAGCTAGCTAACGAGGCGCCTTCTCTAACAGCATGATGGCCGACACGCCCACTAACACTAGCGCGCACGTGCCACCGGCATCGACGTCGGGCAACGGCGATCCGAGCGTCATCCCGCAGTGGAAAAAGGAACTGATCCAGCGGCGCAAGAATTTGGCCAAAACGATCGGTGCCGTCGCAACGCAGGTGCACGACTCGGCGTCGACGGTGGCCGCGGCCATTTCCGCTTCCGCCTCGTCACCCGTCACCCCCCATCCGCGCACGCCGACCGGCGGTGGCGCTTTCCCCGTCGGCAGCCCCTTCTACGCCGGGGCCGGAACGAAAGGTAACATTTACGCGAAAATCACTGTTCAGACAACGCTAAAACAAAATCACCGTAAAAGGGGATGGAAAATCGAGGAGAGTAGAGTCAGCCAGAACGACAGTTCACTTTCTCTCTACTCGTTTCTATCCCTTTATCGCCCCTTCGTTTTCCTAGTTTGTGTAGATTTGTATGTAAAATTCAATCCTCCCATTGTAAAATTTTTTCAACTTTGCACATACCGCATACCACACCAATGATAACGTTTGTTTTAGTTTTGGGAATATTAAACATTTTTAAAGATTTAAATCATACCAAACAAAACATCATAATCCGAATTTTTCTTTTCACTTTCTTTCCTTCAACTTACAAAAGCGTTATAAAACCTGTTCGTGATGATCTTTTTTATTCATTTGTATGATTCTACTCTCGTATTCTTACTACCCTCGAATGGACTTCCCCTGATTTTGTGTTTGCCAATAGCTGTAGTGTTTGAAAATGACGTTTGGTTTATAACACGCGGCTTGTCACAATCTCATTCCCGTCCGATAACGTGCCAATCAGATGACAATAATGCTCTCGACCAGACAAATGGCCTCGTTCCGCTGTAATTTCGTTCGAATTGCGTATGAACATCCATCGGCGCAATCAAACCCACGTCTGTTTGCATTCAACTGTACGTTTCATGACGCAAAAATTAACCTTGTTTACTTTGATTGACTTTTGGAGCTATTTTGTTTCAATCAGACATCTTTGATTGAAATTGCATTACCATTTTTAACTGTTGGTGGTACAATTATTCGTCTTCAGAACTTCCTCAACACTTGCCAATAATGAAGAAATCCACAAAAAATACAGTTAAATTCATCATAGTAGGCGCTACCACTGTTTGGCAATCTGCTCGTCATATCTCTCCGCCCGATCGATGGATGAATCACATTTCATTCGGTGTTTAATCCCTTTTGGCCCTTCCCCCTCTCGCCTTCACTACAGTCACTTCGTGCTTCGACTGTCCTCATTTTGCACGGGTAGCGAGATGGGAGGTTAAACTGATAAGCTTGGTCCCATTTTATTATTATTTAAAGTAGATGTACACGCCATTCGGCTTCCAGGTTTTCGAAGCTTGCGGGCGAATGGATTATCTTATCAGCTCTCTTGCTAGCTGCCGGCGGCCTTAGAAGCACCTTTATCAGCTGACCGAGCTCTCGAACAACTTTGCTCCGAACATGTGACAATAAGGAGGGGATGGGGAAGGGGGTGGGTAGACCGATGTTCGGTTTGTTTTGCAATAACGCGAACTTCTTGTATGTATACAAACCTACCACCCGGGCAAGGTTGTTTCTACGGCGTGTGCATCGCATTATCTATTTCTGCTACGTTATGCTTTGTGAACATCACCATGACACGCCGCTTGCGGTTCTCGTGACCGAGCATTAGCATGTGTTTCCCACAACAAATCGATCCCAGTGATTATCGACTTGGTCATCTTCTTCATTGATCATTCATCTTTTAGCATAAATATGCTAGCTTAGTTTTGTGAACCATTACTTGCACGTGTTGGCGTGTCATGTTTTAGATTCAAACCCATTTCTATCACTTTCAAGAAGTATTGATTTAGCAAAACTCAATATTTGGATCACTTGTTTGTCTTTCTTGTTAGTTTTGTGTCAGTTCTTGGCTTGCTTTTTGTGACAATGTGGCGAGCTTCCTTTCCTCATTGCTTTCGGTGCAAAATTCAAATATTAACCTCCGGCAATGGAATTCTGTTGATTTGGGAAGTTATAAAACAAAGTCCTTCAGATACCCGCACCGGTTAAATGTTAGGTCTCTCGTTTCTTTCACTACCTTGTCGTCACCAATGTGGCTCTAACATCGCTACAGTTTATTTGCCATACTTTGGAGCAAAGTCCCAATGAAAATGTCATCGCCTCACCCGACGCTGTGCCGACCTTCGCACGTACAAAAATTCAAACATACTTCCCCCGGCCACCGCTTGCTCAAACGTTCGACACTGGCCGCCGGGTTCGGTTTTAAATAAACAACAACCCCCAAAACAGACTTAGACAAACGCGAAGCAGCAAACGCCGTGGACTGGGATGAATAATACGAAGCGAAATTGGTTGCGCGTTGCAATTAGGTTTTTTGGACCCGTTAGTAATTGATTATGCATTTTTGGAACGTTTGTTTTTTTTTGTCGTTATACTTTCAAGCCGAACGACGAGGAGAGGGCGAACGAGATGGCGAGCAGACAAATGCTGCCCATTAATTAGACGTGTTGCACTAATGGGTGACCACCGCCAGTATCATGTGTCAAAAGTCAGCAAAAAGTGTTCTTCAACCTAAAGTCTGATGAAAAATTCATTAGCCCCCTTTCGAAGCTGCTAAGCGGGGCCGATAATTGCAAAGCAGTTGCCACGGTGGCGCACAAGGGAGGAAAAGAGGTAGCACAATAAAAAGAGGTGCTCCAGATTTTTAAAGCTTGGTAGAACTTATCTAATTCACTTATGAACAAAGAGAAGAAAAAAAAAGTTGATTCCGTACGTAATTTCGGAGTTTTACTGAACTCTTCGATCGCTTTTGTTGGCTTGTTTCATTGATGTTCTTTTGATACTCTTTATTTTCATTGATTCCAATCGGTTTTTCAAAACCGACTAAATCTAGGATAAAATATCCAACCATTTCTCCACTGAAGTTTATTTGAAACTCTTAAAGTTAGTTGGGACCGAAACAATGCTCCTCCACACACCCCGTATGTAATGAAATAAAATAACATTCACGGCTACGATGCAAATTTGCGTTCCAATGCAAATGCTACCACCTCGTCAACCTTTTTTTTTAATGCTGGCGAAAGATAAAATTCAGTACAGAAAAAAAGGAAAACCGATGCGGGAAGCCGCCTGGGAGCACGGGTTGCGGAGGTTTTGTTTTATTATTTTTCCGATGCGTTCATATGCAAATCGAGAGCCGATGTGTGACGATTTTCGAATCGCGCAACATCTACTATTTGTGGATTTTTTTTTTGTTGTTTTCTGTTTTGTTAACCGACCTCTTGTCCAGAAACTCGCCGTCAACAGCAAATAAAACGCGGTCGAGAAACGGAACAATCTTTTTTTTTGCGTTCGGATTTTCTTTTTGTCAAACTCGAACCGCGAAGCTTTGCCAACGTGGTCGAGGGAAGGAGTTTTATTTTCGGGCATTCGATGGTAAATTTGGAGTCCATTTTGAACTGTTTCCAAACTAAGAAAAATGTAAAAGGAACGTTCGGACACCTTTTAATGGATTATATTGGACTAAAAAATAAATCTTTATTGGGCGAGGTGGATTTGAAAAATACATGTTGATGTTTGTATAGAATGAATACTATTTCTTATTCATTTGGTTTAGTTGTTAGAATATTCCAAATGAACCTAATGCTTTTCAACTCAAGTTCAAACACGACGCCCCAGCATTCGTTGTGTTGTGTTGAATAATTCCTTCAACTTTCTTAGGCTCCCAGACAAGCAACTATTTAACCGATTTCTTATGGAAATCTTATTTCAAACCCATCGCCTCCGGGACGATACCGGGGAACAGCAGGGAGCCAATGGTGTCTAGAGATGGCTTCGCATTAGAGGAATTATTTATTTACGTTTTACGATGCTATCTTTTTATCCCGCTTTCATCTTCCCATGGAACGCCGTATTTCTCCACCGAAGGCACGCGTTCACAAGCACAGCACTATGGCAACGTGGACGACCTGCTTGAGCTACTAGGAGGTAAAGAAAAGAATGAGGTGAATGTTTTTGATCTTGCTTCTTCCCATCCTCTTCGAGAACGGTGTTCCCTCGGAACCGAGCGAAACGCGGGCATGTTCGGTTCTTGCTTTTAGTAGACAACTTGGGAAAGTATGTTTGAATTTTTCTCCCGTTTAACTTACTTTTGGTTGCACTTAACAACTGGTTTGCTAAAGTCCGGGTCAAAATTTTCCCTTTCGATTTTTATAGATGCTTGTTTGATACTGTTTGCTGTCCATCAGCGCGTCGGAAAACATGCGGCAGTAATTTTTCCCGACCGATCGTGATGATCATCATCATCATCATCGGCCACCCAAACTCCTTTTCTCCCCATATGATTTTTCCTTCCCACAAAGTGAGCAATGAACTCTCCCAACCCATCCGCGTACAGCGGTACTTTGATTTATGTGTTTTTATTATTTTATGTTCCCTTTCTTCGAGCATTTTTCGGATTCTGTCTCGCTCACACCAATCGTTTTGGGGTTGATCTTGGCGTTCCCTTATACAAACATACATGATGCTCTTGGAATGCATTCGCGGTTCATCTCGGAATATCTGGCTAATGTTACGACCGGTCGCGAGCAGTATGTGATCACTAACACTAGGAAAGCCGTTGCTTGGAGGGGAAATGATCGTTTGCCATAAAATTAACCCTTGGAGAGGAATATAACAAGAAACTTGATGATCGAAGATTGGCTTTTTAAACGAATTGTAAAGAAAGGTTATCTCATTTATAGATTTGACTATGTGTGGACTATGTGTATCACTACTTTCGATACTAAAATTTTCTTAGGCTTGGCTTTAATACGTGAATTCGATACAAAATGTCCATACATATCCAAACCATATTCCGTTGCTAACATTAACTACCTTAAATACCCTTATGTATAGTTCTATTATCACGATAAAAATTAAAATCAATAGCGATTTACTCTTCTAAGGGCGAGTGAATGAAGTTGGCGACGATGCTATAAAATTCGTTATCATTGGTTGTGGTTTGTGTCTCGGCTAATTTTTATAGCAAACAGGGAGTTTCATCGTTGCTATTACGTACGTTTATTGTAGCTTTATGTGTGTGTGCGTGTTTGTTAAACTAATCGTTTGCATTGTTGTTCATTCGTCTCCCTCTCTTTCTCTCTCTCCCACCCTGTATGTTTGGTCGACGATCGTCGAATTGTGTTCATTGTTGCTCCACCACAAACATACCACCCTACCGCACACCACTTCAACCTGCCCCGTATATACACCGAACTTGGGTTCTTATCATCGACATCATTGCACTCCAAATAACACTTTCCAACCGTCCGGATCCGGTGCCTGCGGATGTGTGTGGTGTGTCCTGTCCGATGCGTGAATGTATTGTACCACACCACTAACACCCTGCCACGTGCCGTGTGCGTATGTGTGCTCTTGTTTGTATATACGATCATCTGTTGTGTGCACCACCCTCCTTCCACACACCCGCTCGTCATCATCACGCACCACCTGTTCTCACCCCCTGTGTTGTGGGTATTTCATTGCTTGTTTACTGTTCGTAATCTCCACACGGGACACATACACACACACGCACAGAGGGTAGCACAGCTACAAACACCAACACCGACACCGACAGTCCGCTGGATACAGTGCCCGACAGCGAACGACAACATCCGGTGGTGGAAAGTAAGGAAAATGATCCCCCTTCTTTGTTGTTGGGCACTGACAGCACTGATAAAAGTGACAGCCTACCATCCGAGGGTGAGGGTGGCGGTGGTGGTGGTGGGGATGTAATGACACGAGAGGACGAGGGGAAGGTAGTGATCGCGCGGGACAATAACCCCCATTGCTCTTCCGTTCCACTCAAAGGCGCCGCCGCAACGTCCCCAACCGTCGGAGTTCATTTTGGGGCACACTTTGGTGGAGCGAATGAACCGGCCCAGCAACAGCAGCACCAACACCACAATTACCATCCGCAGCAGCAGCAACAGCGCAGCAGTGTTGGTGGTAGCGTGCGCACAGGAGAAGCCGTATTGGTGCCGACGACGACGCCGCCGCCACCGCCGCCGTTGGCCGCAAGTGGAACGCCGTCGTCTTCGAGCGGCGGTTCGGTGTCGGCCGGAGCAGCTAACGGGCCTCAGTCACATTCCAATGCCGGTTCGGAACACAGCGGCAGCAGTAGCAGCAGCTGTAGTAGCGGAAGTAGCACCGTCGCTGCTGCCATCGCAACCGCAACGTCGTCGGCGCGTCCGAACAGTGTCGTGATCGTGGACCGTGAAATTCCCTCAGTGAGCAACAATTCCGGTGGTGTCGTTAAAGGTTCGTCGCTCGTTCTATCGCCCGGTCAGCAGCAAACGCAGCAGCAGCAGCAGCAAAGGGAAGGTGCTGGTGTAGTCAGGAAGATGGTCGCTGCCACGGCCGCGGAGGAGATCGTCGTCGTCTACGAAAAGAACAACTCGGTGCTGGGCGGTGGACCAGTGGTGGATGTCACGGGTGGCGTTGGTGGTGGTGGAGGTGGTGGCCCCGGGTTCGGGGATGCCGGGGAGGAGCTGAAGTACGGCCCAGGGATCGTGTCACGGTTGCGCTGCCGCTATCTTAGCCTGGCCCTGCGCCAATCCGTCACCAAGCAGCGTCCCTCGCTGAACAGTATGCGCCGCGCGACCAGCCTCAACAACCTGCTGGACGAGGAAAGCGAGGATCTGAGTGAGCGCGAACAATCGATCGGTAGCGAGGGTGGTGGTGGTCAGCACCAAAACCATCATCATCATCATCATCAGCACCAACAACAGGCGCACCAGCAGCACCAACAGCACCAGCAGAAGAAGTATCATTCGCAAAATTATCACTACCAACAACAACAGCAGCAGCAGCAGCAACGCGAACACTACGCAAACGGAAACGGCAACAATCATAACCATAACCATAACCATCTTCATCAGAAAGAGCAGCAGCAGCAGCCGCTCCATGCAACGGTAGTTCTGCAGCCACCGTACCAGAAGCAGCAGCCGCAATTCGCTCCGAAGCAACCGTGGATCCACCAACAGCAACAGCAGCAAGAAGAGCAGCAAGTGGTGGTCAAGACGGCGGCACCGTTTCTCCGCGGCGTGCAAAACAGTTATACGCGAGCGAGCCGCCAGGTGGAGAAGAAGAACGAGTACAATCGCTACACCAAGCACCATCGGGGCGGCGGTGGCGCTGACGCGGTCCTGCTCAAGCGTGCCCGCTCAGTCGAGGCTCTGGTGCGCTACGATCACCACAAGGCCTGGGAGCGGGATGCAACGACGGGGTCGCCGCCAGCAGCAGCAGCAGCAGCAGCAATAGCACCAGTGGCCGCAGCAGCAGTCGAAACCGTTGTCGGCGGCGTGTCGTCCTCGGAGGTGGGCAGCAATGTGATCATACTGGACGAGATCGCCACACCGACGACCACAGCGACCAGCAACGGCGGCGGCGGCGGCGTGGTGGTGGTAGCGTCCGCGACGGCGGTGGCAGCGACGACCACGCTCGAAAGCAACGGTATATCCAGTTCGGGACCGGGATCGGGAGCACCGATGGCGGCGACCGCGCCGACGGCGATGATGATGAACGGCGGAGGAGCGGTAGTTGGCGTTGGCACGAGAGGCGCGGCGGCTGGCACCGATTTGCCGCTGCTGGTCAGCGATTGCGTGACGATCGAGGAGAAGATCATCAATGGGCGCGAGAAAGGTGATCCGAAACCGAAGCGGCTGACCTCGTTCATCGATGCCGACGAGCGGCCACCGCCGGACGTGGTCAAGCAGACGATGAAGATCTTCGAGGCGAACGCGAACCGTCGCGGTGGGAGAGCGAACGGGGGCGGTGGAGCGGGCGGTCCACCGGGCAGTGACGTCGCCAGCAAGGTGGCCAACTATCGCTCGATCATCATCTCGGGCACGGTGACGACGCCGGCTGCTCCTGCCGTGGCCGCGGAAAAGCCACCCATCACGCACCCGAAGCCACCGCTCAGTCCGAAGAAGCCAAATATTAAGCCGCGTACCGCTAGTCCGAAACATCAGGCGCCCGCACCAGCACCGGCCACCACAGCAACGGTGGGCAAACCGCCACCCTCGCCGAAGTCGCTGGAAGCCGTCAACAATCTGAAGAATGCCTCCGGCAACAGCAACGGTACCATCGGCAGCACCACCGGTCAGCGAAACAACAAACCATCAGCGACGGTTGTTGAATCGCTCGGTGGTACGCCACCGTCTCCACCGGCAAGAAGTAAACACGCGTCTTCGACCAGTAATGGCGTTGGCGCTGCTGCTGCTCCTGGTAGTGTTGGTGCCGTCAACAAGAACAGCATGCAAAGCAACGGCGGTGGCAGCAACAGCGAGATGATGGGAGAGGTCACCACGCACTCCGCCGAATGCGCACCCGACGAGAGCGCGCTGGAACCGAAGAACAACGCACTTAAGAACGGCGGTGCTGCCGCAGGAGGAGGCATCGGTGGCGTTCGCGATCACCACCACAACAGCTACGAGAACGGCTTGACTCAGACAGCGGCGACCGCGGTCGTCGTAGCAGCATCTAAGACGGCGACGGGGTCAGATAGCGGCCACCAACACATGCACAACGCCGCCGCGAGCAGCAATACGGCACAGGGAGCGGCAGCGTCGTCGTCGTCGTTGTCGTCGTCGTCGCCTTCGCCAGCAGGGGGAATTTGCGAGTCGCCTTCGATTCAGCAGCTCACGAGCAAGCTTGCCAGTCTGCATCTGGCGACCTCTACGCCGACTGGAGCCGCGGGAGCGAACGGAACCACGAACCACCCCCTGGACAACGCAGCAGCGTCGCAGGATCGGCGTAACCTTGAGTACGTCACGAGTGATGAGGAGGAGGAGGACGACGACGACGACGACGAGCACGACGGAGGTCACCATCACAGCGCCTCGTACACGGTGAATCCGGATTCCGGAAGTGAGGAAGATCGCCATCCAAAGGTTGGAAACCGCGACGCGGACGACGACGGTGACGACGAGCGCGAGGAAGCGGAAGGAAACAGTGACGACGACGTCGACGACGCAGGGGACGATCGTATGGTGAGGAAGATTTCGCGCACCGCAATGGAGAACATTGCCCGGGCCGGGACTACGACGCAGTTCCGCTTTAATGGCACCGTCAAATCGTCCTATCTGCCGGGAGTCGGCGGAGGAGGAGTGACGTTGGCTGCCCCGAGCACCAAACCGCCCGCTCCCCCGATTCCGATGTCCCGCGAGAGCCTCGGGCCGGCGAAGTCGTCGGCTAACGGTGTTACCGCCGCCGCAGGCAACAACGAGGCCAACGGTAGTGCGGGTCGTTCGCCGTCAGAGGTCGCTGGCAATAATAGTGGTGCAGTGAACAACGGTAGTGTCGGTGGTGCGCATAATGATGGTGTTGTTGCTGGCGGTGGCTCTCCACTGACCAGGCGTGAGATCGAAAAGAATCAAATCAATCGCGAAAAGAGTGGTGAGGTCACGGCGTCTGCCGTGTCGGGAACAAGCGGCAATAGTGGTGCTGGGGTTGGGGCTTCGCCAGCCGTTGGCGGCGGCGGTAGTGGTGTTGGTGGTGGTGGTGTGGCAAACGCGAGTGTCCAAAAGCTGCCAACCGGTAGCAACAACAACAACAACAGTAACGGAAGTTCCAACAGTGTCGACAGTACCAAGTCGTTCGTGGCCAAATGGGGCACGGGTGGTGGACAGTCGGTGGCCGCAGCCTCGTCAACGGCTGCCTCACCCCTGGCCGGGCTGGTGGCGGCAAGGAAGAAGGCAAAGCCACCGCCAAGCCAGCAGGATGGGACCAACACCATGGTGTTCAACTTCAGCGACCGCAAGGACGTTCCGGATTACATCGAGAACGATGGTGTCATCATTCGGCCACGCCCGAGAGAGCTGCCAAAGGTAAGTCCCAACCCTCCCGGGAGGTTCGTCGCCCCGATTCCTCCCTCCGGTGGCCTGTGCTGCACCACCGGAAGGTGATTCATTATCGGTGCGCATTTAGATTAGATCTGGGTGGGTTCACAATTCGCGTGAGTTTGACTATGGTGGTAGTTCCCTTCGTCTGGCCGTGTGAGTGAAGAACTGTAGCATCGATAGTCCGACAGACATCCGATATCGTCACCGGTCCAGATATATCCAACATGATAAGAGGTTAACTAAACCTTTGGGCAAGAGATATGGGACCGAAGCATATTCCAACTCATGAACTCGACTGGCTAAAGTTTGGGGCGTTTTTTGTGGACGAACAGAATCAATCCCACTCTGATTACACCTGGAAGGTGTTATCTTATCGATCCAAATTCCCCGGTTTTATTTTGACAGCACACTAACTCCACGCGGAAATTATTGGTCATCGTTACGCCAAGGGAGTAAGACGCTGAGTTCATTACTTGTCTTTGGTTTACACCGGAATTGGAGAAACCATCAATTTTGCGTTAACACACCCTCTGTAATCTGATTGTACCTAACGCGAGCGACGATAATGGATGATTCATACTGGCAAGCGTATTCATGCTTCGAATTCCCATACGAACACATGCATTCAACTCTAGAGCTAATGCTGTAGTGCTGGTCACGAACACTCATATCAGAAGATGCTTAACCAGCCACTGTTGCAGGTCGGTCCTCGAGAGTAGACTTCAACTGGATCAATTACGCACAAGTGGGACAGAGGAGGTTGACCACCAAGTCATTTGCGGCTATATTATGAGGGTGTTATTTCTGTCTCGACCATCGTTGTCGCTGATTTTTATGGGCCTATGATGCAAGTGAAGGGTGCCGTTGACGCGCGCTGATAGATTATCTTCCCTCGCGCCGTATAAGCTTTGCCGTCCTCTCTCGGTCGATGTCTATCAGTGATCCACTTTAAGCCGGTTTTTCGGATCACTCCCCCAGATGCCGCCCGACTGTACCAACATCTTGATCTTCGTTGTTTCGAGTTCAAGGTTTTGCTGACGGTGGATTGGACGGAAATAGCCTGGCGTCCTGCCGTTTTCTCAACGCGATGCTAAGTGGGGGAGCTAGATGAGTTGGCAAACAGATGGGCTATTTTGGAGCATTGGTGCGACACTCGTGCTCGACGCGATATTGTGGATTGGCATCATAAAACGGTTTCCTCGAAATGTGTTGACAAGCTGTTTGAGTAAGAATATCATATGCGAAAGATATGAGAAGTGTGAATATTTGCACTTGAGTTCAAATAATATAAACAACCTTAATGTTGTTGGAAATGTTTTAATTGAAAATTTGTAAATAGTTTACAGCTTTGGATTCCGTGGCCAGAGTATCAATTTCATCTCCAACAGCTAGTCGTTCGGCCCTGAGCAACGAATCAGCAAACTCTGAGTCATTGCCATGGAAGGACGCAAAAGCGCAGAGCGAGTGAAACTATAGCCGATTTCAAAACATTGCGCGAAAAAAAAAACATACAAAAGAACTTCTTTGCTGCAAATGCGCGTAATTCGAACTGCTTCAATTTTGAAGGCTGTTTTCTGTTGCACCATAAAAAACCGTGTAAAATTCCGCTGTTGCCTTTAATTTTAAATCGATTCAATTCAGCAACACTGATGTTGAATTGTCCATGCAGGTTTGAACTTGGGCGTAGTTCCCGGATGCGTTTTCTTTGCGTAAATTCCTACGTAACCTGTTTGGGTGACATAATGATGGAGGTTAAATTACTTGTGCACAACGCAAGTTTATAGTCAAAAATCGGCAGTTTCTCAGCCTACTATTAGTACCAGCCTACTTACTCATAAAAGTATCAAAGAAATAACGTGTATGTATCACCGGAAAATCAAAATCGCCGTTGTCGTTTCGTTGAAGATGCCTTTGAATAACTGCTTCCGGTGGAGGATTGTGACTTTGAAGCATCATCCTGTTCTTCGGAACTCTCTAGATCCTGCTTGTCTTTGCCCATGGCTAAATCGTTCAACTGCGCCTTCAGATCGATAGCCTTTTGCAGCAGATGATCAAACCGTGTGCACACATCACACTCCTCTCCGTCGCGGCTATCTTGCGAAGCATCCGGATTGCCGAACAGTGCCAACAGTTCGTTCTCCTGGGTCGATCGATCCTCTTGAAACGGTTCAAACATCTCCGGAGCTATTCTCGACCGCGCATCGCCGTCGTCGTGCGTTTCACCGGGAAACGTCCACCGAATCACGCGCAACCTAAAGGGCTCCTCCAAACGACATTCGGGGCAGGTTTTCTTTATTTTCATCCAGCGCAGGACGCAACGTTGGTGGAACACGTGTCCACATGAGGTCGCCAGGCACTGGTTGAGCAGTGGCTCCCAGCAAATATTGCACACAAAATTCATAACTTTCAACGCATGCGTGCGATGAGTACTTGATGTCCCAGCTTACTTTGATTTTGCTACCATTTGGATAGTTAGAAAATCCAGGTTAGATGCCATCACCAAGCCTGAGTACTATAATTGAAGTGGTCTTTCATTTTGCGGAATGTCGATCGTGATGCGTCCTATCTTTCGTACCCCATCAACTTGCATTTCCAATGAGCAAAGAGGATTGGAACATTCTTTGATTCGAATCAGAAAATCTCCATGTTCTTGTGAAGCTATTGTTTAACGTCAACCCGGTGCATTGTTTTGCAGATGCAAATGTCAACCCGACCGACCGGGCTTTTGGGCGTGACGTTTTCCAAGCTGCTGCACCTTTGTGAATTTTCTTGCAAATTGCTCTTCCCTTTTCCCTTCTGAACGCGCACGTCCTTTTTGTCGTGAAAATCGTTCAATCACGATGTTCCCCGACTGTGCGACTTGTTTTCAAGTCGACCGCGAGACATTTACGGCTGAGTTTTGTCCCTCCGAGGGGCGGGGTGCAGTAAGGGCCTCGATCGTCGTCGGACGAATTGAAATCGAGAGGCCACCGTCACGATTCATCATCGTCGTCGAAGGGAGAGGTTTGTTTACAGAAACACCAGCGTTCCTTAAGGTTTTTGGTTTACTGCATGCATCGCATGCAGTAAGACACGATTTGATCTCGCCGCCTTTCGCACTCTCGATTCTTGGTTCTCGTTCCTAAACAACAAACTATCCCTGTTTGCTCCTTAGTATTGGTTACGAAATATGATCTTTGCCTTTTCGAAAAGAAAATAGTTTTTTTTTAAACTTCCAATACACTCGAGTCGAGAGAGAGAACGTAGTTTGCAAAGTTTTCGTGCTTCGTGCGAAGCTGAAGCTTGTGTTGTATATTTGCATTTTAGATTTTGTGCAAACTTCGATTTCACTCCGCACCGGGTTCTGTAGTGTGCGGCATGTGCTACGACTTTGCAGAGGACTGATCAGATTTTCCATGCACTCTGCTCCTATGGGCCTTCTTGTTCGTATTTCGTTGTTTGCCGCATTTTATCACACGCACCGGTCTCGTCGAAGGCAAAGTAAACGGAAATTTATTCTACTCACAAGACTCACCGGACCAGCAGACGAGTGGATGTGTTGGCGAAATGAATAATTTATTAAACATTCTGAATTGTTGTCTCTTCGCGACGACTCCGTGCATAATCGATGTCCACGTTGGATCGGTATGGAGCGGCTCGATTATGTGAACGATCGGTGTTTAGTTCTTCGACGCCTTAGGAAGAGCTCTACCGGCTCTAGGGCGAGTCTGTTTTGCATACTCCTCTTCTCACCCATCGGTTGGTTATTCGGTGAAAAAGCACAAGGGGAATAGAATTTGAATATTTTAAAATATCCTAACGGCTTTCACTATCCAAGAAATTCACTTTCCGTTGAAACTTAAGGTTCCGCTCCAACCGGAACATGATAAGTATGACACAACCTTGGATTTCCCCAAGCGTTCGTTTCCGATGCGTCCACATAGGGCGCGTTGTTACCTTTGTGGTTCTTTGTTGCAAAACAAAATATGTGCAATTTTTTCTGTCAGCGACCTGTTCACTAATAATAACTCGTAAGGTTGCGTTGGGTTTTTATCGCTGTACAAAGTGCAACATGACAGTATTTTGAGCTCGAGTCATCCGTCACGGAAAAAAAGCATGAACGTTGCTTCGCCTGATGAGTCATCGTATTAAAAACCAATTAGAACTGCTTGCAAGTATCGATTCTTAGTATTGGTTTATGGTAGTAGATCTATCAGCAACTTATTTTCTATCATATGAATCAATTTGTTTTGAGCGAACATATGTTCTCTCTTGAATCATCCCATCTCACCTTGATAGAATTTGCAGTGAGGAATTTATTTTCATGTTTTTCTCACTTCCCACCGGAAATTTAGCTAAACTTAATTAGCCTTGTGTGGCCCGGTTAATCGTAGGTTGTTCGTTCCTTGTACCTTGTACAAGAATGTTGACGTGATGCGTTTGACTTTATCAAATCATGATCTATGGTGTTCCGTATTATAAGTTACCCATTTCCCACCATTTGATCCCTTCGTCAGTGTACTCTAATCGTGTTAATTGCACAGCAGTTCGTCTGTTATCGGATGATTCGGTGACGAAAATCGTTCTCCACCCTTCATTAAGCAAACATAGGCCTTACAGGCATAAAGTGTACCAACCCATCGAAACTCCACTAGCACTGCGAAGGGTTGATGGCAAAAATAAAGGTCAATAAAGCCAAATCGACGCTGGAGAAAGTTTCCGACGACCCGGTCGACAAAAACGTTTATGGTACGTCAATTATCATCAGACTAATTGATGGTACAAATGGCGCACCAAAGTGCCAGTAACATATGCTTTGCATCCTACATTATTCTCTTTGGGGTGATAAAAAGCCCGGGCCCAGTGCAAACAACATCACGAACCAATCCCAGGTTTTTTTTTTGTACAAGTTGTTCTACTAAAGGTTTTGGGAAGGGCTGATTACGTTTGCACCTGCTGACGATTTTTCGAACAATTAGCAAATCCAATATTGACGAGTGTTACTAGCCGTTGATATCCAAAATATTGAGGACTTGGGAGTGGCGTAGAAAGTTACAGATAATCAATGTTTTCAAAGAAAATAAACAAGTCTGGCAAACATTGTTATTCATTTTAGTTATCGACTCTTCTTTGGGAAGATACGCTCTTTCCCGCATTTTCATGTGTGTCGTTCCATAGATCTAAGAGCTACGATCACAGATCTTTGTTCCCAGACATTGGACCACTATGGCAATTTCTCGATGATGAACATAATTGATTAGGAGGAATTATTTGCGCAATGTTTTGGAATGTTTATTTTATCTCTTGTGCATACATTTTCCGATTAATCACAAGTCGATTTTGCCCGATTCCCTTCTCAGACCTATTTGTTGCCCGCAAATAGGACTCGGACCAATGGTTCCTCCAGCGTCCGGCTTTTAGTCAGCGACCGGATCCTCTCTTCCCTTGTGGCCATTCCCGACCTACATGGCGGGACAAGAAGTAGGCGAAACGAGTCGAAACAGAAAACCGACCACATCCATTCGCCTTGAGCGGCTGTCGGTTTCAAGGGCCACAAAAACCCACACCGGAGAGTATGTAGATTGGAGCAGTAGCCTCTTCCTCGCCCAGACGTGATTGAGTGACTCACATCGGACGTTAAGAAAATATCGTCTTTTGCGCTTTCTTTGCACGATGATGTGTGGCTTATTTTCAGTTTTTCGCATTGGTGTGCACCTTTCCTTTTTCCGCTGCCTCCAGGGGGGTGATGATGGAGGCTTTTCCACGCCGAGAGATCGATAACCGAAAATGGGCACTCAAATCAGTCTTGCGAGATTATCTTGCTCTTTCCCTCGCAGCGATCGGCAGAGAAATGAAGATTATGATCGTCCGGAGGGAAGAAGGCGGCCCATTAGTTGCACGCAGACACAGGCAGGCTGGTGTGCTGTTATTTATTTTCCATCGAACTCGAAATATGCTCGCGCCGGAAGTCGGTGAAGTGGTCCGTCGGGCCGAATGCTGCTGCACTCTCTGCTTCGGTCATTCGCGGCGGATGGACGTCAGGTAGCGGTGGTGTTCCGTTGGCCTCTTCCTTCCTGCCAACTCTGGGCCAAGTGGTGGTTTGCAAAATTGGCGAATTCGCATACCTTTCGGTGCCTAGATTGGGCACAATAAAATGGAGGAATAAAAACAAGCAGAACGTCTCGTTAACGCTTTGCCGTAGGAATGGATTTGGCATTTGCGAAAATCAATATTTGTATGAGTGCGCGGATGTGAAGTTTTGAATACAACTCAACATAAAGAGCATTTCTTCCACCCTCCTGGTAGCAGAAGTAATCATTTCCTAATTTTAGAACAAGATCTCCCGCCTCAAACGTGCTTCCTATCGGGTTTCCTTCTCATTTTTTAATTAGAATCAATTTGGAGCCTCATTTTATCATTAGCTACCGTCCATCTGGAGCTGCAGGCACTTAGGCCAGACTTATCGTGATCTTGTACTTTCAAGCCAATCGGTTTTTGCGGCTTGTCTGTCCGCACGTACCCTTCACTTGTTTCACTTTGTGGAACCGTGGGCCTGAAGCTACTAGCATCGGCTTTATGACGGGGAGTTATCCCGGCAGGGGGCGGGAAATTAAGTTGTTGCCAACTGTGGTCGCCTTTATTCGACACTCTCAACCGTACCGAAGGCGTTCGCTTCGGGGGGGACCAACAAAGAAAGAACCGCTCCACGGCTCAAGGACTTCACGGCCGTCCGTTCTGCGACGGACGTAAAACCTGTTTGGAATCTAAAACGCTGCAATCCGGTTTGAAAGATCCGAACAGTCTTACCTGCGTCGAAGGAGCTAAATAAATAGTAAGAGAAAAAGATAGTGCATCGAAATTTTCTACTCACACACATACCCCCCGTTCTGTGACGGGTTCATTCTTTAAAGCAAGCCTACGAAGGAAGTAGAGAACTCCCTCCTGGTAAGGATAAGAGAACTCCCTCCTGGTAAGGTTAAAAGCAGTCATACAAGATCCACGAGTCTACGGAGATGTCTGCAAGGACATACATAGGCTGATTCGGCTCCACCCCAGTGGAAAGTAAACCAGTTCATCGGAGGGACAGACTCATGCAACAAAAACTGGCTCGCCGAGGACGCCCGCAAAGAATGGGACAACTTTCAACAATCGCTTGCCATTTTGTCAATTATCATGTATGCGATCTTCAAGCTCCTCAAGAACCTATTCGATATGAACGTCACGTATCGTGATGAGTTATGCCCATGCTCCATTCTCGACGAACTGGAGCAACTCGAGCAACGCCCCGATCCATAATTACACCCGTTGCAACAATGTATCAACCTTCGGGAATATATTTTACGGCATTCCAATGTTTTGGTGGCGGCAAAAACATCAGAAACCAGTGGGAAACGGCAAAAAAACTGCTCGAAATTGGCATTCCCCTGGTCGATGAAGGAAGAGGAACTCCTTAATAGGAATTAACTCGTGTGCCGAATGGGACACGCTCGTCCGGAGTACATCCATCCGGGACCCACCGATTACGTGACATTGTCGCATCGCGAAAGGGCAGCCCTTCAGGTTTCCCCATATGAAGGTAGGAAACACGATGCCACTTCGGAATCGTGTGTTCGCCACGCTTGGGGGCTTCTCCAATGAGTATGAGTTATGAGTAATGGTGCCTTCCCCTCCGCCAAACTGGTGCAATTGTGTCCGCGCAATGAAATCAGCCCTTCCGGTTGACTGTACCACCACCAGATTTGTGTTTGTGTGTCCTCACAGGTACACTTGTCGACATGTCCAATGTATTTCAGCCCGTTACGCACTCCTAATCCATCGTCGACCGGGCGATGGTTGCTGGTCGGAAATATTATTATGAAATTTCGGAATTAGTTACGCATCGATTACGTCGCCCTGGGAGCAATTGATAGTTTCAGGTACGCACCGGTAGGTAGGTGCCTTGCCTGCTGCCGCTCGACTGCGTATCCACGTTGTTTAACAAACCAGATAATAATAGTTCACCCTGCTGCTGCCATGTCGACAACGGTGTGCGTGGGGTGTTACGCACAACAAATCGCTTGCCGATTGACGAGGAAGTACGGTGTGGCTCCAGGTGGATTTCTTGGTGGACCTCACCAGATGGCGCTCACATAGGCAAAGCGCGGATGGATACTAGGAATGGCATCTTTTTTCCTGCGGCTGTGGGTCAACCATGTCTAACCCCCGTGTAAAGAGGGGTGTGTTTATGTGCAAGGTAGGCAACTTTACAGCTCGATCCAAACCCTGTTGCGATCGATCTGGACTGGATGATTTGCAAACGGTAGTAGAAGTCGAGACGGCGAGGAAAAAGGGGCGACCCTTACACGCCATTGACAGAGCCCCATCGTACGCCATTCGATGCCTTTGTTCGTCTTGCAGTGCAGCAAGTTTTCAGATGCATGGAAAGGGGTAGTTGGTGGGGCCGCGTGGAGAAGTAGAGTTGGCTGACGGTCGCGAACTGCCTTGAACTTATTTCATATCGCTCGTGTGTCCGCACGCTCAGCAAAACGAGCTACGGCGATGCGCGGACGGTCTTTGTGCCTCGAGGAGGGGGGGACTGCCTTAGCGGAACCTAGCTTCCAGTAGTGGGTTTCTTGCTTGCCGGTTGTCGATGACCGTTTCCTTTTTTTTGTTATTATGCTTACTCATTTAATCTCCCTCGATGGGGCCTGACATTTGCGTCCTCTCGATAGAAGTTCCTCGTGTTTTCAGAAGTTCTTTAAAATCTGGAGTCCGAACACTGATTGATAATGTTGCCCAGAATGCATGGGCGTGACATTTGCGTGCTCTCGCTAGGCGTTCCTCATGTTTTCTGAAGTTCTTTAAAATCTTGAGTCCGAGCACTGATTGATAGTGTTGTCCAGAACTCATAGGATCTCGTTCAAACGGTCTACTTGTCGAGTATCAGCGTTCAGAATACGACTATAAGCAATTGAAGTGACTTTCTGAAATGGTACAAGAACGCATCGTTGGGTACTGTAAGTCGATCCATCATAAAACCCCGATAAAAAGGCATCGTTCTGCCTACGTTCACTACCGTAAAAAGCCACCCAACTCCACGCACCCGATCAGCGTCGAACGGAAAAAATGCCACCATCAACCTCACCTTGCGGGAAAAAAGATCCGCAGCCAGCGTCGACAACCTTTGTGGCACTTAGTCACACACGTTGAGGCGTTACTCTGACTCTACTTCCGCACCCTGTTCTACCGACAAAACGGCGGCGATGAGCCCCGCCGGCAATCGGGGACTCGGGGACAATGGCACCGGTTCAGGTCGTGCGCTTCCAGGTTCCGAGAGTTGGGGTGTTGGGGGAAAAGTGCCGTAGGCGCGAGGTAAATTAGAGGAGACTGGGCTAATCGTTTGCGTGCGGATCGCGCCTAATGTCACACGCGTACAACAAACCAATCGTCAGGGTACGATCGCGATCGCTGGGAGTTCAAAGCCCCCGCCTAACTATAGGGAGGAGGTGGTGCGTGTGTCAAACACGTTTGACTTGCCAGTCCTCGGGTGGCCGAATCGAGTAGCCTGGTTGGATCATGTCGATGTCACTCAACCGGCTTAATTTAAAGGAGACCTAAAAGAGACCTATGTTTCTTTGTGAGCTAAACGCGGTTACCAACGGGAGGATTAATATCTTCCGTTATTCTCTATTCTGGAGAGTTCGATGAGGTCTTTATATGTTCTAAATGAAAGTTCGCAATCTAATCGCTGGATAGAGTTTATCAAATTGAAATAAACCATTTTGCGCGAATATTATTGAACTTTCATGTCGACAATAACCATTTCTACCACGCAAATATAAGGCAACCGATGTATTTGCGATCTCTCTTCCAGTCTCCGAAATTCCAAAGTTCACGTTTTATCTCGCTACTAATGAATCAAATGGGAATAATTTATTTGGTGTTTGTAGCATTCATTCCGTTTGGTGCAACAATTTCTCGAGTTTGGAATGAAATACAGCACCCACTATCAATTTGTATTATCCTCTTTTTATCCTCACTAACCTCTGGAGCAATGGCACTGCATAAC